>NC_065578.1:60969698-61569698 GCF_024542745.1 Macaca thibetana thibetana
GTAGCATTCTTGCTATGTACTGAAGTATGATGGTTGTCTTAAGGCAAGTCATTTGCAAGGTGAATCTACTACTTTTTTATGTGGAACAGCATTTTTATTTTTATAAAAATATAAAAATAACTGCAGAAAAATTATGTTTATCCAGACTTGGGTATTTGGAAGATGTTTTCTTGAGAATGGATGATGTGAACTTGTTATTTCAAGGAAAACAACTGACACTGTTTGTTAGCAACAATAGAATTTGAGCTTAAGCAAAAATTAGAATGTTGGAAAATTTGTATTTTACCATGAGCTTGACATTTCCCTAATATTTAAAAGCTTTCTAAGGCTGGGCGTGGTGGCTCATGCCTGTAATCCCAGCACTTTGGGAGGCCAAGGTGGGAGGATCTCTTGAGCCCAGGAGTTCAATACCAGCCTTGGCAATGTGGCAAAACCCTGTCTGTACAAAAGACACAAAAGTTAGCTGGGCATGGTGCTACTTGGGAGGCTGAGGAGGTGGAGGCTGCTTTGAGCCGAGATTGTGGCACTGAACTCCATCTGGCCTGGGCGACAGAGTATGACCCTGTCTGAAGAAAAAAAATAAAAAAAGAAAGGAAAAGTAAAGAAAGGCATTTCTGATTAGATTGTTGATTGATATCAAGATGATTGTCTTGATATTTATTATATGATGAAATATGTCAGTACTTGGAAGGTCTGCATAACTGTGAATAGATATTTTTTTTTTCTTTTTTTTTTTTTTTTGAGTAGAGTCTTGCTCTGTTGCCTAGGCTAGAGTGCAGTGGCATAATCCTCTCACTACAGCCTCGACCTCCCAGGCTCAAGCAGTCCTTCTACCTCAGTCTCCCGAGTAGCTGGTGTTACAGGCGTGTACCACCAAGCTAGGCTAATTTATTTTTATTTTTATTTTTTTGAGACAGGATCTCACTCTGTCACCCAGGCTGGACTGCAGTGGTGCGATCTCGGCTGACTGCAGCCTCCCTCTGGGGCTCAAGTGATCCCCCACCTCAGCTTCTGGAGTAGCTGGGACTATAGACACAGGCCACCATGCCTGGCTAATTTTTGTGTTTTTTTGTAGAGATGGGGTTTCACTATGTTGCCCAGGCTGATTTCAAATTCCTGAGCTCAAGCAATCTTCCCGCCTTGTCCTCCCAAAGTGCTGGAATTACAGGTGTGAGCCATTGCACCTGCCTGGCCTTATTTTTATTTTTTGTAGAGACAGTCTCGCTTTGTTTCCCGGGCTGGTCTTGAACTCCTGGCCTGAAGTGATCCTCCCGCTTAGGCCTTCCAAAGTGCTGGGATTGTAGGTGTGAGCCACCATATTCAGCCTCAATATTTTGTGAAGACCAGTATGTGATATGACAAAATAATATGTAGCTAAATGATCCTCTCGAAAATCAAGATAGATCAGTCGATTTCAATAGTGTCTGAAAGTTTGTTGATATGGTTCCAGATTCTACATTGTAACTGTATAAGAAACCACCACTTGCCAAGTTTTGGTGTGTTATCAAAGAATAGGCTGAAAGGACTATTATAATACCCCTCCCCTTTCCAACTATATATCTGATTGAGGCCAGATATTCTTCATATACTTCATCCAAAACAGTATATTATAACACATTGAATGCAGAAGCAAATGAGTCTAGCTGTTTTCTTTTAAGCCAGATATTAAAGAGATTTGTAAAAATATTAAACAGTCCCACTCATATATATATATACACATATATATATATATATATGTATGTATGTATGTAAGATTTGATGACTTGCTAGGAGGATTCACAGAACTCAGCATACAGTTGTACCCATAGCTATATTTATTACAGTGAAGAATACAAACCAAAATCAACATGGAAAAAGTTACATAAGGTGGAGACTGGAGGAAATCAAGCACAAGCTTCCATGAGTCCTCTCCCTGTGGAGTCATATAGGACACACTTACATATATATATATATATATAGGTAAGAGTGGGACTGTTTAATATTTTTAATTTAATATATAATATATACTATATAATTTAATATATAATAAATATATATATATTTCATATATATATATATTTTTGAGATGGAGTCTTGCTCTGTTGCCCAGGCTAGAGTGCAGTGGTGCAATCTTGGCTCACCAGAACCTCTGCCTCCCAGGTTCAAGTGATTCTCCTACCTCAGGCTCCCAAGTAGCTGGAACTACAGGCATGTGCCACCATGCCTGGCTAATTTTTGCATTTTTAGTAGAGATGGGGTTTCACTATGTTGGCCAGGCTGGTCTCGAACTCCTGACCTCGTGATCCACCCGCCTCAGCCTCCCAAAGTGCTAAGATTACCGGTGTGAGCCACCACGCCTGGCCAATATTTTTTGTTTTGGAAAATATAGCTCTTTTAAAAATATATATACAATATAATAAATATTGATAAAAATTAACATTAAATATTATATATTAAAAAATTCCTCAGTACCAATTTTTGCATGTGTATATGTTTGTGAATTCATCTTTACCAGATTTCTCCAGAGAAACAGAACCAATAGGATATGTGTGTGATTATTATTATTATTATTATTATTTTTTTTTTTTTTTTTTTTTTTTTTGAGACGGAGTCTCGCTCTGTCGCCCAGGCTGGAGTGCAGTGGCGCCATCTCAGCTCACTGCAAGCTCCGCTTCCCGGTTTTCCGCCATTCTCCTGCCTCAGCCTCCCGAGTAGCTGGGACTACAGGCGCCCGCCACCTCGCCCGGCTAGTTTTTTGTATTTTTAGTAGAGACGGGGTTTCACCATGTTAGCCAGGATGGTCTCGATCTCCTGACCTTGTGATCCGCCCATCTCGGCCTCCCAAAGTGCTGGGATTACAGGCTTGAGCCACCGCGCCCGGCCGTGTGTGATTATTTTAAAAAAGAGATTATTTTTAAAAATTGGCTCATGCCATGGTGGGGGCTGGCAAGTCCAAAATTTGTAGGGAAGGCAAGGAGGCTGGAAACCCAGACAAGAGTTGATGTTGTAGTCTTGTGTTTGAGATCTATAGGGCAGGCCAGCAGAATGTCTCAGGAAGCTCTGTTACATTCTTGAGGCAGAATTTTTTCTCTAGGAAATCTCAGTTTTTGTTTGTGAATTCTTCAACTGGTTGGATGAGGCTCACCTACATCATTGAGGGTAATCTTCCTTTACTTAAAGTCAATTGTTTGTATATGCTAATCACATTTACAAAGTACCTTTGCAGCAACGTCTAGATTAGTGATTGACCAAAACAGTCAGCACCACAGCCCAGCCAAGATGACACATATAATTTAACTGTTATCCATTACCACAATCAAGGTAATGAGCGTATTCATTACTCCCAGCCGATTCCTGTACTGCTTTGTAATTCCTATCGCTCCATCCTTAATAATTTTTAAGAGTGTAAAGGAGTTCTGTCTTTATCCATTTAGTGTTGCTATAAGGAAATATCTGAGGAT
Organism: Macaca thibetana thibetana; assembly: GCF_024542745.1. Taxonomy (NCBI): domain Eukaryota; kingdom Metazoa; phylum Chordata; class Mammalia; order Primates; family Cercopithecidae; genus Macaca; species Macaca thibetana. The sequence goes on from NC_065578.1 coordinate 60,973,139, forward strand.
AGGTAATTTAAAATAAAAGAGGTTTATTTAGCTTATAGTTCTGCTGGCTGGAAAATTGGGCATCTGGGGAAAGCCTCAGGCTGCTTCCATGATGGAAGATGGAGAGCCGGTGTGTGCAGAGATCACACGGGCAGCGAGGAAGCTGGAGCGGAGAGGCGGAGGAGGCGGGGCAACTCTCTTTTTAACAATCAGAGTGAGAATTCACTGCACTAAGTAAACTCACTGCAGAGAACTCAGAGCAAGAACTCACTGCACCAAGCCATCCATGAGGGATTCACTCCCATGACCCAAACACCTCCCATTGGGCCTCACCTCTAACAATGGGGATGCGATTTCAACATGAGGTTTGAGGGGACAAACATCCAAACTGTAGCAAGTTTGGATGAGACCAGCATGTTTGAGAATGTTCATTTTATAGACGTTTAAAACACATCTGTGGCTGGGTGCGGTAGCTCATGCCTGTAATCCCAACACTTTGGGAGACTGAGCCGGGTGGATCACTTGAGGTCAGGAATTTGGGACCAGCCTGGCCAACGTGTTGAAACACTGTCTCTACTAAAAATACAAAAAATTAGCCCGGTGTGGAGGTGCATGCCTGTAATCCCAGCTACTCAGGAGGCTGAGGCACGAGAATTGCTTGAACCTTGGAGGCAGAGGTTGCAGTGAGCCAAGATCACGCCACTGCACTCCAGCCTGGGTGACAGAGGAAGACTGTCTCAAAACAAACAAACAAGACACACATCTGTGGCACAACACAATATTCTTTAAGGATTCTTTAAAAATTTTTTTATAACCTGGAAATAATAAAATATTGCAGAAAAATTTGGGATGCCTTTCTTTGTATTCCCTCCCTCCTCCTGCCTCTGCCTTAGAAATTTTAATAGGTTTTTTTGTTGGAGTGGCTTTTTTTTTCCCCGAAATGCAAAGTGGAGTGGTTATTGTGCAAAACAAAGGATCAAGTAAATTTAAACAAAATCCGATAGGTTTCTTTACTGTAAGAATTTTCTTAGCTTTTAAAATACTAACGTGCTTTATGAATTTTCACAAGAGTAAGATGTGCAGAGTTTCCCAGATTAATCCCATTGAGGCATTGTTGGAAAAAGCCCAAGTCTGATTTTTGCCCTTTACTGGAAGGGATCGTCACTATTTCAGATCATCAAAGAGGAGGTAGAGGGTATGCTTGTCATAGGGTCATAAGAGCTCAAAGAGAAGCAAGTACTTATGCCAGACATTGTTATCTGCTTAATATACATTATTCTCATGTAACCTTCAAAACACTCTTAGAAGTTTTATTCCCAAATTGTAGATATGGAAACCATTAAGAAATTGCCCAAGGTTACAGCAGCGAGGTGAGCCACAGAGTCAGGTTGGAGCCCATATCTGTTTGATTCTGAAGTCTGAGCTTTGTCGTTAGAATTTATCCAAAGTTAATCCTAGTGTTTTCCTTTTCCTGATATACACCTGTGCACAATTGTTCACATCTATCAACAGGGAGTAGCCAGCTCTAGGAACAACAGAGCTATTGTCTCTTCTAGGGCATATGGTAAGGCCTAGGCATAGGGGACAGAGCAGTATTCACTTCTCCTTTCCTCTCATGTCAGCTGATGGCAGATAAAATCTCTTCAGCTTTCTTGCTATAACCAATTTATCTCCTTCCTCAGCCTGGCCTCATTTGTTGCTTATTACCAGTCAATGTTTTGCTTGCTGTAACTCATGAAATGACTTAAGCTGCAGCACCCTCAGGCCTGAGGCTATGGCACAAGACATGGTGTACACCCTCCCTATTATCTACCTTTGGAGAAATTGTTCTCAACACACCTACATCCAAATTAGCCTCTGAAAGGAAAGAGCATAGGATTATAGTGTGTGAGCTTTAGAATCAGACAGATGAAGGCTTGAATTCTGGATCCACCTCTCACCCTGGGCAAATGACTTCTTGGCTTAATTCCATGTTTCTAAAATGGTCCCCAAGACACCAGATTTGATGACTTGCTGGGAGGATTCACAGATCTCAGCATACAGTTGTACCCACAGCTATATTTATTACAGTGAAGAATACAAAGCAAAATCAACATGGAAAAGCTTGCATAAGGTGGAGCCTGGAGGAAACCAGGCACAAGCTTCCACGAGTCCTCTCCCTGTGGAGTCATATAGGACACACTTAAAGCTTCCAGTGGTGAATTATGACCATACATCTGAAATGTCTGCCATGGAAGCCCATCAGAGACTCTGCCAAAACATAGGGTTATTACTGGATGCTGGTCACAGAGGCACACACTGTGTAGTGTATACTGAAGACCTAGACTTGCAGAAGAATGCAGGTGTTCACACTTTAGGCACCTTGAGCCATTTTTACCAGGGAATGGTGAGACCCCTCACGGAATCTAAGCTGCCAGGTGTTAGCCAAGGGCTAACCTTGTAAGAAGGCCTTTCCAAGGAAAGTTAATGCTTTTTATTTTTTGGCAGGAGATAATTTTGCTTGCCTTAAATAAAAGTCTGTGTGAAAATTCAATGTTAATCAATGTAACATGCTTAGCACAATGCCTCTTAGTTCCCAAAATGCTTATAACCCAATGAGAGAGAAATGTATTCTCATTTTGCTTAAGAAGGATCTGAGACTTAGGTAAGATAAACAACTGACCTTTGGCCATACAACTTGACCAAAGTAGAGCTAGGATTTGAACTTGGGTGCATCTGACTCCAAAGCCCTTACTTGTCTTTCTGTTGTGTCCTGCCACTAATGATGTAAAAGAAATGAAGTAGAAAATAGCATTTATTTATGTAAAAAAATTGATTTTATAGGAATCTTTTAAGAAACATTATTGAGATCTAGTTACAATGTCCAATCAGTTAATATAATCGGGCCAACTCCATGGATAGGGAAATTATATGATATTAAAAGGGTAGCTAAAAGGCCTATCTCTCTGTAAGCTTCAGAGCCTCTCCAAAATTCACAGTGCTTGAAACACTCACCTTAAGAACATTCTGTCAGTTGTGGCAAGAGTTAAACATCTTTTTGGGAGGTACTTTTTGTTTTGTTTCGTGTGACATTGATAATGGGCAGTGTAAAACCCTCGAAGTGCAGATACCTATTTCATGTGATCTGAGGAAGTTCTAGGGCAGTCAGGTGTACTGGGATACCTCCTTGTCTTCAGAACACAGCCTATTTAAAGGTTGTCATACATTATTGACATTTTGGTATGAAGCAGTTAAAATATGAATCTATTGACTACCCAGTAACCTAATACTACGAAGGAATGGAACCAAGCAAGGGTTTGAGGGTGGATGTGGACTTTGAGAGACTTTTCAGTGTAGAGTAAGGAAGGCCCAGCTTGAGGTCACTAAATGGTTGGTTAGTCCCAAGCAATTTTGCTTTGAGTGATTCTATAGACAGATATTTTCTTTATCTTTAAAAATCAGTTAATGAGTGCTCTGGGAATTTGAGTAGGATAGGATAGTTTCTTTAATTCCTTTAGGGAAAAAGTGTTTATTTTGTTTTATAAAGTTACCCTTTTCTATCAATGACATGTTGCCTTTTGATTGAAGACCAATAATAAAACTGGCCTGGAATCGAACATAGTTATTATTTCATTTTCTGAGTTGTGGAAGTATTTGGTGCCTTTTTTTTTCTTTTTTTTCCTAAATAGAGACAGAGTCTTGCTCTGTCACTTAGGCTAGAGTGCAGTGGTACGATCCTAGCTCACTGCAGCTTCCAACTCCTGACTTTAAGCAGTCCTCCCAAAGTGTTGGGATTACAGGTGTGAGCCATGGGTACCTGGACCCATTTTTTAGTTTTTGAAGAAACAAATTTGATTTCTTCTTTTGTAGCTCAGGTCTGAATTACTATAGGTTTTAAAATTTTTTTAAAATGATCATACACAACAGCATATCAGAGAAGTTAAAATGCAAAGTAATGTGGTTTGTTTTTTTTTTTTAGCCTAAAGTTGCTCCTTTTTTTTTTTTTTTTTTTTTTTGAGACAGTGTCTTTCTCTGTTGCTCAGACTGGAGTGCAGTGGTATGATTTTGGCTCACTGCATCCTCCACTTCCCAGGTTCAAGTCTTGTCCCTCAGCCTCCCATGTAGCTGGGATCACAGGTGCTCACCACCATGCCCAGCTAATTTTTGTGTTTTTAGTAGATATGGGGTTTCACTATGTTGGCCAGGCTGGTCTGGCGACAGAGTGAGACTCCACCTCAAACAAAAACAAAAACAAAACAAAAACAAAAACTCCTGACCTCAGGTGATGTGCCAGCCTCGGCCTCCCAAAGTGCTGGGATTACTGGTGTACATTCACTGTAAGTGTGTGATACCCCTGTTGCATCAGCTATTTTAATTTTTCTGCCTTTCGCACTATCTTTGCCAGTATGCATAATTTTTTTCTCTTTTGAAAGAATCTATGGATTAATAAAACTTTTATATGTGAATGTTTGATTAGCATGCTGTGTACTTGAATCTTGGCATAGCTATTTATTGGTTTTCATTGATTGACGATTTCTGTTAAAGAACAAAAGGGACTTTATGCCTTTCAGTTTCCTCACACAGAAGACAGGTTATGGAAGGAGAATGTTGATCAGAAAATATCAATAAAATGCAGACTGGGGCTGCTGGACTTAGACAAGATAGCTGTCATTTTGGTGTCTTTCTATCAATCTGACTAATGACTATTTTTGTACTTATGAATTCTTTAGAACACCTGCTTTTCTGCAGGAAGAAAATGTTTGACTTTCAGTGACAGATGCAAATTATCGACATCATTTTAAATTAAGAGTTGAGGTAAAATAGAAGAAAACTAATGCCTAGGAAGTGACTAAAAATATACTTTATGATAAAATGTCCTTCTTTGGCCAAGCCAAGTATGAAAACACTTATTAGACATATTTTTATAAAATTTTTTGATCAAGGCATAATTCTATTGAAGAATAGTTTGATTTACAGAGGCAACTTTACCCTTATTTTTCATCAGGACCACTGACTTTCTCTTAAGTAGTTGCTTATTTTGTTTCAAGTCTATTGCATGGATGAAAACAGAATATCAAATTATCACCATTAAAGTAGAAATCCAGCAATTCTTCATTCCTTTTTTCATATCAATGTCCTCCTTGCATCTGTTTCCATTTTCTAAGTCTTTCCAGATGTTTCTGAATTAAATTGCATTTCTGCTGCACCACTTCTCTCCACTTCCAGTCCCTTCCAGTGGCTTCTGAAAGCACAGAACTTTGTACGCATTATTTCAATCTAAAGCATTCCTTCATTTAGGTTCCTGTAAAATTGGCAAAAAGGAAGGATGGAGAATAGACTTTTCAGTCTAAAGGATTTTTTAAAAAACTTCTTCCTTCAGAATCTCATCTTTAGCTTGCAGGTGGTGCCACCTGGAACTAGGATTTTGAAGCTTAGAACCGGATTAACCCAATAGTCATTGCTCTGTTCTCAAGCTTTCTCTCCACGTTGCAGAATATCTATTTTTGATCTTCATTTCATTCAAACTTTTTGAGAGTTATAGGCAGTTTCTTGGAGAATAGGAAAGCAGTACATTTACTATCTACTAGCAGTCTTTGCGTGTAGGAGATTGACTTGCTACAGTAATGTTACTCTGGAGATATTGAAGTATAAGGCAAATAACTGGATGAGAGTAGTCTTAGTGAGCAACTTGGATTCAACTTTGGTTCAACCCTTTTATCAGCTTTGTGACCTTGGTCAAGTCAGTCAAACTTTTTGTATCTCAGTTTTTCTCATTTGATAGTTGTCCTTCTCTAAGTGAGATGGTACATGAAAGTGATTTTGAACCTGTAAGGTGCTCTGCATGTATAAGTTTAAATAAAACCAGCTGTGTTAACATTGTGGTATCTTTAATGCGCTGTAATAAAGATAAGTAGGGTGAATTCAAAATTTCTGACTAAACAAATTTAGGAAAAATTTTGTAAAAATTAGCTGTTTCAAAAATTTATCAAAGAAGGGAAATGATGAACATTTTGAACAGATACTCATTTTGATAAATTATTTACCTTCTGTGTATGAAATATACATGTAAAAGAATGTATATAATATCTGTGCACATTTTAAATGATAATTAAACAATAATTATTTGCAAGACCAACTTGGGCAACAGAGTGGGACTCCATCTCAACAAAACAAAACAATAGTTACCAGTGTATAATACATACCACCTAGCTTAAGAAATATAACATTATGTATCTTTTCTTTCAGCTCATCTGGAATCTTGACTTTATTTATTTATTTATTTATTTTATTTTTATTTTTTATGAGATAAGGGTCTAGCTCTGGGTCGCCTAAGCTGGAGTGCAGTGACGTGATCTTGGCTCACTGCAACCTCCGCCTCCCAGGTTCAAGCGATTCGCATGCCTCAGCCTCCCGAGTAGTTGAGATTACAGGTGTGTGCCATCACACCTGGCTAATTTTTGTATTTTTAGTAATTTTTGTATTTTTAGTAGAGACGTGGTTTCTCCATGTTGGCCAGGCTGGTCTCGAACTCTTGGCCTCAAGTGATCCACCTACCTTGGCCTCCCAAAGTTCTGGGATTACAGGTGTGAGCCACTCTGCTGGCAGAATCATGACTTTAAATACCTTCTATGTGCTGATGACCCGCAAGGTTTTTTTTTTTTTTTAACCTCTCCCCAACTCCCAAATTTAAATGTGTAGTCTGGATTTCTCTACTGAACTTCAGATTTGTGTATCTGGCTGTATACCTGTTACCTCCACTTGAATGTCTAATAGGTATCTAAGACAACAGCTCTGAAACTGAACTCCTGATTTCCACCTCACCCATCTGTACCTCTGTAGTCTTCATCTCAGTTCATGGCAACTCTATCTTTCCAGTTGCTCAGGCTAAAAACTTGGGAGTTTTGACCCCTTTTCCTGCCTCATAGCCCATATAGAAGCTATCTGCAGATCCTATTGACAGTTTATTAAAAATATATCTTGGCCGGGCATACATCCTGGCTAACACGGTGAAACCCCGTCTCTGCTAAAAAAATACAAAAAAACTAACCGGGCGAGGTGGCGGGCGCCTGTAGTCCCAGCTACTTGGGAGGCTGAGGCAGGAGAATGGCGTGAACCCCGGAGGCGGAGCTTGCAGTGAGTTGAGATCCGGCCACTGCACTCCAGCCTGGGTGACAGAGCGAGACTCCGTCTCAAAAGAAAAACAAAATCTATCTATCTATCTATCTATCTGTCTGTCTGTCTGTCTGTCTGTCTGTCTATCTATCTATCTATCTTGGCTGGGCATGGTGGCTCACGCCTGTAATCCAAGCACTTTGAGAGGCTGAGGTGGGTGGATCATGAGGTCAGGAGTTTGAGACCAGCATGACATGGTGAAACCCTGTCTCTACTAAAAATACAAAAATTAGCCAAGTGTGGTGGTGCGCACCTGTAATCCCAGCTATTCAGGAGGCTGAGGCAGGAGAATTCCTTGAACCCCGGAGGCAGAGGTTGCAGTGAGCCGAGATAGCGCCATTGCCCTCTAGCCTGGGTGACAGAGCATGAGATTCTGATTCAAAACCAAAACAAAACAAAAATCTATCTATCTATCTATCTATCTATCTATCTATCTAGAATCTCACTTCTGAACACCCCAGCTGTGAACCACACCCAAGCTATTGTGGATTATTGCTAAGGCCTCCCAACTCGTATTTTTGCTTCTCTCGTTTCCTCTTCTGTAGTTTATTTTAAGCACAGAAGCTTGAATTCTGTTGTTAAAGTCAGTCAGGTAATGTCACTCTTCTGTTTCAAAATCCTACTCAATGCCTTCTCTTCCCAATCATGCAAAGAAGATGCCCTATACTGTCTGACTCCGTTAACTCTCCCATCTCTTAGATTGCTCTTTTTTTCCCTCATTTTCTTGTAGCCGCACTGGCATCTTTCTATTCCTCAAACATGTCACTGAGGATGTTGGTTTTCAAGTTCCCAGCTTTATGCTGGAGGCTTCTGTTCTGACCTTTCCTTCTTGAGGCCCTGGCTTTTCTGTCCTTTTCCTTGCACACATGGCCATTAACACCCAACTCTAGGCCATTAGGCATGAGCTTATACCCTCAAGCAAAGGCCTTTTTTAGAATACTGGTTACTTTTCTCATTTTGAGCCTTTCCTTTGTGTTCTACGTGAAATTCCTTTACTCTCACCATTTCAGCCAGTTATTAACAGTACTCCATTTTATTCAGCATTTTAGGTGGCTTCTTTGTCAGCCATTTTGCCAGAGCCAAAAATCTGATGAACTGTTATTAACTAGTGAAGTTAGAGCATTGATTTCTCGAAATAATTTTGTCTTTTTCTTGGATTGAAGGATGGAAGACTCCAGACAGGGGACCACATCTTGAAGATTGGTGGCACAAATGTGCAGGGAATGACCAGCGAGCAAGTTGCACAAGTTCTAAGGAACTGTGGGAATTCAGTCAGGATGCTCGTTGCTAGAGATCCAGCTGGTGACATTTCAGTCACCCCTCCTGCCCCTGCAGCCTTACCTGTTGCCCTGCCTACTGTAGCCAGCAAAGGCCCTGGTTCTGTGAGTTATACATATCATTCTTTCATCTTAAACCAAAGCCTGGGTGTGACACACTGTAAGATAAGAAATTCTTTCAACTTGAGACACCACATTGGTGTGAGTTGCGCGCTCACCAGTGAAACAGGAAAATAAAAAAACTCATTTGGAGACATTAGACATGTTGGTTTTTCTATTTCGCTGTTTCTCAGGGTTAAGTCATTCAGCCTCCCTGAGCATCAGTGACTTATTTATAAATTGAAGAATAATAATACTTGCCTTGTCTATTTCACTGAGCTGGTGAGGAGACATCCAGGTGGTGGAGGGAAAACTGTTAACACTGGCTGATGTGTGAGAATTATCACTGGTAGCCACAGGCTGACTAAAGGGAATGGATATCAATAATAATATTTATTATACTAATTATTTTAGTTATATAATAATAATAGTTATTTTTAATTATCGAACACCTGGAATTGTTCAGGTCATCTGAAATCTTCACAGTAATTCTGCCAGATAGGCCTTATTGTACATTTAATAGATGAGGAAAATAAAGTCAAACATCATGTTAAAGACCTTATAGGGAGTAAGTTGCAAAACTGGAATTTGAATTCACATGTTTCTGGTCCATTCCAAGCTCCTTCCCACTATCTCAACATGGGCTTTTAGTGAAGACATAATAAAGTAAAAGCAAAGAAATGGGTTTTTTGTTTGTTTGCTTGTTTTGTTTTGTTTTTGAGACGGAGTTTCGCTCTTGTTGCCCAGGTTGGAGTGCAGTAGCGCGATCTTGGCTCACCGCAACCTCCACCTCCCAGGTTCAAGCGATTCTCCTGCCTCAGCCTCCTGAGTAGCTGGGATTACAGGCATGCACCACCACGCCTGGCTAATTTTGTATCTTTAGTAGAGATGGAGTTTCCCCATGTTGGTCAGGCTGGTCTCAAACTTCCGACCTCAGGTGATCTGCCCACCTTGGCCTCCCAAAGTGCTGAGATTACAGGCATGAGCCACCATGACTGGCCAGAAATAGGTGTTAAAGGGAGGGTCCAGGAGGAAGAGGAAAGAAAAGAGAAATGGGCCGGACGCGGTGGCTCGTGCCTCTAGTCCAGCACTTTGGGAGGCCAAGGTGAGTGGATCACCTGGGGTCAGGGGTTCAAGACCAGCCTGGCCAACATGGCAAAACCCAATCTCTACTAAAAATACAAAAATTAGCCAGATGTGGTGCACAGCTGTAGTCCCGGATTCTCCGGCTAAGTCACTTCAACCGAGGAGGCAGAGGTTGTGGTGAGCTGAGATTGTGTCACTGCACTCCAGCCTGGGCAACAGGGCAAGACTCTGTTAAAAAAAAAAAAAAAAAAAAAAAGAAAGAAACAAAAACAAAAGGAAAGATAAATGATTATGGTGGAAAAGGGTGGAAGTCCACTGATTATCATCACCTGAGATGTCATTCTGTGTATTCTGGGAAGTTGTTGCCTTTCTCTACTTGGAACTGTATGAGTGGAAGTTTTCTATTTGAAATATCAGAAGCTTTAAAAAGTTTCTCCAGCTGGGCTCAGTGGCTCATGCCTGTAATCCCAGCACTTTGGGAGGCTAAGGCGGGTGGATCACATGAGACCAGGAGTTCGAGACCAGCCTGGCCAACATGGTGAAACCCGACTCTACTAAAAATACAAAGATTAGCCAGGAGTGGTGGCACACGCTTGTTTGTAATCCCAGCTACTTAGGAGGCTGAGGCAGGAGAATCACTTGAACCCAGGAGGTGGAGGTTGCAGTGAGCCGAGATCCTGCCACTGCACTCTAGCCTGGGTGACAGAGGAAGACTGTCTCAAAAAAAAAAAAAAGTTTCTCCAAATTGTGGTTACATTTTCTTTTTCCTCCATTACTCTAGTTCCCCGGAGTCTTCTACTTTGTAGTGAGAGACAAATGTGGATATGTGATAAGTGGAAACTTGATCGAATCAATTATTTACTTTCTCATGTTAATGTTTTGAATTAAAAGCAAAGTATTATGTATTTAGACACCTTACTCATTTACAGAATAGTTTAAAAGACGAGTATTGAAAATAAGTTTTAGGGCCAGATGCAGTAGCTCACACCTGTAGTCCCAGCTACCTGGAAGGCTGAAGGGGGAGGATTGCTTGAGGCCAGGAGTTTGAGGTTGCAATAAGCTGTGATTGCTGCATTGCACTCCTGCTTGGGTGACAGAGCAAGATTTTGTCTTTGGAAAACAAAAAACAAAAAAACCAACAACAAAGAAGAAAATAAAATAAGTTTTAGGTCGATATTTTTATATTACTGAACAATAATTAGTTTTACGTTTTGTTTCTAAATTTTTCTTTATGTTCGTAGTTCTTTCAGATACAAATATAGCCTAACTTTTTTCTAAGTGGTTATATTAGCTTTCTATTGTTGTATAACAAATTTACTGGTTTAAAACAATGTCCTTTGTTAGTTCACAGTTCTGTAGGTCAGAATTCAGGGTGGGCTTGGCTTGGCTCTCTGCTTAGCTGCTGTTGCTTCTTTTTTTCTTTTTCTTTTTTTTTTTTTTTTTGAGACAGGGTCTTGCTCTGTTGCCCAGCCTGGAGTGCAGTGGCGCGATCTCGGCTCACTGCAGCCTCTGCCTCTTGGGTTCAAGCAATTCTCCTGTATCAGCCTCCGGAGCAGTGGGGGTTACAGGCATGTGCCACCACGCCTGGCTAATTTTTGTATTTTTAGTAGAGACGGGGTTTTACCATGCTGGCCAGGCTGGTCTCAAACTCCTGACCTCAGGTGATCTGCCTGCCTTGGCCTGCCAAAATGCTGGGATTATAGGTGTGAGCCACTGTACCTGGCCTCCGCTTAGCTTCTTACGAAGGCCAAAATCAAGGTGTGGGCCTGGCTGGGCTCTTTTCTGGATGCCCTGGGGATAGTCCACGTCCAGTCTCATTCGGATTGTTGGCAGAATCTTGTTCCTTGCAACTGTAGGACTGAGGTCCCTTTTTATTTGTTGGCTGCCAGCCAGAGACCTCTTTGGCTCCTTAAGGTCCCCTACATTACTTGTCACGTAACTCCCTCCATCTTCAAACCACAAGTTGAGTCCTTAATGATTCAGATCTTTTTCATTTCCCTTTCTACTACCAGCAGGAGAAAACTCTGCCTTTAAAGGACTCCAGTGATGAGATTAGGCCCACCTGGATAATCTCCATTTTGCCATGTAATATGGCATCAATATGGGAGTAGCACAAGGGATTGAAGGTCATGGGACTGTCTTAAAATTCTGCCTACCATAGGCGCTAAGAAAATACTTGACAAACCTTGCACAGATTGACTATGTACACACCGGTATGCCACTAAGCATATATAATTAAATTTGGTTTTTCCTTTAGGACAGTTCTCTTTTTGAAACTTATAATGTTGAGCTCGTGAAAAAAGATGGGCAGAGTCTTGGAATTAGAATTGTTGGCTATGTTGGAACATCTCATACAGGTAAATGAATCATTTCTATTTTATATTTGGAAATAATCATAAAGGATGTTAAGGTTTCTAGATAGTAAAATTAAATACTTGCAGATTTTAATTTAAATCTTGAACAATAAAACCATGAATCTATGCTAGCAACCAGTCACTTCTCAGTGATTACAGAGTCACATTTTTATCTCAGTAGTTTTATAGCTGGCGTGATATCCATTAACAAAAGAGTATAATTGGCCAGCTCAGTGTGTAATATTTGAATGTACCTTCTTTTGTTTGTGAAATAGCTATATTATGAATATTGTTAATATATTATGCTAGATTAGATTTGTGATAAGTAAATTGATTACTGTATATATTTCATATTGTAAATGTTCCCAAAGTATGACTGTTATGTTTTATCACTAAAAAAAAAGTTAAAACAAGCATTTTCATTAGAACTATTTTCCTTTCATGTAAAAGGAATAAACTATGAGAATAAATACACAGTTCAAGTATCTCTGAATAAAACTTTCTCAACTCCTATCTGCAAAGCTTTGGTAACTTTCACTATAAGATTTATTCCTTTATTTTAAGATAATTATTAGGATAAGAAAAAATAAACTTTTCCATAAATACTTGCTAATATGAAAATTCAGAGTTATAAAATGTTCTGGTTTTTTTTAATAGCAAGATTGCAGAGTTCATTTCCTTAAAAAAATTGTTATTTTGCATATTTACAGCAGGTGGAAGGATTAAGAGTGCTAATGTATTCAAAGTCCCGAATGAAATTCATGTCAGACCACCTTGTGCTATTTTAGCCTAATGAAATATCTTTTTTCAAACCTTTAGATTCTAGGTGCCACCTTTATTTAGGTTCAGAATTTAATGACATTCAAAAGAGCTCAGTGTGGATTGTATAATAATGTTGCAAAAAACCACTTCGAGTAGTTTTTAGTATGTTAAGTGTGGTTAGAGGAATCATTAGTTCCTAAACTTATGATTTTGTTCCTAAGTGAAAGTGAATGACTGGTAGAACATTGAGAAAATTTCATGTTTACATTACTGAAAAAAGGAAATATCTTTTTACTGTTTTACTTCTTTTTTTTTTTTGAGACGGAGTCTCGCTCTGTCGCCCAGGCTGGAGTGCAGTGGCACAGTCTTGGCTCACTGCAACCTCCACTTCCCAGTTTCAAGAGATTCTCCTACCCCAGGCTTCGGGTAGCTGGGACTACAGGCATGCACCACCACGCCCAGATAATTTTTGTATTTTTAGCAGAGACAGGGTTTCACTATGTTGGCCAGGGTGGTCTCAAACTCATGACCTCAGATGATCCACCTGCCTTGGCCTCCCAAAGTGCTGGAATTACAGGCATGAGCCACCATGCCTGGCCCATTTTATTTCTTTACCCTCAAAAGTTTTTTGGACTGGGTAGTTAGGGGTGGTAGGGAGCAGGTAAATCCAAACACTACTCAACATGCTTTTTAACAAGTAGTCTTTGAAAATCATTTTTGCTGTATTCTATTCGTTGGACTTTTGAGCAGTTCTGGAGAGGGTAGAAAAATGAATAAGAAAAGTCTGTTCAGGGAGACAAATGTGTAAGAAACACTTAGTTCTTTTTTAAAAATTATTATTATCTTTTTTTTTTTCCTTTTCTGAGATGGAGTCTTGCTCTGTCACCCAGAGCTGTAGTGCAGTGGTATGATCTCGGCTCACTGCAACCTCTGCCTCCCAGGTTCAAGTGACTCTTGTGCCTCAGACTCCCCAGTAGCTGGGACTACAGGTGTGCACCACCACACCCGGTTCACATTCTGCAGATGTGAAATCCGCAGATATGCGGGGCCCACTGTACAAGCAAACTATCATGGTATGGCAGATGACATATTCAATTTGTCAGAGGGAAATGGAGAATTCACAAAGAAGGCAGCATTTGAGCTATGAATGGAAAAGAAGAAGGGTTTTGATAGGTCAAAGTTTACTAGAAGAAAGAAGCTAGAGAAAAGGTAAAATCATGAAAATGCCAGCTGTTTTGGGGAAATGTCAAGTGTGTGCTGTGGACCAGGCTTGGTGGTTCATGCCTGTAATCCCAGCACTTTGGGAGGCTGAGGCTGGCGGCTCATTTGAGCCCAGAAGTTCAAGACCAGCTTGGGCAACATGGTGAAACCCTGTCTCTACAAAAAATAAAAAAAAATTGTAGCCCCAGCTACTCAGGAGGCTGAGGTGGGAGGATTGCTTGAGCTGGGGAGGCAGAAGCTGCAGTGAGCCATGATTGTGTCACTACACACCAACCTGCAACCTGGGCAACAGAGCCAGGCCCTGTTTCAAAAAAAAATAGTAATAAGAGCCTGGTGTGTCCAGACTTATTTTCTTGGAAAGTTGTAGTGGAAATTGAAGGCAAAAAATAAATTTGGGCAGATTATGGAAGGCCTTGAATGTGATTCTATGAAATTTGTATATTATTTTGTTGGCAATGGGAAGCAATTGATGTTTATTTTTTCTTCTATAGTTTTTTGTTTTGTTTTTGTTTTGTTTTGTTTTGAGACAGAATCTCGCTCTGTTGCCCAGGCTGGAGTACAGTGGCACGATCTCAGCTCACTGCTTCCTCCACCTTCCGGGTTCAAGCAATTCTCCTGCCTCAGCCTCCCAAGTAGCTGGGATTAGACGTGCACCATCACGCCCAGCTAATTTTTGTACTTTAGTAGAAACGGGGTTTCGCCATGTTGGCCAGGCTGGTCTTGAACTCCTGACCTCAAGTGATCTGTCTGCCTCAGCCTCCCAATGTGCTGGGATTACAGGTGTGAGCCACCGTGCCCGGAATTTTTGTTTTGTTTTTTTTTAAGAGACAAGCCTTAAGCTCCTGGGCTCAGGTGATTCTCATGCGTCAGCCTCCAGAGTAGCTGGAATCACAGGCATATAATATCACACTTAGCTAATTTTAAAATTTTTTGTAGGGATGACATCCTACTATGTCACCCAGGCTTGCCTCAAAGTCCAGGGCTCAGGTGATCCTCCCTCCTCAGCCTCCCAAAGTGCTGGGATTACAACTGAACAACTACACCTGGCCTACAAACAATGTTTTGAGTTTAGTTGGAAATAAAAATGTAAAATCATGCAGATCTATTGTGTTTTATTTTCCAGTTTCCCTTCCTGTCGCTGCCCATGGGAAGGCGTGCTTTACAATTAAAGTTTTAAATTTTAAATTAAAAAAATTTTTATAGCCATTTGTCTGTTTCAATGTTTTATTTTATAATATGTAAAGATTATTTCATGTTGCTGAGCTCATACTAATTTTTTTTTTTTTTTTTTTTTTTTTTGAGGCAGAGTTTGGCTGTCTTGCCCAGGCTAGAGTGCAGTGGCCGGATCTCAGCTCACTGCAAGCTCCGCCTCCTGGGTTCACGCCATTCTCCTGCCTCAGCCTCCCGAGTAGCTGGGACTACAGGTGCTCGCCACCTCGCCCGGCTAGTTTTTTGTGTTTTTTAGTAGAGACGGGGTTTCACTGTGTTAGCCAGGATGGTCTCGATCTCCTGACCTCGTGATCCGCCCGTCTCGGCCTCCCAAAGTGCTGGGATTACAGGCTTGAGCCACCGCGCCCGGCCACTAATTTTCTTTTGTAGTTGTTAAGACCATATGTGCTTTTCTGGGCCAGGCGTGGTAGCCCTGTAATCCCAGCACTTTGGGAGGCCTAGGTGGACGGATCACTTGAGGTCAGGAATTCGAGACCAGCCTGACTAACATGGTGAAACCCCATCTCTACTAAAAATATGAAAATTATCTGGGTGTGGTGGTGGGCGCCTGTAATTCCAGCTGCTTAGGAGGCAGGAGAATCACTTGAACTCTGGAGGTGGAGGTTGCAGTGAGCTGAGATCGTGCCATTGCACTCCAGCCTGGGCGACAAGAGCAAAACTCCGTCTCAAAAAAAAAAAACAAACAGAAAGATAATATATAGTTTTCTTATTTCTGTGTCTGTGAAGCTAACATGAGCAGTGATCTAAATATAGGCAGGAAGACCTAGGAGACTCTTGTCATACTGATGGTAAAAAAAAAAAATGATGAAGTGTTATGCCACATCAGTAATAAGAGTAGAGGCAGACTAAGAGAGAGTCAGACTTACTCTGGGCTCTCCTGAATTCCAGCTTAAATTAGAGTACATTTCATCAGGGTTCCATTACTGATTATTTTTCCAGAAGAGTAGTCATCAGTCAAATCATTTCAAATTCGGGTCACTTGAGATGGTGACAGTTTGAAATAATCCATCAATTTCTCTGCTTGTGTTCAAAATAGTATTTATCAAACCTCCAGTCAACCCCGTTAGCTAATTAACCTCTTGATACAAATTTTGCAGTCAAGGCCTAATTAGAATTTTCTTCCTTTTTCTGTATGTTTGTGCACCTTAAGGGGAAGCTTCAGGGATTTATGTGAAAAGTATAATACCTGGCAGTGCTGCGTACCACAATGGCCACATTCAAGTGAATGACAAAATAGTTGCTGTAAGTAATTAGCCTCTGTTTTAGGTTTGATTCTAGTTGAAAAAAAGGTTGATCGTTATTGTGTGAGAGGGGGAATAGCTTAATATAGTTTTATAAGGTTTTTTAAAAAATTAAGTTTGTTATACAGTAAAATCTCATTATTTTGGACTCTTCTTCCTACATTAACTTTTTTTTCACTGTCAGTAAATAAAGGATTCACTAAACATATTGGTAAAAAAATATATTTTTTCTATACATGTATGTTTGAAAGATGTTCTAGCATTCTTCTAGAAAACCCTGTGAGCACCACACTGTGTTCTTTAAACTTACCTGTTTTATCTATAATTAATAGGCCATTAACCAGCTCTTTTTATCTTTTTGTGAAAGTAGTTTTTCTATTAATAATTATGAGTACAACTAAAATTGAGGTATTTTACATATTTAAGAATGTAATAATTACCTTTTATCAATTAAAACTGGTCTTTCCCCCATTTAGTAGGAATTAGTTCAATTTATATATACACTTATATTAATGTCTATACACATGTATACATACACATTGCTTAACATAGAACAAATGCTGCGTGGTATGATGTGAGTCCTTGTCCTTCA
This sequence comes from Macaca thibetana thibetana, assembly GCF_024542745.1. NCBI lineage: Eukaryota > Metazoa > Chordata > Mammalia > Primates > Cercopithecidae > Macaca > Macaca thibetana. The sequence goes on from NC_065578.1 coordinate 60,990,132, forward strand.
AATCTATCTAAGAAAGCACATTTCATGACTGTTGGCTTTAAAAGCCTTATGGGGAAAGTTGAAATACTTATAGCTAGCTCAAAGAAGATTGAGAGAGGAAGCCTATTGGTCCAGATAGACTTCAGGAATTGGGCTTGACATAGATTAAGAATACTGTTCTTGCTCACACTTTTTCAGAAAGCTAGAAGACCTATTGGAGGGAGATCAGTGTGTTTCTTGAAAATATCATGTGGTGATATGAATAGAGGGATGAAGTATTAGATGACTTCTTCAGTTTTGATAATAATGGCTTCTATTAATACATCTTGAGAGCTATGTATAATAACTGGTCATCTTTTATGGCATTTTGAATTTTGAATTGCATCAGAGATTAAAGTCCTTTATATCTCTCAGTCTATTAGTTAAGTGACAAATTTGAATTTGCTTTCTAGTGTGTGAGGAAGTTTCTCAGCATGTTTTACTAGTTTTACATCCTTATTCAAAAATATATCCTAAGGTCTAAAGTAATTCTTTTCTTTTCTTTACTTTTCTTTTTTCTTTCTTTTCTTCCTCTTTCTTTCCCTTTCTTTCCCTCCCTTCCTCTTTCTTTCCCTTCCTTCCCCTTTCCCTCCTTTCTCCCTTCCCTCCTTTCCCCTTTCCCTCCTTCCCCCCTTCCCCCCTTTCCCCTTCCCCCTTTTTCCCCTTACCACTTCCCCACTTCCCCCCTTCTCCTTCCTTCCTTCCTTCCTACCTTCCTTCCTTCCTTGCTTCCTTCCTTCCTTCCCTCCCTCCTTCCCTCCTTCCCTCCTTCCCTCCTTCCTTTGTCTTGCTCTGTCACCCAGGCTGGAGTGCAATGGCACAATCTTGGCTCACTCCAACCACTACCTCCCAGGTTCAAGCGATTCTCCTGCGTCAGCCTCCCGAGTAGCTGGGTCTACAGGTGCCTGCCACCACACCTGGCTAATTTTTGTGTGTTTAGTAGAGATGGGGTTTCGCCATGTTGGCCAGTCTGGTCTCAAACTCCTGACCTCAGGTGATCCACCCACCTTGGCCTACCAAAGTACTGGGATTACAGGTGCGAGCCACCATACCTGGCCTAAATAATTTATTTTTGGAATGAAAGGAATTACCTCATTTTTGCCAGAGCTAAAAATAGTAGCTAACTTGAAACCTCTGTTTACTGTTTCTCTTGATGTTTTAGGTCAATGGCGTGAACATTCAGGGTTTTGCCAACCAAGATGTTGTTGAAGTATTACGAAATGCAGGGCAGGTGGTACACCTAACCCTAGTTCGAAGGAAGACATCCTCATCTACTTCTCCACTTGAACCACTTTCAGCCAGAGGTGATTAATTTGCCACCCCTCTATCCCTCAAGTAGTTTACGTTTGGAAGAGCAGTTCAATTTTGGAAGTTGCTCCATGAGTCTCAGCAGGAAATGTTGTCCCGCCTCGTGTAATGCACTGATGGAGAAATGAGTCAGCTCATTTGTTCATTGAAGAAGTGTTTTCTTTGCTTACTATGTCAGTCAGAATGGTAGGATGTGCACCTTGACATGCACTAAGCTCTGAGAGCATCTCTAAATGGAGATGAAAATCATTTTTTCTAAAAGCTTTCAAATTTCATTGATTACATATATTTGAATAATAAAGCTTTGACACCTTTGTTGGGGGAATCTCATTTGTCTAATGCTTTGACATTTTGCAGACTTCAGGTTTCCTATTACTGCCTCAAAAAAAGGCTGGAGTGCAGTGTACTGGGATTACAGGTGTGAACCACAGTGCCCGGCTGCATGTCAGTTTTTAATTATCAACTTATAAATGTATAGATGAACAAAAGTTGATAATCGTGGAAACACATATTCAATTTAGAATGAGTGACTTACTGGGTGCAGTAATTCTAACCATGCTTGGTGGCTCACACCTGTAATTCCAGCACTTCTGGAGGCCGAGGCAGGAGAATCGCTTGAGGCCAGGAATTTAAGACCAGCCTGGCCGACATAGGGAGACCCCTTCTGTACAGAAAATTAAACATTAGCTGGGCCTGGTGGCACCCACCTGTATTCCCAGCTACTCAGGAGACTCAGGCAGGAGGATGACTTGAACCTAGGAGTTTGAGGCTTCAGTGAGCAAAAAAGTTGCCACTGCATGCTGGCCTGGGTGACAGAATCAGACCTGTCTCTTAAAAGGAAAAAAAAAAAAACGTGACTAGTTATATAACTAAGAAGTAAGAAATACTTCAATTAGAATTTGACAGAAGATCATTTTTTTCCTCTGGAAATATTCCTCCGAAGATAACAATACACCCGGAAGCCTTTGCTTTCAGCCAATAGTGATTTGTATTTCAGTTAGAACTTCTCTTTTATGTGATAGTAGAACTTTTGTTGCTGAAAGACAGATGCCAACTGCATCCAATGTATGAAATTAAAAATTGCCTAAATAGTGCAAATTGTACAAATGCCATTTAATTTTTTTAATTAACGAATTATTTATTTTTATTTATTTTTTGAGAGGGAGTCTTGCCCTACCGCCTAGGCTGGAGTGCAGTGGTGCGATCTCGGCTCACTGCAAGCTCTGCCTCCTGGGTTCACGCCATTCTCCTGCCTCAGCCTCCCGAGTAGCTGGGACTACAGGCGTCCGCCACCATGCCTGGTTAATGCTTTGTATTTTTTAGCAGAGACGGGGTTTCACTGTGTTAGCCAGGATGGTCTCGATCTCCTGACCTCGTGATTTGCCTGCCTCGGCCTCCTAAAGTGCTAGGATTACGGGCCTGAGCCACCGCGCCCGGCCTATTTATTTATTTTCAGGATGGATGGAGTTTTACTCTTGTCACCCAGACTGGAGTGCAATGGTGCCATCTCAGCTCACTGCAACCTCCACTTCCCGTGTTCAAGTGATTCTCCTGCCTCAACCTCCCGAGTAGTTGGAATTACAGGCGCTGCCCGCCACCATGCCTGGCTGATTTTTTTATTTTTAGTAGAGACAGGGTTTCATTATGTTGGCCAGGCTGGTCTCGAACTCCTGACCTCGTGATCTGCCTGCCTTGGCCTCCCAAAGTGCTTGGATTACAGGCGTGAGCCACCCCGCCTGGCACAAATGCCATATTGACCTTAAATAGCTTACATAAATATTTATATAAATATATATTTTTTAATTTAACAATTTTTTTATTTTTATAGATTCAGGGGATAAATGTGTAGGTTTATTACATGGATATATATGCATAGTGTTGGGATTTGGGCTTCTAGTATACCCATCACCCAAATAGTGAACATCATACCGAATATGTAATTTTTCAACCCTCACCCCCTCTCCACCAGCCTCCTTCATTCTGGGATCCACAGTGTTTATTATCTTCTTCTGCATGTCTGTGTGTACCCATTGTTTAGCTTCTACTTATAAGTGAGAACATGGAGTGTTTAATTTCCTGTTTCTGAGTTATTTCACTTAGAATAATGGCCTCCAGCACCATTCATGTTGCTGAAAACAAAACAAAACAGAACATAATTTCATTCTTTTTATGGCTGTATAGTAGTCCATGGTATATACTACATTTTCTGTATCCTATCATCTGTTGATGGACACTTCGATTGCTTTCATGACTTTGGTATTACAAATAGTGCTGAAATAAATGTACTAGTACCTGAATATTTTTGATAGAACTATTTTTTTTCCTTTGAGTAGATACCAAGTAGTGGAGTTACTGGGTCAAATGGTTGTGCTATTTTTAGTTCTTTAAGAGATCTCCATACTGTTTTCCACATCGACAGAAGTTGTACTAATTTACATCCCCACCAACAGTGTATAAGTGTTCCCTTTTCTCCACATCCTTGCCAATATCAGTTATTTTTTGACTTTTTAATAATGGCCATTCTGACTGATACGAGATGGTGTCTCGTTGTGGTTTGAATGTGGTTTTAATTGCAGGATTGTTAGTTTGTTGGCTACTTATATGTCTACTTTTGAGAAATGTCTGTTCATGTATTTTGCCCACTTTTTAATGGGGAGTTGTTTTATTCTTATTGAGTTGTGTGAGTTCCTTCTAGAACCTGAATATTAGTCATTCATTGGAGACGTACTTTGCAAATATTTTCTCCCATTCTGTAGGTTGTCTGTTTACTGTGTTGACTACGTTGACTACTTATTTTGCTATGCAGAAGCTTTTTTTTAAATTTAATTTTTATTTTTTTTAAATTATACTTTAAGTTCTAAAGTACATGTGCATGACGTGCAGGTTTGTTACATATGTATACATGTGACATGTTGGTGTGCTGCAACCATTAACTCATCATTTATATTAGGTATTTCTCCTGATGCTATCCCTCCCCACTCCTCCCACCCTACAACAGGCCCCGGTGTGTGATGTTCCCCACCCTATGTCAAGTGTTCTCATTGTTCAGTTCCCACCTATGAGTGAGAACATGCGGTGTTTGGTTTTCTGTCTTTGCAATAGTTTGCTCGGAATGATGGTTTCCAGCTTCATCCATGTCCCAGCAAAGGACATGAACCCATCCTTTTTTATGGCTGCATAGTATTCCATGGTGTATATGTGCCACATTTTCTTAATTCAGTCTATCATTGATGGACATTTAGGTTGGTTCCAAGTCTTTGCTATTGTAAATAGTGCCACAATAAACATACGTGTGCATGTGTCTTTATAGCAGCATGATTTATAATCCTTTGGATATATACCCAGTAATGGGATGGCTGGATCAAATGGTATTTCTAGTTCTAGATCCTTGAGGAATCGCCACACTGTCTTCAACAATGGTTGAACAAGTTTACACTCCCACCAACAGTGTAAAAGTGTTCCTATTTCTCCACATCCTCCCCAGCACCTGTTGTTTCCTGACTTTTTAATGATCACCATTCTAACTGGTGTGAGATGGTATCTCATTGTGGTTTTGATTTGCATTTCTTTGATGACCAGTGATGATGAGCATTTTTTCATGTGTCTGTTGGCTGCATAAACGTCTTCTTTTGAGAAGTGTCTGTTCATATGCTTTGCCCACTTTTTGATGGGGTTGTTTGATTTTTTCTTGTAAATTTGTTTAAGTTCTTTGTAGATTCTGGATATTAGCCCTTTGTCAGATGGGTAGATTGCAAAAATTTTCTCCCATTCTGTATGTTGCCTGTTCACTCTGATGGTAGTTTCTTTTGCTGTGCAGAAGCTCTTTAGTTTAATTAGATCCCATTTGTCTATTTTGGCTTTTGTTGCCATTGCTTTTGGTGTTTTAGTCATGAAGTCCTTGCCCACGCCTATATCCTGAATGGTATTGCCTAGATTTTCTTCTAGGGTTTTTATGGTTTTAGGTCTAACATTTAAGTCTTTAATCCATCTTGAATTAATCTTTGTATAAGGTGTAAGGAAGGGATCCAGTTTCAGCTTTCTACATGTGGCTAGCCAGTTTTCCCAGCACCATTTATTAAATAGGGAATCCTTTCCCCGTTTCTTGTTTTTGTCAGGTTTGTCAAAGATGAGATGGTTGTAGATGTGTGGTATTATTTTTGAGGGCTCTGTTCTGTTCCATTGGTCTATATCTCTGTTTTGGTACCAGTACCATGCTGTTTTAGTTACTGTAGCCTTGTAGTATAGTTTGAAATCAGGTAGCATGATGCCTCCAGCTTTGTTCTTTTTACCTAGGATTGTCTTGGCAATGCGGGCCTTTTTTTGGTTACATATGAACTTTAAAGTAGTTTTTTCCAATTCTGTGAAGGAAGTCATTGGTGGCTTGATGGGGATGACACTGAATCTATAAATTACATTGGGCAGTATGGACATTTTCATGATATTGATTCTTCCTATCCATGAACATGGAATGTTTTCCCATTTGTTTGTATCCTCTTTTATTTCGTTGAGCAGTGGTTTGCAGTTCTCCCTGAAGAGGTCCTTCACATCCCTTGTAAGTTGGATTCCTAGGTATTTTATTCTCTTTGAAGCAGTTGTGAATGGGAGTTCACTCATGATTTGGCTCTCTGTTTGTCTGTTATTGCTGTGTAGGAATGCTTATGATTTTTGCACATTGCTTTTGTATCCTGAGACTGCTGAAGTTGCTTATCAGCTTAAGGAGATTTTGGGCTGAGACAGTGGGGTTTTCTAAATATACAATCATGTCATCTGCAAACAGGGACAGTTTGACTTCTTCTCTTCCTAATTGAATATGCTTTATGTCTTTCTCCTGCCTGATTGCCCTGGCCAGAACTTTCAACACTATGTTGAATAGGAGTGGTAAAAGAGGGCATCCCTGTCTTGTGCCAGTTTTCAGAGGGAATGCTTCCAGTTTTTGCTCATTCACTATGATATTGGCTTGTGGGTTTGTCATAAATAGCTCTTATTATTTTGAGATACCTTCCATCAATACCGAATTTATTGAGAGTTTTTAGCATGAAGGGCTGTTGAATTTTGTCAAAGGCCTTTTCTGTATCTATCGAGATAATCACGTGGTTTTTGTCTTTGGTTCTGTTTATATGATGGATTACATTTATTGATTTGCACATCTTCAACTAGCCTTGCATCCCAGGGATGAAACCAACTTGATTGTGGTGGATAAACTTTTTGATGTGCTGCTGGATTTGGTTTGCCAGTATTTTATTGAGGATTTTTGCATCGATGTTCATCAGGGATATTGGTCTAAAATTCTCTTTTTCTGTTTGTTGTGTCTCTGCCAGGCTTTGGTGTCAGGATGATGCTGGCCTCATAAAATGAGCTGGGGAGGATTCCCTCTTTTTCTATTGATTGGAATAGTTTCAGAAGGAATGTTACCAGTTCCTCTTTGTACCTCTGGTAGAATTTGGCTGTGAATCTGTCTGGTTCTGGACTTTTTTTGGTTGGTAGGCTATTAATTATTGCCTCAATTTCAGAACCTGTTATTGGTCTATTCAGGGATTCAGTGTTTTCCTGATTTAGTCTTAGGAGGGTGTATGTGTCCAGGAATTTATCAGTTTCTTCTAGATTTTCTAGTTGATTTGCATGGAGGTGTTTATAGTATTATCTGATGTTAGTTTGTATTTCTGGTAGATCTTCCTCCATCCCTTTATTTTGAGCCTATGTATGTCTCTGCACATGAGATGGGTCTCCTGAATACAGTACACTGATGGGTCTTGACTCTTTATCCAATTTGCCAGTCTGTGTCTTTTAATTGGGGCATTTAGCCCATTTACATTTAAGGTTAATATTGTTATGTGTGAATTTGATCCTGTCATTATGATATTTGCTGGTTATTTTGCCCGTTAGTTGATGCAGTTTCTTCCTAGCATTGATGGTCTTTACAATTTGGCATGTTTTTGCAGTGGCTGGTACTGATTGTTCCTTTCCATGTTTAGTGCTTCCTTCAGGAGCTCGCCTGGTGGTGACAAAATCTCTCAGCATTTTCTTGTCTGTAAAGGATTTTATTTCTCCTTCACTTAGGAAGCTTAGTTTGGCTGGATATGAAATTCTGGGTTGAAAATTCTTTTCTTTAAGAATGTCCAATATTGGCCCCCATTCTATTCTGGCTTGTAGAGTTTCTGCGGAGAGATCTTCTGGTTAGTCTGATGGGCTTCCCTTTGTGGGTAACCCGACCTTTCTCTCTGGCTGTCCTTAACATTTTTTCCTTCATTTCAACTTTGGTGAATCTGACAATTATGTGTCTTGTGGTTGCTCTTCTCAAAGAGTATCTTTGTGGCGTTCTCTGTTATTTCCTGAATTTGAATGTTGGCTTGCCTTGCTAGGTTGGGGAAGTTCTCCTGGATAATATCCTGAAGAGTGTTTTCCAACTTGGTTCCATTCTCCCCATCACTTTCAGGTATACCAATCAAACATAGATTTGGTCTTTTCACATAGTCCCATATTTCTTGGAGGCTTTGTTTGTTTCTTTTTACTCTTTTTTCTCTAAATTTCTCTTCTTGCTTCATTTCATTTATTTGATCTTCGATCACTGATACCCTTTCTTCCATTTGATCAAATTGGCTACTGAAGCTTGTGCATTCGTCACGTAGTTCTCATGCCAAGGTTTTCAGCTCCATCGGGTCATTTAAAGTCTTCTCTACACTGTTCATTCTAGTTAGCCATTCTTCTAATCTTTTTTCAAGGTTTTTAGCTTCCTTGCGATGGGTTCGAACGTCCTCCTTTAACTTGGAGAAGTTTGTTATTACCGATCTTCTGAAGCCTCCTTCTGTCAGCTCGTCAAAGTCATTCTCCATCCAGCTTTGTTCCATTGCTGGCAAGGAGCTGCAATCCTTTGGAGAAAGAAGAAGAGGCACTCTGTGTTTTAGAGTTTTCAGCTTTTTGGCTCTGTTTTTTCCCCATCTGTATGGTTTTAGCTCCCTTTGGTCTTTGATGATGGTGACCTACAGATGGTGTTTTGGTGTGGATATCCTTTTTGTTTATGTTGGTGCTATTCCTTTTGATTGTTAGTTTTCCTTCTAACAGTCAGGACCCTCAGCTGCGTGTCTGCTGGAGTTTTCTGGAAGTCCACTCCAGACCCTGTTTGCCTGGGTATCACCAGTGGAGGCTGCAGAGCAGCAAATATTGCAGAACAGTAAATATTGCTGCCTAATCCTTCCTCTGGAAGCTTCATCTCCAAGGGGCACCCAGCTGTATGAGGTTTCAGTCGGCCCCTACTGGGAGATGTCTCCCAGTTAGGCTACTCGGGAGTCAGGGACCCACTTGAGGAGGCAGTCTCTCTGTTCTCAGATCTCAAACTCCGTGCTGGGAGAACCAGGGCTCTCTTCAAAGCTGTCATACAGGGACTTTTAAGTCTGCAGACGTTTCCACTGCCTTTTGTTCAGCTATGCCCTGCCCCCAGAGGTGGAGTCTATAGAGGCAGGCAGGCCTCCTTGAGCTGCAGTGGGCTCCACCCAGTTGGAGCTTCCCAGGCGCTTTGTTTACCTTGTCAAAACTCAGCAATGGCGGACGTCACTCCCCCAGCCTCGCTGCCACCCTGCAGTTCAATCTCAGACTGCTGTGCTAGCAGTGAGCAAGGCTCCATGGGCGTGGGACCCGCCAAGCCAGGCATGGGATTTAATCTCCTGGTGTGCCATTTGCTAAGACCGTTGGAAAAGTGCAGTATTAGGGCAAGGGTGTCCCGATTTTCCAGGTAGTGTCTGTGACGGCTTCCCTTGGCTAGGAAAGGGAATTCCCTGACCCCTGTGCCTCCCGGGTGAGGCGATGCCCCGCGTTCCTTCAGCTTACACTCCGTGGGCTGCACCCACTGTCCAACCAGTCCCAGTGAGATGAACCCAGTACCTCAGTTGGAAATGCAGAAGTCACCTGTCTTCTGTTGCACTCACGCTGAGAGCTATAGACTGGAGCTGTTCCTATTTGGCCATCTTGGAATCCTTCCCTATAATGGTGTTTAATAGCTCTGAAAGAGCTCTTGGCTTCAGTTTATCACACCAACTGAATGTAGGGATACCCAGTATCTGTGAATGAGCAATTCTTGATTCTCGTGTCTCAGCCTCCCCAGTGGCTGGGATTACAGGCATGCGCCATCGTGCCTGTCTAATTTTTGTAGTTTTAGTAGAGATAGGGTTTCACCATGTTGGCCAGGCTGGTCTTGAACACGTGATCTTAAGTGATCCATCTGCCTTGACTTCCCAAAGTGCTGGAATTATAGGCGTGAGCCACTGTGCCTGGCCTTAATTATTTTTTATAAGAATACTTTATAAGTGATGTGTAATTATTTAAAACACAACGTAGAATCACTCTTATGCAACTTATGGTTGACGGTGAAAACTTGAGTAACTCCTATGTTTTTTTTAAAAAAACAGGGTCTTGCTCTGTCACCCAGGCTGTAGTACAGTGGCACGATCATAGCTCACTGCAGCCTCAAACTCCTGGGCTCAGAAAATCCTCCCACCTCAGACTCCCAAGTAGCTAGGACTACAGGTGCACGTCACCATGTCTGGCTAATTTTTAAAGAAGATTTTTTGTTTGGGAGTAGAGATTGGGTCTCACTAAGTTGACCCGGCTGGTCTCAAACTTCTGGCTTGATATGATCCTCCCACCTTAACCTCCCAAAGCACTCATAGCCATGAGCCACTGCTCCTTTCCAGTTCCTCTATTATTTTACTTAGCTCAATTTAGCAAGATGAGGAATCTCTACACCAAGGGGAATTCTTTCTAACTCCCTTCTAAGTAATAAGGTTACCTGTGTAGGTTTGTTTGTCAGCGTCATGATGATGTCATGCCAGAACATAGGAGAGCCCATAGCAATTGGTCCAGCTATTCTGCAGGTCTTGCTTCCTGCCCACCAGAACAGTAAGAGCTTAGGACTTTAGCATTTTTTTTTTTCCCAAGGATATATTGAAAAGCATCTAACCCCTTCTTTGTCATTGAGTTTACCTTGCTTTTCTCTTCTCATTGTTTAGTTCCTTATCCTTTTCAATGCTATTAACAAGTTCATTTTTTAAGGAATTGATTGATTATCTATTACACATGGCATTTTGGGTTTAAGGAATCGTATATGTAAGTTATCTCAGATTTAATAAGGTCATGAAATGGGAGACCAGGAGTAAAATATGCTCACTTAAATATAGTCCTCAACAACTAATAATTCAAGTTAGCATTACAAAAATTTTTTTTAAATATGTATTTTTTGGTTTTAGGAACTGTTGTTGAACCACCCAAACCACCAGCTCTCTTTCTAACTGGAGCAGTGGAAACTGAAACTAATGTGGATGGTGAACAGGAGGAAATTAAAGATAGAATGGATAATTTAAAAAATGACAACATACAAGCCTTAGAAAAATTGGGTAGGTACAAAGCATTCACTTTGCAATAACAGACTTCTTCATTTGTTAACCATTTTCTCTCTTTATATTTAATATAATGTGAGAAATCTTATAGGCATTTTGGAGATATAAAATAGCATATTGTTAATATCAACATCTTTTTTTTAGATGGAGTTTTTTTTTTCTTCTTTTATTTTTTATTATACTTTAAGTTCTAGGGTACATGTGCACAACGTGCAGGTTTGTTATATATGTGTACATGTGCCATGTTGGTGTGCTGCACCCGTTAACTCGTCATTTACATTAGGTATTTCTCCTAATGCTCTCCCTCCCCGCTCCCCACACCCCACGACAGACCCTGAGATGGAGTTTCATTCTTGTTGCCCAGGCTGGAGTGCAGTGGCATGATCTCAGCTTACTGTAACCTCCACCTCCTAGGTTCAAGCGATTCTCCTGCCTCAGCCTCCCAAGTATAGCTGGGATTACAGGCGCACGCCACCACACTGGGCTAATTTTTGTATTTTTAGTAGAGATGGGGTTTCACCATATTGGCCAGGCTGGTCTTGAACTCCTGGCCTCAAATGATCTGCCCACCTGGGCCTCCCAAAGTGTTGGGATTACAGGTGTGAGCCACTGTGCCCAGCCAATATCAACATTTTAACACTGTGACAGTTGGAGACCAAGCTCTTGTTTAATTTTTCTTTACTTATGTTAAGTTTTTAATTTCATTTTAATTTTTGTAGAGATGGGGTCTCACTGTGTTGTCCAGGCTGGTTTTAAACTCCTGACCTCAAGCCATCCTCCCACCTTGGCCCCCCAGAGTGCTGAGATTATAGGCGGGAACCACCTTAGCTTATATATTATCATTGATATGTCTATATCTATAGATTATTGCTGTTTATACACATATAGCATATGTTTCTTTTTCATTATACATGTTTTTTATTATAAAAATTAATAATGTATACATTTCTATAAGTTGCATCGAATTGCCAGGCTGTTATACATTTATTCTTTAATTTTTTTTTAATTGATTTGCAGCCTTGTCCTTTTACTTTGTATTTTGATACCTTAGCTATTATAGTGGACTCTACTCTCCAAGTTCATTGAGTAACAGTTGCACACAGTTCCCTGCATAAAAGTGCCTGGGAAAGCCTCACCTGCTAAATGAAACTCCTTGAGTACTTAACACCATCCATGTTCCTGAGAAGTTTTGGCTTTTGGCTTTGTCTTGTCTCAGGTCAGGAAAGAATAGCCTATGATTTGGAAATTTACCTTGTTCTTTTTGAGTCAAGTAGATTGCAGTTTATCTTTGCAAATCTGAGTTGAGCTCAGATTTTCAGTAAAAAGTCAGATGAAAATCGAGTACATTCTGAAATTAGATACAGTTTTAGAAATATTCTTTCCATAATAAATGTTCCTTTTTTTTATTATAATGACAAGACAAAGCTTTTCGTATCATCGTTATACTCACGCTAGGGATAACAGTACTCCTCTATTTTAAATGCTACCTGACGTTTAAAAAACATTATTTACTAAGCTTGGCTTAACTGGGCATGCTTAATAAAATAAATGACAAAACATTCAATTTTTTTTTTACTAATCAAAGTACCTAATTTTATACAATTTGCACTCAACTTTTACTGTTAGTAATAGAAACAATGAAATTATTTTACTTCTTGATACTTAAGACTTTAACTCCAAGACGTGCACTACAAGATTTTCATCATCAATGTGACGGTCTTGGCATCTTATATACTATGTTCCCATTTTAAATTAAGTCCTACTTGCTAAAATGAAAGCAGGTAAAGACAGTGAACAGATGGTTCACGAAAGAGGAATACAAAAAGCTAATAACAACACTGACATATCAACTTCATTTGTAATGAAAGAAATACGAATTTTAAAAATGACATACCATTTTTTAGTTATATTTGCAAAAATTAAAGAGTATACCTACAATTGACCAGGAAGTATCAGTTTTAGAAATATTTCATGTGTGCTATTTGGATCAACTTCACTACATTTGTTTCTTCTTGCATATGTATAATTTTAGCTTTAGAGTAAAACCAAAATCTACTAACTGCTATGAGGTTAGCTTTCTTTTTGCCTTTGGAATAATTGTTTCAGATCATCATGTTATTCATTTTTTGATCATTTTGTGTAACCTAGGATTTATTGAGCTGCTGAAAGTATATTTCTTTTCTCTAGCACTTAGGCTTTTGTACTGTGGTTTAAAACACATGACTGTATTTTTGTTGTACAACTGAAAGGTAAAAATATAGTCAAAAGAATTGCTGGTGAAATGTCAACATTATATTATACATATATATTAACTGTCATATGAGAGCCATGTTTTTAAGCTTAGAATTCAACAAATAAATTGCAAATTTTGTTCAAATTTGTTTACCAGATAAGAAATTACTGGAAATTTATAAGAAGAAATTTATAAGGCAAGATGTTAGAACTCTTAATGTAATTTCTTAAGGAAATACTAACAGGAATAGGCACAAAGGTGCAGAGCCCAAATGAATTTGATTTTTTGTTTTTAATAGGATCTTTGGTTAGTCATCCCCTAAATGAAATCTAGCATAGCAATTAATATAGTTATTTCACGGGTGTTCTTTTATAAATGTAGTAATTTAAGTTCTTTAGTGTTCATTAGTGTTAGTCACTGATTTTTGAGGTTAGCCTGTTTCGCTTAATGATTTGTATTATGTCATTGAACATTATATGCTTATCCAAGATGAGCTGTCCATGCTGAAGACTAAAAGAACTGATACTGCAAGTTACATTTGATTTTAGGCAGATGGTTATATCAGTTGTGATAACTGTTCTGTGACTTGTTTAATCTTAAGACAATATTGAGACAGTTTTTCTTTAAGTTAAAAAACATAGAAGTTTGTTCATTTTCTGCTACTGCTATGGGTATAAGTTATAACTTCAGTTTTAGTACTTTGACTTTTGCCTATTAGACATTATTCATACTATGCACCATGCACTGAGCTTCTGCCTATAGTCATGTGGAGGACAGGCAAGACACTTAAAATCTGTTTTGGCTGTATAAAATTATGCAACACAGACAGTATTACACTCAAGAAAGTCATAAAGATACAAATATCTTAATAACCAAGCAACAAAAGACTAGTGTGGAACCAGAGTTTCTATTGTATTAAAGCTCATGGAACTTTGACTGAATTAAACCAGACAAGCCTTTATAGCTACCCATGTGAAAAGTCTGATTGTATTGTGTTGATATGCGCTGCTGATAGTAAAGATATCTTGATAAGTTTTTACTTTTCTAGTGGGCAGCTGGAATGGAACTACTTTGAAGTGATTAACATTTAAATTAAATCCTTCTATGTCCTAATGTATTATAAAGCAAAGCCAGATGCATTTTACTTGTAAACTATAGGATGTTTACATATAAACTGTATATAATTTAAATTTCATGTATAACTCATCATGTTCTCTTTCCTTTAAAATATCCCTTAACAAAAAAAGCTCTTTCGTAATTTGGTCACAGCTGGTCTTTACATTTTATGTTAGTTTTATAAGTCACCTCTGATTTACTTTACCTAGTAGACCTAAGTTAATGCATTTTCCTTTTTATTCATTTCCCCTTTACTTACTGAAACTGGACTGTTATTGAAAAATTTAGCAGTTAAGTGTGTTTGGCTCACAGTAGTTTCAACATTCTCTCTCTCTCTCTTTTTTTTAATATCCAGAAAAAGCCCCAGACTCTCCAGAAAATGAGCTGAAATCCAGATGGGAAAACCTATTGGGTCCTGATTATGAAGTAATGGTATGTTAAAATGCTCTAATAAAAAACACTCATGTCTCATTTCACATCAAGTTTCTAACACTACAGTCCAAAGAAATGGGAGAGTCAAAGAATAGCCAGCCTGCCTTTATTTTTCCTTCCTGCCTTTCTTCCCTATTGGATCAGTCAGTTGATTTTTTCCCCCATCTTTAGCATTTTAAGCTGTAAGAATAATTAAGGACTGCACACAAACTTCCCTTAAAATTAGCAGACACTCAGTTCATGTTGAAACCATTTAAGTCGATAATAGACAGAAAACTGTTAGGAGAGAGAGAGCTTGCCTTTAAATTTATAACCTATATCAGCTGCTTAAAATTGCTGGCATTTTTATGATTGCTTTTATGATCTGTTTGTTTTACTGTACACTGAAAGGCCTGTGGATATTAGTCCTATGTTTCACAAAGAATCTTACAGTTTTATGTGAAAAATGAAAGAATGATTATCAAATGTATTTGGAAGAACAGGAAGTAATTTAGGTTAGGTATAAGTTTATAGTACCAGTGGTCCATTAGACTTCCTTTCACCTGCTATTAGATTCATTGAGTAAGGGATTGATTACATTTCCCCATATGAATCCACATGAAGGCAGAAAGTTGTGCTTAGACAAGCCTCTACAGTTTTCACTAAATGCATTAGTAAAAAAATATTCTTTTAAATTTCTACTCTCATTCACATTTTCTTACATATGTTTATTATTAGTACTTGTTGGCTGGTTGGAGATTTAAAAAATCATTTTGGTTTAGATTACCTAGCCACTGTCTGTTGTCACAAAATTTTCAGTGTCATTAGGATGAGTCAATACAATTGACACTTTCTCTTGGTAACTTTATACCTGTGTGTCAGTTTTCCCGAGCTGCTGTTTCTTTGCTTCATAGATTTCAAATATGGTTATTAGGCTATTACCTAGCAAATGGCCTTTCCTACTTATCTTAGTGGTTTGATATTCAAAGGAATTTGCTGTACCAGTATTTACAAATGGCCAGTTTTATGATGGGCTCCTTTTTTGTTAAAAAACATTTTTTTGGCCACATGGGGTAGCTCACACCTGTAATCCCAGCACTTTGGGAGGTCGAGATGGGTGGATCACTTGAGGTTGGGAGTTTGAGACCAGCCTGGCCAATAGGGTGAAACCTTGTATCTACTAAAAATACAAAAATTAGCTGGGTGTGATAGTGGGCACCTGTAATCCCAGCTACTTGGGAGGCTGAGGCAGGAGAATTGCTTAACCCAGGAGGCGGAGGTTGTGGTGAGCTGAGATTGTGCCACTGCACTGTGGCTGGGCGAAAGAGGGAGACTCCACCTCAAAACAAAAAACAAAAAACAAAAAGCAAAAAACGATTTTTTGAGAGACAGGGTCTTGCTTTGTTGCCCAGACTGGAATGCAGTGGTACAATCATAGTTCACTGCAGCTTCAACTTCCTGGGCTCAAGCGATCCTCCCACCTCAGCCTTCTGACTGACTGGGACTACAAGCATGAGCCACCACACTCACTTAATTTTTCAATTTTTTTTTTAGAGATGGTGTCTCACTGTGTTGCCCAGTCTGATCTCGAGCTCCTAGGCTCAAGTGATCCACCCTCCTTGGCCTCCCAAAGTTCTGGGATTACAGACATGAGCCACTGCCAGCCTTCTGTTAAAATTTTATTCCCCTTATAACTAAACTTTAAAATTTCATTTGTTTATTACACGGTGAGGTCATAACAGACAAATTATAAAGAGGAGACAGAATTTGAAGTTGGAAATTTAAAGTGACAGCTATCCATTAAAAGTTGTAGCATCTTGTACCAAGGAATAGTTGGCAGAAAGAAGCCAGGCATGATGGAGAGTGAATGAATGCATGTACTCCAATATTTCTTATTTCATTTTCTTCCAGAATCTGCTTATCTGAAATGCGGTACTTTCAGAAGCTGTAGTTGGGTCATTGTTTAACTTATCCCTTCCTGCCAGATGCATCATATTTTATTAACAAGTTACAGATGCAAATCATCAGTAACATACTTTTGCTTGCAAGGAATTCATTTCTGTGGATGTCCACGATTGAAGCTTAGAATAGTTTTAGGCCAGGATTAAAAGCTTTAAGTATTCCATGAGCTTTCCACCAGGGACCAGGTCTTTCTGTTTGTGTCTTTGCCAGCTATTTCTCCCGGGGAAATGGTTTGAGCTTGTTGTGGAAAGTCAGATGCTTTAGTTTTTCCAAACACATCTGACTTTACTGACCTTGCAAATTTTGTTTTGAGGCTTGAATTTGAAAGTAAAAATGGCCATATTCTTGATTTTGTCAAAAGAGTAAAATTTTTATGCATTTAGCATAATGGAGGATTATATTAAAATTTTAGGGATCATGGATTTTTAAAAATAGTATGGGGGGAGGGGGGAGGGATGGCATTGGGAGTTATACCTGATGTAAATGACGAGTTGATGGGTGCTGACGAGTTGATGGGTGCAGCACACCAACATGGCACAAGTATACATATGTAACAAACCTGCACGTTGTGCACATGTACCCTAGAACTTAAAATATAATAATAATAATAATTTAAAGAAAAACCCAGGCAGGACATAACCATATGAGATGATATACAAGTAATCTATAAACCTCTTTATAACCAAATGAAAACATATTTGGCATATCATTTAGGTATTTAAAAAAAATAGTATATATATTTGCCCATCACCTTCTGTTCAATTTATGCAATTTAGGAAAAAAGATTGTTGTGGAGAACAACAACAAAAAAGTCAAATATACTCTGAAATTTCACATTATGTGTTGTAGATTTCAAAAATATAAGAAAGGTATTAGAATGTAAGTCAAATAGAGTTATCAATATATAGGTTTTACAGATATTTTCAGAAAATGTAGGAAGAAATACAGTTATGTTTTTACAAATACTGGAAATTTTTTTTTGTAAATTTAGGTTGCTACTTTGGACACACAGATTGCAGATGATGCTGAGTTACAGAAATATTCAAAGGTAAGCATTTTTTATAACAAAGTAAACAGTTTTTTTTTTTTAAGAGATAGGGTCTCACTATGTTGTCCAGGTTGGTCTCAAACTCATAGGCTCAAGTGATCCTCCCGTATTTGCCTCCCAAAGTGTTGGGATTACAGGTGGAGCCACTGAACTCTGTCCATTTTTCATAGTTTGAAGAACTTTCTTTAAATTCCTGCTGAAGAAACTAAATTAGTGCTGTGACCTAAAGCTTCCAGAACTTAGTCTTGCATGTTTCCTGGAAATGTGATGGGTCTCATTGTTATGAAAGATGATGCCTGGGAAGAACATGGGATCCCTGTGTCAATGTCCAGAAGCCAAAACCTAGGTTTGACTCTTTTGCCCACATTAGATGTAGTATGCAGAGTAACATTGTGCAGTGTGTGTTAGCTTTTTAGATATTATAAGAAGCCCTTTAATATATGTTTCTTAAAAATCAAGACCCAGGAATACAGGCTTTAAAAAAGGCTTCAGGTTCAGCTGTTCAAGGAAAGAAAAGTGGTTTATCTTCTGAGTGTAGGCAGTGGTGGTTCTTGAATTTAAAACTTTTTGGTAAGCTTTATTTCTATTGGCAAGGTGCCAGAAGACAACTTCTACAGGTTTTTTTCCCAGCATTTTTTGTGTCCTGTCACTAAAAATTCCCATTCTGGATAAGCAGAGGCCAGGGCAATTGAAACTTAGAGAAGTCTTGTAGGCGGCTTCCTCAACAATCGATAAGAAAGGAAAGATGTTCTTGTCTGAGTAGTTTCAGAAGTCATACTGTAATTCTGCACGGGATATAAGTGCTGAGCCCACCTTAAACTCTTCTGTCACATGCAGTTTTAAGAATGTATTTTCTTTTTTTTTTTTTTTGAGACAAAGTTTCACCCTTGTTGCCCAGGCTGGAATACGGTGGCGCGATCTTGGCTCACCGCAACCTGTGCCTCCTGGGTTCAAGCGATTCTCCTGCCTCAGCTTCCCTAGTAGCTAGGATTACAGGCGTGCACCACCACGCCCGGCTAATTTTGTATTTTTAGTAGAGATGGGGTTTCTCCCTGTTGGTCAGGCTGGTCTCCAACTCCTGACCTCAGGTGATCCGCCCGCCTTGGCCTCCCAAAGTGCTGGGACTACAGGTGTGAGCCACAGCGCCCAGCTAAAAATGTATTTTCTGCATCCCATGCAGGTTTCATAAGAAGTTGGAAAGTCTTTAGGTAGTGCTGCCATTTTCTTCTTGGTTGAGTATTTGTAATCAATATTTATCTTCCATGATTTTATGCTATGTGTGCCATAATTTTATAGGTTTGAATTTTCTTTTCTTTCTTTTTTTTCACAACGGAGTCTTGCTCTGTCACCCAGGCTGGAGTGCAGTGGCGTGATCTCAGCTCATTGCAACCTCCGCCTCCCAGGTTCAAGCGATTCTCCTGCCTCTGCCTCTCGAGTAGCTGGGACTACATACATGTGCCACCATCCCCGGCTGATTTTTTTCTTTTTTAAGTAGAGATGGGGTTTCACCATGTTAGTCAGGCTGGTCTCGAACTCCTGACCTCAGGTAATCCACCTGCCTCGGCCTCCCAGAGTGCCTGGATTACAGGCATGAGCCACTGCACCTGGCCAGGTTTGAATTTTCTTTTTTTTTTTTTTTTTTTTTTTTTTTTTTTTTTTTTTTTTTTGGCGGAGTCTCGCTCTGTGGCCCAGGCTGGAGTGCAGTGGCCGGATCTCAGCTCACTGCAAGCTCCGCCTCCCGGGTTTACGCCATTCTCCTGCCTCAGCCTCCCGAGTAGCTGGGACTACAGGCGCCCGCTACCTCGCCCGGCTAGATTTTTGTATTTTTTAGTAGAGACGGGGTTTCACTGTGTTAGCCAGGATGGTCTTGATCTCCTGACCTCGTGATCCGCCCATCTCGGCCTCCCAAAGTGCTGGGATTACAGGCTTGAGCCACCGCGCCCGGCATGGTTTGAATTTTCAAGGCTGGCACTGGAGAGTCTTTCTTCTCTTCCCAGTTTACCTGCATCTTGAGTCACTTCATCGTTGTGACTGTGTTGGCCAACTGACCAAGCTTTCCTCAGATGTACAAAATCTGAGGAAAATACAAAAAGCATATGGCTCATCTTATAGTTTAATTTTAAACTATTTACAAAGTCAGATTAGATTAGATTAGAGTAGTGACTAAATATTAATTCCCTCTCAATATATTGAGAGGGATTTAATTCAAAATGAGAGTAAGAAATACAAATACAAAGACAGGTGCAGTGGCTCACGCCTATAATCCCAGCACTTTGGGAGGCTGATCACGAGGTCCGGAGTTTGAGACCAGCCTGGCCAACATAGTGAAACCCTGTCTCTACTAAAAATATAAAAATTAGCCAGACATGGTGGCATGCACCTGTAGTCCTAGCTACTTGGTAGGCTGAGGCAGGAGAATCGCTGAACCCAAGAGGCGGAGGTTGTGGTGAGTCAAAATGGTACCACTGCACTTCAGCCTGGGCAACAGAGCGAGACTCTGTCTCAAACAAAAACAAAAACAAAAACAACATAGTGAAACCGTGTCTCAATAAAAATGCAAAAAAATTAGCTGGGCGTGGTAATGGATGCCTGTAATCCTAGCTAGTCGGGAGGCTGAGGCAGGAGTATCGCTTGAACCCGGGAGGCAGATGTTGCAGTGAGCCAAGATTGCACCATTGCACTCCAGCCTGGGCAACAAGAGGGAAACTCCGTCTCAAAGGCAAACACCTCATCAAGCTTCATTTGTTATTAATTTCTGCATTATAATGTACTGATTACATGGATTCTAGAACCAAACTGCCTCAGTTTAAATTCTGACTTATGCAGAATTTCATAGCTGTGTGATCTTAGAAAATGATCTAAAGTCCATGTCTCAGTTTTTTTATATGTAAAAAGGAAATATTAATACCTGCCTCATAGATTTATACAGAAATTAGCTATGTTATGCTTAATATTGTACCTGCCTTATAAATTTATATAGGTATTAACTATAATATGCCTAGAATAGTTGCAAGCACATAGTAGGCTCTTGTTTTTTGAGATGGAGTTTCGTTCTTGTTGCCTAGGCTGGAGTGCAATGGTGCGATCTTTCTTCCCTTCCCAGTTTACCTGCATTTTGAGTCATTTCATCGTTGTGACTGTAAATCTGAGGAAAATACAAAAAGCAATATGGCTCATCTTGTAGTTTATCATCTTGGCTCACTGCAACCTCTGCCTCCCAGGTTCAAGCGATTATCCTGCCTCGGCCTCCCAAGTAGCTGGGATTAGAGGCACCCACCATCATGCCTGGCTAATTTTTTCTATTTTTAGTAGAGATGGAGTTTCATGATGTTGGCCAAGCTGGTCTCGAACTTGTGCCCTCAGGTGAAGCCTTGGCCTCCTAAAGTGCTGGGATTACAGGTGTGAACCACTGTGCCCGGCCGGGCTCTTATTATTATTTTTCTTATTATCATATAAATCAGTGTTGCATGAAATTGCTCGTTAATTTACACTAAACTCTTATTTTCTGTTTAACTGTCTTCCAGTTAACTAAATTTCCTGTGCCTAATTGGCTGCTGAAGCCCATCTATTAAGTGCTTAATTTTATTTATTTATCTAGTATGGAATTTTCATTTTATTTCTTTTTAGATTATAATCCTCTGGCTAAATTCCCGACATAAAAAAAAAATCTAGGGTGGGCACAGTGGCTGACACCTGTAATCCCAGCACTTTGGGAGGCCGAGGCGGGTGGATCATGAGGTCGGGAGATCAAGACCATCCTGGCTACCACAGTGAAACCCTGTCTCTACTAAAAATACAAAAAATTAGCCGGGCGTGGTGGCGGGCACCTGTAGTCCCAGCTACTCGGGAGGCTGAGGCAGGAGAATGGTGTTAACCTGGGAGGTGGAGCTTGCAGTGAGCCGAGATTGCACCGCTGCACTCCAGACTGGGCGACAGAGCGAGACTCTGTCTCAAAAAAAAAAAAAAAAAATCTATATTTTTTATCTGTTCCTGTATTTGCCATCTTTTCCTCTAATTCTTCAGCATGTTAACCATAGCTTATAAAGACTTTAAGTAATTCCAATATCTGGATTAACTTTGGATCTGTTTCTGTCGTTTGATGTTTTGTCTTTTTGTTTGGGTATATCTCTTGTCATGCCAAAATTTGATTAAATGTCTGACAACTATAAAAGGCTTCAGATGATATCATTAGCCTGCTAATGTGTTGACAGAGGGAGGGGAGGGAAGAGAGAGACAGAGAGAGAGAGAGAGTGAGAGAGAGTGTGTGTGGTGATACTGGTGGGTGCTCATCTTAGAGATGGGGAAGAGGTACAGTTCTGGTAAGATTCAGACTACCTCTGATTTGCTTCACTTTTAAGACTCAGCCTGGCCGGGCGCGGTGGCTCAAGCCTGTAATCCCAGCACTTTGGGAGGCCGAGACGGGCGGATCACGAGGTCAGGAGATCAAGACCATCCTGGCTAACACGGTGAAACCCCATCTCTACTAAAAAATACAAAAAAAAACTAGCCAGGCGAGGTGGCGGGCGCCTGTAGTCCCAGCTACTCAGGAGGCTGAGGCAGGAGAATGGCGTAAACCCGGGAGGCGGAGCTTGCAGTGAGCTGAGATCCGGCCACTGCACTCCAGCCTGGGCGACAGAGCCAGACTCCCTCTCAAAAAAAAAAAAAAAAAAAAAAAAAAAAAGACTCAGCCTTGGCCAGGCACAGTGGCTCACACCTGTAATCCTGGCATTTTGGGAGGCCGAGGCAGGAAGATCACCTGAAGTCAGGAGTACAAGACCAGCCTGGGCAACATGGTAAAACCTCGTCTCTCCTACAAATACAAAAATTAGCCAGGCATGGTGGTGGGTGCCTGTAATCCCAGCTACTTGGGAGGCTGAGGCAGGAGAATCACTTGAACCTGGGAGGTGGAGGCCGCAGCGAGCCGAGATTGTGCCACTGCACTCCATCCTGGGCAATGAAGCGAGATTCTGTCTTTAAAAAAAAAAAGACACAGCCTCCCGCGTAATCCACGAAAGACCCTGGGGTGTTTACCAGTCCTGTTATCCTGGTGGAAACTGAACTCTTCTCTCCTTAGTAGTGTGGGCTGCTGAAATACTTGCTTTACTTTTCCAAGTTTTCCTGATTAGCTTTTCAGCCTCCTGTGCCATATTGTTTTAGAACTCAGGATATGTCCTTGTAGGGAAGTCCTGCCCTGATCAGGCTCCGTTTATCACGTGGTTCAGCTTTACTTGTCCGTTCTACCACATTAAAGCCTAAGACCCTGAATCATCATGTTTTATAATGTTTTATAATAAGTAAAAGACAGCAAGGAAAAAAGGCACAAAGCACACTTTGTGTACATTTTTAAACAGTGTGATTCTCTTTCTCTAGGCAGAAGATGTTCTTTCTCACTCTCACCCCTTAGTTCTCTGCCTCCACTCTTACTGTGTCATCTTTCCTGATCAACCTCTATGGAATGTACATATACACACACACACAAACACACACAAATATATATCTATTTGTACTCGGTAACTCTGATATAAATGGGCAGAAGGGCTTTGAGTTGAACATACTTTCAGAACCACCTTATAAAAACTCACTAGTACATTTGGTTGTTCATTCATTCATCAAATATATATTATATGTACTCTGTGCTAGGTCTGCTACTGGGTGCTAGGGTTCCAGAAGAGAACAAAGCAGGAAGAAAAATTCCTGTCCTATAGGACTGATATTTTAATGGGAGGAGGCCAAAAATAAGTAAGTTGTACCATATAAGTGATATGTACCACGGAGAGTATTAAGGCAGGGAACATAGGAAATTCAGGAGTGGGGGTTTGTCTGCAAATTTAGATAGGTTGGTCAGGGAAGGCTTAAGAAAGTAACATTTGATGAAATGCTTTTGGAGGTAAATAACTGGCCTCATTTTTTCTCTAAATAATATGAACAATAATAATTGTGTTGTAGAAGACTAAATAGAAATAATATTTCATATATACCTTAATATAACTTAGTGCCAAGATATAAGAAATATCCAATAAACGGTAGTTTTGTTTCCCAGTTATATGCCTCTAGCACTTTTAGACTGAACATTCAAAGGCCTTTTTCTTTTAATATGCTTTTAAAAACATTTAATTAATTGAAATTTTGTTGTGACAAAAAGTTGCTTTTCTTGTTTCCCTATTTTCTTCACTGGAAGAAAAAAAGTCACCCAAAATTACATTATTCTGTTCCTTTTTTTTTTGAGATGCAATCTTGCTCTGTTGCCAGGTTGGAGTGCAATGGCACCATCTCGGCTTACTGCAACCTCTGCCTCCCGGGTTCAAGCAGTGTTTCAGCCTCAGCCTCCCAAGTAGCTGGGATTACAGGAACCTGCTATCACACTCAGCTAATTTTTGTATTTTTGTAGAGATGGGATTTCACCGTGTTGGCCAGGCTGGTCTTGAACTCCTGACCTCAAGTGATCCACCCACCTTGGCCTCCCAAAATGCTGGGATTACAGGCATGAGCCGCTGTGCCCAGCCGCATTGTTCTCTTTACATATTTAGTTGTTAGCTACATATTTATATATTTGCAGTCAGTATTACCTGCCTTTTGTTTGTGTGTGTGTGTGTGTGTGTGTGTGCGCGCGCGCG
Organism: Macaca thibetana thibetana; assembly: GCF_024542745.1. Taxonomy (NCBI): domain Eukaryota; kingdom Metazoa; phylum Chordata; class Mammalia; order Primates; family Cercopithecidae; genus Macaca; species Macaca thibetana. The sequence goes on from NC_065578.1 coordinate 61,014,228, forward strand.
CATACACATGTGCACGTGTGTATGTGAGATAGAAGGGGTGTGTAGTTTTTCCATGTAACATCATATATTTTTACATTTTTCTACATTAATTTTAGTTATTAAATGTCCACAGAATTTTTCTTCATTTTGATGAGCTATGATTTTTAAGAATCTTCTTATAATTGGAGATTTGCATCTTAATTCAGTAGCTACTAATTTCCCTCTACAATATGTAAGGGAGATTTTAACTAACCAGTCAAAACCGATTTTACAGACGAGAGGATAGTAAAGGTTGCCTAGGTTGAATGACTTGACCGAAATTATACCACTAGATCGTAGTGGAGGCAGGTTGTAGCTTGGAGTGCATTCATCCATTCCTGAACTATTTACTGAGCTCCTACTCTATGCCAGACACTCTGCTACCATCTGTGGGAAGCAAAATGGAAAAGGTCCTTGCTCTCATAGAGCTTAGATTTTGCAATTGTATAGGGGCATGGTAATAGACAAGTAAAAAATAACTTAATAAGATAGTTGTAGATTGTAAGAAGAGCTGCAAATGAATAAACAGTAAATTGAGCGTAACTGGGGTAGGGGACACTTTAGAGCGAGCCAGGAAAAGCTTTTCTGAGCTCAGGCTTGAAGGATAAGAATGTGGAAAAGAGGAGCAGCAGGTCCAGTGGCTCTGCTGTGGGAAAGGGCTCGCGTGTTGGGGGAATAGAAGTTGTTTCTTTCAGTGTCTGGGCCAAACTCAGTGAAGAGCAGAATATTGTTAAATGATGCTGGAGAGGAAGACTAGGTGTTAAAGGGCCCCTTGGGAGCCACGGTGATATGTATGGACTTTGTCTTCGGTGACAGGTAACACCAGTGGGAAGTTTTGAGCAGGGTTTTTTCTATGATCTGAGGTCCAGGCTGGAGGTTTTCCCCTGTCTCATCAGCTTTCTGATTAGAACAATTATGTTTCTATGGGTCTAGCTGCTTTTAGATGGTTGCCATGCCATGGCCACCAATCTTGAAGGGATGATTCCAGAAGCATCTATATGACTGAGCGGGGTAGTTTATGCATATCATCCCAGCACTTTGGGAGGCTGAGGCAGGAGGATCTCGAGGCCAGGAGTTTGAGACCAACCTGGTCAACAGAGGGAGAGGAGACCCTGTCTCTATTTTTTTAAAAAAGAAGCATCTTCATGTATTATGGGCTAATGTTAACAGATAAAATTTTCTTCTGAGGTGGGTGGAGTTGTGGAGAAAGAGGGAGGTGAAAGCTATTTACAGTGACTTAAGCATTAGCTGCACTGCTTCTAGGAAGCTGTTAATCATGACACAAGAACAGTTTTCCCGCATCTAGGGAGACTTGCACTTTTAGGGACGGCTTTCTTGGCAAGTGCTTACTATTAAGATAATCACAGCTCTATGAGGGAGAAGCATTAAGCTCATTCTAGTGACCTTTCTGCTGGCCATCAATTGTAATATGAAGTGAGCATCAGTAATATTGCTTGTGTGGGAAACAAAAACACTAGGTCCTGCTGTCTGGTTTTGACAAAACAGATGGACAAATTTCACTTTATTTCTCTCTTGAGTTATATGTCCTGACCCAGAGAACATTAAAGTATGGTTTCTCCCTAACCACTTTATAATGAACAAATAGAGTTTTTAAGGCAAGTGGGATGTACTGGGCTTTCCAAGAGTTATAGTGTATGTTACTGTTCAGTTACCAGGGCCGGTTCTTTGCTTTAAATATATTTTCTCCTGTATTTCTAATAGTAACCTTATTGGTCAGCAAGCATTTTCCCCTTCCCATTTTTAATATGGGAAACTTGACTGTCAGGCAGGTAAAGTCACTTGCCCAAGATCATATGCAGCTAGTAAGGGGGGTGGAATTAGGAAACAAATCGAGTGCTCGCTTAGGCAGCACAAATACTAAAATTGGAACGATACAGAGAAGATTAGCATGGCCCCTGCGCAACGATGACGCACAAATTCATGAAGCATTCCAGAACTATTAAAAAATAAATTTATTTAAAAAGTTTCAAAAAAGGAAACAAATCAAGGGTTATCTGGCTTCTAAGCTTGCATCATTCTTTTTTCCTCTTTTAAATTTTAAATAGATAATATATGGGCAAGACATACAATTTAAAAGGTATAGAAATATGTACTGCAAAAGGTAATTTTTTCTCCCACCCCAGTCCTCTCATCCACAGAAGCAATGCTGTTATCAGTTCTCCAGGATGTAATTTTATACTTTGCTGCTCTCTTTTTAAGTGGAGAACGTAAGACACAGAATCAAATAACTATAGTAGCAGCGGTTACCTAGTGGTGCAGGTGGCATATCAGAAACATCAGAGGAGCTTTTTCAAAATACGTATGCCCTATTTTAAGTTCCTCCTTGCTGATACTCTGATTCTGTAGGTTTGGGGTGAGGTTCTTAAAGGGAATTTTGATTCCTTTCTTGCCTCACTTTATAGAGAATTATTATTCAGATATTGCTAAAATGCCTCATGTGTGTTCTAGAAGGATATTACTTCCTCAAGACAGATGGAGGCTTTTCGGTAGGATGGCATTTGAGCTATACTCTGAAGAATAGATTTGGAGTACAAATGAGTACAATGGGTATTTCAGGTGAAGGTACTACCGTGAACATAGGTAGGGGGAGAAAGCCAAGTGCAAAGTGTTAGTTCAAGTATCAAAAATTCAGATGTATCACATGGGCCAGGCAGGAAACAAATTATATCTAAAATGCTAAATAGCAACTGATGTTTGACCTTGGTATTAGGTGACTGAAGAGAACTTTCAATTTACTACTGTACAACAGGGTACCTGTTACACATTTTTTGAACATTCTGAATTAAAATTTTGGAGGGGACCAGGAGCGGTGGCTCACGCCTGTAATCCCAGCACTTTGGGAGGCTGACGTGGGTGGATCACCTGATGTCAGGGGTTCGAGACCAGCCTGACCAGCATGATGAAACCACATCTCTACTGAAAATACAAAAATTAGCCGGGCATGGTGGTGTGTACCTGTAATCCCAGCTGCTGGGGAGGTTAAGGCAGAATCACTTGAACTCAAGAGGCAGAGGTTGCAGTGAGCCGAGATCACACCATTGCACTCCAGCCTAGGCAACAAGAGCGAGACTCTATCTCAAAAAAATAAAATAAAATAAAATAAAATAAAATAAAATAAAATAAAATTTTGGAGGGGTGAGAAAAACAAACATAAATGAAGCTCTAATGGATCGATTGTCTTGTATAACCTCTGAGGGAGGCCATCATGCTTGTGATTTTCCATTACTTTAAAACTTATAGCCTCATTCTTGAAAAGTTTGTTTTTTATTTATGGTAAATTTAGTAATGACCTAATCTTTAAACATAAATGGCTATTTAATGCTTTGTGTATGGGAGTTACAAGAACCAATCATGGATTCTTTCTGTTTTATTTTCTGTCGAGTTTAACATTTTTGGAAAATCCTTCCCCATCCCACTGACACCTTTTTGAAGCATTCCTTTCCAGAAGTTTCTTTTCCCCCTGAAGCAATATCATTTATATTCCCACTTAAGTATTTTGATATCCTGTTTTAATATCCTAAAAGTAAAGCTTCAAGCAAAATGAATGGCTGTAGTTTGTCTCATGATAGGTCTCGCTACTCTTGGGTAGAAGGCCTCAAGCCTTCTTAATCTCATTTGATCTTCATTTTTGCACTGACAGTAAAGTACACAATGGCCACACTTCCCTTGAATGCATTTCCTTGTATCCTTTACTTATATCAGGATCATGAAAATCCTGTTGCTCCTTAACTTTGTCAGTTTAAATAGAACGCCTCACAAAGCACATTGAGTAAGCATCAAAAAGCATGACATGCAGTGTGTGTGTGAAGGCACCAATCATCTGTTTCACCCACTCTGTCATTTCAGCTAAATTTTTTTTATTTTATTTTTTTATATTTATTTATAATAATTATTTTTATATTTTTATTATATTTTTTATTTTAATTTTTTTTTTTTATAATATTTATTTATTATTATTATTTTTTTATTTTTATTATTTTTATTTATTTATTATAATTTTTTATTATATTTTATAATTTTTTTATTAATATTTAAAATTTTATATTTTTTTTAATTTTTTTCTGCTAAGAACTCCGCATACTGAAAGAGGTGGACAACTAAAAGAGACAGATGAAATGCTTGATTTGTTTAGTTGCTAAATGCAGCTGGGACAGGTAATTAAACAGTCCTGCTCCCGCAGAGAAGCCTGCAGCAATGTAACATGAAATCTTAGAAACCCAGCTGTACTCAGATTTAGATTCAGAACTAATATTAGATAGGCATCCTTCCGATTGACAGATTTCGTAAACATCATTTCTGGTTTATTTGTTCAGCCTAATTGAAGATAGAGCATGTTTCGTTCACCATTTAAGTTTTCTAGGGAGCATGTGGTGTTTACAGATACCTGGGGGAATAGCCTAGAAGGCACAGCCCGTGTCTGGAGGGCACGGGATGACATGGGTGAGCCTCTGCGAATCCTGACTCCAACCGTTCCATGGAGGTGGGAATGGGGGTCATCATATGAATAGATGCGGACTGGGAGAGGATTGGAACCAGTTCTTGCCTTAACCCTTTTATCTTGTATGGGGGCATATTATTATGTAAGTAGCAAAGATCTCTGTGTGTACAGTGGGATCTTTGTTTTAATTTGGGCACTTATTTCTATGCAGAAGTTGTTACCACCATTTACTCATTTGCTCAAACCAGAAATTTAGCAATTATCCTTTTTGCTCACCTCCCACAGCCATCCCCCAGTAGGCTTTTTTGTAGGGCTGACTCACCGTTATCCCTCAAGTCTCACCTTAAGTGTCCCCTTCAATGTGGAGCCTGCTTTGACCAACTTTCCAAAATGGCCTCCACTAGTGGGGCTCTGATGTCATAACCCCGATTCCTTCCTTGTAGCACTTAACACAATTAGTAACTGCTTGTTTTCCACACAGTGGTCACACATTCCTTGGATGCATTTCCTTATATTCTTTGCTTGTCTTACCAGAACTGTGATAATCCTGCTGCTTGTTGATTGGTTGTTTATTTATGTATTTGCTTTGTCTACTTACCTTTTTACCTATTTATTATCTGTCTGCCATGCTAGATGTTAGTTCTAGGAGGGTAAAGACTTCATCCTATATTTCCAGCTCATAACCCAATGCCTTGCACATAGTTTATACCCTGTACATATATGCTGGATATCATGTCCAAACTATATCATAGATCAGTGGTATGCTGGTAAGTTTCTAGGTGGGGATGGGGGGCGGTGGAAAGGCAGCTCCAATTTGTAGCATGTACCAATATCTGTGGTGTAAATACTCCCACCATGGCAGATATGAAGCTACCAAAATGGTGTTACTGATCAGTGAGTCGAGAGGCAATGCACAGTAGCGCTTCTTTGCTGCAGGCTTCTCTGCAGGAGCAGGGCTGTTTAATTACTTGTCCCACCTGCATTTAGCAGCTAACCAAATCAGGCATTTCATGTGTCTCTTTCAGTTGTCCACCCCTCAGTATTCTTTGAGTTCTGATAGAGAGTGTTCCTCTCTGTACAGATAGAGTAGATATAAATCACTTCATGAACATAGATATTAGTAAAAGAGTGAAAAATAATTAGGAAGTGATGGATTTTGAGTACTTGTTACATTTATTTTTTTATGTTACTTATTTAATTAATTTATTTATTTTTTGAAATGGAGTCTCTCTCTGTTGCTCAGGCTGGAGTGCAGTGGTGCGATATTGGCTCACTGCAATCTCCGCCCCCCAGGCTCGAGGGATTCTCCTGCCTCAGCCTCCCAAGTAGCTGGGATTACAGGCGTGCCCCACCATGCTCAGGCAATTTTTGTATTTTTAGTAGAGACAGGGTTTCACCATGTTGGGCTAGGCTGGTCTTGAACTCCTGACCTCAGGCAATCAACCCGCATCGGCCTCCCAAAGTGCTGGGATTACAGGCATGACCCACCGCGCCTGGCCTATTTATTTATCAGAGATGGAGTTTCAGTCTTGTTGTGCAGGCTAGAGTGTAATGGCTCAGTCTCAGCTCACTGCAACCTCTGCCCCCCGGCCTCAAGTGATTCTCCTGCCTCAGCCTCCCGAATAGCTGAGATTACACCCACTCAGCTAATTTTTGTTTTAGTAGAGATGGGGTTTCTCCATGTTGGTCAGGCTGGTCTCGAACTCCCGACCTCAGGTGATCTGCCCGCCTTGGCCTCCCAAAGTGTTAGGATTAAAGGTGTGAGCTACCATGCCTTGCCTACATTTATTTTTATTAATTGTAACTTTATGTGGTTTAATTTTAAATAATAGCTGTGTTTAACAACTAGCTTGCAAAATCACTGAAAATTTAACAGTCTACTCTCAAGCCAGTATAAGCCCCAGCACCGCATTGGGGATGAGCTATGGTGGATCCACTGGCAACTCGCTGCCCTGTAGCATCTGGCTCATAAATAAGGAAGGAAGACGGCTGGCAGAGACGGGAGGTAAACTGTTAATACAGAAACATTTTTCTGAGAGCTTTTCCTTACCTTCTTTCATGTCCTGCCACATGACACTAATATCTCCTTAGTGTATCCATACCCATTATTTGGTACAAGGACAAGAGAATGAAGTGGCAGCAGTGAGAAGAAAGAAAGCACAGAGAGGAAGCACAGAAAGTGCTGAAATGACAGAGTGGGTGAAACAGATGATTGTTGCCTTCACACACACTGCATGTCATGCTTTTTGATGCTTTTTTTTTTTTTTTTGAGACGGAGTCTCACTCTGTCGCCCAGGCTGGAGTACAGTGACGCGATCTCGGCTCACTGCAAGCTCTGCCTCCCGGGTTCAAGCCATTCTCCTGCCTCAGCCTCCTGAGTAGCTGGGACTACAGGCGCCTGCCACCACGCCCGGCTAATTTTTTTGTATTTTTAGTAGAGACAGGGTTTCACCGTGTTAGCCAGGTTGGTCTCAATCTTCTGATCTCGTGATCCGCCTGCCTCGGCCTCCCAAAGTGCTGGGATTACAGGCATGAGTCACCGCACCCGGCCGGAAAAACTGTCTTAACCTTTCATTTAGAGAACTAGAACATCTTCTTGCCAAAGATGGTTGTAGATCCTGAAGTGCTTAGTGGTTAGGAGCACTTAATTTTCAGGAAATTATCCCAGGGCTAGCAGTCTCTTATGCCCGTGTTAAGGTCTTAGTCCGCCAGTCTCCTTGCCACTTCACATTTGTCTGCATGTCTATAGTGAGACAGAAGTGAGCCTCAGATGTTGTCTGAAGGAAGGCCTGTGGCACTCTGGGGACTGAAAGCAGAAGACTGAGGGAGGTGGCAAGCTCAGGGATAGAGGATCACAGAGAAGAGGAAGAGAGCCACATGGTGGATGCACTGCCACCCTGTGTAGGGTTTTCTCCTTGTAAAGTATAGTTCGAGATAGGTCTGGTATTTTTAGGTATCAGACTGTTGATACAGGAAATGTCAATCATCATGAGTACCATTTACCATATTTCAGATTATAAGGCCACAACGAGAAATCATTAGTCTGTCTTTGAAAGTCAGGGGAATGGAGTTTGGTGAATGCCCTTGATCGTGACGACCAACAAAGATGAGTGCAACTAAGACACTCATCTCTTTACTCGACATTGGCTAGAGTTTCTTAGCCCTTGACTCGTGTCTTAGCCCATATGAATCCGCATAGACTTAGAATGGATAAACGATTGCCTTTCCCAAATCGGAAATGTTTTCACTTAAGTTGGCTAGATGGAAAAGGACATCTTAAATGAGGCATTATTCTTCATGGATTGGTTCAAATAACATTTAACGAGCCCATATTTAGTGCCAGGTACTGTTCCAGGGCTGAGGTTATGGCGATTAAAGGTACAGACTCTGCATTTGGGTAAGGAGTGGAGGAGGGACAATCAAGAAACTAGGAATTCTCAACGTGGTGAAACCTCATCTCTACTGAAAATACAAAAAAATTAGCTGAGCGTGGTGGTGCACGCCTCTAGTCCCAGCTACTTGGGAAGCTGAGGCATGAGAAGTGCTTGAACCCAGGAGGCAGAGGTTGCAGTGAGCTGAGATTGCACCACTGTACTTCTGCACTCTAGCCTAGGCAACAGAGTGAGACTCTGTCTCAAAAACAAAACAAAACAAAACAAAAAAACAAACAAAAAACAAATTCTAAGCCTAGTATGTTGTGAGCTGTGATGGAGATGTGCACAGAGTGGTCTTGAACCCCAGATGGAGGCACATGAACTCAGGGCTTCCTGCCATGGCATTTAAGTGTGAGTAGAAGTTAATTAGATAATAAAGGAAAGTTAGGATGTTCTGGGGGATGGGGAGTCCCATAGAAAAGTGAAACACAGCATACATAATGAGGACTACCGGAAGTGTGGACTGCCTGGAGCTTAGAATGGAAAGTAAGACTATATACATCCGTCTCTTCATTTCCAGGGAATCTGGAAGGAAAAGAGGAGTGAGAACAAGATGACCAATGACTTCATATTTTACCTGAAGCTAATTTTCCCATTATTGTCCTCTTTTAGAATTTTGGTGATCTGATTCAAGAGGTGGGGTTTTTCACTTCAAAATTGCAGTGAATGGAGGATGAATAGCTGGATGTGTCGTTGTCATGTTTGATCATTGCTTTGTGTTTTGCTACAGCTGCTGCCTATTCACACTCTGAGGCTTGGTGTGGAAGTGGATTCCTTTGATGGGCACCATTATATTTCTTCAATTGTTTCTGGTGGTCCTGTTGACACATTGGGTCTCCTACAGCCAGAAGATGAGCTGCTTGAGGTAAAATTTACGGAGAAAGAAAGACACAGGCAGGAATTTTTAAGTTTTAGAAAAATGTGTTCTCATCACAAATCACCTGAGTTATAGTGTCACCAATGCCAATGTCATAAACATGGGAGGGTAGGGTATTGGAGTCCTGTTTTAAGATGTAGTAAGTTGCTTATTTTTAGAGGTATTCAAGGGAATGGTATTGGGCTTCTTACTGCAGATTAATGCCCTACATTTTGTTAGAATAATTATGCTTTCTTTTTGGTCTTCCTCTTCTTATTGGCTGGGCACGGTCATATATTTGTGGATATCATACATGATAATTTGTAGATTAGAGACTATTGCTGTAGTATGTAGTTATTAGGTGTTGAAAATGAGACACATTTGTTTGGGAGAAGTGGAGGTATGAGTATAACCAATTTAATTCACTTTTTTTTTTTTTTTTTTTTGAGACGGTGTCTTGCTATGTTGCCCAAGCTGGTCTCGAACCCCTGGACTCAAACAATCCACCCACCTCAGTCTCCTGAAGTGCTAAGATTATGTGTGTGAGCCACTGCACCTGGTCCACTTTTTTTTTTTTTTTTTTTTAGTGGCAAAATATATGTAACATGAAATTTACCATTTTAACCCTTTTTCTTTTTTTTTTTTTTTTAGAGTCAGAGTCTCACTCTGTTGCCCAGGCTGGAGTGCGGTGGTGTGGTCATAGCTTACTTCAGCATCAAACTCCTGGGCTCAAGCAATCTTCCCACCTCAACCTCCCGAGTAGCTAGGACCACAGCTGTGCGCCACCATGCCCAACTAATTTTTTAAGTTATTTTGTAGAGACAGTGTCTGGCTATTTTGCTCATGCTGGTCTTGAACTCCTGGGCTCAAGCAATTCTTCTACCTCGGCCTCCCAAAGTACTGGAATTACAGTCATGAGCCACTACGCCTTGCCTATTTTAACCATTTTTAAGTGTGAAATTTGGTGGTATTAAGTATAAATCACTACTAGTATGTAGTAGGTGCTAAAGAAATGTTGGCTGGATCACAGTAGAGCAAGTATAGGTGATCCCAGCCATCAGCTGGATTCTGTATGCTTTAGCCAAGACTAGGATCCCATGGGCCTACCACCTTGTAGAAGAATGTGCTATAATAAGGTAGTGTGAAGATTTTTTGAGTTCTTAAATATAGATACCTGGTGAAAGAGCTTGAGATAAGGAAAGAAGCACAGATTTGGAGTCAGAAAAGCTACTTTCTGTCTGAATTGCCACAGGTTAGCATGTGTCCCTTGGCATGTCACTTGACTTTGTTGAGGATCAGTTCCTTCATCAATAAATGCCCACTTCACTATGAGCTTATAAGGATCTAATGAAATACCATCCATGTAAATTATAAAGCATTATCTCATTGCAGGGTATTGGCAATATCATCACTGTGAAAAAGGCATATTAACAAGCTTTATGGGCTGGGATGATGGTTGGATGTGGTAAAATAGTGGGGCTGCGCTTGTGCAATGTTCTGTACTCTGGAAGTGTGTATGTGTGTGTGCATTTTCCAGTCAAAAACTTGGGATAATCGAGATTTGATAGCACCTAGGAGGCTCTCAAGTTGATGGACCTTGAGAAATACTGTGAATTCTAAAATAAAAATTAGCTTCTTCTGAATAACCAAAAATACAAAATTTAAAAATCTCAGTATAGTTAGCCAAATAAACTCCTGAACTCAAAGTGTGGAGTGTGTGTGTGTGTGTGTGTGTGTGTGTGTGTGTGTGTGTGTGTGTTTAATGTACTCCTTAGAACTTAAAACCAGAAACACAAATATGCTTTGGGGTTAGAACACTGTGCCAAGTTTCATCCCAGAACAGCTATTTACAGCAGCTATAAATCCCCTTAGATAGGAGTTGGTAATGGGAAATGTGACCAATCCCTTTAGCAACAGAGCAGTGAGGAGGACTACCAGGCACTGGTATAATAATTGGAGACAATTCAAATGAATAAGTAATGAGACAAATAAATATTTAAAGGTACTCCAAGATAAAAACCTGAAAAGTGACTTTCTAATTTGTTGAAGTGAAACACAAACTCATACTCATGTATGGATAGAATTCCTGATCTGATTCTATCTCCTTGCATTTTTTTAGTATAAGTTACTACCCACTTAGTTGATTTTAGAACTTTGTGCACTTGTGACACCAGTTGAAATCATGGATACGGTGTGACCAGTGATGGGTACCTCCCTGCCTCTTCTTGTGTAAAGGTGGACTTGCAGTTATTCCAAGGAAAAACCTTTCATCAGCTGCTGAGCTTGCTGTCCCCTTAGACCTCTTCATTTGTCCTGAAGACTTTCCAGTAGAGCTAGCTTCCTAAAGTGCACGTGGGTCCCTTTACCATGTGGTGGTTTCTTTGTAAATAATTAAGAGGCAGGGAGATATGTCTGACTTGACGGCTAAGTGCTTGATATGTTACAGGCTTGAGAGTGGTTCCCAGGGATGGTTGACCTGAGACTCAGCCCGCTGCTGAAGATTTCCAGCAACCCAGTGTCCGCTTCCTCTCTGGTGCAGTGAAAGACTTGTAGAAGGGCTTCTCCCAGTAAAGTCAGGCTGGCCAGTTATCTGAACATTAGCACGGCACCTATTAGAAATTAATGCCAGACTAGAAATATCTTTAAAGCAAATAATGCTTCTCAACCCTCCCAGGAGGGTAGGAGTCAGATGCGAAAAGATTATTTGTTGTCTGGATTCTGTCCATGCCTCAGCTTTTTGGGAGTAGCAGACAGATCAGCTTTTAGAGACCTACAGTTAGAACTGACAGGACCCTTTGAGCTCAAGTCATATATATGAAAAATTAGAATTATGTAGCCAAATCATCTTTGGTGCCAAGTATTATTATTATGCGCCAAAAGTAATATGAAATTTAGGTAATTTTTTGGTGACAAGGATTAATCATTAATAAAGAATACCTTTTTCTTTTAAACAATATGAGACACTTGAATAAAATTATTTTAAAAATTATTTTAGTATTTTCTATGCATACTTGATTGCTGTATAGCAGAGCATATAAGAATGTAACTGATGCAAAGTTATGTATATTTCTTTTCAATAGAAGTTATTTTTCTAGGATGGTATTAGGAGTGTATGAGATGCGAAAGAATATTGTGGACTGATGTTAAATTTTGATAGTCAAGTATTCTAGACTTATTAGCTATACTTTAAGTAGTAAATAAAATGGTTTTTTTTAACATCCTTAAATTTCTGTAATGGTATTCTTATAAAATGAAAATGCAAAGGGAAACAGTCTTAAAGGGCTGTAAATGATACTTAGTGTGTTTAAGGAGAGCTGAGTAGAGGTAGGTGAGAAAATACGACATTGGAGTATTGAAAGGAGAAACCACAGTGCTGCAAAAAATTAGGTAGATCCTTACCCAGTAAGGGCATACTCTGCATGCATTTTATATTTTATCCATCAAGACATGCAAAGATTTAGCCTTAGATTTTAAAAATTTTAAGGATTTCTAACATTTTTATTTGCATATTATTTTATCATAATATGATTAAAGCGAGTCCCCTTGTTTACAGGGAAAATAAAATGATGTCCTATTTTCATTTGGTAGATTGATATAAATAAGAGATTTTTGTTTTTTCATTTGGGGCTACCTCAGTTCTGACTTATCCCCTTGTCTTCCTAGGTCAATGGCACGCAGCTCTATGGAAAATCTCGCCGAGAAGCAGTCTCCTTTCTTAAAGAAGTGCCACCCCCTTTTACTTTGGTTTGCTGTCGGAGGTTGTTTGATGATGAGGCTTCTGTAGATGAACCAAGGTGCACTGAAACCTCTCTTCCTGAGATGGAGGTACTAAATGAATATAGGGCGGTTCCCATAGGCATGCCCATTCATCAAAGATGCCCCGAAGACTGTACTGCAATATGAAGAGAGGGGAAACCATTCCACTCTGCTCTTTTTTTACTTGACTAAGGCAGCAATGCATAGCTTTTCAAATTGTTACTCTTCATTTAACATCAAAAAATTCTTTCCTTCCCTTTCCTTGACATGTTGGCAACATTGATGTACATGCATTTTGATTTTAGAGAATCTTTTTTTTAGTAATTGCCTGGATTCATTACTTTTGGCTTCCAGTTCAACTCAGTTTGTCTTATATAAGATTAAGGTGTTTGTGAGTGTTGCATATCTAATGTACTTCCCTTTTTCAGAGCCTTAAAAATATGAAACTCAGCCAGGCATGGTGGCTCACACCTGTAAATCCCAGCACTTTGCGAGGCTGAGGCAGGCGGATCACCTGAGGTTGGGAGTTGGAGACCAGCCTGACCAGCAATATGGAAAAACCTCGTCTCTACTAAAAGTACAAAAAATTAGCCGGGCATGGTGGCGCATGCCTGTAATCTCAGCTACTTGAGAGGCTGAGGCAGGAGAATCACTTGAACCCGGGAGGAGGAGGTTGCAGTGAGCCGAGATCTCATCATTGCACTCCAGCCTGGGCAACAAGAGCGAAACTCCGTCTCAAAAAAAAAAAAGACACTGTATGATACATTTCAAAGTGAGTCTGGAAATTGCTATAAAACCCTTCAGAAGACCAGAGAGTGGAATAACACTTTATATGCTCTTGGCATTCTTTTTTTTTTTTTTTTTTTTTTAAAGAGCATTATGATTATGAAGAGTTTTATTTTGTTTTGTTTTTAAAACAGGATCTCCCCAGGCTGGAGCGTAGTGTTTTGAACATGGCTTACTATAGCCTTGACCTTCTGGGCTCAAGCAGTCCTCCTGCCTTAGCCTCCCAAGTAGCTGGGACCACAGGCACATGCCAGCACACCCAGCTAACTAAAAAATTTTTTTCCTACAGTCAGGGTCTTGCCATATTTCCCAGGGTGTTCTCAAACTCCTGGACTCAAGCAATCCTCCCACCTCAACCTCACGAAGTGCTGAAATTACAGGTGTGAGCCACTGTACCCAGCGGAAGAGTTTTGAGTACATGCTTTGCCATCTTATGCTATTTGTAACCTCGTCTTTTATGCTGCTTTCCCCCCTTTTCAATCTCTTTTAGATTGTAATTCCACTAAACACCAGTTTACATTCATGGGGCCTTTTACTGAAGTTCTGGATTTCAGTACATGTGAAACTAATCCTGCCCCTACTACCTAATAATTGTGAATCTTTGGACAAATGACTTTCTGTTCATATTTTTCCTTTGAAAAATGGTGATACTTATCATACTTACCCATCTCATGAGTTTGTGCAAGAAGGAAATGCGGTCATGTGAGCAAGTTCTTAACATAATGCCTTGCACGTGGGAAGTGCTCAGTAACAGTCAGCTATGGTTGTTTGAGTCTTTGCCGGTCCATCTGTTTTTGTTTTCTTATGTCCTAAAGTACATAAGAATCTAGCACTGTCTTATAGATACTTTAGTATGTGTTCATCTTGTTTATCCAAGAAGACTGTCAGCTCACAGTGGGCAAAGGCCATAACTTAAAATTATTTTCCATTCATAGTGTTTTTAGTCTATATTAGGCATATAAGAGGGGCTTGGTAAATTTTTGATTATTGGTTGACTCTTTTTTAAAAAAATGTTTAACTTTTGTAAAAACTGTTTCAAGGAGGGTACTCAAATGCCACACTTTTGTGACTTGCTATCCTTACCAAAATGAAATGTGGGTGGTGGGTTCCCTCTGAAGGCTGATAACAATGCCTTTAATCTAATCTTGCAAGGTGTGTAAATCACAAACCCCACTTGCTGACTCTCTGCCCCTGTCTGTCATGCTTTACCACAATGGTGAACAACAGCTTTGAATTATGCTAAATGTCAACCTTGCTGCCCATTAGTTGATTGCTTTCCATTCTGTAAATACAGGAGTTATGCAGAATTGATTGTATCAAAGTGATATATTTCAGGTTGCAGTATAATATCTTATGTACCTCGACTGCCTTGAAATTTCTATAAATACAGGTTTTGTAATTGTATGTGGTTTCTTAAAATCTTGGCTCTTTTTCCATCTGTCTCTTTTTTCATTTCTCCTAATACCATCGTATATTCTTAAACCCTATCTGGTTAGGCAGCTCAGCCAAAATTCTAATACTCATTAATCAGTGAGGGTATTAAATACCCTAGTAAAACATCAATCATGTTGTATTAGCCAATGGAACTTTACTTTTGTTGCAAGATATAAGTGTTTCCTTTTTAAGTGTATCACTTCCACACATCAGACTGAAATATGCAGAGGTTATTGATCCATAAAGTTTCCACTCATTTCAAGTTTTCAGCTTCATGTTGTTCCCATGTTTAGGTTCAGTCCACTGTGGATCACTAATTGACCACCTGTGTCCTGCAGTGACAGTTTAAGATCTGGACCAATCCTAATTTAAAAAATGTTTTTCTACCCCATAGTCTCTTGCCTAAAGCCTCCTAAATCTGATAAACAACTTCAGCAAAGTTTCAGGATACAATATCACTGTACAGAAATCAGTAACATTTCTTTACGCCAGTAACATCCAAGCTGAGAACCAAATTAGGAACTCAGTCTCATTCACAGTAACCACTAAAAGAACAAGATAACAGGAATACAGCTAACCAGGGAAGTGAAAGATATCTACAATGAGAATTATAAAACACTGCTGATAGAAATCAGAGATGATGCAAATAGAAAAACATACCATCCTCATGGATAGGAAGACTCAATAGTGTTCAAATGGCCATACTGCCCAAAGCAATTTGTAGATTCAATGCTATTTCTGTGACTTTTTTCACAGAATTAGAAAACAACTATTCTAAAATTTTTCTAAATTTTAAGGAAATTTTTAGAAAATTTTTTCGAACCAAAAAAGAGCCCAAATAGCCAAAGCAGTCCTAAGCAAAAAGAACAAAGCCAGAGTATCACACTACCCAACTTCAAACTATACTACAAGCCTATAGTAACCAAAACAGCATGGTACTGGTACAAAAATAGACACATAGATCAATGGAACAGGTTAGAGAACCTAGAAATAAAGGTACACATCTACAATCATCTGCTGTTTAACAAAGCTGACAATAACAAGCAATGGGGAATGGAATTCCTATTTGGAAAATGTTGCTGGGAAAACTGGTTACCCATATGCAGAAGATTGAAACTGGACCCCTTCCTTTCACCATATACAAAAATCAACTCAACATGGATTAAAGACTTAAATGTAAAACCTAAAACTATAAAAACCCTAGAAGAAAACCTAGGAACTACCATTGTGGATATTGGCCTTGGCAAAGATTTCATGATGAAGATTCCAAAAGCAATTGCAACAAAAACAAAAATTGACAAGTGGCACTTAATTAAACTAGAGCTTTTGCACAGCAAAAGAAACTATCAACAGAGTAAACGGGCAACCTACAGACTGAAAGAAAATATTTGTAAACTATGCATCTGACAAAGATCTAATATCCAGAATCTAGAAATAACTTAAAACAGCAAGAAAAAACAGACAGCCCCTTTAAAAAATGGGCAACGGACACGCACAGACACTTCTCAAAAGAAGACATATATGCAGCCAACCACTATATGAAAAAATGCTTAATATCACTGATCGTTAGAGAAATGCAAATCAAAACTACAGTGAGATACCATCTCATACCAGTCACAATGACCATTATTAAAAAGTTAAAAAATAACAGATGCTGGGGAGGTTGTGGAGAAAAGGAAATACTTAGCACCGCTGGTGGGAATGTAAATTAGTTCAGTCACTGTGGAAAGCATTTTGGAGATTTCTCAAAGAACTTAAAACAGAACTACCATTCAACCCAGCAGTCCCATTACTTTGTATATGCCCAGAGGAATATAAGTTGTTTTACCATAAAGATGCATGTGTATGTTCATCACAGTACTTTTTCCAATAGCAAAGACATGGAACCAACCTCATGCCCATCAACAGTGGATTAGATGAAGAAAATGTGGTACATAGACACCATGGAATACTATCCAGTCAGAAAAAAGAATGAAATCACATTCTTTGCAGCAACCTGAATGGAGCCAGAGGCCATTATCCTAAGCAAATTAAAGCAGAAACAGAAAATCAAATACCACATGTTCTCACTAATAAGTGGGAGCTAAACATTGAGTACACATGGACACAAAGAAGAGAAGAATATACGCTGAGACCTACTTGAGGGTAGAGGGTAGGAGGGTGGGGATGAGAAAACTACCTGTCAGGCACTATGCTTATTATGTGGGTGACAAAATAATCTGTACATTAGACTCCTGTGACACACAATTTGCCCATGTAACAAACCTGCATACATACCCCCTGAACCTAAAATGTTGGAAAGAATAAATACATACATAAATAAAATAAAATTTTTAAACTAGCTATTTTCCTAATTATATAGGGTTTTTCCCTTCCCTTTTTTGATTACATTAAATTGATGCTCTTAAACTGGTGTTTCAAAATTATGTTTGTAGAGATGATGCATTTTTATTTACTGAGGTTACCCAAAGTTTTAGGAAGTCTACTTTAAAAAATTATTTACTTGGTACCTTTATTGAGAAGGAGTTTCAAGAGAAACACACTGAAAGATAGGTAATTTTTAATTTATTGAACAAATATTTATTTTATACCTACTATGAGCCAGGCATTTTACGGTTGAGCTGATAACCATGGTAAACTCTGTGGTAGGCCTCATAGAGTTTCCATTCTAACTTAGGAGCCAGGTGTTTTGTTCATTGCTTGGGCTATAAAAGATAAGTTTTGAGCTTCAGATAGAAGTTTAGAGTATTTTGGGGAATGTCAATCAGATGAAAACAACAGTACAATGCTATAATTAGTATAAAAACAGAAGGTTTTTTGAAGCAGCCTTTCTTCTGCATAGTAGATTCATAGACCCTCTCATTTAACTTCCTGGAATTCCACATAGCAATGACTCTTCTTCCTAAAAAGACAGGGTGTCTAGAATAGAGGGACTTTCAGGAGGAAAATCAAGAAAAGTAACAAAGGAACTGTATGCTGGGCAGTTGTGCTGACCTGTTTCTTCTAAGATTAGGTTTTCATTATTTCAACTCAGTGATTTTTTTTCATTTTAGACTTATGTGATGACCAAAGACTTGGATTTTTTTTTTCTCACCTTATTTTCTAGTAAAGTTTTTCTTGAAAACTTCCAGGAGCCAGCAGAAGTGGTTTCCCTGTCCTGCTCCAGCCTGTCTCTGTGTTGACATCTCTTTTTTTGTCTCTGTCTGTAATTATGAATCCAGGTATCGCTACTTACATATCTTATAAGCTTCTACTATGTATGATGTTTTCATTTACTTAAATTGCATATTTTTCCTTTTATGCTTCTAATGGGATGACAGAACTCATTGAAGTATAAGAGGTCAGTGTTAATACTTTGAATGAAATAAATTCTTTACATTAATAAAAAAAAACTGTATGAACAGTCTGAATTTTTAAGCGCTTGAATTTTTATGAAGATATTATCCTGGAGTGTGTGTGCCCCAGAGCATGGCCCTTTTGCAAAGATTAGAAAGAAAAACTACGCATGCCAAAGAGAATTCCCAGTTTGAGAAGAAGCTGTGAGATTCTTGATAAGTGCATTCTTTTCAGAATTGAAAGCATAGTGTTTTGAAGCATTTATCTTCTTTGGTATTTCAGATTGACCGCGATATGGATGTCAATGCTGAAGAAGATGATGATGGGGAATTAGCACTGTGGTCCCCTGAAGTCAAGATTGTTGAACTAGTAAAAGATTGTAAAGGTTTGGGATTCAGCATTTTGGATTACCAGGTATAAGAACCTATGTAGAGGTGTTTTCTTTGGAGTGATTGGTTTGTATTAAAGTTATGTGAAGTAGTAATTGTTTAAGACCCCTATTGACTTAAGCAAAACTGAATCCCAAAGATGGGATATTATACTACTTTCAATTGTTATCTTTAAAATTAGTAGCTCCCTTAGTGAATAAAATGATGGATTAATTATATAGGAACTGGACAATAAGGGAAGCAATAGTTATATATCTGTGGGTGCTTTTAGAGACAGGATCTTGATGAACTTGTTTATATGGAGGACTTTTGTTCCTCAGCTTTATTCAGATATCTTTCACATACCATAAAATTCACCCATTTTAAGCATACAGTTCAGTCGTTTTTAGTATATTCTCAGAGTTGTGCAACCATCACCACACTCTAATTTTAGAACATCTTCAACACCCAAAAAAGGAATCCCATACACATTAGCATTTGTTCCCAATTCGTACTCTCCTCTCCCTCCCCTTCACACGAAGGTTTATAGTTTAGCTTACCTATTAATTTCAATGTGCTTAAATAAATAGAAATGTTCTTGGTCAAGTTATATATTGCATTTATATTAATATATAATATCTATGTATTTATATATTTATAGCTACTCCAGTTATAACTAGGGTAAAGTTACTGATACATTTGGGGGAGGGAGATGTAAAAGGTCACAACAAGACATCTAAATGTTATACAATTCTACCAGTTACTGTCATATATTCAGAATGCTGATTATTTGGGGGAATTAAAATTGTTGCCAAGAAATCTCTTAACTTTTAAGATGCATATTTTACTGCTTTGGTGCTGCCTAAACACATTGTGGTTTAGTAAAGCAAAATGTGCTCTATTAAAGCACATAAAATGCCAAGTGATATTAAAAAATCAATTATTTAATATAATAAGGCAATCAGGAATAGATTAAAAGAAAAATAGTTTGAGCATTATATGAGAAATATTAAATTCTTTTTTTTTTTTTTTTTTTTGAGACAGAGTCTCACTCTGTCGCCCAGGCTGGAGTGCAGTAGCACGATCTCGGCTCCCTGTAACCTCCATCTCCCTGGTTCAAGTGATTCTCCTGCCTTAGTCTCTTGAATAGCTGGGACTGCAGGCATCCACCACTACACCCGGCTAATTTTTGTATTTTTAGTAGAGATGGGATTTCACCATGTTGGCCAAGGCTGGTCTTGCACTCCTGACCAAGTGATCAGCCTTCCTCGGCCTCCCAAAGCGCTGAGATTACAGGCATGAGCCACTGTGCCCGGTCTAGATTCTATATTTTGGCAGTGTGATTTAAATTTACTGAAAAAGAAATCTATTTCATTTTTGCTGGCATAGTTCTGTGCCAGATAACCCTCTTCCTTTTTAGAATTTCTCTTTGGAATACTACTGAATGATAAGTTGTTGATTCCAAATATTTTGAGAAATATATTTATCAAGAGATCTGAACACAGTTAAGCGTTTGAAAGTCTATTAATATTATAGACTTTAATATTAGGATATGTAAAACAAGTGGCGGGGACTCTTTTTTTTCCTCCCCATTGTAGCTAAGTTATCTAGAACCACTAGGTGGTTAATAAATATTTGCAGAATGATTTAATAAAGTTTAGGTGAGCCAAAATTAGGCCTGACCTTTTTTTTTTTTTTTTTTTCTGTTTTGAGACAGAGTCTGACTCTGTCGCCAGACTGGAGTGCAGTGGCATGATCTCAGCTCACTGCAACCTGTGCCTCCCAGGTTCAAGAGATTCTCCTGTCTCAGCCTCCTGAGTAGCTGGGACTACAGGCACGTACCACCATGTCCTCCTAACTTTTCTATTTTTCTTAGAGATGGGGTTTCACCATTTTGGCCAGGCTAGTCTTGAATTCCTGACCTCAAGTGATTCCTCTGCCTCAGCCTCCTAACGTGCTGGGATTACAGGCGTGAGCTACCATGCCCAACCTAGGTTAGCCAAAATTAACTGGAATTGAATGAACAAATTTAATGGGAATTAGAGGCATGAGCCACCGTGCCCAGCCTAGGTTAGCCAAAATTAACTGGAATTGAATGAACACATTTAATGGGAATTTGTTAATAATTGATTTTGATAATCGGGATTTAATTTAGAAGACACCTTTCAGATGTGGTCTTAGATATTCAGGTATATTTCCATTTCTATTATTGTAGGAATCTCTATATGTTTGCATTCTTATATAATAAATATTTATATCATAATGGTTGCTCTGATGCTCTTAAATGACATTATATGTAGGTTTTATATTTTGAATATTGCACATATTAAGGCAGAGAAATGTTTCAGAACTCAAAAACAATTCAGTAAAGGATGAAAATAAAAACTAGATGGTCCTTAAGAATTTAATCCCTAGTTAACAGGAAAACCCCCTTCTGAGCTTTACACTTAAAAACATATATAGTTAGTTCTAAATGCAGAATTTTTTGTTCTTCATTGCGTTCCTATAGGTATGTTTAGTAACTTCTATTGCATTTTGAAATTTTATTTTTAATTTATAAAATTCTAGGATTTTCCTTTTCCTCTCATTTATCTCACAATCAGCAGCACACATACTGATATTTGCTTTTGTACAAATTATATAAAGTAATTTTCTGCCAACAAAGGATTAGATATTCTTTTTGTCTTTGTGCTTCTTGTAGAATATAACTACTTAATTTCCTAAATGCCACTTTGATTCAAATTAAAGGGCTCATCTTATTTATTTCTATAGCTAAACCTTGGGGCAGGGGGAGGGGAACACTTTCAATTCTAACTTGGATGCTTTTCTTAAGTCAGTCTTAAGTTTACTTACAGATGTGTACAGCACATTTTTCACCATTTGTCAGTGGTACCTAGAACTGTTATCTACTATGACATTTAGATGACAGGTAAACACAATTCAAATTTGGTTTTGAGCGACTTAATTAATCAGTTATACTGTCCCTTGTTGTAATTAGGTAATAAATTCTAAAGTTCAAAAATATTTTTTGCAAGGCCAGTCAAAGGTTTAGCAAAAGCCATGAAAGGCCACATCCCTGGCTATTATTGCATTCGGCGTGTCCTGTATGAATTTATTAGGTAGCTGAGGAGGGCCAAGGCAAATTCTTGTCTCGCCAGGCCTAGCATGTTCAGAACAAGAAGTACTGCAGAAACATTTAACTACAGAGAGAAAGTATTGGTGGAGGGAGAGAACTTTTAGGTTGTAAAGGGCTTGCTTAGCATTATTGAAGAGATTGAAAATTTACTTTGGAATATTTCATTTCAGTTAACCACTTTTCTCATGAACAGCCTTTTCTCTAGAATAAGAACTTTTTGAAGAGCCTAACAAAATAACATGCATCTATTTCATTGGTGTTTATGTACCTCCTCGTTTATAAAATGGAGATAGTAATGTCTAGCACAAAGGATTGTGTGGATTAAGTGAATTAGTGTGTAAGGAAATAGGAAATGTTATGTTATTATGGAAATGTATTAACAATTATTCAGTTTAGAAAATAAACACAAAAGTTTTTGATACTGTCCTCAAAGATGGCACCATACTATGTTTGTAGTCTATCAATTCTTTAACTCTCTAGTTAGATTAGAAAAATTAATAAGTAGATATCTTTGTTTAGTGAAGTCTAAATTTAATTTTAAAATTGCATTCTAAAATGCAGCCAATTCTTGATTAGCCATATGTGAATTACCCAATTGTGAATTATTGGCCAGAAGTTTGCTTTTTATATAAATTGAACTGAACTTTAGGAAAAGAGACCAGGTGCAGTGGCTGACACCTGTAATCCCAGCACTTTGGGAGGCCAAAGTGGGCAGATTGCTTGAGGTCAGGAGTTTGAGACCAGCCTGGCCAACATGGTGACACCCTGTCTGTACTAAAAAATATAAAAATTAGCCAGGCATGGTGGTGCACGCCTGTAATCCTAGCTACTCAGGAGGCTGAGGCAGTAGAATCCCTTGAGCCTGGAAGGCAGAGGTTATGGTGAGCTGAGATTGCACCTCTGCACTCCAGCCTGGGAGACAGAGCAAGACTGTCTTAAAAAAAAAAAAAAAAGGGAAAGATGAGTGAGCAGATAAAGGAGCTTGAGTTAGTCTATAGAACAATAGGGTAGCTCTCCGGACAGGTCAGTGACTCAGAATATTGATGGAAGGTGTGTAACTGAGCAGAGAAAAGAGGTATGCCTTTATACCTGAAATGATCAGCTGAGTCTGATACACAGTTCTACAACTCAGTCATATGGCCAAAGTACAAAGTGCAAACATTCATTTCATGAAAGGCATTTTGAATTAGATTGGGTCAAAGGCAAAAGAGAAAGCAACAAGGAAGACAATAAATATGATTAGGTTGTAAGTCTTTCTCTTAGCTCTTAGGGTACTGTGGCAGTAACTTTGTTGGCTATTATTTGAACAGGGGTAGAACATCTGTTAGTCTCAAGTATGCCTAGCCACTTCATATGGTGGCTAGTTAAAATCCCACTCTACGTGTGCCATATTAGAAGATTCACTGATCTCCATTGTCATGCCTTAGAGGATTGTGTCATGGCAAACAATGGTATGTAATTTGTCAAGAGCATGAGTATTACGGCTTGACTGAGTACTCTGTTTCTAAACAACAAAACTTCAGAAATTAGGTTATAAGTTTTTATACTGTAATTTCTTGCCAGTTTGTAGGTGAGGTTTTTATATTATACTTTAGTTATCTCTGTCTTGTTTCCCTAGTATTTAAGTGTAATGTCTTTATTCCTTAGACTATTGTCTCTGTGGAAGATTACTGATACTCACACTGGTTTTAATACCAATGTTAGGTAGCATTTATTGAGTGTTTACTGAGTGCCAGGTGATGTTCTAATGCTTTACATATATTAGGCTATGTATTCCTCACATGAACCATATGAAAGAGATACTCTTATTGTTGTCATTTGAGAAGTGAAGAAATGGAGGCACAGAAAACTTAAGTGATTAGTCCAGTTCATACAGGTAGTATATGGTAGAACTGAAGCAGTTGGGCCCCAGGTCTTTTTTTTTTCTTTCTTTTTCTTCCGCCGCCTCCTCCTCCACCAGGTCTATGCCTTTAACCATCATACTATACTGCTCTTTTCTTTGTGAGTGCTATTTCCATGTGCATGTTATTATAGGGCATAGTAAATTTATTACAGAAGACCTTTCTGTTTTTTCAGCTTGTGAAAAATTTCATATCTTAAAAACTAAGCTACTAGATAGTATTCTCATTTTTCATGCTTATATGAAAGTTTAGCAAGTATTAAAAATTAATATAGTGTGCTCATAGGCATTGTGTAAGAGCTAGTTTTATTGCTTCAGAAGACAATCATTGCAAGTTTAAGAATCCTAAACTAGTGCAAGTAATTTGTTGTGGGTTAATGTTCAATAATGAAACAATTGTTAGGTAGTCCACGAGTCTGTAATTCTTAATTTCTACCAAAAAGCTTGAAAAAAAATTAGAACTGTACGGATTTTACCTTCAGTTGACCTTATAAATTAAACATGGCAAGTAGATATTTTCTGGTGTTTTGATTTATGTTGAACTTTGAATAACCCCTCATGATTATAATTCACTGGAAATGTTTGACATTAGCCAATTTTTGAACATTAGCCATGATATTGCCATCCTTGGTACTTTTTGAATTTCAGTGATTTAGAAGATAAAATTTATTAACCAATAATTCTCCTCCCTCCTACATCCTATTGCTCATTCCTCTCCCCTCTTGAGTGACTCAATTTTTGCCAAAGCAGATATTTTTGAAACACTATTTTTATCTCTCTCAAAGTCTAGAGAGATAAAAATAGAAATCATAATAACATAGCCATTGGGAGGTGATTCATATGTAA
This sequence comes from Macaca thibetana thibetana, assembly GCF_024542745.1. NCBI lineage: Eukaryota > Metazoa > Chordata > Mammalia > Primates > Cercopithecidae > Macaca > Macaca thibetana. The sequence continues at coordinate 61,038,557 of NC_065578.1, forward strand.
ATACTGTTAGTAATGCTTTAAAAATTTGTTTGAAACCAAAGCCAAACAGCGACTCATTAAAAAGAATAGTGGAAATATTTCTCCCTATAAAAATTGACAGTTATTAATTTTTCTTAAAAGAGGAAATGGGTTATAAAACCAAAATATAAAATATTGCAGTGTTACTGAGTCTCGAATATAGTATGTCTTAATATTTGTGCAAAACATTTAGTGTGTAGTTTTGACTGCCTGTTAACTCTATTAGAATTCTCTTTTTAAAAAGATTTATAAAAGTTGTAGGAAGGGATTGTATACATTTTATGTATGTCTTTAATTGTCTTTTTCCTTATCCTGTGCACAACAGAATGACTTTCTGAGCACATTGAAAATGTTTTAAAAGTAGGTAATACGTACATATGGCATAAAAATTCAAAGGTGTATAAAGATATCCTGTGACAAGTAAATCTACCTCCGACCATAGTCCCTTACTTCTTCCAGGTAAAAAACCTCTGTTTTTCTTGTCCATCCTTCCAGAAACATTTTATATATACATGGTTATATAAGTAATAGTACTTAATTGTTAATTTTTAAAAATTTTTGACATATAAATGCATTATATGTCAAATGGATTATATACACACTTTAAAGGCTCTGTATTTTTTTTCTTAAAATTATACGCTCTTTCATTTAGGTATTTATAGAGCTACTTCTTTTTAATGACTAGATAGTATTTTTATTGTTGACGTACAATAATTTATTTCATCAGCCTTCTGTACCCAGTTGGTGGGTATTTTAAGTAGGGCTTTAGTGGATATTTTTGTGATACTCTTTTGTTAAAAGGTGGGAATAAATCTTGTGATAGGTAGGTGATAAATTCCTAGAGGTGGAATTGCTCATCAGAAGAGCATACTATATCTTTTTAAATTTTGGTACATATTTACCAAATAGCTTGCATTTAACAGTTTGTGAGACTCACGTATATTTAGACCACTTAAAATGGATCCTTTCTTATGTAGAGTTATTTCTTTGTTCAGATAATTCTCATGGAAGATAGTATAAGCAGGTGTGTAATTCATGAATTTGCTAATGGTTTCCTATGATGTGGACAGATTAAGTGATAGCAATATATAACTATCAATTTTGTTTCAACTTTATACATGGCAGTAATTAATTTATTGGCCTTTGTAGCTAAGTGGGCATAAAGTGTTTACATTCAGACTATGATATTAGTGCCCCAAACTCTATTTCTATTTCTTCCACCAAATTTTATTTATTTATTTATTTATTTCTTCTTCCACAAATTTTAATCTTGTTTTACCTTTGTTTATTAGAGAATTTAGCTTTAAAGTGGTGGGGTTGGGGGGAGGGGATTAGGACTTTAATTTTTACCAAGAGTTTTGAGAATTTCAGTAAATGCTAATATCAGTATATAGTGTTCAATAGCCTGTTCACGCCTACTATCTTCATGTTCATCTTAGCTAATCAGTTTACAGAATGTAGGATTTAGCATTTGATAGATATCGACATAATTTTAACACATTAGTAGTATATAGAGTGGTAACACTATAAAGTCAGGTATGAAACCATATTATTTCCAGAATCTAAAATATAAAGCATAGGCGTGTACTATAAGTTATTATACGGTTTCACTTTAATGCTCAAGGGATCTTATAACATGGCCACTGACATCTGGGTTTTTTTTTTCCTCTTGCCTTTTTTTTTTTTTTTAAGAGCTCTTTGGGTCCGCGTCACACATGTAAGATATTGGTACTAAGCAAAATGCAGTCGATCTGCTACTAATGGTAGTATCTGTAGTCTTGCAGATATATTGTATGCCTTACTTTTAAACAAACCACACGGCTGCATTTAAAGGTCACTTTTTGCTTGACAGAACTTAGGGGAACTGATAAAGGCTACTTTTTGCCCATCCCTGATTCCTATCCACATTTATTTTTATTAGTATCAAAGTACTGTAAGTTCCATTGCCAACTGGGCTGAAGATTTCTTTTCACAGAGGATTTGCTTCCTTTCCCTCTATGGGAAAGTTCTGTATCCTTTAAATCATTTTAAGCTGCTTCATTTGAAAAATAATTCTTAGTAGTGTGCTCATGGAGTGGATTGATTGTGGCTACTGGGGAAATTCTCTCATGGCTTAAATATTGCTTTTCAAGCCTGCGAAGTGGGTGAATGAAGGGAGCCCACTCCTGGTGTGTGCAGTTTGTAGTGTGCTCAGGATGACGACTGACTTCCAAAAACCTCAGTGCAGCAAGACTAAAGGCATCAGGAGACCAGAAGCCACTTAATAAGAGATCAAAGGGGCTGTGTGTATATCAGCTTGAAATCCAGATAGTACAGATCAAAAGCTTGCCTTAGTGAGGCAGCTGCAGGGGGATGAAGTTAGCAGGAGGCCTCAAAGATCTTAAGTCAGGCCTGATGTTGAACTTTGCAGGGATTTCATGGCTTTGGAATACGAATTTGGCAAAAAATCCCATTGTGTCTAGTAGGGGCAAAAGAGAATAACAGGCAAGCAGCAAATGCTTGTCAGCTTTCTCATAGGGTAGCTTTCCTTTTAACACATGTTTATCCATGACAGTTTCTGCTTCATACTTGAAGGCATTGCTGAGGAGAAGAGGATCCTGAAGATGGTGAATCTGCTGTATTACCTTTAATGAGTGTTTCAGACATGGCCAAACTATAAATATCAGTGTTTTTGGTATGGCCACGGAGAGCTAAAATGTGGGCGTAAAAGTGGTCAGCTTTACTGCCATACCTGGTAATCACCTCTCTCCTGCAAAGTGCTCAAGATATTCCAGGAAGTGAGTGAGTATTAGCCTGGCTATGCATCTGTCTCAACAACTATTTAAAAAGAAATGAAAAAGAAAAAGAAAGGAATAGGAATCGTTCATCTAAAGAAGAAACTCGGTCCCCAGAGGTGTTTCATCACCAGTCTTCTACCTGTAGCAATGGGTGTGTTTTGGAGTTCCCACTTGAGTGTGATGCCAGTATTAAGAACCATGGTAGTAGATTAAGTCATAGACCTCCCTAGAGTGTGCCAGAGTGATTGAATCAGATTAACAACTAGGTATTGGGAATCTTGTTCAAGGCGTGATGATTTGTGCTGCTTCGCCCTGTTTATGAGTGTCATTTGGAGCAGGCAGTGATCCAGAAAAGCCAGGCTGTCCCAGTGAGTGCCAGGAAGTGGTGCTGCCTCATTCTGGTACCAAACGTCTAGTCTGTGAATGATGCTTGAAAGCAGATTGACTTGACTGGCTGATTCTTACACACCAATTCTAGGGCTCAAGTTTCCCTTTCAGCCCTTTCCTCTGTATTTTATTTTAATCTGATATTACGTTTGTCAGTACAGCAGTGAACATACGGTGTGGTTAAGAGGACTAGCTTACGAGTCAGAAAGGGCCCAAATGTCCAGGTTTGCATTCTGGATATATTCCTGGGACTTTGGCAAGCTTGTTAGTCTTTCTTATTCTCTGTTTACTAAAATGATAATATCTAAAATAGAAGTAATATTTGCTTTATAAGGTTACAAGACTAAATAAAAAGATGAATATAGGCTGGGTGTGTTGGCTCATGCCTGTAATCCCAACACTGGGAGGCTGAGGCAGGAAGATTACTTGAGGCCAGGAGTTCACTGTCTCTACAAAACCAAAAAAAAAGTAGCCGGGCATGGTGACGTGCAACTGTAGTCCCAGCTACTCGGAAGGCTTGAGCCCAGGAGTTCAAGGCTGCAGTGAGCTGCGAACACACCACTGCACTTTAGCCTGGGTGACAGAGTGAGACCAGTTCTCAAAAAAAAAAAAAAAAAAAAAAAAAAAGCATATAAATGCCTGTGCTTTTCTTAACACAAAATAATCAGTATTTACTGAAAAAGGATGATGATGAAGATTTTCAAAGATAGAATCTGGGTAGAGATTTGTTATGCTTGTTATTCATTCTCACCTTTAAAAGATATGAGTCAGTATGGAGACTATAAAAATGAAAAGATATGCTCCTATATATAATAAATGTTTGCTGAGCGTCTCCTCTTCCAGGCATTGTTCTAGGCACTGGGGAGCTAGGAGTGAACAAATTAGATGAAGTCTGTCCTCATGGAGTTTAAATTCAATTTGGAGTAGACAGACAGTGGACAAATAAGCATATATTACAACATTAATAAAGAGAACAGACTTGGTCACAGCTCTGTACAACATGTTGTAATTTTAACAGTGGTGAAAGTAAGACTAAAAGAGTCACTGAATGTTATTTCTTGGGATCCAGAGAGGCCTCAGGGGAAATTGAGGTCTGCTGTGTGGACAGTAAGGGATTCGACATTCCAGCCACAGTGAATAACCCAGAATTAATAAGTTAGTCCTGATTTCATGTCTTTATTTTCTTTTGCAACTGAATTGCTTAATATTTTCCTTAACTTTCAAATTTTATTTCTTTTAATGAAAAATCCTTTGAAAACTTTGTGTTCTGATTTCTTCTTTGGAAAACATGGCCACATGGTTTACTAGCTAACAGTTATGTACTGCTTACAGTTCCCTCTTTTTTGAGGTTTCACTTTCCATGGCATCAATTACCCACGGTCAACTGCAGTCTGAAAATACTAAGCTATTTGTGAGAGAGACCATATTCACATAAATTTTATTACAGTATATTGTTATACTTGTTCTTTTTTATTATTGTTATTAATTTTATTAATCTCTTACTGTGCCTAATTGATAAATTAAGCCCTTATCATAGGTGATATTGTTTGCCTCTGTGTGTCCACCCAAATTTCATCTCAACTTATAATCCCCATGTGTCAGAGGAGGGACCTGGTGGGAGGTAATGGATCATTGGGGGAGGTTTCCCCCATGCTGTTCTTGTGATAATGAGTGAGTTCTCACAAGATCTGATGGTTTAGAAGTGTGTGGCAGCTCCCCCTTCATTCTCTCTCTCTCCTGCTGCCATGTAAGATGTGCCTTGCTTCCCCTTTGCCTCACACCATGATTGTAAGTTTCCTGAGGCACCCCCCACAGCCATGCGGAACTGTGAGTCAATTAAACCTCTTTTCTCTTATAATTTACCCAGTCTCAGGTAGTTCTTTATAGCATTGTGAAAATTGACTAATATAATAGGTATGTATGTAAGGGAACAATCATAGTATATATAGGGCTTGGTACTATCTGTGGTTTCAGGCATCCACTGGGGGTCTTCAAATGTATTCCTTATGGATAAGGGGGGACTACTGTACTCTGTGTCAGGGATTGTTTAAAACACTTTAGGTATATTGACTGATTGAATCTTCTCTACAACCTCCAAGCTATAGGTCCTGTAGTCATCCTTGTTTTATGGATAAGGAAAACTGATGCTGAGGTTAAGGAGTTCGCTCATGACTACCCAGTTAGTAAATGCAGCTGAGCTCCTGAGTCTGTGGTTTTGTCAGGTATAATCTGTAGACCAAAAACAATACTAATTCTTCATAATTATGGCTCAACTGAAAGGCAATAGAAATTTCTAATTATGTTGTCTTTCTGGAGAGACATACTTAACATAATTTTAAAAACTTTTCTTCAGATTATTCTTGAAGCCTTGTGATCCCTTGCCTTTACTCCTCTCATCTGGCCAAAGCTCTTCACTGACATAATTTTTATTTATTTATGTGTTTATTGCCACCTGAGAGTATAAACTGTGTGCTTTACCTTGGATTTCCTAGCAGGATTCCTTGCCTTTTTCCTGTACAGTTTCAAAGTTAGCAAAGTTTTAATTCTAATTCTACATACTGTGTGCTGTGTATCAGCATTGGTTGACCTTTCAAGGATTAAAAAGAAAAGATCAAAACCCTGCAGAATCTTTTCTAAAGAATGAAGGGCATCCTGTCACTCTGAATGGCTGTGTTGTCAGGCAATCTCCCAGTCTAGAGATGGCTCCCATCTTACAGTGTCTGCTCAGGGAGAATGAAGACTGAGGATGCCATGCTGTTCTGAGCCTCTCTTTGTGCACTCAAGAGGTTATAGATCTGAATATCTGGAGGGCATAGATTCAACCCTGTGTTTTCATTTTTTAATATTTGAATGTAACATCACGAGGTGAGGGGCTTAGCAGCTGATAGCACTGTTGGTCTAAGTCACATATGCTCAGTTGAATTTAGAAGGCAGTAAATGGGATGGAAACTTAACTCCTCAAACCCGTATGTCCTTTTAACTTCTTTTCCACCATAATTCTCATAGCGATATTACTAATAGTAATGTTATTATAATAATAATATTATTACCATGAGAATTATGATGGAAAAGAAATTATTACTATGAAGTGATTACTATGGACTTACTAAGCACTTTACATGCCTTGTTGAACACTTTTAATAACTGTGAAATCTGTACTATTGTTATTTCCATTTACAAATGAAAAACTTAAATCTTCACGGTTAAACAACTTGATCACTATCATTCAGCTAGTATTTGTGTTTAGGTTAAGTTGACAGTGATTTGTTTGGAAAGTTAAATTCCAAAATCAGTATTTGCAAAGCTTTTAAGTTTTTATATGTCTACACTTTCCCTGCGTCATAATGACTTTCAACTAATACAGTTTTTTTCTGGAAGATAATGGAGTATTTCTTATTTATAAATTCATATTCTACATTTATAAAAATGGTAAAGTGCACTTAACATAAAATTTACCATCTTAACTTTTTAAATGAATAGTTCAGTAATGTTAAGTATATTCACATTTCAACTAATATAATTTTTGTTATTTTTTGAGAGGGAGTCTCACTCTGTTGCCCAGGCTGGAGTACAGTGGTGCTATCTTGGTTCACTGCAACCTCAACCTCCTGGGTTAAAGCAATTCTCCTGCCTCAGCCTCATGAGTAGCTGGGATTACAGGTGTGCACCCCCATGCCTGGCTAATGTTTTTGTATTTTTAGTAGAGATGGGGTTTCGCCATGTTGGCCAGGCTGGTCTCAAACTCCGGGTCTCAAGTGATCTGCCCGCCTTGGCCTCCCAAAGCCCTGGGATTACAGGCATGTGCCACTGCACCCGGCCACAACTAATGTAATTTTAATTATACTTGAGTACTACTGTGTGCCTGGTAGAACCTCAGGCATTTCAGCAAGATGATGGGGCTTTTAGATAAAGGATAGTTGTATGGTTTGTTTTGTTTTCCTTACAACTAGCAAAAGTCCTGGACCAGGACTGACTGGTAACCACATAAACAATTACAGCATGACATAAAATTTTCAAGAGATGAAACATCCAAGGAATGTATCTAATATACAAACAAGTTATTCAGCAGGAGACCAGAAGGGTTATGAGAAAGGAATAGTCTTCAAGAAGTGATTTCCATGGGACTGCTGGTTAAACCATTTAAAATATTGTGCTTAAAATAGGTTTTTAAAGTACTAAACTTTATAGGATAAAAGTATGTGCAAGCTTATGTACTTTTTATTCCTTTTGCGAATATAGTTTGATCTTTTAGCAAGTTCCTTTGTCCACTTCTCTTCCATTTTACTTTTTATTGCTTTCTGTGCCGTGCTTACTGTGCAGCTCTGGGACTGTTTAGTTCTATGTCTGATGTGTGGAAAAATCTATTCTTACTGCCTAATAGTATTTAGGAAGTAATAAGACACATGGAGCCAGGAACTGTATCAGTTTAATCTATCTTGAGTGGACTGAATGTACTTTGTGGGCACTTACTTTGAACGTGATGGTGTTGTGGTAATTGGTATGATTAGTGTAATACTTTGCTATATTATAAAATAGTTAAACATGGAGTTGGATTTAGATAAGATAGCTTGCTCATTATTCATTAGAATCAATTAGTTGTTGCTTTGCATTCACTATAAATACATTTATTTCTCTTTCCCAAAAGTAAATGCTTAGCTTATTGGTCAAATCAGAAGACAGTCTTTTGAAATTGTTAATTATACCCTGTTGTTTTAAACCAGAACTGTTCTTGTGATTTTAATTCAGCTAATGGTTCCTGACATGACTTTCGTTGCTCTGAAAATGGCAAAGGAAAAAGAAAAGATGTTTTAAGATATATCTTATCAAAAAAGGACACATGCTGTCGTATGTATTTTGTTGTTTTTTTTTTTTTTTAATAGTAAATGCCCTTTTTGAGTTTTGTAATGAAAATGTACATCAATTTCATTGCTGATGCAGTATTTTGAATTAACTTCTATCTTTCCTTACTTTTTATAGTGGTTTTGTGAATGTTTGGGTAGAAACTAGGAACAAATTTGAGTCAAGATACTCTGTCAAATTAAGTTACAGGATTTTAGAGTTGAGAGAAGGGATCATAACTCATGTATCCAACTTTTTCATTTTATGTTTGTGAGGATACTGACTCAGAGAAATGAAGACACTCGTAAAACTGTATACATCCAGGTGTGGACCAAGCTGGGTCTCAAAACTCGCCTCTTTTAATCCACGCTCCTCCTATCACTAATGGGCTGAATATCTGTCTTCATTGTCTTTCTCTCTTATATATCTTTTCTCCTTTTTAAAAATCTTGGAATTCTTGTTTTCTGACATTCCTCACAATGGAAATTTTAATTCATGCTAGCTGTGCCACTGAGCTTCTGCAGATCACTGTTTTCCTTTTTCCTTAAGGTATATAAATCTGTATGTGTGTGTGCATGTGTATAAAAGAAGCTTTCCTTTGCCTCTTTGTACCCAGTTCCTCCTTTTGCCTACCTCTGGAATGAAATAGTTGCGTCCCTTTTATTTAATTTTTAATGTTTTTTAGAGACAAAGTCTCACTGTATTGCCCAGGGTGGTCTCGACCTCCTAGACTCAAACGATCCTCCCACCTTGGCCTCCCAGAATGCTGGGATTACAGGCTGGGATTACACTGTGCCCAGCCAACTGTCCCCCTTTTAAACTTAATGGTTTCTTTCTGCATTCTCTATTTTAGCAACTTCCTTGAGATGTTGCTTTGAAAATTTATTTAGCTGTTAATTAATTTAGATTTTAACTTAATATTCCTTAGTTCAAATAATAATGGCCACATTTAAGAGTATACTTTTCAAGAAGCCAATATTTGGCTACCTGCTGTTTTCATAGTTTCCTCAGTTGATCATTACTGAGTTGGAATAATTCTCTTATCCAGTATTACAGAGCTAACTATTCATGTTGTCCAGAAATTTGTGTGTAGTTCCTTTAAAATTATCTTTGAAACATACTTTCTCTTACTGAAATAAAAATACATATCCGTGGAATGAAGCTGAAAGCCTAGTTCTATAATGATATGTGCTATAGCATGGAATTCATTGGTTAGTGGATTGTTTCTTTTCACTAGTAGAGTACTTTCTATTTCACAGTTGATTGAAGTTATTTTGCTAGTCCTTCCTTGGAATCATTTCATCCTTGTGAAGGACCTCTGTAATACAGCTGTAGAGCAGGTATTTTGGTGTGGTGAACTATACAACACAGCCTAGAACTTTAATAACATACTATTAAGACTATATACATTAGGCCGGCATGGTGTCTCATGCCTGTAATTCCAGTACTTCGCGAGGCTGAGGTGGGAGGATTCCTTGAGCCCAGAAGTTTGAGATCTGCTGAGCAATATAGGGAGACCACATCTTTACAAAAAATAAAAACGATTTAGCTGAATGTGGTGTGCACTTGTGGTCCCAGCTACTCAGGAGGCTGAGGTGGGAGGATCACTTAAGCCCAGGAGGTTGAGACTGCACTGAGCTGTGATTGTGCCAGTGCACTCAAGCCTGGGTGACAGAGTGAGACCCTGTCTCAAAAAAGAAAAAAAAGACTCTATGAATTAACCATATTTCCTCTCATGAGTTTAGTCGACCAACTTTATATTTAATACACTCAGTTGACACTAAGAGTCAAAATTATCAAAGGAAATAAACTATGATCCATCTCTTTGCCATCCCGCTGTGTGGTCTTTAAATTCCTATCCTGTTATTTAATGTCTTTAAAAGTTTGAGCATTACATACAGAATAGATTTTTTTAAAAACAAACAAACCCAAAAGATATTCTTCATTTTGAATGTAGTTAAGTCTTTGTTACACCTTTGTTTCTTTATTGGGGTAATACTGCAAAGCATATCAATGTTAAATATTAGAACAATTCTTGGTATATATCTCCTGTTCTTATTTCCTAAATGCCTCTTACTGATGCATTTGCCAGTTTATTACCTATGACACTTTTCTTGTTAATTCCTTCTGCCTCCTCTTTATGTCACGTTCTCTGCTTCATGTCTTTTCACTGAGTTTGCCATGGTAGCTTGGATTTGTAGTCTAGGTTTTGGAGCAGTTTCATGGCTAGAACTCTCCACATCTTTGAGTTGATGTCTCTGTCTGACAGAGCCCATTTCCGCTGAACCACCTCTCCACTCCAGGTGATGCTCCTGCACTCTGCCTTAGCTTATGTGAAATCTGGTCTCTTTGATCTTTGGGAATGTACACAAATATTCATATAATACATTTTATGGACACGTCAGAAACTTTGAATCCCATCCATTTGGGCATAATGATTATCACATGTTTGAATTTGTTCATGTAAAAGTCTTCTTATGCCCACCAAATCAATGGATTCTTGAGAAAGTAATTGTGCATTGAAATTTGGCAAACAAATGCAGGTTTTCCTGTACATGCAGGCATGCTGCACATTCTGTACCCTCTAACTTTTCATCTGCTAGGTACTGAAACATGAACCTCTAGTGGCCAAGTGCGATATTTAAGGGATTCAGTTTCATACACTTTGGTAAGATGATAAAAATATCTTCTAACATATTTGTCTTCTTTCAACACTTCATTCATTTAGCAAATACTTAAGTTAGAGAAGCAGCATCGCTTAGTGTGGCTAAAAGCACAAACTCTGGGATTTGACTGGCTGGCTTAATTTCTGGCTCTGCCATTTACCAGCCCTGTGCTTTGGTTAAGCTATTTAATTTTTCTTAATTTCCTCACCAGGAAAGTGAGGATAATGATAGTACGTACCTACCTCATGATGATGTGAGGATTAAATGGATTCAAGTAAGTAAGATTCTGAGAACAGTGCCTGGTATGGCAAGAGCTTAGTGTGTGTTACCAGCTGTTGTTGTTATTCCTATATGATGCGATGTGGCTTTTGCTTTTGGTGTACTTGTCGCCCCGTGGGAAGAGAGAAACTAAATAGACAGTCATTCAACATTTTAACTACTCTTCAGTGCCTTCTCTGTGACGAGCATTGTAGTAGGCCCTGAAAATCTAGCAAAAAAATAAGCAATAAGCAAACACATTCTTGGTCTCATAAAGCTTACTTTTAGTAGGAAGTAATTTAAAGGAAGTCATTTACAATAATTTCAGTAAAATGTAAAAAGTATTTTAATGAAGAAAATACAACAAGCTGTAGGTAGATACATCTAACAGGAAGACCAAACTAATTCTAGAAGGTCAAACAGTAAAGGAAATATATTATGATAAATGCTGTAATTGAAGGTCTTTTTAGGTTTAGGGATATCACAGAGTAGGAAGTGCTTGGGTCTTCAAAGAGTAAGGGAATGCTTCTCATTGGAGGAGACACCTGAGCTGACTCTGGTGGCAAAGTCTAGACCAATGGTGGTGGGTCAGGGAGAGCATTCCTGGCTGAGGGAATGGCTTGCATTATGCCATGCAGCATGACAAGGCCTTTCACAATATCTGCGTTTGCATTTCACAATACCTGGGATAAAGTGTTGGGCAAATGGGAGTAGGCAGTGGTATGTGTGGGGAGAGTGAGAGACGAGACAGAACTGCAGTTCTGAAGGATTTTCCTTCCATGAAGAATAAAGGAGTTAGGACTTTATCCTGAAGGCAGTAGGTGTCCCTGAAGTATTTTAAGCAGAGGAGGAATTATAATCACCTTTTTATTTTTAAAGATGGTTCTATTATCTCTGTAGAAAATTGACTCATGGGGGCAAGATTAGAGACAGGTAGACCTATCAGGAAACTGTAGCAGCTGCTCAGAAATAACGAGAAGTTGAACCAAGGCTGTGGCAGTGGAAACGGAAAGGAAGAATCAGAAAAGATAAAAGGCTGAGATAAAAAAAACTGACATGCCTTAGTGAGCAACTCAATGGAGGGGTGAGGGGGAGAGCGGAACTCTTGGGTATATGCTGATGCCACTCAGAGGATATAGGGAGGCCGAGGCAGGAGGATCAGTTGAGGCCAGGAGTTCGAGGCCAGCCTCACCAATATGGCAAAACCCCGTCGCTACTAAAAATACAAAAATTAGCTGGGAGTGACGGCGCACACCTGTAATGTCAGCTGTCGGGTGGCTGAGGCACGAGAATCCAGCCCGGGTGACCGAGAGGGATTCTGTCTCAAAAAAAAAAAAAAAAAAAAAAAAAAAGAGGTGTAGGGTACAACTTTCAGAAGTAAATGGGTTGAACCAAACATATGGGACACTGTTACAGTGTGTGTAATAATATAAACCTTTTGAATAAAGAGGAAGAAAATTCCTTCAGAAGAGAATGGCTCGCATAGTCCATGTTTCTCATGTTCTATGATTGGTCTCTAGTGCCCTCTATTGGCTATTTAGTCTAAAGCAGCATCTTGATTCTTAAATACAATGTTCCTTGCAGTGTTATTTACCAAAAGAAGAAATATTAGAGATTTTGAAATTATGATGAAAGGTGATAAAAACTGATGGGGACTTTGTTTTTAGTAGGAAGACAGTTAAAATAATTTCAGCAAGGTGCTACTGGTGGTGTGCACATTGGCAGCATATATACTAAAATTGTAGTGATACAGAGATCATCAGCGTGACCCTCGTGCAAGAATAACATGCACCTTTGTGAAGCGCTTCATATATATATCTATGTAAATATGCCTGGGGGTCTCGGGGTTGGGTAAGGGTTTTGAGAAGTATCTCTATAACATTTTGTTTGCTATAACATGCACATAATGTCGTACACTGTATTTTCAGAAAATCGACCTTTCTGATGAGAAGCAGCCTGAGTCAGGCTGGTTTTTGAGCATTTTTATGCAGCAAAGCCTCAAGAATAGCAGCCACCCCAGTAGGCAGTAGCAGCTGCTGTTTTTCCATAGGGTGGCTGCTACATGTGATGTAAAGGAAATGAAAGGAAATGACTGTTACTCATTAAAGCGATTTCATTCAGCTACGTGGGAAATCAGAGGCAGAAAAGTCATCATAGAAAATGAAGCAGCGATTATACATAATGGGGCATCTTCAGAGGTGGCTAGTTTGTCCCCTCCCTGCCCTCCAAATAACAAAGAAGCTGCCTTTGGGTTCTGTCATCCAGGAAAAGGGGTGGTAGATTGGATTTATTGTTTAGCATAACTAGTGGTCTAAACCTGAATACATTTTAGTAAGCAAGCACACCTGTCACTAGTTTGAGGTCTAAAGAAGGCCTCACTTTGTGTAAATTAGTACTTACAATGACTTTTCTGGCAATAAGGGAAATATGTTCACCTTTCAAGGGTAGAAGTCTATTTCCATTTCCTTCTGGGGAATCTTCCTTTAAAATGTTCCTAAATTATCAATTCAATGGGTTGCATTTTGAAAACCTCCTCACCTATTTGGGTTAAAAATAGTATTTTAAAATTTTGGTGTTATATGAAACTGCAGAGATTGTTCACAAACAACTTAGTTCAACCATTTATTTGCTTTTGGTATATTTTGCTCTTGCAGTTTTCTCTAAGAAAGTGTAGAAATTAATAATATGAAGTAATGTTAACTGCTGTGCATTTCATGAGAGGAATAAGCTATTATGTAGTCTCCCTTCTCCCCCCAATAAAAAAGCCTTTCATCAAAAACTGACATCCTAAATGAAGGAAATAATTGTACAGCTTATTTATTAGTGTGTCAAACTTAAAATGTAATGGTTTCATATTTCAGGATGAAAAGTGTGTTGTGATTCATGGTTGCCAGTGACAAAATAGACAGCTCTTTTATATAACCGCGTCGATTGCCTGCTGATATGCCACTGTACTTTTTGGTTCTCTTCTGTTCTCTTCCTATGCAATAGCTCCCTCTACTTGAAAATACTGGTGTAATTATAGCTTAACAGTATTTTATTAGTGAGCTCCCTGGACTCTTTTTTACTTTTAATCCTCTTCATAAATATGTGGTGTTATACATCAGAGCATGTAAGAAAATTTTGAAGAGTCTCTTGGCTCGGGGGTAGAAAGGCAAGGTTAGTTGCAAAAACCAAGATAAGTTACATTTGAAGACATTCTTCAAGGAATTAGCTGTGTAGCCTTTGTTGATTTAAATATGGCATATTTGGTTAAAATTCCATGCAGTACTTTGAAAATGAACCCTGATGTCTGAAACACAAAGGCATAGAAAACTGGATCAGAAAACTTCAAAAGAATCATCAGCCACTTCAAACAGACATAGCCGGGAACTTGGCAAATTCTTACTTTGCTAATTCCAAAGTTTTATAATTCCCACACAAAACCTAGCAGTTTTTCTCTACTTTCTCTGGAAGGGTTTAAGAGAGGCTAGAGTAGTAGAATCTCAGGTTACAATATCTTGCCTTGTGGAACAGCATGTGCATAATGAAATAATGGGAGAAGCATAGAGAAACCAATGTGAATGCTGCTGTGTTTGGAATGTCATTATTTTTTCTCTCCCTTGCTAGGTTAAAAGTTCTGTAATAGTGCTGTACACCTCCACCGTTAAGACAAATTAAGGGACTCTGCTCAATCATAAGATGGCCATATGAATATTTCTTTCTTCTCAATTTACTACTCTTTGTTTCCCATTTCTTCTGACCATTACGATGCAGAGCAAGCTGCAGAGTGAGGTGGTCAAGAGTAAGGACTTAAGAGCTAGGCTGCCTGGTTGGATCCTGGCTCTGCCACGCATACGCTGGGCAATATTGGCTAGTTCCCTTAACTTTCTGAGCCTCGGTTTCCTTATCTGTAAAACACAGACAATAAATCTGCCTACATCCTGGAGATGTAAGGATTAGATAAATTAGTGATTGTCAAGCCCAACATATAGTAAGTGCTATATATCAGTTTGTTAAATAAATTAAAAAACAATAGTGGAGATATAAATTGTTTTTTTTTAACCAGGTATATTGAATGTCAATGTTGTCCTCAGTGTTTAATATCAAGAAATACGGGGTCCTCCCAATGGGTGAAAGATCTGTACATTGCTTTTGTTCATAAATTCATATTTAACTATGTATTGGAATAGTTGTGACCTAAGGGCACTGTATCATAATTTTAGGTCACATTATTTATAAATATACTTTTTAAAATACAGTGGAATCTTCCATGGTTTCCATGTCTTTTCTGGATTTGTGTGATTTTATAGGATTCTGTACTACTGTGAAGGTATAAGAACGGAGTATCATTTCCCATTTTATATTTATGATTACGTTCATGCTTTTCTTGGAGCTTACTTATAACTCTGGAGGAGTAACAGACAGGCTTATCTTGGGTCCGTTATATGACTGTGCTTGAGAATGTCAGAGAATCTTGCCCAACTGTTCCCAGACCTCTTATGGTCCAACCAAATATCAATCACCAAAAATTTTAACAGGAAGTCTATATATTCTGGGCACTCAGACATGCCACTGAAATTGTTAAGATTATATTTTCACCTTTATACAACCTGATATTTGCATGATGTTTTATTTATTTATTTTTTGGGACAGGGTCTTGCTGTGTCACCACAGCTCTGCAGTGAGTTCTGAACCACAGCTCACTGCAGCCTTGACCTCCTGGGCTGAAGCAATCCTTCCACCTCAGCAACCCCTGCTCCACCCCCCAGGTAGCTTGGACTACAAACACACACCACCACACCTGGCTAATTTTTGTATATTTTGCAGAGATGGGATTTTGTCATGTTATCCAGGCTGGTCTTGAACTCCTGGGCTCAAGTGATCCTCCTGCCTCCCAAAGTGCTGGGATTACAGGCATGAGCCACTGCACCTGGCCTTTCAATTTTTTTAATTAAAAAAACTTTTTCTAGCAAGAAGGTCTTGCTATATTGCCTAGGCTAATCTCAAACTCCGGCGCTCAAACAATCCTCCCACCTCAGCCTCCCAAGAAGCTGGGATGGTACAGAGGTGTACAACCATACCTGACTTAGAGTGAGATTTTAGTTTATTTTTACCTGTTTAGAAGATTATCACCAGAGTGCCAGACACATGAAGTAGGTGGTCAAATAAGATTCATCAGTCAACTCAAGCTGTCCTAAGGCTGCATATTTATTTTCAGTGCATGGACTCATCTTTCTTCTTCGCTCGATTCATAGGACCCTTTAGATTCTACAAGATCAGTGATTGTGATCCGCTCCCTGGTAGCAGATGGTGTAGCAGAAAGAAGTGGGGGACTATTACCTGGAGACCGCCTGGTCTCAGTCAATGAATACTGTTTGGACAACACCTCACTTGCTGAAGCTGTGGAAATACTGAAAGCTGTGCCGCCAGGCATAGTACGCCTTGGCATCTGTAAGCCGTTGGTGGTGAGTGTTGTATTTTGTTAATATAGGAAGTAATAATAGTGCAACAGTTAAAAACACGGATTTTGGAGACACATATACCTGGCCAAGAATTTCTGTTTTACATTTACTATGTGTGTGACCTTGAGCAGATTTCTTAATGTCCTTGACTTACAATATCAGAAAAAATAATGTCTACCTCATAGGGTTTTGGGATTTAAAGGTTATATTCATTAAGTACATAGCATATTATTACATAAATACTAGCTGCTAATGTTGCTAGTTCTACTACTACCACTCTTACTGCTATTTTCATCTTCATGCTTTTAGCACAGACTTCTAAGCTCTCAGCACATTTCTTATGTGTAAATTATTATTATTATTATTATTATTATTATTTTAGAGACAGAGTCTCTGTCATCCAGGCTGGAGTTCAGTGGCACGATCTCTACTCACTGCAACCTCTGCTTCCTGTGTTCAAGCGATTCTCATGCCTCAGCCTGTCAAGTAGCTGGGATTAATGGCATGTGCCACCGTGCCTGGCTACTAATTTTTTGTATTTTTAGTAGAGATAGGATTTCACCATGTTGGCCAGGCTGGTCTTGAACTCCGGAGCTCAGGCAATCTGCCTGCCTTGGCCTCCCAAAGTGCTTTTTTAGGGACATGAGGCACTGCACCTGGCTATTCTTATATGTAAATTAAAGTAAGTGTCCTTTTTAACTTTCGTTTGGGACTGATGTCAAGATGGTATGATAAGTTGAAATCCTTGTGACTCTAGCATTTTAACCGTATAACCGTGAGAGTTTAATCTGCTTTTCTCTCCATCAAAGCACCTTGTAACTCCTAGTATCAAGAACCCCTATACTGTCAAACCATCTTGAAGTCATCTTGTTGCTTTATCTTACAGTCAGGGGTTACTGCTTATGACTGAAGGCTACGTTACAGTTATGGTGCTCTGGAGGCCTCTAATGCAAAAAACAAAGCGCCATCATCACCACCAACAGAAACTTAATGATGATGATTTTCAGCCAGTTTATTATTATTTAAGTGCTTACTAAATGTCAGTCATTCTTTTAAGCCCTTTACACTTATTAACTATTAACTAAATTAATCCTCACAGCAACTTTAAGAATAGTCCTTTTGTTACCCTCATTACAGATGAATCAATCGAGGCACAGAGAATTGAGTAACTTACCCAAGGTCTTATAACTAGTAAGGGACAGAGTTGTAATGTGCACTCAGCAGGGCACCTTCACACCCTGTGCTCTTAGCCACAGTGCTGTACATGCCTGTATTACTATGTTGTCACTTGCCTAGTTTGTATGCAACATGTCTGGAACAGATAGCTTGGTTGTAATAAATTGTTAGTCTGGATTTCTAGAAACCTGGGCTCTGCCCCCAGCTTTGCTGTGAGTTAGCCCAGTAGGTTTCAAACTTAAAGATATGTAATATATATAAGCATCACCCGAGAGATAATTAAAATGCAGTTTCCCAGGTTCTACTCCCAGAGGTTCTCATTTAGTAATTCTGATACGCTCTTCAGGAATCTGCTTCTTTAATGGGCCACCTATGTAATTCTGATGCAGAATTTTATACTTTGAGAAACATCATACTAGTAATTTGGTCAATAGGTATATCACTTCTCTGAGCCTATTTTTTTTCATCTTTGAAAAGACTGAACAAGACTAGAGAATTCCTAAGGTATTTTTTTAACTCCAGTTCTTTAATCTATGAAATATTTTAACTTAACATACAAAAAACATACTATAAGTGCTCATATGTATAGACAGATGGATAGGTAAATATAGATAGATGTGTTCATTGTATTAGGCTGTTCTTGCATTGCTATGAAGGAATACCTGAGACTGGGCAATTTGTAAGAAAGAGGTTTAATTAGCTCACAGTTCTATAAGCTGTACAGGAAGCACGGTGGCATCTGCTTCTGGGGAGGACTCTGGGAGCTTTTACTCATGGCAGAAGACAAAGCGGGAGCAGGCACTCACATGGCAAAAGCAGGAGTGAGAGAGAGTTGGAATGGGGTGGGGGATGCCACAGAGCTACACTTTTTTTTCTTTTTGGAGACAGAGTCTCACTCCGTTGTCCAGGCTGGAGTGCAGTGGTGCAATCTCGGCTCACTGCAACCTCCTCTTGTTAATCCAATTTTACAGATCCAAAGTCAGGGTAGAGCAGAAAGACTGTAAATATATAATGGTGATTAGAACAAATTATTTGTATTAAGTCTTGTATTTATATATATATGGTATGTATATATCTATACACTTCATGTTATATATTTTCATCTTAACTCTTTTCTAAAAAAGAGGCTTAAAACCTACGTGACAGGTTGATAAGTGCAGCCTCAAATATACCAGACCCCAAAAATGAATGAAATGACTTATTGTTATTATTTAATATAACAATAGAGATGGGTCTCTCCATGTTGCCCAGGCTGGTCTTGAACTCCTGGGCTGAAGTGATGATTCTGCCTCAGCCTCCCAAAGTGCTGGAATTACAGATGTGAGCCACCATGCACTGGCTGAAATGACTTTAAAAACTGCATTATAGCTTCAGAAATAATGGAACAGAACTGACAATAAAACTTTTGAGCCAGACAGCTATGGGTTTTTGCTTAGTTATGTGGTTTGCAAGGCTGCGTGTCCTTGTGCCAGTTATTCAACCTCATCAGCTTCCACTTCGCTCATCTGTAAGATGAGGTGGCTCACGCCTGTAGTGCCAGCACTTTGGGAGGCAGAGGCAGGCAGATCACCTGGGAGATCAGGAGTTTGAGACCAGCCTGGCCAACATGGCGAAACCTCGTGTCTACTAAAAATACAAAAACATTGGCAAGCAAAGTGGTGCTCGCCTGCAGTCCCAGCTATTTCGGAGGCTGTGGCAGGAGAATCACTTGAACCAGGGCAGCGGAGCTTGCAGTGAGCCAAGATTGCACCACTGCACTCCAGTTTGGGTGACACAGCGAGACTCTGTCTCAATTTAAAAAAAGAGATGAGGATTGCATGGCATGGTAATTGTGAATACAGGCTCTAGTACCAGACAGCCAGGGTTGAAATTTTGGTATATGTAATGTTTGGCAAATTACTGTGTCCACTTTTGCTCACCAGTAAAATAGGATTAATAAGAAGACCCATGTCTTAGAGTATATATTAATGTATTAATTAATATATTTAATATATTTACAGTACTTAAATTTGTGCCTGGTACTTAGTTATATATACAAGGTCTATTCCTGGGAAAGTGATTTTTCTTCAAGAAATACTTTAAAAAGTTTGGGAAGCTCTGACTTGAATATGGAGTTCTTTTTAATTATTAAAGAAAGTTTGTTCTAATGAAACAATTTGAATAAATTTTGTGTTGTGTGTTTGCTGTTAATGGAAAGATGAGAATCTGAACAGTTTGAAACCAAGATATTTTCTTTCTTTTTTTTTTACACGAATGAATCTTTTTTCTTTTCTTTTTTCTTTCTTTCTTTTACTTTAAGTTCTGGGATGTGTGTGCAGAAAGTGCAGTTTTGTTACATAGGTATACATGTGCCATGGTGATTTGCTGCACTTAACCCATCATCTAGGTTTTAAGCCCCACATGCATTAGGTATTTGTCCTAATGCTCTCCCTCCCCTTGCCCCTCACCCCACAATATTTTCTTATTTATAAATAAATGTGGTTTATATTTTCAGGAAGATAATAAAGAAGAAGAAAGTTGTTATATTTTACATTCAAGCAGTAATGAAGACAAGACTGAACTTTCAGGAACAATTCATGATATAAATTCATCTTTAATACTCGAAGCTCCCAAGGTATTTAGTAAATTTATTTCCCATTTGAATGATTTGCTATGAGCCGAAATTTCTATGTAGAAAAAATACAAAAGAAAATAAGACAAAAGCTTGTCCTTATCCTTTGGCTAAATAGATATAAATAAAGACATAAAGAAGACAAAAACTTGTCCCCATCCCTTGGCTAAATAGATAAATGAACTAATCCTCCTTTCTCTCTCCCTCTCTCTTATTTGAGATGGGATCTCCCTCTGTCACCCAGGCTGGAATGCAGTGGTGGGATCTGGGATCACTGTAACCTCTGCCTCCCGGGGTCAAGTGATCCTCCCACCTCAGCCTCTTGAGTAGGTGAGACCACAGACATGTGCTACCACGTCTAGCTAATTTTTTGTATTTTTGGTAAAGATGGAGTTTTATCATGTTGCCCAGGCTGGTCTTAAACCCCTGAGCTCAAGCAGTCTGCCTGCCCCAGCCTCCCAGAGTGCTGGCATTACAGGCATGAGCCATTGCGCCTGGCCTCATTGTATATATACATATATATGTATATATACACACATATATATGTATGTATGTATATATACACACACACACACACATATATATTTTTTTTTTACAGACTTTCACTCTGTCACCCAATTTGGAGTATAGTGGTGTGATCTCAGCTCACTGCAACCTCTGCCTCCCAGGTTCAAGTGATTCTCCTGCCTCAGCCTCCTGAGTAGCTGGGACTACAGGTGTGCACCACCACATCTGGCTAATTTTTGTATTTTTAATAGAGACAGGGTTTTGCCATGTTGGCCAGGCTGGTCTCGAACTCCTGACCTCAGGTAATCCGCCCACCTCGGCCTGCCAAAGTGCTGAGATTACAGACCTGAGCCACCACGCCCGGCCTATTTTTTTAAAACTAAATTCTTTCCTTCCGTATCACATTGCCTCTCTAAATGATAAAGGCAAGATGTAAAGCATTTTGAAAGAACAAACATACACTAATGTATTCCTAAAATTTTGGATGGTAGAACATATTGTTGAAAATAGACCTACATTTAAAATGCTATAAAAATGGAACCACACAAAAAATATTCATATTGAATACTTTCTAAAGAAGAGTTATTTAGTCAAACCCTACCTTATGCTTTAATTTTAGAAAATGTATTTTGAAGCTTTCCTTTTTTATTCTTAAAAGGAATTATACTTATGTTGCTCTTTGCAGTTAGAGTATGGTTTTGCTTTACTTGATAACAACTGTCTAGTGATATTCTTTGCATAATATGTAGACAGTGTCTCAAGATGATATGTGTTTCTGTAATGTCTATTGTATTTCTTAGTGCAGACGTTTAAAAAAATTTCATAATCATATGATGTGTTCAAATACATCCTCTAAGCACATTAAAGAAAAAACACAGGTTGCAGTATTTGGTATACTGTATTTTTTTTTTTTTTTTTTTTGAGATGGTGTCTTGCTCTGTTGTCCAGGCTGGAGTGCAGTAGTGTGATCATAGCTCACTGCAGCATCCATCTCCTTGGCTCAAGCAATTCTTTGCCTCAGCCTCCCAAGTAGCTGGCACCACAGGTGCCAAAAAAAAAATTTTTTTTTTTTTATAGACAGGGTCTCACTATGTTGCCCAGCCTGGTCTTGAACTGTTATACTCAGGGGATCCTCCTGCTTTGGCCTCCCAAAGTGCTGGGATTACAGGCATGAGCCATCATGCCCGACCCTACTGTATGTATTTAAAAGCTTCCCTACTATTATGTTTAGCTGCAAGGAGAAGGCGATAGAAAAGAATAGATTTATTCCAGGAATTTACACTTGGTAGTAATGAATAGGACTTAAAATAGGAAAGCTATTTGATCTCTTAGAAAGAACTGGACCTCATTATGCCCAGCACCCAGAGGTTCCCCAGAGATAGGTCATGGTCTGAGCAAATCTATATATCAGGTTTTAGCCGGGAACCCACACAGTTTCTGCACATTTAGTTTCAGTTGTATGCACTAGCTCTTCTGATTAGTGAAATATAAATTAATTTAAAAATACTGTATTCATTCCTTCGTATTATATATTTTCAACACAGATGAAAAATAAGATTTGTTAATTTTTATTATTATAAAAGAGTCATACTCAAAGTGGAGACATACTCCCCATATCTTTAGTTTATAGAGAATGTTTTCTGAACATTCAGATAGTTATAATTTATTTTGGGTTATTTAAGCTTGAAAATCCTGACCTTTTAAGTCTTTTCTTTCTTACATAATAGTTTGAAGTGTATGTATACTTATGTACTACTTTTTATGTGTTAAATATTTAGTATAAGAGTTTAACAAAATTCCTCCTTCTAGTGGAGAATTGTCAGGTGGTTAATGTATAATGAACGTTTTAGCAAAATCATTCACCTTGCCAAGGGCAGATTTCTGCCTCATAATTTACTGTTTGTCTCTCTTCTGGGTTGAGGATTGTGGAGGTAAGCTTGTGTTTCTCCATGTTTGCTGTGGAGAGCTATGCATGTTAGCTGTGCCTTGGCATAGGCAGTCACGCCAGCATTTGAAAATTTTCCAGTTTGTCTGTATAGTGCAGCTTCAGGACAGGCGTAACTTCACATTTTTTGCATCTTTTATTTATAGGGATTTAGAGATGAACCATATTTTAAAGAAGAACTTGTGGATGAACCATTTCTAGATCTGGGGAAATCTTTCCATTCCCAACAAAAAGAGATAGAGCAAAGCAAGGAGACCTGGGAGATGCATGAATTTCTGACTCCTAGATTGCAGGAAATGGATGAAGAAAGAGAAATGCTTGTTGATGAAGAATATGAGTTATATCAAGATCCCTCTCAGTCCATGGAGTTGTATCCCTTGTCACACATTCAAGAGGCCACTCCTGTGCCCTCCCTGAAGGAACTTCACTTTGGTACACAGTGGTTGCATGATAATGAACCATCCGAATCTCAAGAGGCAAGATCCGGGAGGAATATCTATTCCCAGGAGGCACAGCCATATGGCTATTGCTCTGAAAATGTGGTAAGAGATTAGAACAGATATCCACACCTCCCCTTCTGCTCTCCTCACCTGTCTGTGTCTCTGTCTAACTCATGCCACTTCAATTTTGTTTGTTTTTAAATGAGCCTTTCCATAGGTCATCACTGTTTACAAGGTGTGTCATCCAGTGTCTAGCTATAAGTGTAAGCTCGTCTTTTCTGTATTTCACATTTTCTCATGGGGGTCAATAAGCTGCAGTTGCCTTGCTGTTGTTGTAGGGGTTTTTTGCTTTGCTTTTTTAGTGATGTTTTTTCAATTTCTCATTTCAGAGGAGAGTTCTTTTAACATTTGTAATTAAAAAAAAAAAAAAATTCCCTAGGGAAACACAGCTGTATATTTTTTACACAGTTTATTTATCAGGCAAAATCAAGGCCAATTCAGTACATACATATTGTTGTTTATATCTTGGTCACCCACTTTGTTCTCTGTGTTATGTATGATGCTAAAGCACTCAACTCTAGAAAATTATCTTTACACTTGAGATACTATTTATTTATAATTTGGTGGGAAAGCATTGTAATATATATATATAATTTTCTTTCTTTTTTTTTTTTTTTTTTTTTTTTTTTTTTTTGAGACAGAGCCTCTCTCTGTCACCCAGGCTGCAATGCAGTGGCACATTCATGGCTCACTGCAGCCTCACCTCCCAGGCTCCATGAATCCTTTACCTCGGCTTCCTGAGCTGCTGGGACCACAGGCATACACCACCATGCCTGGCTAGTTTTTTTTTTCTTTCTTTCCTTTTTTTGTAGAGATGGAGTTTTGCCATGTTGCCCAGGCTGCTCTCGAACTCCTGGGGCCAAGCATCTCCCATCTCCCATCTCGGCCTCCCAAAGTTCTGGGATTACAGGCAGGAACTATTGTGCCCAGTGAAGAGCATTATATTTTAATAGATTTGCCTTTGCTATTATATCACCAATAAACTTTATTTTTAATAAAATTATAGTCAGGCAGTCACTAATTGGAATCCTTCATTAAGGACTTTAAAATATATATATATATATTTTTAATTTCCTGCCCCAAATTAACTTTTAGGCAAATGGAAACAGACTTACTTATGGGGATGTTTTTAAAAAGACAGCTTAGTAATATGTTCAGATGCAGCGTGGTGCTCTCCTCTCTGAGGTTGGCACCTTTCCTGTTGTGATGTGCAAAGTGTGGCTTCATGTGTTCTCTCAGTGGGCAGATAGAGGGTGTTTCTGCCCTTGCCTCCCTTAGACATTTCCTCACTTTGCCCCTCGTGCAAATGCTGGTGGCTTCCTCTCTTGGACAAGGTGCTATGCTGGTTGTATTTATGTGACCCTGGAGGATTCACTATTATAGAGGACCCTGGGCAATGTACCAGAGAACAGATGTTTTTGGAATATGTGGATGATGCCTGGTTGCCTCTGGAAAGAGGTCACATGGAATCTGGTGTGCTCCATTGACGTTGGTACTTTCTATATTTGCCAGTGCCTCTCATATCTGTCAGTGCTTAACGCCAAACAGCATACATACTCAGTTATGTGAAGCAAATTGGAAACATTACTGAATATTCATAAAAATTCCCTTGTTCTGTTTTCTTCTATTAAAAGATAATTTTCTATGTACCCAAATAAAAGGCAACCTGAAATACCAGTTCATATGTAAACTTTGAAGGCTATAGATGAAATGGTCAAATGTATACTTACAATATTTACTTTATAAGTTTAGTTAAACAGTCAGTTTGAAAACCTGTAAGATGTTAATTTTTTTTTGCCTATTCTCATATTTAATTATATAATTTTATTTGAATTCTTCAGTGCATATTTAATGTCAATATCTACATTATCACTGGAATCACTTTTTGATCATTTAACACAGTTTTCCAAATATATCATCTTCATTTCTAACTAGGTTGTTTGAGATATAGCAATTTTTGAATCTGTACTGTCACTCAAAATTTTATTCTTATCTCAAGTGTCATTTGCATAACATTAAGTTTAAAAAAAATCCCTCTCATAAGTTTATATTGATGTTCTTCACAATATAACTGTTACTGGAAAGAGGTCCCAATCCAGATGCCAAGAGAGGGTTCCCAGACCTCGCACAAGAAAAAATTTGAGCGAATCCATAGAGTAAAGTGAAAGCAAGTTTATTAGAAAAGTAAAGGAATAGAAGAATGGCTACTCCACAGATAGAGCAGCCCTGAGTGCTACTGGTTGCCCACTTTTGTAGTGATTTTTTGATTATATGCTAAATAAGGAGTGGATTATTCATGCCTCCCTTTTTAGACCATATCGGGTAACTTCCTGATGTTGCCATTGCAGTTGTAAACTGTCATGGCGCTGGTGGGAGTGTAGCAGTGAGGACGACCAGAGGTCACTCGTCACCATCTTGGTTTTGGTGGATTTTGACCAGCTTCTTTACTGCAACCTGTTTTATCAGCAAGGTCTTTATGACCTGTATCTTGTGCCAACATCCTGTCTCATCCTGTGACTTAGAATGCCTTAACCATCTGGGAAAGCAGCCCAGTAGGTCTCAGCCTCATTTTACCCAGTGCTGTTCAAGATGGAGTTGCTCTGGTTCAAGCGTCTCTGACATAACCACTTACTCTATTATCTGTTAAAGTGTTCTTTAAGAGGCTTATTTAAAACAATAGTCAGTGCTTATAATTCGAAGAATGAATAGCCTGATTACTAAATCTATGTTAAATTTTCTAACTTCCCTCTTTTTATTTCTCATTACTGATTCAGCAATAGCCATTCTCTAACATAAAAAGTAAATTTTCTGTTTACGGAAATAAAAGGCAACCTGAAATATCAGTTTATTTTAATGTATATACTTTTAAGGCTATAAATGAAACAGTCTAATGTATATTTATAATATTTGCTCTGGAAGTTTACTTAACATTCATATTTTTTTTTTTTTTTTTTTTTTTTGAGACGGAGTCTCGCTCTGTCGCCCAGGCTGGAGTGCAGTGGCCGGATCTCAGCTCACTGCAAGCTCCGCCTCCCGGGTTTACGCCATTCTCCTGCCTCAGCCTCCCGAGTAGCTGGGACTACAGGCACCTGCCACCTCGCCCGGCTAGTTTTTTGTATTTTTTTTAGTAGAGACAGGGTTTCACTGTGTTAGCCAGGATGGTCTCGATCTCCTGACTTCGTGATCCGCCCGTCTGGGCCTCCCAAAGTGCTGGGATTACAGGCTTGAGCCACCGCGCCCGGCCAACATTCATATTTTAAAATCTATAAAAATGGTTGTTGTTGTTGTTGTTGTTTTTGTTTTGTTTTGTTTTGTTTTGCCAATTCTCATGTAGGCTGTAAAGGTAACCTCTATAGGCTCCCAAACCGGCATTGAGTAAGACTATTTCAGCCCTAATGTTTCTTGCCTAAACAGTATTTTATTTTCTTTAAATCATTATATGTGCTTTCTTAGGGTATTGGCTCTTTTTCTCCCTTCCACAGTGATGAACACTTACACCCACTGATCAGGACGGGCTTGAATCTTTGTTTGCCCTCCTTGTATTGCTAATGGACTCTTGTGATAATTTATTTAATGATATTATCTAATATTATAAACTCTGAGATTTTAAAAATGCATTCAAATCTTACAAATATGGAATTCCCAATACTCTTCTAGAGGGTGCTCTCCCAAAGGATGAAGGAACATTATTATTTCTGTCTTGGTTGTAATATTCATTTGGGGCTGTAGATGTCAGCTGTATTTGTGGAGGGCAACTGGTACCTAACTACTTCGAACTTTATCTTTCTCTTCCACCCTCATACTTCATTTTAGCTGAAGAGTAAAAACACTAAAAGTCTGTAGATCTCTTTTTTGTTTTTTTTTTTTTTAGTTATAGTAAAATACACGCAACACACAATTTACCATTTTAATCATTTTTAGGTGTATAGTTCAGTGGCATTAAGTACATGTACATTTTTGTGTAAACGTGGCCACCATGTCGCTACAGATCTTCTTATCATCCCACACTGAAACTCTACTCATTAAACAATAATTGATCTTTCTTCTCTCTCCCTATCCCCTGCCAACCAACTACTGTTTTATGTTCTGTCTCTAAGAATTTGACTATACTAAAGTAACCGAAAAAAGTGGAATGGTACAATAGTTTTCTTTTGTGTCTGGCTCTTTCACGTAGTGTAATGTCTTTAAGAGTCATCCATGTTGTAGAATATGTCAGAATTTCCTCCCTTTTTAAAGTTGAATATGCCAGGCATGGTGGCTCATGCCTGTAATCCCAGCACTTTGGGAGGCCAAGGTAGGTGGATGACTTGAGGTCATGAATTTGAAACCAGCCTGGCCAACATGGCAAAACCCCATCTCTACTAAAAATAGAAAAATTAGCCAGGGATGATGGCACACACCTGTGGTTCCAGCTACTCAGGAGGCTGAGCCAGGAAAATCATTTCAACCTGGGAGGCAGGGGTTGCATTGAACCGAGATTGTGCCACTGCACTCCAGCCTGGGCAACAGAGAGAGACTCCATCTCAAAAAAAAAAAAAAAAAAAAGTTGAATAAAATATTTCCTTATAGGCATATGTCGGAGAAAAAACTTTTCCTCTACCCTCTATGTTGTGCCTGGGAGAGTGCAAATTAAACTGACAGAAAGCATTAACGGGAGAAAAAAGGTTTATTTATATGCATATGAATGCAACAAAAGAAGCAGCAAGCTCACCAAGTGATTAAAGTTAAAGCTTACATACATAACTTATGGGGAAAGGGAGGATGGAGAAAAAGCTTCTATGGGAAGAGCAACTAGGTTTGTTTAGGAAAGACAAATGGGTTTTTAGGAGAACAAATTGGAGATAACATTTTTGATTATGTTGATAATTTTGTTATGTTGATAATTTTTTAAATGCAGGTGCCACTGATCCTTCTCTTTGCTTGTTGCCATTCCTCAAGAGGGCATTTATATAGTAGGCTTACTCTCAGTCTTCCTGGGGGTCGACCCACCTCAAGAGGCAATGTTTGATAGCCTCATTTCCTAGAACTTGCTGCTTAGTCACATAAGGGAAACTCTGAGAGGGCTTTTTTCTGCATCTGTTAAATCTAAAATATCTTCAGTTTATAATAATCCTCGTACTGAAGCCAGATAGTTCCCTGACCTACTTGACACCTTGTGACAGAGGTGCCCCATTTACTCAGCCCACCGCTCTCCTCGAGGGAGGGAGTGTGTGAGCAAACAAGGTGAGAACTAGAGTACATGCGTGCTGGAACCAGCTGACTGCTTTGGTGTGGGCAAGGGTAAACTCCACTCACTCAGACCTGCAGCGTTCACCCCCTGTGGGAGGGGAGCGCTCAGGTGAACGGGTGCAGGAGCCAGGGCAAGCGCTTTTGGGCACTGGCAGGAGCAAATTCTATGCAGGCCCAGTGGCAGCATCTAGGGGAGGTGCCTGTGACCTCCAAAGCCCCAAAGGGCATGTTACAGTGCTCTTTTAGCTCTGCCACCTGCAGATGGTTTAAGTGTTAACAGTTCAGTTGGCCCTTGGCCTTTTCACGTGAGGCAACTGCCCTCTCCCAGTGAGGGCAAAGGGCCAGTGTAACAGCCTTTTGTATCACACTTGTGGCTCCTGAGTTCTTTCTGGTATCCAGGAAAAATGAGGCTCCACGAACGAATTGAAGGATGGTAAATGTGGGGATTTTATTGCCAATAAAGTGGCTCTCAGTGGGAAGGGGAGCTGCAAAGGAGATGGAGAGGTGGGTAGGTAATCTTCCCCAGAAGTCCAGCCGTCTCTGGCTGGATTCTTCTCCAAAGTTACACTGTCAGACTGTCCCTCTAAAGTCAAGCCGCTTCTCTCTGATGTCTAGCTGTAGTCCCTGACATTCAGCTGCTTCTCCTCTATGCCAGCTGAATCTAGGGTCTTTATAGGCACAGGATGGGACGGGGTGAGGGCATGGGTGGTTTAGGAAAAGGTAACGTTTGAGCAGGAAAACAAGAATAGAAGTTCTCACTTTGGGCCATGGTTTTAGGCTTGAGGGTGGGGTTTTGTCAGGGACCTGCCCTTAAATTTCTCTGCCTCCTGTCACTATCAACACCAACTCTGAGGTTCCTGTAGGTCCCCACCATATATACCATATTTTGTTTTTCCATTCATCTGTTGATGGATATTTAGGTTGTTTCTACCTTTGGCCATTGCGAATAATGCTGTTATGAACATTGGGATATAAATATCTGTTGAAATCCCTGCTTTCAGTTCTTTTTAGTATATACTCAGCAGTGGAATTGCTGGATCATATGCTAATGCTATATTTAATTTTTGGGGAGCTATACTGTTTTCTACAGCAAGCAGCTGCTCCAGTTTATATTTCCATTAGCAAAGCACGAGGTTTCAAATTTCTCCACAGTCTCTCCAACACTTGTTTGCTGGCTTTGTGTTTGTTTCTTAGGAGTATAAAGTGCTATTTTATATTTTGTTTTGCATTACCCTAACAATTAGTGATATTGAGCATCCTTTCATGTGCTTATTTGGCCATCTTTATGTATTCCTTTGGAGAAATGTCTGTTCAAGTCCTTTGTCCATTTTTTAAAGATTTGTTGTTTTTTTGTTTTTGTTTTTTGCCTGAGGGTTATTTACCTAAGAATAATTCTATGTTCTTATTTTCTTCTCTTTTTAGAAAAAAAAAAAATCTTCTCTATTAAAAACAAAACAAAAACAAACAAAAAACAGAAAAAAGAAATTCATGTTTATTTAATTTATTTTTTATTTTTTTTGAGACGGAGTTTCGCTCTTGTTGCCCAGGCTGGAGTGCAGTGGTGCAATCTTGGCTCACCACAACCTCTGCCTCCCAGGTTCAAGCGATTCTCCTGCCTCAGCCTCGCAAGTAGGTGGGATTACAGGCATGCGCCACCATGCCTGGATAATTTTATATATATATATATATATATTTATATATATATATATATATATATATATTTTTTTTTTTTTTTTTTTTGAGATGGAATCGCACTCTGTCACCCAGGCTGGAGTGCAGTGGTGTGATCTCGGCTCACTGCAACCTCCATCTCCGGGGTCCAAGCAATTCTTCTACCTCAACCTTCCAAGTAGCTGGGATTATAGATACCCATCACCACGCCCAGCTAGTTTTTGCATTTTTTGGTAGAGATGAGGTTTCACCACATTGGCCAGGCTGGTCTCGGACTCCCAACCTCAGGTGATCCACCCGCCTCGGCCTCCCAAAGTGTGGGGATTACAGGCTTGAGCCACTGCTCCCAGCCAGAAATTCAGGTTTATAAAGATCTCACCTATCATACCCAATGTATTAAAATCCCAGATTTGGATATCAGTTTTCTTCTTCATTTACTACTAACAGAATTACCATTAACTGTTTAAAAAGTCCAAGTGGCCCCAAATTATAACCTTCTTCTTTTTAACTGTGCAGTTCCTTCCAACTCCTCACTCTTTTCTGTAAGAAGTTCTTGCTTATTTTATTCTAGGCATCTATGTAGTCAGATCCCCTTTCTGACCCCTATTTAATATTTGAGTCGAGTCCTGTGTTCCTTAGGCTCCATTAGGTATCTGATATAGTTACATACTTACCTGAGGTGAGCAAAAATCACCTGGTGGCCATCAAGCAGACCATCTGGAGGCAAACTCCTTAGCTGAGGAATTTAGATGTATAATGAAGAGAGCAAAGATCACCTGGTGGTCATCAAGCAGGCCATCCAGAGGCAAAACTCCTTATCTGAGGAATTTAGAAGCAATTAGACTTCCCTGTTATCTAAAGCCAGCATCTGGTTACCAGGTTGCTTTCCCAGAAATGTATAAGTAGCTAGAATTTCTATATATCTCCTGAATGCATGCATATCGAAACTCATTGTGCAGGCTTTGCGGACATCAAGGCACCAACATGTCTACAAATGTAATCATCTATCATGACCTGCAAAACTAATAGGGTCCAAATTACCCTTAAGTTCCTGCTTTAAGGTCTACAAATACCCCTAAGGAAAATCCACGGAGGCCCACTCAGTCCTCTCTTGCTGAAGCGCCCCACTACAACGTTCTTTCTGTCTAAGAAAACTTGACTTTTTAAGCCTGTGCTGTTGTCAGTAAATTCTCTTTACTACCTGCGTGCCAATCACTTTCTGTTGCTGGGGCTCTGCCACCTTGCCCAGCATTACCAAATTCATATTCTACTTTGGAAAGCTGGAAGTATTTTGTATACCGGCTTATGAATGATCCTTCTCTTATCATTGAAGTCTGACCACTTTACAGAAAAAGTAGACCATCTTGTTTTCGAAATTCTAGCAATAAAGAATAGTGTAGTGTTAGTCACCTTAAATGAATTATGGTACATCCCTAAGGTGGCTATAAAATAGTCATTTAAATTTGTACTGATAAAATTTCTTATTTTTATTATTTATTTATTTATAGAGACAGGGTCTCACTCTTTTGCCCAGGCTGGAGTGTCATGATCACAGCTCACTCCAGCCTCAGCCTCCCAGGCTCAGGCTGTCCTCCCATCTCAGCCTCCTGAGTAGCTGGGACTGCAGGCACACACTGCCATGCCTGGCTAATTTTTGTAATGTTTTTGTAGAGATGGGGTTTCACCATGTTGACCAGCTTGTCTCAATCTCCTGGCTTCAAGTGATCTACCCATTTCGGCCTCCCAAAGTGCTGGGATTACAGGCATGAGCCACTGCACCTGGCCGTAAAATTTTTTAAAATATAAAAAGATACTTAAAGTGAAAATATGATGTTTTCTATCTTAGTCTGTTTGGCCTGCTATAACAAGATACCATTAACTGGGTAGCTTATAAACAAACAAACTTATTTCTCACAGTTATGAAGGCTGGGAAGTCCAAGATGAAGATGTCCACACATTTGGTGATGTTAGAGGCAGGAGGCGGACAAAGGCCTAGGCAGATAGGGAAGGGTCCCTGGAGAACCTCTGACCCCGCCCACAAGTGTTTACACCAGATGTTTTGTACAGATAAGGGAACATGCACAGGGAGTTTGCCTAGGCATGCCCACAGCAGGCTGGAGACCCATGCACTCCACCCATGAATGGGGTGGAGCCACCAGGAATTTGTGTCTTATGCAGGGGAGGAGCCTGGCCTCTTCAGCTGGTGTGTGGTAGCCCAGGTATTCAATCTGGGATGTGAAAACCTGTTTGCAGGACCCCCTCTCTTTGCTGAGAGCTTTCTTTTTGCTTAAAAATTCCACCCTTCTCACTCTTCAGTGTGTCCGTGTGCCTAATTCTTCCTGATCGTGAGACAAGAACCCGGATTAGCTGAGTTAAGGAGCAAAAAATTCTGCATCAGTGAGGGCCCCCTTTCTGGTTCATAAATGTCATCCTTTAGCTGTGTCCTCACAGGGTGGAAGAGTGGAATAAGCTCCTTTGGGCCCATTTTTTATTTATTTATTTATTTATTTATTTATTTATTTATTTATTTATTTTTGAGACAGTGTCTCTCTCTCTCTCTCTCTCTCTGTCACTCAGGTGGAGTGCAATGGCCTGTTCTGAGCTCACCGCAACTTCTGCCTCCCAGATTCAAGCAATTCTCCTCAGCCTCCTAGGTAGCTGGGATTACAGCCATGCACCACCATGCCTGGCTAATTTTTGTATTTTTAGTAGAGACAGGGTTTCCCCATATTGGCTGGGCTGGTCTTGAATGCCTGGTTCAAGTGATCCACCTGCCTTGGTCTCCCAAAGTGTTGGGATTACAGGTGTGAGCCACCGCGCCTGGCCCCTGGGGCCTATTTTATAAAGGCACTACCAATCCCATTCATCAGGGCTCTGCCCTCATAACCCTATCACCCCGCAAAAGTCCCCACCTCTAAATATCTTCACCTTGGGGGTTAGGATTTTAATATATGAATTTGCGGGGTCAGGGGGAACATAAATATTTTGGCATTCTGGAAGATTGTGACTTTGGAAAACCATAAAAGACATGTATATAAAAGCAAGATGGGAGGAAAATGCAGTTAAGTTATCAACAACACTTACCTGTAGGTTTTAGGTTTGGGTAGCTAGGTATTCACCAGGCAGATAAGAGTGCTAACAAATGCTTAGAGATATGAAAATTTATCACATATTTTGGAGTCAGCAAGGAAGCTATTTATCTGTAGATATCAGTGCAACACAATCCAGGAGGCTGTGTGTATCTGCAATTGACCTTGCTTGACCTGATAGATCTTTTATTCCTCTACCTTGGTATATGTTTATTTAAATCCACTTATTAAGGCTTATAAAGCAGTTTTTTTGGTTAAAAATCTAGGACTGAATAAACAGATTTTGCTAGCCTATACTCTTGCAGATATTGTTACCAGAATTTGTTACTGCTTACCACAGTATAAACCATTACTTGAGAATGCCTGTTTGCAAGGCCAGTTTTCCACTATCATTATTACTTGGCTTGAACAACTGTACAGTAATACATTTTTTTTCATAAAGTACTAATGCATTTCTATTTTTCTTCCTCTCAAGATGAAAGAAAATTTTGTCATGGAGTCCCTACCATCTGTACCATCAACTGAAGGAAACAGTCAACAATGCAGATTTGATGACCTGGAAAATCTTAATTCATTAGCAAAAAGTAGTCTGGATTTAGGTTTGTGGCTTTTGTTTCTCATAAACACAAATTACATTATTCTGCAAGCTTTCATTTTTATGTTTGTATACATGAATTTTACATGTATTTTTATTCATTATGATGTTTTGAGTTTACATCTGCTTATTAATTAATCTGCTTCAGAATACCTGAAAGAATAAACAAGCCTCAGATTTCAACTTAGAATTTTCAGATTCTCTTTTCTGAGAGGGCTACATTTTCTCTGCCTCATGTTGCATTTTACTAGCAGTATGGATTGAAACTCAGACTAGAACCTTACGCCAAATCTGAAATAAGTTTCTACCAATATGTATTAAAATCTCTGATGCTCTTAAGTAATATTGCTAGCTCATTTAATGGGACTGTTAAATATTAATAAAGAGAGGCATATTTTAAACATTTATGAAACATTTTTATAGCCATATATTACAGTCAATTTTAGTACATTAATAACTTAGTTTCCATTAAAGAATTCTAAAAGTATAGTGCCTCGCCCTGCTGCCCCTCAATATCGATTCTTATATATGTTTGAAAACTTGACTTTAAAAAAGAATTTTTCTTCATCTAACACTAAAATATCGAATGTCATTATAAAATTGACATCCCTAGGGAGATTGTTAAATGCTTTCATAGCACTGGGATTTATAGAGCCATTGTTGAGGATTTATGCTGTCCTTCACTTGTTATGACTACTTATAAGTCTTTCTCTGTGTTGTATAGTAATATGTTGTAAGGGTAGAGAGGGCTATAGAAAGTGATGTAACAGTTTTATATGAGATTAGGATTCTATTAAGTAAATTCTAAAAAATTGAATACTTAAGGGTAAAAATTGCAGGCATCTCTGAGATGATAACATACAGTTTCCTGTGGGTCAAAACAGAGCACGGAAAAAAAAAGAAGACAGAGTATGAATACTTAATTTTAAATATCTAAGATTAGATGAATCTATCCAAGTTTTCGAGATCATGACTAGGAGAAAAATGGGACTTACCAGAATAAAACTCTCCAGGTATATTGCTTTCTAAAATTCACCACATTTCATGCAGTTCTCTATTAAATAGTTGGAGAAGATTTATAGCACATATGTTTCAGTAAATGAATAAATAGAACATATCTGTTTCATTACTATTAATACTAAAGCAAACTTAGCACCATTTTGGACCAGATGAGTCTTTCAGTGAGGGTGGGGTACCCTGTGCATTGTAGGATGCTTAGCAGCGTCCCTGTCCTCTAACCCTAGATGCCAGTGGCACACCCTCTCCCAGTCATGATGAAAATGAAAATGTCTCCAGATGTTGCCAAATGTATACTGTATAAACCACTGGTTTATACTGTCAAGATCAAAAGAAATAGACTAGCTATGTGGGCTGGTGTTGGGTGGAGGAGCAGTAGAATAAGAGGCAATCTTAGATTTATCTACAGAACAATGAATTTAGAAATAATTGTTGAGAACCTCTGCGTAAAGGGATATTCTTGACCTTTTGGTTAATCCAAAATTATATATCTTTAAAAAGCATATACGCTTCATAGGTTATGAAACTAAATATTTAAATTTGGATAATTAATAATGTCATTATTGACATTATTGCATTGAGTAATATACTTGGTGTTACAAGATTTTGGAAGATTTCAGACAGAAGGTAGTTCTGTTTCCCAGTCTTTGACTGCTCAAAGACTGGGTTATGCCATTTGCAAGTCCAAGGTGATTCTGTGTTATTGTCAAGACTCAGTGCACATGCTTACTTGCAGGCCTGTCTCTTACTACACACTAAGCTTCAGGGGAATAAGGACTGTATCTGATTATGTTCACATAGTAGGTGCTCGAGAAATATTTGTTGAATGAGAAAATGATGTACTGCTCACGTGGTTATTCAACAGCATATCAGCTCACTCCTTTTTTTTTTTTTTTTCGCAGTTGCTAAGTTGTATAGTAACCCGATCTCTACTTTGGATTCTCCTTGCCTTTATTTTGTTATTCCATTCTTGCGTCTCACGAAATGTAGACCTTTAGAAAATTTCCGCCATTCCTCTCCTATAGGCATTAACTTCTGATATGGTTTGGCTCTGTGTCCCCACCCAAATCTCATGTTGAATTGTGATTCGCAACATTGGGGAAGGGACTTGGTGGGAGGTGATAGTATCATGAGGGCAGATTTCCCCCATCTGTTCTCATGATAGTGAGTTAATTTTCAAGAGATCTGATGGTTTAACAGTGTGTGGCACGTCCTCCTTTGCGCACGCTCTCTCTCTCCTACTGCCATGTGAAGACATGCTTCCCCTTCACCCCTCTGCTATGATTGTAAGTTTCCTGAGGCCTTCCTAGCCATGCCTTCTGTACAGCCTCTGGAACTGTGAGTCAATTAAACATGTTTTCTTTGTAAATTACCCAGCCTCTGTACCCCTGTTATGACCATTACCTGACGACTACAGGTGCCCTACAGGACTCAGTCTTTTTCATGGGCTCCTGGGTTTCTCTGTGCACTTGGTGGACAGCTCTGTAAAGTGTAACTGTGTGAAGTGCTGTGACAAGTGAGAAATGTGTGCCTGTGTACCAACAGGGTACATGGAGGAGGCAGTGGGGCAGAGGGCACAGGTAGCCTTTGTGTGGAGCAATTCATGAAGTTTTAAACTGCACCAATCTACGCAACTTAGTGGTGTAGTTTAATAGACTGCTTTTTCCAGTGTAGCTGGATGGGACATAGCTCTGTAAATAGAACCAGTTTTCTGTTCTGAAAACTCTGGTTTTAGGCCATTCCTGCCTGAGCGCCAGTCCTGTCCTGGTCCTTCCTCCTCAATGGGGGAGAGGCAGACATCAGCAAAGCTGGAACAGTGGGGCAGTGCTTTGATTGTTGTGTGGGAATGGACGCCCTAGTGGATGGGAGCAAAGGGGAGTATGGAGATTGGGGAAAGATAACTGAGACTTCCTTTAATCCCACCAAGCATGACAGTATTTTCACCCCATATCTACAACATTGCCAACTGATTAGACCCTGATTCCAAAGTTTCTAGATGAAATGAAAAGCAGAAGTGGTAGTGAGTTTACTAGAAAATTTGTTCAAGATGAATGCATGGAAAGAGTTTCAGTGATGATTATAGGAAAAGTTTTAGGCTAGGTATGGTGGCTCATACCTATAATTCTAGCACTTTGTGAGGCCAAGGCAGGAGGATCACTTGAGCCCAGGAGTTCTAGACCAGCCTGGGCAACATAGGGAGACCCCATCTCTATTGAAAAAAAAAAAAAAGTTTTAAAAGAGTATCTGTATTGCTTAGTCAGAGGTCATTTGTGATTTTCTACTAAGGCAGGTACCCCAAATATACTATGAACTTATGGAATTATTTTTGTTTGTTTGTTTGAGATGGAGTCTGTCTCTGTCACCCGTGCTGGAGTGCAGTGGTGCAATCTCGGTGCACTGCAACCTCCACCTCCCAGGTTCAAGTGATTCTCCTGCCTCAGCCTCCTGAGTAGCTGGGATTTCAGGCATGTGCTACCACACCCAGCTAATTTTTTTGTATTTTTAGTAGAGATGGGGTTTCACCATGTTGGCCAGGCTGGTCTTGAACACCTGACCTCGTGATCCGCCCACGTCGGCCTCCCAAAGTGTTGGGATTACAGGCGTGAGCCACCACACCCGGCTGAACTTACGGGCTTAAGGAAGACATTTGATGCACAATTCATCATATTCTTGTAAACATGAT
Source organism: Macaca thibetana thibetana (assembly GCF_024542745.1). Classification (NCBI taxonomy): domain Eukaryota; kingdom Metazoa; phylum Chordata; class Mammalia; order Primates; family Cercopithecidae; genus Macaca; species Macaca thibetana. The sequence goes on from NC_065578.1 coordinate 61,075,969, forward strand.
AAAAACAATGGGCTGATAAATTATAATGAATTACTGGGGTATATCCTATGAGTGATTAATGGGTTTATGCCTGCATAGGTACAGGTCTCTAATATAGGCCATAGGACTCTATGCACAGGTTGCCTTGGTTATTCTTTTTCTCAGGAAATGGGGTAATGGCACAGATGGCATGTTGGATAAATTCACACATTCCAGGAAATTGGGAAGGATTGTCAGTATGTTGGATGACAGAGCTAAGATCCAAAGTGACCTTGATGATCTAGAATGAAGGCCTCCATCAAATAAGATAAACTATTTAAAAAGAAGAAGAAAAGTTTGAAGCTGTGCTGTTTGGACCCAAAACCTAACTGCCCACTTCTAAGATGGGAGAGACGTTGTTTGTAATTTGGTTTTTCTATCATTGCAGAGTTCTCCAGTACAGTGAGAAGAACAAATAAGGCTCACAGGACTTAGGGTTTCAGAATTTTTTTTTTTTTTTTTTTTTGGAGCCCAACTACTTCTGGGTCCCATTCTTTTGCTTGGTATATTGCTAAGCAACAGTGCTTTTTGTAGTGGCAAATCAAAACATTGGTAAAATTCCATCTCTTTCATCAAGCCTCCTCCTCATGCTATTCCTCCTACCTAGAATGGTATTGCAGATTTTTATGGGACTGATTCCCTATCACCATCCAGGTTTTTGACTACTCCATCTATTTTTTCTTTTCTTTTTCTTTTTATACAGAGTCTCACTCTGTCATCCAGGCTGGAGTGCAGTGGCATGATCTTGGCACACTGCAACCTCCACCTCCTGGGTTCAAGTTATTCTTCTGCCTCAGCCTCCCAAGTAGCTGGGATTACAGGCACACGCCACCACACCTGGCTAATTTGTATTTTTAGTAGAGATGGGGTTTCATCATGCTGGCCAGGCTGGTCTCAAACTCCTGACCTCAAGTGATCCACCTGACTCAGCCTCCCAAAGTGCTGGGATTACAGGTGTGATCCCAGCACACCTGACGAGCTACTCACCTGTTTCTGTTCCTACCTGTTGCTTTATTTTCCTTCTTAGAACTTACCATGAGCTAAAATTGTGCTGTGTTCTTTCTGTATCTCTCTCCACTAGAATGTTAGCTCCCAGGAATAGGAACTTTGTCAGTTTTGTACATTTAGCTATCTCTAATGCCTAGAATAGTTCCTGGCAAGTAGCGGGTGCTTTATAAACATTTGTTAAGTGAATTTGTGAATGCGTGATTGAAGAACAGCCACAGAATGTTGGATACACTTAAAGGTATTTTTGTAGCTTCAGCTTCTTACCCCATTAGCCAAAGAAGTAAAATACTTAAGGTTTTGTGTCTTCTCACATTTATTTGATGGGAAACAAAACAAAATATAGAAGGTGCATTAGAACTTTTTTTCTTTGTTACATTTTCTAGGTTAAGCTCTACCAGATATTTTTAAATCCATAGAAGGTATGCAAACCAAAAAATAGATGTCCACAATCTTGATAAGAGCATACACTTGATTTCTTACCATTTGAATAAAAGCTATGTTATTATTACTCAACCCAGTACAATAGTATTTTATCATCTTACACGGGTTTGAGCTTTCAGTCATACTTTAATCACATAATGTGTGATATTTTAAAATATTTTTTCTTCCAAGAACACAGTGTTCAAAGAAATACATTGCAGGAAAAACTGTTTTGGCCAGCACAGTGGCTCATGCTTGTAATCCCAACACTTTGGGAGGCCAAGGCAGGTGGATCACTTGAAGTCAGGAGTTCAAGACCAGTCTGGCCAACATGACGAAACCCTGTCTCTACTAAAACTACAAAAATTAGCCAGGCATGGTGGCACACACCTGTAATCTCAGCTACTCAGGTGGCTGAGGCAGGAGAATCACTTGAACCTGGGAGGCAGAGGTTGCAATGAGCCAAGATTGCACCACTGCACTCCAGCCTGGGTGACCAAGCGAGACCTTGTCTTGAAAATAAAATAAAATAAAATAAAATAAAATAAAATAAAGTAAAGTAAAATAAAATAAAATAAAATCTATCTACAACGTACTGTGCCATGCATTGGAAAACCTAAGGCACTATTTGTTGTTCTCTATTTTCTAGAATTACAGACAGAGAAAAGCATCATGTTTGGAAGAGTTTAGCATACACAGCTCAGTGCAGAGTGAAGAATACATAAGGCAGGCAGCGGAGACATTCAGAAGAGTCCAGCTGTGGGGACCTTGTGTGCCGGGGAGGACCTTGAATTTGACCTGTCTGCTCAGAAGCCTTATGCTGGGGCCTATGGGGGCAGCTTCACAGGATCCATGAACCACAGTTAAAACATTTTTTTTTTTGTTTTTTTGAAATAGAGTCTCACTTTGTCGCTCAGGCTGGAAGTACAGTGGCGTGATCTTGGCTCAATGCAACCTCCGCCTCCCAGGTTCAAGAGATTCTCATGCCTCAGCCACCTGAGTAGCTGAGATTACAGGTGTGTGCCACCACACCCAGCTGATTTTTGTATTTTTAGTAGAGACAGGGTTTTGTCATGTTGGCCAGACTGGTCTTGAACTCCTGACCTCAAGCGATCCACCTGCCTTGGCCTCCCAGTGTTGGGATTACAGGCGTGAGCCACCGTGCTGGCCAAAACAGTTTTTCATGCAATGTATTTCTTTGAACACTATGTTCTTGGAAGAAAAAACATTTTAAAATATCACACATTATAGTGATTAAAATATGACTTAAAGCTCAAACAAGGTCTCACTTGGTCGCCCAGGCTGGAGTGCAGTGGTGCAATCTTGGCTCACTGCAACCTCTGCCTTTTGGGTTCAAGCGATTCTCCTGCCTCAGCCTCCCGAGTAGCTGGGATTACAGGTGTGTGCCACCACGCCTGGCTAATTTTTGTATTTTTAGTAGAGACGAGGTTTCGCCATGTTGTCCAGGCTGGTCTTGAACTCCTGACCTCAGGTGATCCACCCACCTTGGCCTCCCAAAGTGCTGGGATTACAGGTGTGAGCTACCGCACCCAGCCCGATCTTTAGGCCCTCCATTTACCTTGTCTGATTAAGCACAATTATTTTAGGCTCCCCATTTATATCATTTGAATAAATGGCATTCCCAAATCACTGAGGGTGTTTAATCAGAAGTCTCAAAGCTCCTTTACGAGATGATCAAAGATATACTTGTTCTGTAGAATGGACCGTGGGATGTACAATAGATGGGACTTCCATTCTAATCATAACATGAGCTGTAGATTTCTTTGTTCTTCTTTCTTTTGGAAAACAGTATACTCATTATTTTTTAAACTTAAAAACTCATTGTTGGCTTATTAAGCAAGTACTGTATTTATGTGTTGAGAAATATTTGCTAGGTGCTTTCTGTATAGGAGTGCTGCTCTGGGTCATGAGAGTGGAGCCGTGAGCAAAATAAAGTCGGCCCTCGTGGAGCCCACGTTCTGGTGGGGGTAGTCAATAACAAATTAATGTATAATATTATAGGGTTCATGAGGGAAAATAAAGCAGTAAAAAGAAATAGGGAATGTTTGAGGAGGAGGCCTATTTTATATGGAGTGGTCTGGCTGTTTTAGTAACAGTTGACTGACACGTGAGTAAAGTAAGCCAGCCCTGTGTGAAAACATTTGGGATATGGCTGAGAGAACAAAAATGCAAAGTTTTGAGGAGGTTATATGCTTGGTGACAAAAAACAATTAAGTGTGTTCCTGGAGGATAAATAAGATAATGCAGATAAACAAAAAGTAGAAATAAAAAATTGTCTGCAGAGGTAATCGCGATTTGGTTTATAATCTTCCAAATTTTTCCAGTTTATATGAAACACTATCTGTCTACCCTCATAACTGTGTCATCTCAGCTTTCTCCCTCAACCCCAGATCTTCTGGGTTTCTTTTCCTTTTGTTTTTGTTTTTGAAACAAGGTCTCACTCTGTTGCCCAGGCTAGAGTACAGTGGCGACATCGTTCCTCGCTGTGATCATCCTCTCGGACTCTAGTGATCCTCCTGCCACAGCCTCCCGAGTAGCTGAGATTACAGGCATGCTCCACCAAGCCTGGCTCCTGGAGTTTCGCATGTTGCCCAAGCTGGTCTTGAATTCTTGGGCTCAAGGAGTCCACCTGCCTCAATCTCCCAGAATGCTGAGTTTATAGGCATGAGCACCTGCACCTGGCCAATATTCTGTTTTTAAATAATAAACCATTGTAACACAGCTTAACTTCCTCTCCATAGATAACCATGGTGTTGAATCCTATATATTATACCTTACGCACTATCTTTTTATAGTGTGTGTGAGGATGTGTATAGACAATATATGTGGACATACCCACACACACATCTATATATGATAGTTATACTGTGCCTAGTATATATACATGTATCAACATTTGATCTATTGTGGTGAGACTAAAGGAGCTTTCTTTATTTGGGCAAATGTAAGGAGAAAATACTAGCTTTTAATTGCTTAAATTAACATGATAATTATATAACATGCTACCAACAACTAGGGAAGAACATAAGAAATAAAGTCCAAAAATCCCCACCATACTTCTCAAGCTTATTATGTGAACCTTTCTAAGTAGAAATCAAAATTAATTGTTAGGAAGTTTGTTGTAAGCATTTAAATAAATTATGGCAATCTGTACCCTTTACCTACTGGTAAAAAATTGGCAAATTTTCTTAACCTCAGTTTTCCTGTCTATAAAATATGGTTGATAGTGTCTTTTTTTTCTAACTCATAGTTGGTTGTGAGAATTAAATGAACAAGTATAGGCCAGGCGTGGTGGCTCACGCCTGTAATCTCAGCACTTTGGGAGGCTGAGGTGGGTGGATCACCTGAGGTCAGGAGTTCAAGACCAGCCTGGCCAACGTGACGAAACTCTGTCTCTACTAAAAATACAAACATTATTGTATTTTTGCATGCAACACCACACCTATAGTCCCAGCTATGCAGGAAGCTGGGGCAGGGAGAATGGCATGAATCCAGATGCGGAGGTTGCAGTGAGCCAAGATTGCGCCACTGCACTCCAGCCTGGGCAATAGAGCGAGACTCCGTCTCTAAAGAGAAAACTAGTGTAGAAGAATTCTGAAATGTATAAACAAAGCCCTTTTAAAAATAGAAGTGATTTTATTTGGTTTGTTATCCTGTGGAATTTTTTTTTTTTTTTTTTTTTAATCAGTGAAATGTCAGAGTTCTTATTGGGAAAGCTTAGGTTGATAAGAGAAAATCTGTAGTAAGATTAGATTTTTTAGTAATATTAATATTGCATAAATGTCATTTTTTCAGTGAGGCCACTGAAAATTGTAACTTCTTCTGTTGAACAATTCCTATATTCCTTCCTTCTTTATTTTTCACCAATGTGCTTATCATCATTGGATATATTAAAGCCTTTATTTATTTACTTTAATATTTTCAGTCTCCTACCTGGAAGAGTCCCCTCCCATAGTAGGTGCCCATACCTAGTTGTTGAATGACTGAAGGAGAATGAATGCCTTTTGTGTTCACTGTTATCTGGATTTGCTCTTCAGGCATGATCCCAGATGATGCCCAAGGTCCTAGCTTGCTCATTGACCTTCCTGTTGTGGCTCAAAGTAGGGAGCAAGAAGATTTGCCTTTATATCAACACCAAGTGACGCGAGTTATTTCCAAGGCCTCAGCATACACAGGAATGTTGTCTTCTAGATATGCCACTGATACATGGTATGATATCATTTCTCTTTGTTTTCACATTATAAAATAGTGGTTTTTCTTGTTTTTTTTTTTTTCTTAAAAAAATGCATGATTTTGGTAGAACATTTGGAAAATACAGAAAAATGTTATGAATAAAATCCACTATGTTTGACAATTACCGTGAGAATTTCATATACTTAAAATTTTGCCATATGTACAATTTTGTATCTTGCAGGTGTGCACAAAATGGATTACACAGAGTATTTGCTTAGAGAATGGGAGGTTAATTCAGAGTTTATTTTAACAACTCAAGCAAATGCACTTGAGGACAAATTAAAAGAAGACCAATTTAAGAGTGAGGAAATCTACGAGAATCCCTTGACTCATTACATGTTGAGTGTAAGAGGGGGTAGTTGAGGATGACTTGTGTTTTTGGACTAGAAAACTAGATATGAGAAATTAGTGCTTCAATATAATATTATAGGAACATGAATGGGTTGGAAGGGAAAATGATGAGTTCAGCTTGGAACATGTTGAGGGTTAAAGTAGCCATAGAACAACAAAGCTAAATGGAATCAATTAGATATGTGGGTCTGGGAATTAATGTTGAGGTCTGTCTGGACATGGGTAATTGAGAGCAAGATTAAGCGCAGGTGAAACTCTTGGATTTGAATGGTCATCAACACAAAGCTTAAACAATAAGGCAAGCATGGGGTCAAGATTGGAGTCCGGGAAGATAGCAATACTTAAGGCATGAACAGAGGAAGAAAGGGGTGAGCTGGAATGAACAAAAGGTAGGAGAAAATTAGTCAACTAGACAGTGACTTAGAAAGCAAAGAAAGAGAATATTGTAACAAAAGGGTCTTCACAAACTATGTTCACATGTTAGTAAGGTCAATGTAGATAAGACAGAGAAGTTTTCCTGGGGCTTGGCCATATGGATGCCGTTGGTAAGCATTGAGCATTGTTAGTAAAGTGAATTCAGAGAGTAGTGTGTTGAGAATTGAACACAAGGTTAAAAATTGCACACAGAAAGAGCTGACTAGTGTTTTGAAAATCCTGGTCATGGGTTGGGCTTGGTGGCTCATGCCTGTAATCCCAGCACTTTGGGAGGCCAAGGTGGGTGGATCACCTGAGGTCAGGAGTTCGAGACTAGCCTGGCCAACATGGAAACCTTGTCTCTACTAAAAATACAAAAATTAGCTGGGCATGGTAGTGTGTGCGTGTAACCCCAGCTACTCTGGTGGCTGAGGCAGGAGAATCACTTGAACCTGGGAGGTGGAGGTTGCAGTGAGCTGAGATTATGCCATTGCTCTCCAGTCTGGGCGACAGAGCAAGATCCCATCTCAAAAAAAAAAAAAATTAGCCTATTGTGATAGCATGCACCTGTAGTCCCAGCTACTAGGGAGGCTGAGGTGGGAGAATCATTTAAGGCTGGAAGGTTGAGGCGGGCGGCAGTGAGCTATAATTGTGCCACTGCACTCCAGCCTGGATGACATAGCGAGACCCTGTCTCAAAAAAAAAAAAAAAAAAAAAAAAAAAAAAAAGAATGCATGTTACTTAGATAACTAGACAGTATTAATGGATCAAGGCAAAGGGGAAAAATATATATATAATATATATAAGACATGCGACATTTATATTATATATTACTACATTCATATTACATGAAACTGAAGAGAATTTTCTTTGCTTGTGGAATATGCAGATGCCATAAAGGGGGTGATTAAATACAGTCTGTGGAGACGGTGGAGGGAGAAGAGGACATTGCACACTTGGAATCACCTTGGATAGTTTGATAGGAGGAAGCTCACCTGGTCCACTGAGATAGGTGCCAGGAAGGAAAAGAAGGTCTGGTTGTAGATACTTTTTATAGCTTGGGAGCAGGAATCCAAAGAGATTCTCATCCAATGATGATGTTTGTTTGTTTCTCTCACTTAGGGAGAAGATTATTTACTACTAAGAGTGATGAAGTGCTAATAAAGTGGGCATTAAAAGGAGAGGTGTGGGAGCAGAGAATAGCTTTTGAAAGAGTGATAGGGGAGTAACTACCTAGTGGTAGGGAGGTTTGAAAAATGTTTACCCTGTTTTTCCAATGCCCCCGGGAGTGAGAGAATGAGCCTCACCCACTTGAGTGTGGTATACTTGGCAGAGAACCAGAGCTGTTGAAGAGGAGGTTCAGAGAACGTTCAGTGAGGAGGTCAGGGCATGGATAGTTTGTTTACAATTCTAGCAGATTCCATGCAGCGTGATGGATGATGTACATGGCAGGTCTTGGGGTGCGGCGTGACAAAGGAAGCACATTTGAAGGAAAACCTAGAAGGGTGTGGCATTGTGAGTAGGGAGATAAGAAGCGCACAAAGGAGTTGGAGCTTTCGGCAAAGCGTAACAGGGATGAGAGATAGGGTGAGCTTAATTGGCTTTAAATGTTTTTATTAAAACCTTAATCCAACTGTGATTTTTGTGTTGACATGGGAGATATCTTACATTTAGATGATGTGCATCTCTCTGTTCAGCAACCTGAAATTTTACCCAAAGTTTTAGGTAGAAACTTCATAAAAGTTGTTCTCTGTGCTTCTGCATAGCCCATATCTGAGTGGAAGGAAGTGATACAGAAAGGCCCAACAGCTTTTGTACTCTGCAAATGCCAGGTCGGTGTGCAGAGGGAGAGTGCTGCCGGGTCTGGTTTCCTAATGTGATATCCGGTGCAGCCTCTGGAGGAACACACAGTGATAAATAAGCAATGGATTTGTTTCCTTAGGACAGATGCCTGGAAGTGGAAAAGTTAGAAACCTATTTTATGGCTTTTTATATAGTCAAAATTTTTTTCTTCTTTTTATTTTTGCGACAGGGTCTTACTCTGTTGCCCAGGCTGGAGTATAGTGGCGCCATCTCAGCTCACTGCAACCTCTGCTTCCCAGGTTCACACCATCCTCCCACCTCAGCCTCCTGAGTAGCTGGGACTACAGGCATGTGCCACCAAGCATGGCTAATGTTTGTACTTTTTTTTTTTTTTTTTTTTTTTTTTTGTAGAGATGGTGTTTTGCCATGTTGGCCAGGCCGGTCTGAAACTCCTGGGCTTAAGCAATCTGCCTGCCTTGACCTCCCAAATTGTTCAGATTATTTTTCCATGAGACACCATTGTCTTTTAAATTTCTCTTTTGCTTAGTGTGAATAGTTGAATCTGGCAGAAGAATGCAGAAGTGAGACTGCTTTTCTAAACTGTAGAACTGTAACTGTAGAATGTGAAGAATCAGAAAAGATCTAAACAAACTTCTAAGTCCACCCCTCCTTCCGTGGACAGAAGAGGAAGTGGAGCATCAGTTGTTCTTACTAAATTTGACCCCAGCTTCAGAGAGGGAAGATATGCTTTGTTCTTATCCCATTGCTTTTTCTTTTAAAGTGAGTATTTGACAAGCCGATTTCTTATGCAGGCATGGGCATTGAAGGACTCCAACCTAACCTTGTCTTAGGAGATTAGTCTTGCACTTGAAAGTTGTTTTTTAAGTTTGTTATTGGAGATTTAGGGTATATTTAAATCCCAGCAGGTTCCAGAAGAGTTCCTGTAAATCCTATTCCTTTTTTTAATCTTTAAGGTATGCCCCATGGAGTTAGGTTCATAGGTGAATATTTATTGCCACTTAGGAGCCTGCCTGAGTAATGCATAGATTATTTTAGATGATAGTCTTTCAGATAATCAGGGTGTCATGAAGTGCTAAATGGTATTTTGCAGTTCCTTCCTTGCATTAATTTTTGTGTACGACCCAGCAGAGTTGTGTGTCTATGTGCCTGCACATGCATCCATGTGCGTGAGTGCCCCAAGGGTAAGTATCAAATGGTTGTGATGTTTTATCTACACTGCACTTTTGCACTAACTTCTCCTTACCTTAGGAGGCAGGACTGGTATTAAGAGTTCAGGTGCCCCTTGAAAGTAGAGATCTCTAGAAAGGGGACTATGGGCAAGTAGGGTATAATTCTGTGGAAGGAATTCAGGTGCTCTGGTTCAGAGCACAGTAGTCCCTTCTTGTCCTCAAGAGATATGTTCCAAGACCCCCACTGGGTGCCTGAAACCACAGACATTACCAAGCCCTATATATGCTGTCTTTTTTGTACATGCATACCTATGATGAAGTTTAATTTATAAATTACATACAGTAAGAGATTAACAACAATAACTAGTAATCAAATAGATCAGTACTGCAGCAGTTGATCTGATAACAGATGGCTACTGAGTGACTTCTGGGCAGGCAGCATATATAGTGTATGGATATGCTGGACAAAGAGATGATTCACATCCCAGGCTGGGCAGCAAGATACTTCCTCATGCTACTCTGAATGGCATGCAGTTTAAAACCTATGAATTGTTTATTTCTGAAATTTTCCATTTAAGATTTTTGCCATTACTGTAGTTGATCACAGATAATTGATACCAAGGAAAGCAAAACTACAGAAAGCAAAACCTCAGCTGAGTGGAGGGAACTACTGTATCCTTCTTTGTTCCTAAGGTCACTTGAGATCGTGTTTTCAGACCTCGCGTGGTTTCAGTCTTTTTCTTCTTCATCTCTGTTATTTTGGGCTGTTTAAAGACCTATGGGTGCCCCTAGTGGGGATGTGGGTATTTCTCAGACAACAGGAGGTCTGTGGTATGGATATATTATGAGTGCTGTTCATATCTTTCTTCTGCTGTTTATACCTGTGTGACCCTGAAAGAGTTTCCTTTGTGTCTATCTTTTCTCACCTGTAAAGTAGGTAGTTCTGTAGACTGAGTAAGTATTCATACAGGCCAGTCATGGTGGCTCACGCCTGTAATCCCAGCACTTCATGTGGCCGAGGTGGGAGAATCGCTTGAGGCCAGGAGTTCAAGACGAGCCTGGGCAACATAGTGAGAACCTGCCGCTACAAAAAAATAAAATACAAGCATGGTATGTTGGTGCATGCCTGTAGTTCTAACTATTCTGGGGGCTTGGATGGGAGGATCTCTTGAGCCCAGCAGTTCGAGGTTACAGCAAACTATGATTACACTGCTGTACTCCAGCCTGGCACACACAGTGAGACCTGGTTGCTTTTTTTTTTTTTTTTTTTTCCATCTTCTCTTCTTCTTTGAGACAAGTTCTTGCTTTGTCACCCAGTCTGGAGTGCAGTGGTGTGATCACAGCTCACTGCAGCCTTGACCTCCCAGGTTCAAGCAATCCTCCCACCTCAGCCTCCCGAGTAGCTGGGATCACAGGCACCTGCCACAATGACTGGCTAATTTTTTTATTTTCTGTAGAGACAAGATCTCACTATGTTACCCAGGCTGGTCTAAACTCCTGACCTCAAGCAATCCTCCCACCTTGGCCTCCCAAAGTGCTGGGATTACAGGTGTGAGCCATAGCACCTGGCCTATTATTTTTTTTAAAGTGTATGTAAAACATTTATACAATTTTATTTCTCAGCTAGAAGTCAATAAAGCTGGGAAAGGATGCATTTAACAAGCTTAATATAACAACCTTGCCAATAGTAAATGTTTAATAGCAGGTTTGCCGTGATGTTGATGGCAGTGAAAATGATAGGCTCATGGGCCCTGACGTATACCCAGGGTAGTATCCATTGTTGCTGGGTTTATTAAATTTGCCGTGATGTTGGTGGCAGTGACAATGATAGGCTCATGGGCCCTAACGTATACCCAGGGTAGTATCCATTGTTGCTGGGTTTATTAAAACACTCAAGGAGGTTGTTGATTTAAAAAAAAAAAAAAGTAATAGGATCAAATCACAGTAAAGCAATGTGTCAGAGGCTGATGTCTGGGAAGATGGTGAACTTTAGAAGAAAGACATATTTAAAATGGAAAAAAAAATCATGTTCTAGATGTAATAGGATGCAAATGAGTAGAAATGGCTTCAGGTATTAGATACTTTGTTAGGAATAGTGGGAGGAGAAATAGGAGGCTGGGTGTCATAGTTGGGGAAAAGATTAACTGAGTTAATGTGATATTTTAATTTCCCAACACAGTGCCTGGCATTTAGTGCCTTCTACATAAATGGTGAATATTTAATACGTTTACATTTGAATTAAACTGCCAGAACTTATATGTAAATTCAGGACATCAGGAGGAGATGGAGGAAAAGGGAGAGAATGAATATTTGCATTTCAGAGAGAAGGCTACTCTGGCGTGTGAGTTGGGAGAAAAAAGGGGGTGTTTGTGGGAGTTTATGGCCTCGAGCATGTGACACTTCCCGGTTCTTACAGTGCTGTTGCAGCGGTGGCCAACACTGCAGATGAAGGCGAATGTGAACAATTAGGACAAGAGGTACATAGAAATACTATGCTAATACCTTTGAAAATATAATTAGATCTTTGATTGCTAATCCAGGCTCTACAGAAGGCCAGAAGAGACGTAATGTTCTAGAGGCAACTTACCCTGTATGGCTTGAACTTCTGTTTCTTAAGGAAACTCTTAAACACAATTTTACATATTAATAAAACGCACACATTTTAAGGTACAGTCTACTAAGTTATGTATACATTCATGTTATAGACACTCCAATGAAGATAAGGAACATTTCCATCACCCAGAAAGTCTTCCCACCCCTTTGTGTGTCTTGCACCAGGCAACCACTAATCTTATTTCTAACACTGTAAATTAGTTTTTCCTATTCTAGAACACATGTACGTGTAGTCATAGAGTAAGTACTTTTTTTGTGTCTACCTTCTTTTACTCAGGACAATGTGTGAATGTTAATGTAAGGAAATGCCTAATTCTTTATATACTGGTGTCAGGTAATAATTTGCTCTGCAACTTCAAAATCATTGTGGAACATCTGTACAAATAACCCTACTAGTTTAGAAAACACTAGTGCCCATTCTTTCTAGTTCCAGTTGCTCATATTCCCTGTGGTATATCATAGAATATTGCCATATAGAATGTGTATTTACAGAGGAAAGAGAAATTGTGAGATTACTTAGTCACAATTGGAGCTCTCCCTGCTTCCATCCTTTTTGGGTGCTGAGTTTACTTGACCTTCATATTGCTTAGTATGTAGAAATTTTATGTGAAAATAAGTAGTACTGAAGAGGAAAGGTCACCTTGGCTGTCTGGAGTCATCAGATTTTGTATGATGAACATTTTATTTGCAAAGAGTTGTATATCGTGAAGAAGTCTTACCATTAATATCCGCTTGTTTGCTTATGGGGTACTCTATCTCCACCCACCCCCCCCCCAAATCTGTAAAGAATTATAACTTTAGGCATTTGTGAGAAAGGCCTGAAACAAAACACATTGTTTCAATTGGATGGTTAATTCCTTTGGGGAAAAATTTGGTTATAAATCTCTGGTTGAAGGTAAGAGGCAAAAGTTCAGTTCATTTTTAAGACTTTATTTCTTTAAAGCAGTTTTTGATTCACAGCAAAATTGAGAAGAAGGTGCAGAGAGGAGATATCCTGTATACCCCCTACCCCAACATGCATAGCCTCCCCTATTGTCAGTATAGCCCACCAGGGTGGAACGTTTGTTACAATTGATAATATTGGTAAACTGACACATCATCTTCACCCAGAGTCCATAGTTTAGGTTCGGTTTCACTCTTGGTGTTGTATGTTCTGTAGGTTTGGAAAGTTCTGTTATTTTAAGATTTGAGTTTCTAACTGATTGAGCTATTGATCATACTTAATCACAGTGCAAATTATAAAATTTGAAGTTAGAAATTCCTTGTTAAAATTTCAAATATGTTTGTGCAAATTTACATCTTAATATGTATAGTAAGAATATTTCACTTGCTCAGTTAAATTTTAATTTGGGTTAAAAGGTACATGTGTTCATCAGTGTAAAGTGACTACATTAATTTGTTTAATTGCTCATCTCCTGTGACTGTACTTCTGAAACTACTCACACTATCTAGATAAGCTTTCACAAGTTTTATCTCTTGTTAGGTATGAACTAGTCTGAATAAAATGTGTGTATACAAAAACCTAGAAGAAGGGTAATACGCTCTGAGTTTCTTCCAACAGAGTAATTTGACGTACTTTATCAAAGAAATCTAAAATTGTTCATATTCTAGATAGAGTGCTTTCCCCCACCCCTTCTCCTAAGTTGTATATGAGCGTAAGCAGTTTAGGAAATGTTGTTTTTACTTTTTAAAATTAAGAAACAAATAGCCCATACTATTTGTTGAAGGTTGGTTTCCCTTCTGTTTTAGGGTGTTTTTGTTTTGTTTTGTTTTGTTTTGTTTTGTTTCCCAATTAAAGAATTGTAGTGGCTCATGCCCATGATCCCAACACTTTGGGAGGCTGAGGCAGGAGGATTGCTTGAGTCCGGGTGTTTAAAACCAGTCTGGACAACATAATGAGACCCCATATGTACAAAGAGTAAAAAAATTAGCCGGACATGGTAGTGCATGCCTCTGGTCCCAGCCACCTGGTGAGGCTGCAGTGAGCTGTGATTGTGCCACTGTACTCCGGCCTGGGTAACAGAGTGAAACTGTGCTCAAAAAACAAAACAACAAAACAAGAGAAGAAAAAAACACAAGAGTTTAATGCCTACAATGATAGCATAAAGGTGTCATGGTGAAATGCTTGCCTTTTTTTTCCCCTTAATGCCTATATGATTTGGGGTACAGGAAAGTGGAAAATGGAGAGGAGGAAGGTTTGTATTGTTTTAGGTTTTGTTTTGAATCTTATTGCAATTAATATTTAACAGAAGGCTGGGCATGGTGGCTCAGACCTGTAATCCCAGCACTTTGGGAGGCTGAGGTGGGCGGATCACCTGAGGTTGGGAGTTCGAGACCAGCCTGACCAACATGAAGAAACCCCATCTCTACTAAAAATACAAAATTAGCTGGGCATGGTGGCACTTGCCTGTAATCACAGCTACTCGGGAGGCTGAGGCAGGAGAATAGCTTGAACCTGGGAGGTGGAGGTTGCAGTAAGCCAAGATTGCGCCATTGCACTCCAGCCTGGGCAACAAGAGCGAAACTCTGTCTCAAAAAAAAAAAAAAAAAAAACAACAACAAAAAACAAACAAACAAAAAACAAAAAACCCCACAGAGAATTCTAAAATACAGCGGAGCATGAAGATATTCCTTGCAGTAATGTCCATGTTCTAAAAGACAAGATACAATCTGATATGGTTTGACTCTGTGTCTCTACCCAAATCTCATCTCAAATTGTAATCCCCGTGTGTCAGGGGTGGGACCTCGTAGGAGGTGATTGGATTATGGGGGTGGTTTCCCCATGCTATTCTTACGATAGTGAGGGAGTTCTCACAAGATCTGATGATGTAAAAGTGGCAGTTTCCCCTACACTCTCTGTCTCTTTCCTGCCAACATGTAAGATGTGCCTTCCTTCCCCTTTGCCTTCCACCATGATTGTAAGTTTCCTGAGGCCTCCCCAGCCATGTGGAACTGTGGGTAAATTAAAGCTCTTTTCTTTATAAATTACCCAGTCTCAGATAGTGTCTTTATACAGTGTGATAATGGACTAATATAGAGAATTGGTCCCGGCAGAGTGAAGTACTGCTATAAAGATAACCTGAAAATGTAGAAGTGACTTTGGAACTGCCTAATAGGCAGAGGTTGGAATGATTTGGAGGGCTCAGAAGCAGACAGGAAGATGTGGGAAAGTTTGGAACTTCCTAGAGACTTGTTGAATACTTTTGACCAAAATGCTGATGGTGATATGGACAATGAAGTCCAGGCTGGGTTGGTCTCAGATGAAGATGAGGAATTTATTGGCAAGTGGAGCAAAGGTCACTCTTGCTATGCTTTAGCAAAAAGACTGGCAGCATTTTGCCCCTGCCTTAGAGATCTGTGGAACTTTGAACTTGAGAGAGATGATTTAGGGTATCTGGCGGAAGAAATTTCTAAGCAGCAAAGCATTGAAGAGGTGACCTGGCTTTTTCTGAAAGCATTCAATCATATGTGTTCACAAAGAGATGGTTTGAAATTGGAACTTATATTTAAAAAGGAAGCAGAGCATAAAGGTGTAGAAAATTTGCAGCCTGACTATGTGGTAGAAAAGAAAAACCCATTTTCTGGGGAGGAATTCAATCTGGCTGCAGAAATTTGCATAAGTAACAAGGAACTGAATGTTAATAGCCAAGACAATGGGGAAAATATCTCTAGGGCTTGTCAGAGATCTTTGTGCAGCCCCTCCCACCACAATCCCGGAGGCCTAGGAGTGAAAAATGGTTTCGTGGGCTAGGCCTAAGGCCCTGCTACTCTGTGCAGCCTTGGTACTTTGTACCCTGT
Source organism: Macaca thibetana thibetana (assembly GCF_024542745.1). NCBI lineage: Eukaryota > Metazoa > Chordata > Mammalia > Primates > Cercopithecidae > Macaca > Macaca thibetana. The sequence continues at coordinate 61,091,838 of NC_065578.1, forward strand.
ATTCCAGCTGCTCCAGCTCCAGCTGTGGCTAAAAGGGGCCAAGGTGCAGCTCGGGCTCTTGCTTCAGAGGGTACAAGCTCCAAGCCTTGGCGGCATCCATGTGGTGGTGGGCCTGAGGGTGCACAGAAGACAAGAGTTGAGCTTTAGGAGCCTCTGCCTAGATTTCAGAGGATATATGAAAATGTCTGGATGTCCAGGCAGAAGTCAGCTCAAGGGCAGAGCCCTCATGGAGAATCTCTACCAGGGCAATGCAGAGGAGAAATGTGGGGTTGAAGCCCCCAAATGGAGTCCCCATGGGGGCACTGCCTTGTGGAGCAGTGAGAAGAGGGCCATCATCTTGCAGACCCCAGAATGGTATCTCCACTGGCAGCTTGCACATGCAGCTGGAAAAGCTGCAGGCACTCACCTCCAGCTTGTGAAAGCAACCATGGGGGCTGTACCCTGCAGAGCCACAGGGGCGGAGCTGCCCAAGGCCTTGGGAACCCACCCCTTGCATCAATGTTTCTTGGATGTGAGACATGGAGTCAAGGGAGATCATTTTGGAGCTTTAAGATTTAATGACTATGACCAGGCGGTAGCTCACGCCTGTAATCCCAGGACTTTGGGAGGCTGAGGCAGGCAAATCACCTGAGGTCAGAAGTTTGAAACCAGCCTGACCAATGTAGTGAAACCCTGTCTCTACTAAAAATACAAAAATTAGCCAGGTGTGGTGGTGCACACCTGAAAGCCCAGCTACTTGGGAGGCTGAGTCAGGAGAATTGCTTGAACTGGGAGGTGGAGGTTGCAGTGAGCCAAGATTGTGCCACTGCACTCCGTCCTGGGTGACAGAGGAAGACTCCATCTCAAAAAAAAAAAAAAAAATTAATGACTACCCCACTAGGTTTTGGACATACATGCAGCCTGTGGCCCCTTTGTTTTGGCCAATTTCTCCCATTTGGAGAACATTAAGAATGAAAACATTTACCCAATGCCTGTACCCCCATTGTATCTTGGGAATAACTAACTTGTTTTTGATTTTACAGGCTTCTAGGTAGAAAGGACTTGGCTTGTCTGAGATGAGACTTTGTACTTGGACTTTTGGGTTAATGCTTAAAGGAGTTAAGACTTTAGGAGACTGTTGGGAAGGCATGATTGCTTTTGAAATGTGAAAAGGACATAAGAGTTGGAAGGGGCCAAGGTGGAATGTTATGGTTTGGCTCCGTGTACCCACCCAAATTTCATCTCAAATCGTATTTCCCATGTGTCAGGTGAGGGACCTGGTGGGAGGTGATTGGATCATGGGCGAAGTTTTCACATGTTGTTCTCATGAGAGTGAGGGAGTTCTCATGAGATCTGATGATTTAAAAGTGGCAGTTTCCCCTGTGCACTCTCTCTCTCCTGCTGCCATGTATACCTTCCTTCCCCTTACCTTCTGCTATGGTTGTGAGTTTCCTGAAGCTTCCCCAGCCATGTGAAGCTGTTAGTCAATTAAACCTCATTTCTTTATAAATTACCCAGTCTCAGGTAGTATCTTCATAGCAGTGTGAAAATGGACTAATACACAATCTAAGTGCATCATATATTGAGATAGCAGATAAATTACATCAATACAATGGCCTATTAAGGTACTAGTAAATAAAAAATGATGAAGATTATGATACTGTGTGGGTAGATTTTTGTTATAAGTTCAAGTGAAAAAAATTATAGAGGAAATGAATATTGGTTGAGCCTCAGTTAATATCTAATTTAATCCTTGTTGTTATTACATAAGATCATCAAAATAGGACAGTTGGTGCTATGATTACAGTTGTCTAATGATAATCTAGTTGCAAAGAACAAGAATGTGATAGGTTAAAGTGAAAACAGTTTACTTGAATTGGTGGAACTGTGGGTGTATCATTGAGGGATTACAGTTACATACTCATAAACAGAAACCCCATTTAGTGTGACTTAACCAAATAAAGGCAAGTTTTTTTCATGTGAAAAGTCCTGAAGAAGGTGGTCTTAGGATGGTGTGGTGCTGTTGTCATCAGGGTCTTAAATACCTTCGTCCTTTCTGCTCTGCTGTCCTTAATATATGACCTTACTCCTCATTGTTTCTGTATGATTTGAAGATGAATGTTTTACCACCAATATCACCTGTGAATTCTAGGCAAGAAGAAGGGGAGGGCACAGAGCAAAAGGCTCCTGCCAGCTGATTCTCCTTCCTTTTAATGAGTTTTCCTGGAAGTCTCATCTAGGTACTTTTGGTTCCATATCACTGATCAGCAGTGTGGCACACAGTTCCCATTAGCTGAAAGAAAGTCCAGAAAATGTATTTTTTTCAAACCTGGGCATAGTGCCACCTAGAATAGAAGAGGGGTTATGTATTTATGGAAGAAGGGGAAAAAAAGACATTAGAAAGTAACCAGCAAGTGTCTGCCACGTTATTTTCCCCTGAATGCTGTGATGCTTTTAATCATAAAAATTAGACTGGCTAAGGTAAGAAAGACATCTGGTAGTGGGCAAGATGTAACGATCCTAATTTCTTAACTGATATTTGGCTTGTCTAGATCCTTTCAGCCTTCTCCTTTTCACATGGCCTTACAATGGTTTTATCCTAGATACTAAGTCTCTAGAGGGCCAAGAAGGTGGAGTTTTGCTGCATTTTATAGGACTTACTTGAAAGTTCAGAGAAAAATGGGAGTATTGAAACTTAGGGCTAAAACAGATTTGGATACATGAGGCAAGGTTGTGAGGTTGTATAGTATGCTTAAGCCTTCTCTGAGCTTCAGTTCCTCCTGTGTAAAATATAATGTGATCTGCTGTGCTTACTTTGTAGGTTAGAGGGATTTTTGTTTTTGAGACAGAGTCTTGCTCTGTTGCCCAGGCTGGAGAATAGTGGTGTGATTATAGCTCACTACAGCTTTGAGCTCCTGATCTCAAATGATCCTCCTGCCCCAGCCTCCCCAGTCAGTAGCTGGTACTACAGGTGTGCCACCATGCCCAGCTAATTTTTTTTTTTTTTTAGAGATAGGGTCTCACTGTGTTGTCCAGGTTGGTCTTAAACTCCTGGGCTCAAGTGATCTTCCTGCCTTAACCTCCCAAAGCCCTGGGATTACAGCCATGAGCCGCCACACCTGGCCAAGGGTTTTTATGAAAATGAAGTGGAAGAGATAGCACCTAGTTTTTTGTGTAGAGTAATACAATTTACAACATCAGACTGATTTCATTTAGTGGTCCAAAGCCACACACCTATTTCATGGTATAAGTTAGACTTGAGCTTAGGACTTCTGATTTCTCTTCCAGATAATATACTGCACTGTCTATTCACTATTGCATTAATCTTATAACTAAATACTCTGTAACTCAGCATTTTACATTATCCAGTTCAGCAGTTCTTTTTTTTATTTTGAAACAGGGTCTTGCTTTGTCACCTAGGCTGAAGTGCAGCGGCACAAACATGACTCACTGCAGTCTTGACTTTCCAGGCTCAAGCTATCTTCCAGCCTCAGCCTCCCAAGTAGCTGGGACTACAGGCATGTGCCACCATGCACAGCTGATTTTTTTGTAGAGACCAGGTTTCAACAATGTTCAGTTCAGTAGTTCTATACTAACTTAACTTGCTGGATGAAAAGTGGTGGTAGGTGGGAAGCAGTGAGGATCATTTTAGATGATATAAGTAACTGAAAAGTTCCCTATAAGTATGCAAAATATTCATGGGATACAAGAAATATTTAGGGCTGGAAAGATGGATCATATTGACCTGTTCATGTTGATTTAGACTTGATACATATGATACTTGTCGATTTCTGTGTTTTATCTGGTCAAACAAGTTTTAAGGAATACATTTTATAACATTTTACATATTGATAGAGAAACAAATTTGAAATTGCACAAATCAAACACAAACTTTTAGCATCTAGAGTGTCACCAATAAAAGTGTTTGTAATAATTCTGTGATTTTCTAATGCTGGGTGGGGATTAGTTGAGTTGAATGTTAAAGCAGTATCTTTTTGCTTTGCATATTTATTGATGTAAATATTTTAAAAATTTAAAAATTGAGAATCATTTAACTACCTATAGATTTTACAATTTCAAAACTTTCCAAGGACCTTAATAATGAGTGTGCCTTAAAATTGTGTGTATTTTTTTCTTTCTCCCTCTGTAGTGAGTTACCTGAGAGAGAAGAGGGCGAAGGAGAAGAAACTCCAAATTTTAGCCACTGGGGTCCACCAAGAATGTATGTGGATGACATTATTGGCTTTCTCAATAGGAGCACAACCAGTTACTCTTTTCTTTAACTTAACAGAACATCATTTAGTCCTACTCTAATGATTGAAAAATTGTGATAATTCACCTGTAAGCTGGTCTACATTTTAGTTTCATTTTATCTTATCTAGAGATTTTTAGCCGAACGAAACGACTATAACTAATATTAGGAACATCTTTGATACTCTTTCAGAGAAAGCAACGTAGAAATGTCCATCTAACAAGTATAGTTTATCACTATGTCCTTAAGCAAGTTGGGTAAAGCTGCCTTGAATGCAGTAAAGCTTTCTTTTTTGGTAAACAACAATAACAGTAGTTGAGGCTTCTAGTATATATCAGTTTATCTCTACCTTCCTCCCCTGGTGGAGAGTCCATGTTTGTGCTAACAGAATGTGTGGAAAACCCATCTTCCCTTGGATGTGGGGGAAGTTTTAAATACTCACCAGTCGCTATAATTTTAAGTCCCCACCAGGGCTGCACTTTAAGATGATGAAAGTCTCCCTTTAGCTGCTCTCTCTATTCCGTATCTATTATTAATTCCACCACCTCCACCCAAACTGGTTCTTTTCTTGTAATTGAAATCTGAATTTGTCTTAAAACATTTAAGAGTTGTTTTCTGAGTTACGTTTTTAATGAGTTAATTATTGGCTGCAATGCAAAACCTGTAATATTTTGAGGGGGGCAGTTTTCATTTCATACTTTCTTTTAAATAATGACATGGAGGTAGGAAGAAAACAAAACCTTGTGACCTTAGGAGCAGGTAAAATCTGTCCTCTGATTAAAGAACCACAGAGATAAACCTGCTGACTGGGAAAAGCAACTTGGACAAGGAGCCACTCAGTGTCAAATTGATTTTATTCTGAAAGTCTGTACTTTTTGCCAAAACGACTTAGGTAGCTTTCTTGATTTTTTGTCTTGCCCATTTGTTATTTCTTCAGTCCTTTCTTTGCTTATGTTACGGATATAAATGAAAAGGACTAATCACAGAAAATATATTATGATAGGAGATGGGAACATTAGGGCTTAGCTAAATCTTCACTGAATATTTAGAGTTATATTTATCATTCTAGAAATCTATGCTTTTCAGAACTGAAGCTTTCACTTGTTATGAATTATTGATAACATTGGAACTAGGTATAATTTGTATAACATTTGTAAAAATATATTTCAAAAATTTATATAAAATATGAGTCACAAGGATATAATACAAACGGAATACTTACAGTCCAACAGATTAAACTTGTTAATAAGTGAGTTTTGTTTTTTTCCTTTATATAGTGTTGAGATTTTTAGAGAACCCAATGTGTCTCTTGGGATCAGTATTGTTGGTGGACAAACTGTTATAAAACGTCTAAAGAATGGAGAGGAACTTAAAGGTATATTCATCAAACAAGTTTTAGAAGACAGTCCAGCAGGGAAAACAAATGCACTTAAAACTGGAGATAAAATACTTGAGGTAAATGATGTTAAAGTACTGTTTTTATTGGAAACATACTGTAAGACAGTGAAATAATCATTTAGCTCGAAGACCTTTCTTTATGTGTTGGGGACCGTGTATGTACAGTCGGTGTGCTCTATTTATATGCCTTAGTTTGTACATTGTATGCACAATTTATGAGTTTCTCAAGTGAGTGGGGGTGGGGGTAAACAAATAAAATGATAAAAGAAAAACTTCAGCTGATTGCAAAAAACACTTTAACTAACAAAGGGCTCTATGTAGAACAGGGCAGATGGTAGACATTATGCTTCTCCCACATTCTTTAACAAGCTATAAATTTTTTTCTTGAAGCTCTAAATTTTATAATTGTGTGTTAGTAGGATATCTATGCTTGTTTAGAGAAAGAAATTGACCCTGGAAGGTTGAAGACTATTGAGCGGGGAGGATCCATGATTTGCACCTGATATGCTTCGTGGGCGCTAAGTTTTAAAGACACGTCAGGCCAAGCATGGTGACTCATGCCTATAATTCTAGCACTTTGGGAGGCCGAGACGGGCACATCACTTGAGGTCAGGAGTTTGAGAGCAGCTTGGCCAACATGGTGAAATCCCATCTACTAAAAATGCAAAAATTAGCTGGGCATAGTGGCACACGCCTATATTCCCAGCTACTCAGGAGGCTGAGACAGGAGAATCGCTGGAACCCTGGAGGTGGAGGTTGCAGTGAGCCAAGATTGGACTGCCCTCTAGCCTGGGTGACAGAGCGACACTGTTGTCTCAAAGCAGAAAAAAAAAGGCACATGAAACCACTGAGAATGCCCTGAGGTGTGAATGTGATACATTTCTTTCCATTGGGTTAATTGGGTGACACCATGGTGGGTACCTCTAATCCCATAATCTGCTTGTTCTTGATTCATTCTTTATGATGCTAACCATCAATCATGGTGTTTCACCTCTGGTAGAATACAAAGAGCCCTGGATATCATGGGTTGGAGTCGGAGTCTGTCCTTTTTATTTTCTACGTGTTTTTGGACAAATCATTAGACCTGCTTATTTTGTTTTCAGATAAAATGGAAATGAGAATTCAAAATTGATAGCATTATTGTGAGGATTAAAGAACTACATAAAAGCTGTTCTGTATATACAAATGTTGAGTTATATTTGTGCTGTGCAATGTTTAAAACAATTTTCAAATATACTACTAATATGGCAATGAAGAAAATGACCAAAAGTCCCTTCCCTTATGGTGTTTACATGATAGTGGGAATGGGGGAATAGACAATAAAATAAATAAGTATATGTAGAACGTCAGATTGTAATAAGTAGCTAGGAAACAAAATAAAGCAGGGGAGGAGGATAAGGAGCGTCGGGTTCAGGGGGATGGTGAAAGCAATAGTCGCACTTTTAATAGCTTTGTTATGGAAGATGATATTGGGACAAATAGAGGAAATGAGAGAGTCAGCCATATGGCTATGTGGAGGAAGAAAAACATGCAAAAGCTCTGAGGTAGGAGCTTGCCTAGATGTGTTCAAGGAGTAGCAGGAAGTCTAGCAATGATAGCATAGCATGAACAAGCCAGAAGGGGTAAGAGAAAAGGGCTGAGGAGTGGTGGGAAGCCACATCATGTAGAGCCTGAAAGCTCTGGAAGGTCTTCTGCTCTGAATGCAGTGGAGAGTCACTGGAGAATTATGAGCAGGTAAGTATTGTTTCAAGGGAGTATTCTGGCTTCGGGGGCGGGGATGGAAGCAGGGGCCTCAGCCAGAAGCTGTTGCAGTAACTTAGGATAGAAAGAATGGCGGCCTGGACCAGAAGGAGGGCAGTCAGGTTGTAGCATATTTTGCAGGTGAATAATAGGACTTACTAACGGAATGGATGCGAATAAAGTGGCAAAGATAATTGAAAAGCTTTTCAGCTTGAGAAATTGAAGATGGAATTTCCATTTGCTGAGATGGGGAAGATTGTGGGAGGAACAGATTTGGGGAGATACGTTTTAGACATGTTAGGCTAAGATGCCTATTTGACATCCATATAGTGATAGTCATTTAGATAAACAAATAAGGAGTCCCGTATTCTTACTAATTTTTTTGGTCTTTTTCCTCAGTTTCAGTTAAAGTTTGTCTCCCACTGTGATTATGGATTTGTTTGCTATTCTTTGTAATTCTGTTGGTTTTGCTGTATTTAGTGGATTTGTTGGTGATTTGCTTTTGACATTATGTAGTTTTCCTCTTTATTCCTATTAGTTACTTTTTACCTTAAATTCTATTTTATTAATATTGGTAACCCTGTTTTATTTTAGTTATTAATTTACATGGTACTTTGCTTTTTTTTTGAAATGGAATCTCTCTCTGTCACCCAGGCTAGAGTGCAGTGACACTATCTTGGCTCACTGCAGCCTCCATCTCCCAGGTTCAAGCAATTCTCCTGCCTCAGCCTCCTGAGTAGCTGGGATTACAGGCGCCCACTACCTTGCCTGGCTAATTTTTGTATGTTTTGGTAGAGATGGGGTTTTGCCATGTTGTTCAGGCTGATCTCGAACTCCTGACCTCAGGTGATCTGCCCACCTCAGCCTCCCAAAGTGCTGGGATTACAGGCATGAGCAACATATAACTAAATTTTGTTTTTTTAATTCAATCATCTAGAAAATAAGTGAGGTGAATTCACTTTTACTTTGATTACTGATCTATTATAATTTAATTTTTTAATATTTATTTTTGTATTATAGTTTTCTTAATGTATTTTGAAATCATCATAAATTCATAGGAAATTACAAAGAAGTATATGGGGAAGTCCCATGTAACCTTCACTCAGTCACCTCCGATTTTAATATCTTATACAACTATACTATAATAGCAAGAAAATGAGAAAATGACATTGACTCAATCCGTAGTTTATTCAGATTTCACCAGTTATGCATGCATTGATTTGTGTGTGTGTTTGTAGCTCTATACAGTTTTATCACATGTAAAACCTTGCATATGCACCACCACGATAGAGAAACTCAACTGTGTCATCACCACAGAACTCCCTTGCATTACCCTTCTGTATTAGTCCGTTCTCAACTGCTATGAAGAAATACCTGAGAGTGGATAATTTATGAAAGAAAGAGGTTAAATTGACTGACAGTTCCGCGTTGCTGGGGAGGCCTCAGGAAACTTATAATCATGGTGGAAAGAGAAGCAGGCACCTTCTTCACTTTCGATTGCCTCTTCCCTTTCTCTCCCATCCCTAACTTCTGACAACCAGTTTTCTGTTTGTTGATGTCTATAAATATGCTATTTCACTATTATCTCATAAATGCAATTATGCATTATGTGTTTTTTTGAGATTATCTTTTTTCACTTAGCATAATCTCCTTGAGGTTCTTTCAGTTTGTTGTGCACATTAATAGTTCATTCCTATGGCTGAGTGAGGTGGCTCACCCCTGTGATCCCAGCACTTTGGGAGGCGGAGGCAAGAGAATGGATTGAGTCCAAGAGTTCAAGATTTGCTTGGGCAACATAGTGACACCCTCTGTCTACAAAAAACTACCACTTTCTTCCTTTTTGTTGAGTAGTTGTCTTTGGAAATTCAGGCTGCCAAAACAAAATACCATAAACATAGAAATTCCATTATAGTTTTGAAGTCTGGGAACTCCAAGATCAAGGCATTGGCAGATTCAGTGTCTGGTGAGGACCTGTTTTCTGTGGGGCCAGAGATGGCGCCTTCTCACTGTGTCCTCACATAGTAGAAGGGATGAGCTAGCTATCTTGCGTCTCTTTTATAAGGCCACTAATCCCATTCTTGAGGGCAGAGCCCTCATGACCTAATCACTTTGTAAAGGCCCTACCTACCTCCTAATACTTTCACCTTAGAGGTTAGGATTTCAAGATACGAATTGCGAAGGACACATAAATTCCAACCATAGCAGTGGCATTTCATAATATGGATGTACCAATTTGTTTAATCATTCACCCACTGAAAGACACTTGGGTAGTTTTTAATTATTGACTATTACAAATAAATCTGCTCTAAATATTTGTGTACAAATTCCTGAGTGAGAGTAAGTCTACATTTCTCTAGGATAAATACCCAAAGGTGCAATTACTGAGTTTTACTCAGTAATTTTACTTTTGGTTTTGAAAAGAATTGTCAAACTCTTTTTCAGAGTGACTGGCTATACCGTTTTACATTCACACCAGCAGTGTTTAAGTTTCTCCATATTCTTACCAACCTTTTCCCTTTACTCTCACACTCAGAACACTAGATGTCACCAGATGTGTAGGAGTTTCCCCCATACACTAAGCAGTTCTCCAGTGGACACCAACTGGATATCTCACCATTCTGTGCAATTCCGATACTATGTATCTGGAGATAGTGTCAGATCCCCAGCGGACACCAACTGTCTTATAATTTAATTCAATTCCGATACTATGTACTTGGATATAGCATCAGATCATACAGTGGAGGGCTTGGTCTCACAAGATTGCCCCCATGTCAGACGCCAATCTTAGTAGATTGTCACCTATACTTCTGACCAGCTGGCTACAAACCAGAATTCCCACATCCCTCCCCCTGAATTTTGTTAATTTACTAGGGCAGCTCAGAGAAACACTTACTTACATTTACTGGTTATACAAAGGTTACAGATGGACAGCCAGATGAAGAGATGCATAGGGCAAAGCGTGAGGAGGAGGGCACAGAGCATCCACACTCTGGGTGTACTACCTGCCACCCTTCCAGCATGTCGACATGTTCAACAACCCAGAAGCTCATCAAATCTTGTTGTTCAAGGGTTTTTACAGAGCTTCATCTCTAGCCCCCACCCTCACTTCTTGGAGATCGTGGGGGAAGTGCAGGGATTCTCTAATCCTTTGGTCTTTCTGTGACTGGCCCCATCCCGAGGATATCCAGGGGATCTACCCTAAGCCACCTCAGTAGCATGAACTCACATGTGAAAGGGGCTGTTAATGCATAACAAAAGACACTCCTACCACTCAGGAAACTCCAAGGGTACTCTGTGACAAGAACAAGGACATTTCATATTATACCACAGGCACACACATCTGTGTCCTCAGCTTCTCATGTGCTCACTTCCTCCTCAGCCTACTCAAGTTCAGTGGTTGGCAGCTCCAACCCCTCCCTTGCATGTGCTTCCTACTCTTTTGAGACGGAGTCTCGCTCTGCCGCCCAGGCTGGAGTGCAGTGGCTGGATCTCAGCTCACTGCAAGCTCCGCCTCCCGGGTTCACGCCATTCTCCTGCCTCAGCCCTCCTCAGCCCTACTCAATTTTTTCAGTGGTTCACCGGGTTAGCAGCTCCAACCCCTCCCTTGCATGTGCTTCCTACTCTTGATCCTCTTTCCTTTCACTGAACTTGTCTGGGAGAACCCCCTAGTTAAGTGCAGCTCTGCTTATTCCAGGTCTCTAGCATGGCTGGAAAAATAACCAGCCATGGTATCTGGTCTCATTAGAAGCTCATGAGCACCCCCTTAAGCGGGTCTTTAGTTTTGCCCTGCTGTCCTGTAATTTTCTCCTAGCTGATTCAGTCTCCAGTTTTTATAAGTGATATGATTTGACTGTGTCCTCACCCAAATCTCATCTTGAATTGTAGTTACCAAAATCCCCACATGTCATGGGAGGGACCCAGTGGGAGGTAATTGAATCATGGGGGTGGGTACCCCTGCTCTGCTGTTCTTGTCATGGTGAGTAAGTTCTTACAAGATCTGATGATTTTACAAGGAACTTTTCCCCCTTTTCTTGGCACTTCCCCTTCCTGCCATGTGTTTGCTTCCCCTTCCACTATGATTGTAAGTTTCCTGAAGCCTCCCCAGCCATACAGAACCATGAGATAATTAAACCTCTTTCCTTTATAAATTACCTAGTGTTACACAGTTCTTTATAGCAGTATGAGAACAAACTAATATGACAGGTAACTGTGCCAAACTCCTTATGCCTCTTAACTTAGTCTTGCTCTCAGTTTAAGGTCCTGGTTTCAGGTTTCATTGAGAAAATAGAGGCAGTTAAAGGGAACTTCCCCTGCTTCCAGTGCTCACCAAATCTTTTTTCTAACTGCCTCTGTAACAGCAAAGGAATTACATTTGTGCTTCTATCCAAAGCCAATCTCTCTAACTTGTACGGTAGGAATCATTTCCTCTTGACTATCCAAGGATATTGTCCTTACAGTTGTCATGTCTCTCCTTTATCATCCATTTTTTTCTCTACACTGTATCATTATTGCTGTAATATTTCCTCCCGTCTTAAAAACATCCCACATCCCTCTCCACCCACATTCCTGTTTCCTCGGTCCTCTAATAGCAAAGCAGTCTTCACAAATTGTTAGTATCCATTGAGACCATAGACCATCCCAGCATTTACCAAGGCTTTGTTACATTATACATTTGAAAACTTAGTTCTGTTAAACATGTTTTGGAAATGTGGAGTGCTCTTGGACATTTATGGGCATGTTAGCAAGTTACATTCTCTGAAATTTCTATAATAAGGAACTGTTTACACTTACTCAAATTTATTGAACACATAAATAATTTTAGTAAAAGAACTTGTGGATGTTTTTTGTTACTTCTTTTTAAACATAATTTGAGAAATGTTCAACTATTCGATTGTGGTAACAGGCGATTTGCTTAAAATATTATGCCTCTCAGCTTAATGGAGAGATGATAAAAGTCCATAGATATTCCCCGCCTCCTTTATCCCACTCGGAATTATGTACTGTGCTCCTGGCAGAGGTGACAGACATCTTAAGGTTCTGTTACTGTCCGAACTACCTGTTTTGGATAATTATATTTAACCAGGGCTGTTTTTATTAATATATTTGACTTATCTACTTTTCTAAAGGTGAAATGTTACTTTACTTAAACATGTTCTCCTAAAATAGCCAAGCCTTTTATGGGCCAATCTTATTTTTTTTCTGACTGTGGTCTAACTCCTTAGACTCTGGTTGTTCTCATACTAGGTAATACACATGAACTTTGAATTAACCTATCTGCAATATCTAATGCTGGTCTAATTGAAATAAGTTGCTCCTGTGTTTCAGGTGTCTGGAGTAGATTTGCAGAATGCCTCACACAGCGAAGCAGTTGAGGCCATTAAGAATGCAGGAAACCCTGTGGTGTTCGTTGTTCAGAGCTTGTCATCCACTCCACGAGTAAGTTTTAGTTCATATTTTCAAAAAGTTTAACAATACTCTGGATACCTGCAGACCAAGCTGTGCCCTCTAAATATTTTCCACATATTTTCATTGTAGTTCCCAAACTATAGTTAAAGTATGAGCTTCATAAAAATTTAGTCATTAAGTTCCCTTTTTTCCCCTCCAGTTTTGATCTTCTGGTCAAATTGGAGTCATTACAGTGTGCATTGGTTTAAGTTACTGCTCCTGGAATCAAACAGACCTGTTTTCAATTTCTTGATTCCTTATTTACCAGCTTTGCTAACTTGGAGGCAAGTTACTTTTCTGAGCAAGTTACTTTGTTTATGAAATACTTTGAACAGAGGGTCACGTGTCAAAACATTGTAGAGATACTATCACATGTTGTGTATATTTACTAAAGGATGTAAAAATAAAAACACGTTGACATGTTGTACTGTTGTGTGTTTTAATGTTAGAGATTCCAAATGTAAAAATAGCAATATTTAATCATAAAATTTTTCTTTTTCTTCTTTTTCTTTTTTTTGAGATGGAGTCTTGCTCTGTTGCCCAGTCTGGAGTGCAGTGGCACGATCTCAGCTCACTGCAACCTCTGCCTCCCAGGTTCAAGTGATTCTTGTGCCTTAGCCTCCCAAATAGCTGGGATTGCAAGCATGTACCACTATGCCCCACTAATTTTTGTGTTTTTAGCAGAGACGAGATTTCACCTTGTTCGCTAGGCTGGTCTCAAACTCCTGGCCTCAAGTGATCTGTCCACCTTGGCCTCCCAAAGTGCTGGTATTTCAGGTGTGAGCCATTGCACCTGACCTACAGTTTTTCTTCTGTAATGAATTACTCCTGTGGTATGGAATTGGCACTGTGATATGAAATGTCAGTGGCAGGATATGGATTTTATACTACAATGTGCAACAGAAACATCACCCTTAAAACTGGAAGCAATATTCTTTTTCTTCATTTTATAATGGAAGACAGCTGTTCAAAACATATGCACTTCTTTTTTTGTTTGTTTCTGGGGACAGAGTCTCATTCTGTCACCTAACCTGGAGTGCAGTGGCATGATCATAGCTCGCTGTAGCCTTTATCTCCTGAGCTCAAGCAATCTTATTATCTTAGCCTCCCAAGTAGCTGGGATTACAGGTGCATGCCACTACACCTGGTGAATTTTTTTTTTGTTTTTTTGACAGGGTCTCACTTTGTTCCCCAGGCTTACATATGCACGTCTAACTGCATATTTTAAAAATTTATTTGCTTTCCAATATAGTTTTGTAGTGCATTCCAATCTGTTGTATGTCAAGGCAAAAAGAAAATAATACTTATATGGCAAACTGGGTGAGTATATGGTTGGCTATCCCAGTGGTGAGGGCATTGATGGAATATTTTGCATACTTGTAACCTGCCTATGCACAGTGAGCTGCAGCCTGCATTGGCACCTCTGCTGTGTCACTGCATTTTGCAGTGTGGTGCCTTCCATTCTTAGCACCATGTTTACACCATCAAGACTAATTGAGAGAGGTGAGCTGAATAAAGTTCTCTTGTTTTCATAAAATTTGAAGTTCAATAAGAATTTTTAGAATCCAGTTTTTAATTCTTATAATATTGAGAATGTAGTTGAGGCCATGGCTTTTATTTTTGGAAACCTAGTTCGACAGGAAAATTGGCCAGATTGTTGTTTGCCAAATTATACTTCCAAATCAATAATTTTGAATGAGAATGAGCCAATCAAATTATACATTTGCATGGCCAGCTGTGAATGCCCTGCCAAAAAGGCTAAGCTTTCAATCCAACCTTTGCTAGTGAGCTGAGGTGGAAAGTTTTGTTTGGATGACACACACAGTGCAATTTCTTTCAATTATTCAAACAAAGAAAATCTCTTCAGCACCATACCATGCTCAAGTTACTTACTCCCTATGTAGTATAATAGAGTGCCACATTGTACATTCAGTTCATCAGGCATTGAACTATCTGTGATTCTAGCCAAGGGAGCATATCCCATTGATGATGTTAATTACTATGTCCATGACTTGTTCCGTTTTCAACTTTGTTTATAGGGCAAAGTGACTTTTCTTTTTTGAGACAGGGTCTTATTCTGTCCCCCAGGCTGAGTGCAGTGGCACAATCATGGCTTGCTGAAACCCCGAACTCCTTGGCTCAAGCAATCTTCCCAGTTCAACCTCCCAAGTGGCTGGGACCACAGGCACACATCACCATGCCCAGCTAGTTTTTGATTTTTTCCTGCAGACAGGGTCTCCCCTTATTGCTCAGGAAGGTCTTGAACTCCAGGCCCAAGCAATCCTCCTGCCTCAGCCTCCCAAAGTGTTGGGATTACAGGCATAAGCCACTGCACCTGACCAGGGCAAAGCGATTATTATTGCGTGAGGCAAATGAAAGGAGAATCAAGTTTCATGTCTTTGTAAAATGGTGCTATTTTTGGTTTACTTATTATTGCAAGTAGTACTGATTATCCAGAAATAGAAAATATAGGCAATGCTTAATCATTTGTATCTAGTTTACATTAAATTTTGAACTTTCCTTAAAACCCCCAAAATAAGTCATTTTCTAATGTTGTGTCCATCTAAGGCCTGATGTCTAAAAGTACCTTGGTCACATAAACATTCTCCTCAGCACTATGAATTGAGCGGTTGTTTTTATCTGTGTGCATTACCAGCTGCCTTAGGAGCATCACCAATACACCTTTTTTTTTTTTCTGAGACAGAGTCTCACTCTGTTGCCCAGGCTGGAGTGCAGTGGCACAATTTCGGCTCATTGCAACCTCTGCCTCCTGGGTTCAAGCGACTCTTCTGCCTAAGCCTCTTGAATAGCTAGGATTACAGGCATGCATCACCATACCCGGCTGATTTTTGTATTTTTAGTAGAAACAGGGTTTCACCATGTTGGTCAGGCTGGTTTCGAACTCCTGACCTCATGATCCACCTGCCTCGGCCTCCCAGAGTGCTGGGATTACAGGCGTGAGCCACCACGCCCAGCCACCAATACACCTTTTAAATCTTCTCACCCTGACTTTCTCAAGCATATTTTCAGCCTTCTGGAAAAATGTGTGTATCTACTTGGATGTACTTGGCAAATATTTATTTGAGAGTAAGGCCTATACAACGTTTTTCTGTAAGGTAATTTTTTCCACTTCATAACATAACTGCATTTCACAGAAATATCATATATATATATTTCATATTAAAAAATCCTTTTGAAATTGGGTCATATCTTCAGCTCATTATGTTTATCATCATGTGTTGCTTTCTTTCTTCCTATATTCCAATTGTACTTACCCATACCATTGTTCCATAAGGGTACCTACTTTTTTTGACACATGAACATTTTGCATATTAATCGCCTATAAATATATTTTTACTTTCACAAGAAATACAATCGTCTGTTTTCCTGAAAGGTGGAGTCTTATTGAGCATTTTGTCTTCTAAATTTTGCTAAAGATATATGTACAGAAGAACATTTCTCTGCTATTTGAAAAACAATGGGCCAGGCGTGGTGCCTCACACCTATAATCCCAGCACTTTCGGAGGCCGAGGTGAGAGGATCACTTGAAGTCAGGAGTTAGAGACCAGCCTGGTCAACATGGCGAAACCCCGTCTGTACTAAAAATAGAAAAAGTAGCCGGATGTGGTGGTACACACTTGTAATCCCAGCTACTTTTGGGAGGCTGAGGCACAAGAATTGCTTGAACCCAGGAGACGGAGGTTGCAGTGAGCTGAGATCGCTCCACTGCACTCCAGCCTGGGCGACACAGCCAGACTTTGTCTCAACAAAAAAAAAAAAAAAAAAAAAAAGAAAGAAAGAAAGAAAGAAAGAAAAGAAAAGAAAGAGAAACATTATAGTGGCAACTGACATTCTGTCTCATCCCAAAGCTTCTATTTAGCATCAGCTAGTTTTTCCATGGGAGAAAGTAGTAGTGTGGGCAGGTAGTTTCTGATTTGTCAGGGAGGCAGTGTTTTGTTCAAGATTCTTCAGGACAAGGAACACATGCCTGTAAACCCCACCAGTCTTTGAAATCTGACTTAGGTTGTTATATGTATTAAACAGATGTAGAAATATTAGGTACTAGCACAGTGCCTCTTCACATAGCACTGTATATATATTAATGTATCATTACTGTTGTTTTTTATGTAAATGACACATTTCTGAGACTTTCTCATTTATTCTAAACTTTTTACATTCTGTATTAAAAATGAAAATTTAATCTTAAATTGCATTTAGGGGAAAATGGGCTTTTTGTTTTTAATTATCTCTAGGCAGGCAGTCTTAGTTTTCTGAGCAAGGAGTTGTTTTTTTTTTCTTTTTAATTTATTTATGTATTTTTTGAATCAGGGTCTTGTCTTGCCCTGTAACCCAGGCTGGTGTTCAGTGGTGCAATTGTGGCTCACTGTAGCCTCGACCTCAGCCCCACAAGTAGCTGGGATTATAGACACATGCCACCACACCCAGCTAATTTTTAAATTTTTGTAGAGATGGAGTCTCCCTCTGTTGCCCAGGCTGGTCTCAAACTCCTGGACTCCTGCGATCCTGCTGCCTTGGCCTCTCAAAGTGCTGGGATTACAGATATGAGCCACTGTACTTGGTCTATTTTTTTCTTTTAATCTTCATGTCTCTCACCAGATTTTATGCCAAGATTATCTGTGCTAGCTCTTTGAGGAGCCTCTTTTTATAAAATTAAACTGGTTCATTTATTTATAAACATTTATTATGTACAACTATGTATTAGGCCGTTTCTGAACACTAGAGAAATAGTGAAAACTAACATTGAATTCTGCTCTCATTAAGCTTATCCAGTGGTGGGAATAGATTTGTTAATTCATCCTTATGCTAATAGTGATAGTGGAATATTTATTGAGCACACACGGTGTGGGAGATAACATACTTGAACTGGGGGTACAATGATGAATAAGGTAAATCTACCAAACAAATGTGTTATCCTATGTTCTTGGATAATTAATTAGATCACCCCTAAAACTCTATCTTGCAAAATTTGATGTTTGGATGACAGTTAGTATGTGACCTTGTTTTTAGTCTCTTTCATCTTCAGCTTCTAGATCTACATATAGAAACCTGCATTTTTATGCCCTGATGGCATATATATAACTTTATAATATTTTAGAGTTATGTATCTTGTCAGATTTTCCAAGTTTTATTGTTTGCTTTGAATTGTACTTCTCATATTTTTACCTTTTAGATGAAGTTACAAAGTTAAGATTTTAGCTGTTTAAACAAATACATTTAGGAATGTAATGATAGGCCAGGCACAGTGGCTCACGTCTGTAATCCCAGCACTTTGGGAGGCTGAGGCGGGCAGATCATCTGAGGTCAGGTGTTCGAGAGCAGCCTGGCCAACATGGTGAAATTCCGTCTCTACAAAAAATACAAAAATTAGCTGGGCATGGTGGCAGGTGCCTCTTATCACAGCTAGTCAGCTGGAGAAGCGCTTGAACCCAGGAGGCAGAGGTTGCACTGAGCAGAGATCGTGCCATTGTACTCCAGCCTAGGCGACAAGAGCGAATCTCCATCTCAGACAAAAAAAAAGAAAGAAAGAAAAAAAGAAATGTAATGATTGAAAAAAAATTCTCCATTCTGGAATGTCAGAGAAAAAAAAATGTGATGATTATGTCATTTAAATATTTTCTTCCCTCCACCCCTTTTTTTTGTCGCCGTAGGTCATTCCTAATGTACATAACAAGGCCAACAAAATCACCAGTAACCAGAACCAGGACACCCAAGAAAAGAAAGAAAAGGTAACTTGAACTTCTCAAGGCTTTAAAAAATGTTTTTGATTTTATTTTTTCCATATCTGAACTCTAATAAAGTGGCTTTTTGATGAGTGTCAGCGTTGTAGAAGCACTATATTTATTTATTTTTTTCCTGCGAATATAACTGGTTCTTACCAGGATGGAGAACCGAAACGTGGTGCAGCGTAGATGCAAAAATACTATAAACGGCCAGCCAGCCATCAACGTCTATAGCTTTCTTTCCCGTTCAGACAGGCTGGTTGTTTGTCCATTCCCAGAACGTGCCTCTCACACTGAGACTTTGATCTGGCTGCTCTCGCCTGGAAGTCCATTTCCCACATTGCTCTCCCATAAGAATCCTTTTCATTCTTCAAGGACCACATCAAAGGTCATCTCTCCTGAGAAAACTATCCTCCCTGTCAATCAGAATGAATCCTCCATTCCTGTTTGCCCACCTCTATTGAAGTAGAATCTGTTGACCTAAAAATTATTTTAAGATGCGGTGTCCAGTAAGGATGAATTTTCATTTTTTCCCATCAAGAGAACTTATTGTTCTCTTGGGGAATTGCTGTCCCACTGTTTTAAAATAGACCTCCTTTACCCACTGATTTGCAGTGCAACTCTGCTGTATCTCAGGTTACAAGGGGGAGTCTGTTTCTGAGCTTTCTCTTTGTTCCATTTGATCAACTTGTCTATCCCAGTACAAATGCTGCACTGACTTAATTATTAAAGCCTAGTAATCAATCTTGTTTCCTGATAGAGCACTTTCTTTTATATGTTTCTTCTTCTTAGACATGTCTTAATGATTTATATCATTTTTCTTTTCTGTATCCATTTAGAATCAGATTATTAAATTCCACAAAACTTTCTTTTGGGATTTTGGTTGGAATTGTGTTGAATCTATAGATTCACATAGAAAGAAGTTACATCTTTTGGATGTTGAGACTTTTAAACCATTAATATGATTTTTAAAATTTATTATATTTTTAAATTTCTTTTAATTTTTATAATTTTCTTTCTTTTCTTTTTTTTTTTTTTTTTTTTTTTTTTTGTGAGACAGAGCCTCGCTCGGTCACCAGACCAGAGTGCAGTGGCGCGATCTTGGCTCACTGCAACCTCCACCTCCTAGGTTCAAGGGATTCTCCTGCCTCAGCCTCCCAAGTTGCTGGGATTACAGGCATGTGCCACCATGCCCAGCTAATTTCTGTATTTTTAGTAGAGACAAGGTTTCACCATGTTGTCCAGGATGGTCTCGAACACTTGACCTTATGATCCACCTGCCTTGGCCTCCCAAAGTGCTAGAATTACAGGCGTGAGCCACTGCGCCCAGCCTATAATTTTTTAAAAAAATATATTGAAATCTTGATTTATTCCTAGGTATTTTATTTTGCTATTTAATGATACCTCTTTAAATTGTGTTTTCTGTTTGTTTCTAGTATGTAGACACAAAATTGACTTTTATATATGTATTTGACATCTTGTAACATTATTCTTTTAAAACATATAATAATCTAGTGGAGAATACTGGAAAAACCATAATGGTGAAACAAAAAAATAAAAATATAAACCTACAACCTAAAGATAAATCTTATTTCATATAGAACCTTTTAGTGTCTTTGTGTGTATGCTCCATATATATACATGATATTTTTAATAAGAATATGAATCTTGAATTCTTATTCTATGTAGATTTTTATTTTTGGATTTTCTATACATATAATAAATAATAAACACTTTGGAATAAGGTAGTTTTCTTTTTCCCTTTCCAATCTTTCTTTTTCTCATTTTATTGTATCTGCTAAGACCTCCAGCACTGTGTTTAATAGAACTAATGATAGCTAACATTCTTGTCATTTTTCTTCCTGATATTTAAGGAAAAGCTTTTAATATTTCACCATTGAATATGATGTGTACTGTAGGTATTTGTAGATAATCTGTCATGTAACTGTCTGATGGGTTCATCTTACCCACTGCCCAAATACAGTCGATTTATCAAGACAGGGGAATTGCAGTAGAGAAAGAGCCTAATGCATACAGAGCTGACTAAATGGGAGATTGGAGTTTTATTATTACTCCAATTAGCCTCCTTGAAAATTTGGAGGCTAGGGTCTTCTTTCAAAGATAGTTTGGGGGCTAGGGAATAGGGAATGCTGATTAGTTTGGTTGGTGATGAAATCATAGGGAGTCCAATACTGTCCTCTTGCGCTGAGTCAGTTCCTTGGGGGAGGCGAGGCAGAAGACCAGATAAACTTACCAGTCTGGGTACGTTGACTGATCCATCAGAACGCAGAGTCTGGAAAATACCTTAAATACTAGTTTTTATAATAGTAACATTATACATGGAAGCAACTGAGGAGGTTAGGAATCTTGTGGCTTCTGACTGCATGACTCCTAAACCGTAATTTCTAATCTTGTGGCTAATTTGTTGGTTTTGCAAAGATGGTCTGGTCCCCAGGCAAGTAGGGGGTTTGTTTTGGAAAAGAGCTATTGCCATCTTTGTTCCAAAGTTTAACTATAAACTAAATTCCTCCTATTGTCAGCTTGGCCTATGCACAAGGATGAACAAGGCCAAGGTATTGGAGGTTAAAGGCAAGATGGAGTTGGTTAGGTCAGATCTCTTTCACTGCAATAGTTTTCTCACTGTTAATAAGTTTTACAAAGGTGGCTTCAGTCAGGTTAAGGAAATACTCTCTTTCATTCCTGCTTTGCTAAGAATTTTTACCATGAATGGCATGGGCATTGAATTTAATCAGATGTATTACTAATCTCTAGTGAAAGAAGTGTGTGCATGTATAAATTTTTTTCTCCTTGAATCCCTTAATGTAGTAAATTATATTAATAGATTTCAGAATGTTGAACCAATCTTGACTTACTGGAATGCAATTTATTTGGTCATTTTTTTTTTTTTGGGGGGGGGGGCCCATTGCTGGTATTTCTTTTAGGATTTTTCCATCCATGGTCATGAGTGAGATTTGCCTAGAAATTTTCATTTATATACTGTCCAATCTGGCTTTGGTTATGGTAAACTACTAAAATGATTAGTAGGAGCATGTATTCTTTTAAGTTCTCTGAGAGTTTGTATAAAAAAAGAAATTATCAGCCGGGCACGGTGGCTCATGCCTGTAATCCTAGCACTTTGGGAAGCCAAGGTGGGCAGATCACAAGGTCAGGAGTTCAAGACCAGCCTGACCAACATGGTGAAACCCCATCTCTATTAAACATACAAAAATTAGCTGGGTGTGGTGGCATGCACCTGTAATCCCAGCTACTCCAGAGGCCAAGGCACGAGAATCCCTTGAACCCGGGAGGTGGAGGTTGCAGTGAGCCAAGATGGTGCTACTGCACTCCAGCCTGGGTGACAGAGCGAGACTCTGTCTCAAAAAATAAATAAATAAATAAATAAATAAATAAATAAATAAATAAATAAAAGAAAGAAATTATCAGTTCCTTCAGTCTTTAGTCAAGCTACCCTATGAAGCCATTGTGGGCCTGTGTTTTCTATGTGGGAAAAATTTAAAATACTGATTTAGTTCTTTAATAGTTATTGAATCATTCTGATTTTCTATTTCTTCTAGAGTCATTTTTGGTCATTGACTCTTCTAGGAATATTAATATCACCTAAGTTTTTACATTTGTTGGCATAAACTTGTTTGTGTATTCTTTTTTTTTTTTGGAAACAGTCTCGCTCTGTCACCCAGGCTGGAGTGAAGTGATGCGACCTCAGCTCACTGCAACTTCCACCTCCCAGATTCAAGTGATTCTTGTGCCTCAGCCTCCGAAGTAGCTGGAATTACAGGCATGTGCCACTATGCCTGGCTGAATTTTTATATATTTTTTTAGTAGAGACGGGTCTTACCGTGTTGCCCAGACTGGTCTTGAACTCTTGAGTTCAGGCAGTCTGCACACCTCAGCCTCTCAGTGCTAGGATTACAGGCCTGAGCCACCACGCTCAACCATTTCTCTTAACTTTAATCATCTCTGCTCCATTCTTAGTGGTTCTTTTTCATTCTGAATTATGGCCAGGCCTGGTAGCTCATGCCTGTAATTCCAGCGCTTTAGGAGGTCTAAGTAGGAGGATTGCTTTAGCTCAGAAGTTCCAAGACCAGCCTGGGCAACCTGGCAAGACCCTGTCTCTACAAAATATAAAATATTAGCTGGGTGTGGTGGTGTGCACCTGTAGTCCCAGCTACTTGGGAGGCTGAGGTGGGAGGATTGCTTGAGCCAGGGAAGGCCGCAGTGAGCTGTGGTCACATGATTGCACTCTAGCCTAGGGGACAGGGCAAAATCCTGTCTCAAAAAATTTTTTTAAAAGTAAAAAATAAACAATAATGAAAAATAAAATAAATTATAAAAATTAAAATTGGTAATTATTTGCTATATCTTTTTCTTGATTAATCTTGAAAGTAATTTTTCATTTAATTTTTTTTCTGAAGAATTACCTTTTGAAGTGTGTTCGTCTTATCTGTTATATCTTTTTTCTGCTTAATTAATTTTGTTCTCATCTTTATATTGCCTTGCTTCTTTGTTTGGATTCATTCCCCTTTTTCACTCCTTAATAATCTTTAGTTAAATGTGGAGATTATTAATTTTCTTTCTTTCTTGTCTAAAATAATTGTTTAAGGTTATAAATTTTTTCTTTCTTTTTCTTTTTTTTTTTTTTTTTTGAAGACACAGCCTTACTCTGTTTCCCAGGATGGAGTGCAGTGGGGTAATCATGGCTCACTGCAACCTCACTGCCAGTAGTCCTCCCATCTGAGCCTTCCAGGTAGCTGAGACCACTGACACACACCACCACGCCCAGCTAATTTTTGTATTTTTTTTAGAGATGAGGTTTTGCCATGTTGCCCAGGCTGATCTCAAACTCCTGGGCTAAAGCAATCTGCCTACCTCAGCGTCCCAAAGTGCCGGGGTTACAGGTTTGAGCCACTGCCCCTTGCCTAAATTTTGCTAAGTTCCTGTTTACTACATTCTAAGATTTTAAATTGAATTTCTGTTTTTTGGTACTAAGGGTTTTTTGTTTGTTTTGTTTTTGTTTTAAGCTCCAATGTGATTTCTCTTTGACCCAAAATGTATTTAGAAATATATTCTGAAGTTTCCACGTGAATATTTTTAAATATCTTTTTGTTCTTATGTTCTAATTTAGCTATAATCAGAGGTTGTTGTTTATGTAATATTAATTCTTTGACGTTGGTTGAGACTTGTTTTTAATGGCCTAGTACGTAGTTATTATGAATGTTATATTCGTGATTAAAAAGGATAGCTATTAAAGTGCATCCAAGTTTAAAATTTTTATATCATCCTGGGGGAATTGGCCCTTTTATTAATATGTGGCAGCGTTTAGTAATACCTTAAACATCTGTTTCACTCACTGATATGGTTTGGCTGTCTCCTCACCCAAATCTCATCTTGAATTCTCACGTGTTGTGGAAGGGACTTGGTGGGAGATAATTGAATCATGGGGATGGGTCTTTCCTGTGCTACTCTCGTGATAGTGAGATCTCTCCTGCCTCATGGAAATGTAAGTCCATTAAACCTCTTTTTCTTCCCAGTCTTGGGTATGTCTTTATTAACAGCATGAAAACAGACTAAGATACCCACTATCACTGAAACCATGTTGACTTTCTTCTTGTATTTGCCTGGTATGTTGGGTTGGAATTTGTTAAGCCACACACATAAAACGAAGTCAGGTCTTTAACTTTAGTGAATCTAAACTTGTATGGAATTCTTTTTTTTTTTTTTTTTTTTTTTTTTGAGACAGAGTCTTGCTCTGTCACCCAGGCTGGAGTGCAGTGGCGTGATCTCTGCTCACTGCAACCTCCGCCTCCCGAGTTCAAGGGAGTCTCCTGCATCAGCCTCCTGAGTAGCTGGGATTACAGGCGTGTACCACCATGCCCAGCTAATTTTTATATTTTTAGTAGAAACAGGGTTTTACCATGTTGGCCAGGCTGGTCTCGAACTCCTGACCTCAGGTGATCCACCCACCTCAGCCTCCCAAAGTGCTGGGATTATAGGCACGAGCCACCGCACCTGGACACTTGTATGGAATTCTTAAGGTGCACCTCTTTCCTCTTTTTCTTTTTCTCTTCCACCTCAAGCTAAGACCAAGGCCAGGAAATAAATCTTCTGTGATCAATATTTTGGCTTGTTTATTTTTTTAAACCTTTATCTACTACAGATTTCACCCCATTAGGAAAAAAGCCCTAACTGAATTGAACCCATGGGACAACTTTAATTACACATATGTACATGGGGGCCAATCAAGACACTGACTCCTTGAGGATTTAAGGAAAGGGTTTTTGCAAAAGATGAGGAAAAGTGTCATTAGGTTGTTTACCAAATTAAAGGATTGTCTGTTTAACCTGATTGGCCACTGTCTTTGAGTTCAGATTTTAATCACAAAGATTATATTCACATTAGCAGTAGCACATGTTATATTATCAGGCTGTTGTGGGTTTTTTGGGGGGACACCTATTAATAAGCATAGGTAATATATAAGATTCCAGAAGATGGTGGTTATTGCGTGCAGAGGTGTTTCTTTTTCCCTACAGATTGCAGGTAATTAGTTGCGGGATTCTTTGTCAATCTTTTAGAGGAACAAGCCTTTATTTTCAGGGATAGGAATTTGGGAGGGTGATATTTTTAGTCTAACTTCCCACCTTGCTTGGCCTCAAGGGGGCACTTGGGACTCATTAAATCCTTATCTCTCATTAGATAAAAATGTGTAGATACTGGATGATTATATAAAAGTCAAGACAATACTATCTGTAGTGAGAGAAAACAGATCAGTGGTTCCTTGGGGATGAGGTGTCAGGGGAAGAGGTGGGAAGGAGGGATTTAGATAAGACATGAACAGATTTTTAGGGATGATGGTTATGTTGACTATCTTGATTGTGGTGATGGATTCAAATTGTATCCTTTAAATGTGTGCAGTTTTGTACATGTCAATTATACTTCAATATATTGAATTAAAGCTGTTAAAGACAAACAAAAAAAATTCCTACCATCTTGCAGCTTGCGTTTCTAGTGGGGCAAGGCAAACAGGATAGAATCAGTAACTGCTACTTTATTTTTAAATTTTTTTTCAAAATGGAGTCTCACTCTGTCACCCAGGTTGGAGTGCATCAGTGCAATCTCAGCTCACTGCAACCTCCACCCCCCAGGTTCAAGCAAATCTCCTGCCTCAGCCTCCTGAATAGCTGGGACTACAGGTGCACACCACCACACCTGGCTAATTTTTGTATTGTTTTAGTAAAGATGGGGTTTCACCATGTTGGCCAGGCTGGTCTTGAAGTCCTGACATCAGGTGATCTGCCCGCCTTGGCCTCCCAAAGGGCTGGAATTATAGATGTGAGCCACCATGCCTGGCCAGTAACTGCTACTTTAAAGTAATTTGGGGACAAGACATGGAAACCCACAAAATGTGACATTTGGAAGGGACTGGAATTTAAGCTCCATGAGGGCAGGGACCTCATCTGTTGGATTATTACTCTACCTCTATTGCCCGGAACACTGCCTGGCGTCATATATATTTCTTGAATGAATAAAGAATCCTAAAATCAAATCAGATCTCTGGCTTTAGGTTTCCAAGGGTTGGCAGATGCCCTCCAGGCAAGTGTCACCTTCCAGTGCTCCACTGGACCTCCTGATTTGGGATTTATAGTTGTTTCTGACTTCAGTCACATGTCACAAAAGCACTGTTTAAACTTTAATCTGTCGTTTTTATGTGGTTAAGAAGGGTTCTTCAGAATACCTAATCTACCCTATTGCTGGAATTTTGTCAATTCATATGTTGATGCAAAGATGTGAACATTCATCAAGTGTTTATTGGTTACCTATAGTTAACCAGTTACTGTGCAGCAATCTGGGGATATAACATCAAAAAGGAAACATATAAGGTAACACTCCGTGGGGACACAGACAATGAACACCACGTAGGTGAATGAACTGGTTGCTACTCCAGCCACATCTGGGAACAAGATAATGTAATCAGTTCAGGAAAATTCCACATAAGATCCCAGGAAAGAAAAAAGTATGTGTGTGATTCTTATCAACTTTGGACTGCTCCATTAAACCAGTTGAATTTCAATGCATGGCAAGGGTATTTGTATTCAGTAAAAACCCCAGTAGGAACCTGTAATACCAAAAGTCAACTGAGTTATTTGTCACAAAGAAAAACACCTAGCCACTGCATTAATGTGGCAACAGGAGAAATCAAATCAGAATCTACATCTTCATTACAGGATGGTCTTTTAGTGGTTGCTGAATGCTCTTTTTACTGTATTACTTTTCTCTGAAATTGCATCTTAGATGCCAAGCATTTTACTACATTCTGGAATGACAAGGTGCCTTCACCATAAGAGGCATTCAGATCAGGGTGCCACGTGGAGTGAAATAAAGAGAATGTAATTAGTATGAAAATAAAAATGTGCCCAGCATGCTTTGAGAGCATACTCTTTTCAAGGTTAGGAAGCCAGGTGACTAATCTCTCTCTTTAAAAATTATTATCACTAGAAGTTTTTTTGTGTATCTTATTTTCTCCTTAGTATAAAAGCAAGACATGGTCTCAAGAATCATTGACAATACAAATCACCTGAAACTCATTTCTAACGAGGTCTAGGTTTGGTTTGAGATCATTCACTTTAAAAACAGAGAGTGACTAAAAACTAAACAAACAAAAAACCAATGAGCAGATCTTGCGTAAGTCTCTAGTTTTATTCTAGTTTGCCTCGGTTTACTGTTTTTTGATCTGTTTTGCATTATGTAGAGTGAAAGAATAGGCAATCAGGATTCATAGAAACGCTAGTATTGGCCAGGCACAGTGGCTCATGCCTGTAATCCCAGCACTTTGGGAGGCCAAGGCGGGAAGATCATTTGTCAGGAGTTCAAGACCAGCCTGACCAACATGGTGAAACCCCATCTCTTCTAGAAATATAAAAATTAGCCAGGTGTAGTGGTACAAGCTTGTAATCCCAGCTACTTGGGAGGCTGAGGCAGGAGAATTGCTTGAACCTGGGAGACGGAAGTTGCAGTGAGCCGAGATGGCACCACTGCACTCTAGCCTGGGTGACAGAGTGAGACTCTGTCTCAAAACAAAAAAGAAATACTAGTATTAACTGAAAGTTCCTAAAAACTCTTGGCTATTTTCTAAGGTTGTCTTCAGTGTTATTTCATATATTTTCTTTCTTCAAGAGGTTATGAACTTTGATTATGTGAATTTGGATTCTTACATAAAAATGATTCTGAGTTTGTGTTTTTTGTGAAAAAGAGATTCTTAAAATTATTATTAAAAGCCTTGTACATTTAAAGTAATGTAATTTTAGTCAACTATTATTTTCTGGAAACTCTGGGACTATTACATTTAAATAATACTCATTTCTATAAGCAATCAGAAAGAGATTCTTTATTTTGAGAAATTTACATCCAATTTATTAATATGCTGTGAAGGTAGGAAAATATTTCACACTCAAAATGAAAGGTAAGGACTTTTCTTTCTCCAGTGCGGATACACAGAATGTGTTCAGCTTCTGTCCTGCAGCTATAGCCATATGTCGAATGTAGACACAGGAATGCAAAACCCCACTGGTTTTTTGTCAAAGAGCTGTTCTTTCCAGTGGACCCAAGACATGGTCTTGTACAAAAAGACAGACAGGCACACAAAAAGACTAAACAATGCATTCTCTGTTGTCTCTCAACCAATCGAGAATAGATCTTTATAGAATCAATATATTATAGATTCTCATCCCAACAAATAACTCTAAATGGTCAGACCATAAAACCCAACTTCATTTATTTCTACTATCAGTGAGGAATTACAAGTACGTATCAGAACCAAACTTGGTCTCATATCGGAAACAAAATCATAGAACTGGAAATAAAAATCAGAGAAACTCTCAAAAAAGCAAAGTTCTGTTGCCACTTGGAATTAACTGTGGGTGCCAAAAAATCATGTAAATGGGCTTAAACAGCTCATGAATTGCATCTCTGAGGCATCACAATTTAATTGGTTCTGGTAGGTGAGTCTGCTTGAGCATCTCTGTGGGACCTCCAAAACTGTTCAAAGCATAATTTAAGAAAAAAATAAAAACATGACTGAAAATTATGCAAAATGTGCAGGTGCCAGGTATTTATTTAACTCATTAATGAGGGAACCAATAGGATGGTAAGTCTGGTGCAGAGAGAATTGAAGAGAGTGAAGTGCTATTGAAGAGAGTGCTAAAAGAAAGAATGCTTAAGATTCCGATTTAGATAAAAAACTGGTTAATGTCTTACAGGGCAATAAAACTGTAACCTTTGAAGTGATCTTTTCTACAGGACTAAAATCATTTGCATCTCTACCAGACACAATTAATATGCAATGATATTGAGCAAGAATTATTTGCATCTCTGACATTTTTCTAAGGTTAATAATACGTCAGGGAACCCAAACAGCACGAGTGACAACCAGTTGTTTAGTCATTCAGCAAATCGTTCAGGGAGGCCTACTGTGTCCCCAGGACTGTTCTCAGAGTTGAGGATACCACAGAGTCTGTTTTGTGTTTTACCCTCCTGAAGGTCATAATCACCTGGTCTGGTTGTACATCCCTTGCTCCGGCTGCCTTTGCCACACCTGGGGAGAGCCTGGCCCTGTACACACCCTTCTCTCATGTGCAGTATCTGGCAATCCACATTCAGATTATAAGGAGACCAGGACATGCTTATTCTGTATTCTTTTTCAAGAATATCAGTAGAAGCTAATTAAATAAATCAGTTGTACAATTTTGCCTTAGACATAAAAAATTCCATTAAAGAGAATTCATCTGAATATTATTTTAAAACCTGGCTGTCTTTGTTCTGAGTATTGTCTTTGATATAGAATATCCTGGTTCTGAGGAAAAGGTTTACTGAAAAGAGTTCATTTGCCTTTACTCTTCATTTCACTCAGTTTTAAGTTTTTTTCAACTTAAAACAATCAAAGAGACAAAGTGATTACATTTCTGGATTCTCCTCTTGCCTAAGAGGCATTTTGTATTTGGCATCTTCCGTCATCACTCTTGCATTTTATAGATTTTTGCATTTTCTACAAGTGTATATAGTTTCTGCTTTGGCTCGACATTATCTTAAGTAAATAAGGGTGTGTGCTTTCCTTTATGACTCTCAAATAGTGTTTTCTATTTTGGAGGAATTTATTACATGCCTGCTTTCTGTAATGGACCACTCATTGGCCACTTACTGAAGTGTATCCTGCCATTAGTGGTTTTGTCATATAAAGCATAATTGAATGTACTTTATTGAAATCCTGTAGCATAATCCAGTTATTTTGGTTTTTGTGAAGTGCTTGGGTATATCGGCTCCTATTCTTTTTAGCAGCTTGAGTCTCACCGTTGAGTTTGGCATGTTTTATTTTTCCCATCGTTCAAGAAAATGTCTTCATTCTGTGAAGGTAATTTGATCCTAGAGTTTAATTCTACTTTAATTGTGTATATGAACCAAATATTGATGTGCTGTATCATTTCATATGTGAATTGAATGAATATTTATGCAGATATAATTATTCACCATGAAGATATCTCTTTTTGAAAATGTTGAAGTGTGTGTTGACCATCTATAAATTATAGATGAATACATTTTCAGTTAGAAAATCTTGGTCTGTCACGTGTCTTTTAAAGAATAAAATCTGTAACTTCTACAATTGAAGAAAAAGTTTAAATCATTGTAGAATTAATACAATGGATAGTTTTTACTTTTACATTTATTTTAGAAATGTCTTTCACTTGAATTTTCTGGTTAATAACAAAATTAAACTTCCACAATGTAAATAAAATACAAATAACCGATTTTCTCACTAGAGAAAGGAATGCATTCTTTTAGGTAGCTAATAGTCTTAAAAACTTGCTTTTAAATTCCTATTTTTCTGCATTAGTGTGTTTATATCACAGAGTCACTTTTATATTATAACATAAACATAAAAGAATACATTGTGTTTGTTTTACAATCCTCATGATACGAATGAAGTTGGGTATGGTCTAAATATTTCCAGACTGTCTTTTTATGCTTTTTGTCGTTGAAAGAAGAGCATTGTACAAACACAGCATTTAACCCTTCTCTCAAATTTTGCATCTTCAGAGGCAAGGAACTGCCCCACCGCCGATGAAACTCCCTCCTCCTTATAAAGCTCGGTCTGATGACAGTGATGAAAATGAAGAAGAAGATGCCTTTACCCACCGTGAGTGCCTTTTCACTATTTAGGGTAGATGCAGAACTTATTAAATTATGTTTTAACGACTGTTGTAAATTATCAAATACATGGCTGTGAGTTCTTCAAAAATGTGCATGAACGTATGCTGAAAAAGCAAATCTATACCTTTGAAGCTTTTGTGGCGTCATTTCCTCAGCTTTTCCCTTTGACACTGAGAAAGGGAATATTGAAGGAAGCTATATTGTACACTATTTTTCCTGTATTTCCTTCTAATCTTATTGTTTGGTTGTGAATACAAAAATGTCCCTAGTCTTTGAAATTAGAAGTTGACCCATAATTATCTGGGTTGGATGTAGATTTCAGTTGTTGATTACTTGCCTTACTCAAAGTGATTTTGCTAATGCAGAATCACAGAAGGCCCACCAACTTGTATTTTGTCCTTTAAAATTCATCTCACGATTTTCTTTTGCATTAGATGAATCAAATATCCATTCATACATATATGTAACTGTGGCTTTACTTAAAATAATTTGCATTTCTTTTATGTCTGTATAGTGTATACTATTGCTAATGTATACCAAATTTCTTTTGGAGGTGATGAAATGTTCTAAGATTAGATAGTGGTGATGGTTACACAGTTTGTGAATATACTAAAATCACTGACTTATACATTGTAAATTGGTGAATTTTATGGTATGTGAAACATATGCTTCCTTAACAGAATGTTTT
The DNA here is from genome assembly GCF_024542745.1 of Macaca thibetana thibetana. NCBI lineage: Eukaryota > Metazoa > Chordata > Mammalia > Primates > Cercopithecidae > Macaca > Macaca thibetana. The sequence goes on from NC_065578.1 coordinate 61,123,297, forward strand.
CCCTTCTACAATATAGAAAAGGAATTCAACATCAAAATTGAGTCAAAATTCTTACTCTAGCAGTTCCTAGAGTGTGACCTTAAATATGCCCTCTTCTATAAAAAGGGTGCAATAATGATACCTACTTCATAGGGTTGTAATGAGGATTAAAATAAAGCAATAAAGCCTTTAGCCTGCCACATAGTGAGTCTTTGATAAGTATTATATAGCTCCTATTATGGTTATAATAATTATTTATATTTTTCTTAATAAGTAACAAATATATAAATAGAAATAAAATATAAAATAAATGTAACTTTATAATAATTAAGTTGATGTTATAAAAACTTGAATTGTACTTTGCAATTTTATAAAGCCCTTTCTAGTGTCATTTTCTTCATGCATTCAATAAATCGTTTTTGAATACCATCTGCTTTTTAGTAGCAGTGTTAAGTGAGTCTGCGATGGAATGAGTAACACATCGCTCCTTTTGTCTTGATTGAACCACCACCCTGGAAGGGATAATGCAAAGGCATGGGAACAAAGTGTGATAAGTGTACTGTGGGCTTTAGTTCTCAGTCTCTTTTTGGAGAGCTACACATGGTATATAAAGTTGATATGTATGTGCACATGTGTAATATATTTCCTTGTTCTGATATAGATATCAGGGCAACTGCCACAGAATGGAGCTGAGTTGTTGATTACTCCATACATTCTGGTTTCCTAGAAGGCCAGTATTTGTTGAGGTGTGCACCTAAGATTATGTTCTAATCCTAGTTCCATTACTTGCTAGTTGTGAGTTTTTGGACAAGTTATTTAACTTCTTCATGGTTCACACTTGCTTATCTATGTGGGGGTGAGCGAATATCTTATAACCTGCCTCCTAGTATTGTTGCAACAATTAGAGGAGAAAAAGCTTTTGAAGAGCTTAGTACAGGCAATGTGATACCTACTAAATGCTCTGGTTTACCATGTACCAGTCATTGTTTTAAAGCCTTTATGTGTGTTATTAACTCAGTCAACATACTAATTTTGTGAGGTTCTAATTATACAAATAAAAGCTCAGAGAAATTAAAGAATGTGTCTGAAGTTAGACACCTAACAAATAGTAGAAATGGGGTTCAAACCCATGTACTCTTACTCCAGAACCTGTAACATGATCGACACTTGCTGTTACTTAAAACTCATTATGATTGCAGAAATAGGTAGAGCTGGGCACAGTGGCTCACGCCTGTAATTCCAGCACTTTGGGAGGCTGAGGCAGACAGCTTACGTGAGGTCAGGAGTTCAAGACTAGCCTGACCAACGTGATGAAACCCCGTCTCTTAAAAAAAAAAATAGGTACAGAGTGATTTGGGGTTCTCTCTTAAATATCACTTCTATGCCTAAAATAGGCAGACTCAGCAGTGTCCTCCCCAAAGTCACAAGCTCATTTGCACAGGCACATATATATGGCAGCAGTGGGGTCAAGAAGGACACTAATTTACTTCAAATGCAGAAAAAGACTTCTAATATTGAGCCATTCTTGAGCTATAATATTATACATTTCATAGATTCTCCAGCAGACCTATTTTGGCTGTGTATATTACTTTTCTCTTCATTCATTTTGCTTCCTAATTTTTTTCCTTCCCAGTGTACCATCCCCATTTTATACCCTATTAAATTTACTGTTAACCTTCTCCAGAAGAGTTTGAACTGTATGGAGGTATTTGTTAGATAATTCACATTTGAAATGCACATGAACCTGAAGCCTCTGGCCTTCCAGTATTTCCTTTTGAAATAGATCCCATGGGTTTTTCTTTGTTCCTTGACTCATATTAAATGAACACTCTGCTCATCTGTTCTAAACTAAAAGTATTTTGGGTTGCTGTTTTATCAGATTCTTGTCCGAAGACTAAGCCTTTGTTTTTACAGTGATGAAAGTATGGCTCTGTAACTTTCCCAAGGACCATGATTCTGCAGCAGATGGCTGCAATGTAAGCTGTCAGCATACAGGGAAGTGCTGATTTTATTAGAGAGATCCAGGGATGAGATACACATAGTTTTTGGGGGTTTTTCGAGATGGGGTCTTGCTCTGTCACCCAGACTGGAGTGCAGTGGCACAATCATGGCTCACTGAAACCTCAGTTTCCCAAGTAGCTGGTACCACAAGTGTGTGCCACCAGGCCTGGCTAATTTCTTTTTTTTTTTTTTTTTTTTTTTTTGGAGACAGAGTTTCACTCTTGTTGCCCAGGCTGGAGTGCAGCAGCACCATCTTGGCTCACTGCATCCTCAGCCTCCCAGGTTCAAGCGATTCTCCTGCCTCAGCCTCCCGAGTAGCTAGGATTATAGGAATGCGCCACCACTAATTTTGTATTTTTATTGGAGACAGGGTTTCTTCTCCATGTTGGTCAGGGTGGTCTCAAACTCCTGACCTCAGGTGATCCACCCACTTTGACCTCCCAAAGTGCTGGGATTATGGGCGTGAGCTACCACGCTCAGCCTAATTTTTTAATTTTTTTGTAGAGATGGAATCTTGCTATTTTGCCCAGCTGGTCTCAGACTCCTGGGCTCATACTATCCTTCCCAAAGTGCTGGGATTATAGGCATGAGCCATCACACACTAGTCTAAAGCATGTTAAGAGCTGGCTTTACTAGTTACTTAATTATAAAGTTTATTCAGATAAGAAGTGTTTATTGAGTTGGATGTTATGCGTGGGGAGACACTGTTATAGGTGTTGAGAATATGGAAGGGAACATGGCCATTGCTCTCATTAGCTTAGATTCTGGTAGGGAGAAAGATTATAAACAATCAGATAGTTTAAATAGTGATAAGGTCTCTGAATCAAATAAAATAATAAAATTTAAAAATTATGTTAAAAATAAATTTTAAAACAAAAATAAAAAATAAAAACAAAACATGGTAGCATGAGAATAAGTGCATTGGAGAAGACGTTATTAAGTGGAATGGTAAAGAAAGGCCCAAATAGGCTGGGTACCGTGGCTCACACCTGTGATCCCAGCACTTTGGGAGGCTAAGGCAGGGGGATCACTTGAGTTCAAGACCAGCCTGGGCAATATGGCAAAACCTATCTCTACAAAAGTTACAAGAAATTAACTGGGTGTGGTGGTGAGCATCTGTAGTCCCACCCACTTGGAAGGCTGAGGTGAGAGGATCGCTTGAGCCTGCGAGGTAGAAGCTTCAGTGAGCCGAAATCATGCCACTGCATTCCAGGCCGAATGACAGAGTGAGACTCTGTCTCCAAAATGAAACCTAAATGAAGAAGGAACCACACTGCAAAGATCTGGCTCATATAGTCATCATATAGATGAGGGCTTTTTGGAGCCTGAGACTGTGACCCACAGTAAAATACACTTTACTTAACCAGTATAGAGGAACACACACAGGAACATGCATGTATAATTGAAACAAAAGTTTTATGAAATATTACTCACCTTTATAATGTGTGAATTTTATTCTTTTTTATTTTATCCTATTTCATGTTTTTAAACATTGGTTGCAACTCAGTATATTTTATGACTAACAAACAAGTCACAACCTGCATTATGAAAAACACTAATTTAGATCCAAGGCTTTCAAACTTCAGTGTGCCTCAGAAGATTCCAGAAAGCTTATGAAAACAGTAATTGATAGTCGTGGTCATTCCCTGCGCGCCCCCCCACCCCCCCAACACACACACACAGCCCAGGCCATTTCTGATTCCTTAAGCCTGGACCTGATCATTTGCATTTAGAATTAGTTTCCAGGTGATGCTGGTATCACACTTCTGATCCAGAGACTACAATCTGAAAACCAAAACCACTGATCGAAATGGTCTTTAAAGTCATGGGAGCCCATAAGCTTACTTAGGAATACTGTGTAGACAGCAACAAGAAGCAAACCCAGCACCTGCCCCATGAGCCAGCAAGGAACACTTTAGCATAAGAACACTTCCAAGAGATTAGGGGATTATGTTGTTTATGAGAGAACGGTGTTTCAAGAAGGCTGTCACTGACCTTCAGTGGTCAAGGGTGGAATGCTGCTAAGAAGTTGAAGAGGCTGGAGACATGAAAATAACCATTGAATTTAACAACAAGAAATTGATGAAGAAGAAGAGAAAAAGGACACTTGATAAAATAACTGTAGTATGCAGGGCGCAGGTGCTCACACCTGTAATCCCACCACTTTGGGAGGCTGAGGTGGGCAGATCACTTGAGGTCAGAAGTTCAAGAGCAGGCTGGCCAACATGGTGAAACCCCATCTCTACTAAAAATACAAAAATTAGCTGGGTGTGGTGTTGCACACCTGTAGTCCCAACTAGTCAGGAGGCTGAGGCACAAGAATCGCTTGAACCTGGAAGCAGAGGTTGCAGTGAGCCGAGATTGCGCCACTGCACTCCAGCCTGGGCAACAGAGGGAGGCCCTATCCCCTCCCCCGCCCCCCAAAATAATAAGCATAGTAATTATCATTCAGATTATTATGAAACTTAAATGTTACAACCAATATACAGAGTTGTGGTATGTAATGAGCATTTATATTTTAGATCACTTACCTTGCATGGTTGAACGTATTTTATGACATTCTGGTGTCTAATTATCATAAGAAGTCTTATAACCATTAAGTGAGAATTATGAAAAAAATTAAGAAACAATGTACTCCATCAGTGCCTAGCTCTTGGCAAAACTACCATTATCAAAGGTTGCAGGATTTGTCAAAGGTATGTATTGATGGTGCAGGAACTTTTGACTTACCTTGAGGAAATGGCCTTTCATACCTGGAATTAAAATCAGATTGTTTTGTCAAGAATTCAAGATTGGCCAGGCGGTGGCTCATGCCTGTAATCCCAGCACTTTGGGAGGCTGAAGTGGGCAAATCACAAGGTCAGGAGTGCAAGACCAGCCTGGCCAACATGATGAAACCCCATCTCTACTAAAAATACAAAAAATTAACTGGGCATAGTGGCGGGCTTCTGTAATCCCAGCTATTTGGGAGGCTGAGGCAGAAGAATCGCTTGATCACTTGAACCCGAGAGGCAGAGGTTGCAGTGAGCCGAGATCATGCCACTGCACTCCACCTGGGCAACAGAGTAAGACTACATCTCAAAAGGATAAAAAGAATTCAAGATCACTGAGAGCATAAAGAGATCACTCAGTTGACTGTTATGTGGTGACTTGAAAGTCTTGATTTCTAACTTTAATCCTTCTTTGCTCTTGTGACCCAAATTTTCAGTTGGCTCTTGGGAAGATGCCATGTCTTTTTTCCACTAGCACTTTCAATTTTCTAACCAAAATAAAATGTTATGTCTTCTCCAAGGCTGACCTTTTACCTTCTAGTCCCAGTTTTGTCTAAAGCCATTACCAGCACTTCCATCCCCCAACCCTAGAATGAAACTTCTCTTCTGTTTGTTATGTGTCTTCCTGACAATGGATCAACAAACATACATGAATCTTCATTCCCAGTCTCTTTCGCATTTGTAGTTGTTCCTTTACTTTTTTTTTTTTTTTTTTTTTTTTTTTGGAGATGGAGTCTTGCTCTATCGCCCAGGCTGGAGTGCAGTGGCCTGATCTCAGCTTACTGCAACTTCTGCCTCCCGGGTTCAAGCAATTCTCCTGCCTCAGCCTCCTGAGTAGATGGGACTACAGGCGCATGCCACTGCGCCTGGCTAATTTTTGTATTTTGTTGTTGTTGTTGTTGTTGTTGAGATGGAGTTTCGCTCTTGTTGCCCAACCTGGAGTGCAATGGCCAGATCTCGGCTCACTGCAACCTCCGCCTCCTGGGTTCAAGTGATTGTGCTGCCTCAGCCTCCTGAGTAGCTGGGATTATAGGCATGCACCACCACGCCCGGCTAATTTTGTATTTTTAGTAGAGTTGGGGTTTCATCATGTTGGCCAGGCTCCTGACCTCCTGACTCCTGATCTGCCTGCCTTAGCCTCCCAGAGTGCTGGGATTACAGGCGTGAGCCACCGCGCCCGGCCCTTTACATTTTTATCACCAGTTTTAATAATTACATGATAATAATCAGAGTCCCTTGAGTACCCAACTATGTGCCGTACATTCTCCCCAACTTTTTGAATGCATTCTCATTGGACATACAGAAGAGCCTTTGAAGAAGGTATTATACCTTCTGCTGATTTCAGCTTTGTGTCACCTCCTTTGGAAAACCTTGCCTGACTCCTTAGTTCAATATAGGTTCCTGCATTTTTCTTTTATAGCAATTAACAAAATACCATGTTAGTGTACTTACTAGATTAATATCTGTCTTCCCCGCTTAACCTTCTAAGTTCCATGAGGCTAATGACCCTCTCTGTTTTGGCCTGGGACATTATACAAACCCAGTATTTGGCCAAATTAATGGCAGAGGGTATATACCTCGGATAGTAAACAGTGGGGATGTGATGAAAATGCAGGTTTGGCCGGGCGCGGTGGCTCACGCCTGTAATCCCAGCACTTTGGGAGGCCGAGGCGGGCGGATCACGAGGTCAGGAGATCGAGACCATCTTGGCTAACACGGTGAAACCCCGTCTCTACTAAAAATGCAAAAAATTAGCCGGGCGAGGCGGCGGGCGCCTGTAGTCCCAGCTACTCGGGAGGCTGAGGCAGGAGAATGGCGTGAACCCGGGAGGCGGAGCTTGCAGTGAGCCGAGATCGCGCCATTGCACTCCAGCCTGGGCGACTAAGCGAGACTCTGTCTCAAAAAAAAAAAAAAGAAAAAGAAAATGTAGGTTTGCTCGTGGTGCTTCGGAGATACTCTTTCTGCCGAACTGCACCATCCACCTAGTTTCAGAGCATTCTGTGCAGAACAGCTTGACTTCTCTTTACCCACATGCCATTTCCCACCTTATCTAAACGCTTCAGTCTCCTGAGAGAGAAGTGTCTATCCCCAGAAAGCCCTGCTTTGAATACTTTGATCCCAGAGGTTAAATGCTTTTACAACAGCCAGGTCTTTCTAACCTGCAAGCTTTCATTCTTTCAGTGACATTTTTAAACTATGGGGAGCAGAAGATTTTGGAATGACTTTTTGTAACATATAAGAGAGTAGTCATAAAGAAACAATGAGAACCACACTATAGATATGTCTCTGTCTACGCAGATAAGGTCCTAGAAAGTCAGTATAATTGACTTGTTTGCTGCCACTGGCTTTTAAGGATCTAGCAAAGATATGAATGGAACCCCACACTGTAGGAATCCTAAAGCCTTCCTTTATACTTTAATTTCAGAAAAGCATGCTCTCTTAGGTGTTTTGTTATTCTACCTTAATTTTGTTTTTCCCAGAAAAGACCTGGTCATCATATATCATAGTGGAATGTTTGGTATAAAGAGTATATTTGGATTATGAAACATAATTATAAAATTAACCTGTGTGGCCGGGCATGGTGGCTCATTCCTGTAATCCTAGCACTTTGTGAAGCCAAGGCTGGTAGGTTGCTTGAACCCAGGAGTTCCAGACTGGCCTGGCCAATATAATAAGACCCTGTCTACAAAAAATAAAAGAATTAACTGGTTATGTTGGTGCACGCCTGTGATCCTAGCTACTCAAGAGGCTGGGGCAGGAGGATCAGTTGAACCTGGGAGGTCAAGGCTACAGTGAGCCATGATTGTGCCACTATACTCCAGCCTGGGCAACAGAGTGACACCCTGTCTGAAAGAAAATTAACCTGTGTACTGCCCCATGCAAATAAAAACTTAGATTACCAATTCCTTGCATCTTCATGTTTTACTCTAATTCTTACCGTTTTATTTAAATTATTTTAAGAATAGGATGCTAGCTAAGTCCTTGTGAAATGTGGCTTGTTATCAATTCTGTTACTCAGAGTCACAATATTTTTAAGCTTAGAGGGGATAACCTTAAAAAAAAAAAAACTTTATTGAGATATAATTCACATACCATATAATTCACCTTCTTAAAATGCATAATTCAGTGGCTATCAGTATATTCAGAATTGTTCAACCGTCATTAATTTTCGAACATTTAGGACATTTTCATCACACTTCCCCCCAAATCCCTACTCATTAGCAGTCACTCCACTTTGTATTTATTTAAAATTCATTTCACATATAAAATATATATACATATTTTAATTTTTTAAAAAGTAATTATCATGTGTTCCCTTGGAGTGGAGTAGGAAACCTATCCCAAACCTCTTCTCTTCTTGCAAAAAAAATTCTATATTCAAGTTTGGAAGGCAACAGAATACTTGCTAGCACCATTGTCCTCAAGAATCTAGCAATGCATTAAGCTCACCTCCTCTCCTCTTCCACCACAAAACAAAAAAAGCCAGAAGGAAGAGAACAAATTAAATTATTATTTACAGATGGTCATATAATTGTCAGTCTCAAAAATTCAAAACCTAAAAAGTATTTTGGCTATAATAAGTAAGGCTATATATGAATTGTACTTTTATTTTTTTTGAGACAGGATCTCACTCTGTCGCCCAGGCTGGAGTGCAGTGGCGCGATCTCGGCTCACTGTAACCTCTGCCTGCAGGTTCAAGCAATTCTGGTGCCTCAACCACCTGGGATTACAGGCACACGTCATCACACCCAGCTAATTTTTGTATTTTTAGTAGAGATGGGGTTTCACCATGTTGACCAGGCTGGTCTCAAACTCCTGAGCTCAAGTGATCTGCCCAACTCGGCCTCCTTTCAAAGTGATGGGATTACAGGTAGCATGAGACCCCGTGCCTGGCCAAATGATATATCTTTTAAAATCTTCTTGTCAGTATTATCTACTTAGGAAATGTGATATAAATTTCCTAATAGCAATAACTGCAAAAAATAGGAAATATCCAGGAACAATGCAATTCAGAACATAAAAGTCATGGCAGTGATTCATAGCTTTGAGTCATTTATTCAGTGGCACTGCAGTGAAAGCTACAAACCCACTCCCCAGAAAAATCTATGCAAATACACAGAAACACTGTCATCCATGTGCATGGGTGCACACACACACACACACACATACACACAACCTTTTATGTATCATTTTTTCAGCTTTGTGGGAGTCTTGAAGCCCATTTAAGAATTCAAGGACCACTGGTTAACAATCCCTATAGTTTCTTTCTTTTTTCATTTTGAGACAGAATTTCATTCTGTCACCCAGGCTAGAGTGCAGTGGCATGATCTCGGTTCACCGCCACCTTGACCTCCTGAGCTCAAGCAATCCTCCCGCCTCAGGCTCCTGAGTAGCTGGGACTATAGTATAGTTTCTTTCTTATAGAAAACTATGAAACTTTATTAAAGATTTTGGGAAAAAAGTAGAGTGCCATACTATTTTCCTGATTGGAAAACTAAGTGTATTACAGATTTCAGTTATTTCTAAATTCCTCTGTAAATTTAAGGTAATTTAAATCCATCTGCTTGCTAGGTGGAATAGGCTTTAAAAAAAAATACAAGCACTTGATTGAAAATTGACTTAGAAATAAAATACTAGGCAATTTTGGAAAAGAAAGATAATGATAAGGGACTTGCCTTTTTTGTTTTTTTGAGACGGAGTGTCTCTCTTGTTGCCCGGACTGGAGTGCAATGGCACGATCTCGGCTCACCACAGCCTCCGCCACGTGAGTTCAAGCGATTCTCCTGCCTCAGCCTCCCGAGTAGCTGAGATTACAGGCATGTGCTGCCACACCTGGCTAATTTTGTATTTTTAGTAGAGACAGGGTTTCTCTATGTTGGTCAGGCTGGTCTCAAACTCCCAACCTCAGATAATCCGCCTGCCTCGGCCTCCCAAAGTGCTGGGATTATAGGCGTGAGCCACCGCGCCCGGCCTAGGGACTTGCCTTTTTTTGTATCTGAATGTCTTCTAAGCTGGTGCTTTTCAAACTCAGTCTGGAGCTTTCAGACATGAATGTGAATGCTTTCTCCATTTTGGTACTGTTGCTTTCTTGAATCATTGCCAAGTGAGTAATTCTTGGTTGTGAGGCAGTCCTTTTCATTGTGGGATGTTTAACAGCATCCCAGGCCTTTTCCCACGAGATGCTGGTAGTACCCTCCCATTCACCGCAGTTATAACAACCAAAACCATTTCCGCACCTTGCCAAGTGGCCCCTGGTCTAAGTAGATGGGGGATTCTACTGTCATTGATTGATAGGAGTGTCAAGGTATAGTCCCTGACAAGGAAGAATTATTTTGTCCAGAGTGCTAGTATTATAATAGCATTCCTGATTATAAACATTGTTTAAAGTTGCAGTAGTAGACAGTGGTGGGGTGTTTAAAAAACAAAACAAAACAAAACTATCTCTCTGGTACTATGCTTACTACCTGGGTGTCAGGGATCTACATGCCAAACCTCAGCGTCACACAAAATTTTCACGTAACCAATCTGCACATATACCCCCTGTATCTAAAATAAAAGTTGAAATAAAAAACAAAAAAACTAACAGTAATAGGCCGTGTGCGGTGGCTCACACTTGTAATTCTAGCACTTTGGGAGGCCGAGGCAGGAGGATCACTTGTCCCCAGGAGTCCAAGACCAGCCTGGACAACATAGTGAAAACTCATCTCTGTTATAAATAAATAAATAAGCAAATAATTTTTTAACTGCAGTAATAAAATCAGTTCAATATTTGCATTAAAAAATTGGTGTAGAAATAGGCCCAGGTGTTTATTTAGAATTTAGAGCATAAAAATTTTTTCTAAATAGTAGAAATGAGATAGATTATTCAATAAATGATGGACTGTGTACTCATTTGGGGATAAAATGTAGAGATCTTCTCAAGAAAATTACAAATTGTTTTCAAAAGAATCATGTAATTCTTGGTGAAACACCATCTCTACTAAATATACAAAAAAAATTAGCCAGGCATGGTGGCAGACACCTGTAATCCCAGCTGCTTGGGAGGCTAAGGCGGGAGAATTGCTTGAACCTGGGAGGTGAAGGTTGTAGTGAACTGAGATCATTCCACTGTACTCCAGCCTGGGTGATAGAGCGAGACTCCATCTCAAAAAAAAAAAAAAAAAAAAAATCATGTTATTCTAAAAACTGAAACCATAGAAATACTATAAAAAGTCTAGATAAGGTATTTTTAAAATATAACCTTGGTACAGGGAAAAGCTTTTCAAATAATTACCAAAACAATAATGGAAAATAATCATGTGTTTTCTTACATAAAAATTAAAAACTTTGTGTTCACATACACACACAGAGTCAGAAGAAAGACACACATACACACACACACACATATATATACAGTCAGAGGACAATAGAAAAACAAGCAAAGATCAGGCAGTATTTAACAAAATAAGTTACATTTGGGTAACAAGCACAAAATGTCTGTGTTCAGCCTCACTAATAATGTGTAACTATAAAAATCAGGGTTTTTTTGGCCTATCAGAGTACTTAATATTTTAACAATATGAATCATCATTGTTAGAGTGGTTGTAGAAAAACAGGAGTTGTTATATACTGTTGGTAGAAATAGGAATCACTTTACCTCTTTTTGGACACCCCTTTGGCAGCATGTATAAAAAGTTTCTATGTGCTTTTTTTTTTTTTTTTTTTTCTTTTGAGATGGAGTCTGGCTCTCGTCGCCCATGCTGGAGTGCAATGGGGTGATCTCGGCTCACTGCAACCTCCACCTCCCAGTTCAAGCAATTCTCTGCCTCAGCCTCCTGAGTAGCTGGGATTACAGAGACCCGCCTGACTAATTTTTATATTTTTAGTAGAGACATGGTTCCACTATGTTGGCCAGGCTGGTCTCGAACTCCTGACCTCAGGTGATCCACCCGCCTCGGCCTCCCAAAGTGCTGGGATTACAGGCGTGAGCCACTGTGCCCGGCATGTATGTGCTTATTCTTTGACATAATAATTCAACTTCATATCCTAAGAGATTCATTGTGTGTGTAAATGTATGTGTATGTAGATATATATTTCTACAAAGATGTTTACTTCAGCATTTTTTACTAATAGCAATTGTAGTAATATATATTTATGTATTTAATACATCATTTGCTTTGACTAAGCCATTTAACCTCTAAATTTTTGTAGGCATTTGAGCTGGAGCAAGTTGCATCTATTTCCATTAGTTTCCTCATTTGTAAAATTGGGATAATAATAATAATAATACCCTTTTCACAGTATTATGAGAGATTAGAAGACACGTGTTTATATAAGAAGTGGCACATAGGAAGTGCTCCAGAAATGCTAGCAGAAATGCTAGCTACTACTTTTTATTATTATCAGTAGTAATATAAATAATTCTTCAATACGTGTGCCACGTATTGCCATTAGAAAATGAAATTCTAGCCAGGCGCAGTGGTTCACACCTGTAATCCCAGCACTTTGGGAGGCTGAGACGGGCGGATCACAAGGTCAGGAGATTGAGACCATCCTGGTTAACATGGTGAAACTCCGTCTCTACTAAAAATACAAAAAATCAGCTGGGCACAGTGGCATGTGCCTGTAGTCCCAGCTACTCGGGAGGCTGAGGCTGGAGGATCACTTGAACCTGGGAGGTGGAGGTTGCAGTGAGCCGAGATCGCGCCACTGTACTCCAGCCTGGCAACAGAGCGAGACTCCATCTCAAAAAAAAGAAAAAAGAAAAAGAAATTCTAGTATAAGAGTATGTTAACCTTTTATCTAAAATTGTTATTTAATTTATTTAAATTTTGGAAGTCAGTTTTTTTAAGCTTAGCCTGATTGAATAGGACCAGTACTTTATTAACACTGTTTACTGCTGGATTCTTTCTGCTCACCTTTGCATCTTCACAGTATTACATTTTCACTTTCAACGGAGATCACTAGGAGAGAAAGGCATTTTGTAGTACTTCACTTTTCTCTAATACTTTTTCTCTTCCTACTCTTTATTTTCCCTGGATCAAAGGTGGATATACCATAGAAGCAACTGTGTGTAATATGAATTGGCACATTTCCTATGGAATTTTGATGCTGTAAGGTTGACATTTTACTTTAACTTCATTTCTCTCTACGTAGGAAGAATACACAGGAAAATTGTTTGAGAAAAGTTAATGGTTCAGATGGGATCTAAAAACTAAAAATATAGCTTTTAAAGTTTACTTTGTTTAATGTGAGTGCTAGTTTGCCAAACACTCCCAACAAACTTATGGCATAACTTAATCTCTATTATTCTGCCTTGTAGCATTTAATACGTTTTATGAACAGTTGTTGACTCACGAAGAGTATAATGTTGTTTATAAAGGTAATTTTCGGCCGGGCACGATGGCTCATGCCTGTAATCCCAGCACTTTAGGAGGCTGAGGCAGGTGGATCTCTTGAGATCAGGAGTTCGAGACCAGCCTGGCCAACATGGTGAAACCCCATCTCTGCAAAAAGTACAAAAATTAGCCAGGTGTGGTGGTACACACCTGTAGTCCCAGCTACTCGATAGGCTGAAGCCCGAGAATCGCTTGAGCTGGGGAGTTGGAAGTTGCAGTGAGCAGAGATCATGCCACTGCACTCCAGCCTAGGCAACAGAGTGAGACTCTGTCTCAACAAATAAATGGATTAATTAATTTAATTAAATAAATAAAAGTTAATTCTCTTAATAGTCATATCAACTGTCAACATATTTTCCTACTTAACTTTGTAATAAATTTTAATATAAAAAAGTACAGCTCCTCTCTTTAATTATTTTAATATTTTACTCTGGTAGTAATAAACATTCTACTTCAATTAATTGATAGAATCTCAGCATAGCAACCACATATGTCACTGAAAGAGATTTTTCACTTCCAAGTTACTTCAAGAATGCTACCCTAAGTAGTAACAGTAAATCCAAATGTCAGTCTTGTTTGAATTATTGCCATTAATAAATACGGTTTTGTTTTCATTCTTAACTCGTGCTGTCACCAGATTATCGATCTCGCACTGCTTCAGTGGTGCCATGAATGATGTGTCTTTCCACTTGGCCTTCTGGAGGTCAAAGCCAAATAGCAGTTTTTAACCAAATTCTAATGTCAACGCTGAACTTTGTAGGATTCCTAGTATTTTTTTTTTAATTGAAAAAAGTACAGAAGAATGTATAAAACTACTTGGAGAGGGGAGGTTTGAGAAAAAAATGTGTGCTTTCAACTTTATTTAATTTACTAGAATTTTATATAACAAAATATGCTTATTTGAAAGAAAAAAAGCATTTCTTCTTACAGCTCATAATAAGAAAGCAACTAACTCAATTTTTGAAAATAGGCAAAAACTTGAAATGATATTTCAACAAAGACATCTGAATTGCTAATAAAAAGATGCTCAATATCATTAGTTATTAGGAAAAATTAGGAAAATGCAAACTAAAATCACTACACATTCACTAGAATGATTTTAATGCAAAATGATAGACAGTACAGTTGGAACCCTCATACGCTGCTGGTGGGAATGTGAAATGGTCCAGCCATTTTGGAGAGCAGTTTGGCAGTTTCTTTTTCTTTCTCTTTTTCACTTTTTTGAGAGGGAGTCTCACTCTGTCGTCCAGGCTGGAGTGCAGTTTCGCGATCTCGGCTCACAGCAACCTCTGCCTCCCGGGTTTAAGCAATTCTCCTGCCTCAGCCTCCTGAATAGCTGGGATTACAGGCACCCACCACCACACCCAGCTAATTTGTGTATTTTTAGTAGAGACAGGGTTTCACTATGTTGGCCAGGCTGGTTGAACTCCTGACATCAGGCGATCTGCCCACCTCAGCCTTCCAAAGTGCTAGGATTACAGGTGTGAGCCACCATGCCCAACCAGCAGTTTCTTTAAAAGGCTGCATATAGGCTTACTATACAACCCAGCAATTTCACTTCTAGGTATATACCCAAAAGAAATGAAAACATATGTCCACACAAACACTACTCCATAGAAGTTCATAGCAGCATTATTCATAATAGCCAAAAACTGGAAACAAGCCGAATGTTCATCAACCAGTGACAGGATATACATAGTGTATATCCATACAGTGGAATACTATTCAGCAATAAAAAAGGATTTCAATGCTGCTACATTCTCATCATGCTAATTAAAGGAAGCCTGCTGTAAAACATTACGTTCTGTATGGTCCCATTTTCATAAACTGTCCATAAAAAACAAATTTATGTATAGAAAAAGCAGGCCTGGGTTGTGATTGGGCTTGATGGAATTTTTGGAGGGTGGTGGCAAGGTTCTAAAACCAAATAGTTGTGATGGTTGCACAACTCCATAAATTTACTAAAAATCATTGAATTGTACATTTACAGTGAGTGAATTTTATAGTGTACAAATTATACTCAGTAAAACTGTTAAAAATATTTCAAAGTTACATATAATTTTAAATTAAATAATCACATGTGTAAGAGATAGTTAAAAGTTATTATAAAAGGATCTACATTAAAGAAGAGAGATCAGGTTGTAAATTACTTTCAAGAAGTGAATAGGCCAGCCGCAGTGGCTAACACCTGTAATCCCAGCACTTTGGGAGGCCAAGGCAGGTGGATAACTTGAGGTCAAGAGTTCGAGACCAGCCTGGTCAACATGGTGAAACCCTGTCTTTATTAAAAATACAAAAATTAGCCGGGTATGGGGGCATATGCCTGTAATCCTGGCTACTTAGGAGGCGGAGGCAGGAGAATCACATGAACCTGGCAGAGGCTGTAGTAAGCCAAGATCACGCTACTGCACTCCAGCCTAGGCAACAGAGTGAGACTCTGTCTCAAAAAAGCAAAGAAGGGGCCAGGCATGGTGGCTCATGCCTGTAATCCCAGCACTTTGGGAGGCCAACGTAGGCAGATCACTTGAGGTCAAGAGTTCGAAACCAGCCTGACCAACATGGTAAAACCTATCTTTACTAAAAATACAAAACATTAGCTGGGTGTGGTGGCACGTGCCTGTAATCCCAGCTACTGGAGAGGTTGAGGCAAGAGAATCGCTTGGACCCAGGAGATGGAGGTTGTGGTGAGCCGAGATCACGCCACTGCACTCCAGCTTGGGTGACAGAGCGAGACTCCACCTAAAAAATAAATAAATAAATAAGGGAATCAAAGTATAATAATCAACAACAACGTGGTTTTTTTGGCAATGATGGCATTTGAGAACCTTAGAGCTCATTTGGTGTCTAATTTAATGTTGAGGAGCCTGAGACAGAGAGTGATTAATTTGCCCCAAACCACTAAATTAGTGACCGATGAAACCAGGACTAGAATCTGGTTCTCATGTGGTGTTCAGGGCCACGTGTAGGCATTTCCTTCCAGTGCCTTCCTCTGTATGCTATGCCAGCTTTTAGCATGAAGCAAACTTGTAATAAAGATTTATTGAGCAACTAGTAGTTATTTTGGTTTAAAATTTTGTCTATTTTCTGTATCGTCGTTGACTCTGTAGTTGATCTCTACCTTACCAATAGGTGTCACTACAATCAACAGCAATTATTACCAAGCATTTAAAGAATGTTAAGAATGTTCACTTCAAACAAACCGTGCTTAACAATATTTGTATGTTCATTTCACCAAATATTTTAGTGTGTTTGTTCTCTTTTTTGTTTGTTTGTTTGTTTGTTTGGCGATGCAAAATAGGATGGACAAGTGTTAGCAATAAAGGCTGATTTCATTTTTTAGTTTTATGTAAATTCTTTTTCTCATTTCCTACACAATCATCCCTTTTTGGGCTTCTTGTAATTAAGTAAAATAGGCTGGGCACAGTGGCTCACGCCTGTAAACCTAGCACTTTGGGAAGCTGAGGCGGGCAGATCACCTGAGGTGAAGAGTTCAAGACCAGCCTGGCCAACATGGTGAAATCTCGTCTCTACTAAAAATACAAAAATCAGCTGGGCACCGTGGCACGTGCCTGTAATCCCAGCTACTTGGAGTCTGAGGCAGGAGAATTGCTTGAACCAGAGAGGTGGAGGTTGCAGTGAGCCAAGATCATGCCTCTGCACTTCAGCCTGGGCAACAGAGCAAGACTCTGTCTCAAAAAAAAAAAAGTAAACTAAGTAGAATTTGTATTTTAGCTCTGTAATTGGAGAAAACTGATGAACTTGGCTTTTTTATTTTTTTTTATTCTGAAAACTCAGCTTCAGCACCTGATATAATTTGGATGCATTTATTATAACTGTAAATTAAAAATTATATTGTTTAAGACCTTTTGAGTAGCATTTGAGTTTTCTTTGGGTATTCTTGACTTTTTAAGTATTCCTCATATGATACAGTGATCACATAGATGATTTTTTTCTTCTGCATTTTACAAAGAAAGATTATACTGTATAATTGATAGATACTTCTGAAGTCATTGTAATTGGTTAAATAATGGTTTTCAGGTGTGTGGGGGTAGGGTAGGGTGAGGGCTGCATTGTAGCATTTTGACTGAAATTTAAGAAATGTCAACCATTTTTCTAGTGGCTTTTCTGAAGCTACAATTTTTTTTTTTTTTTAGTATTTCTCCCCTCTGAACGCTAAGTTGAAGGCTTGACTGCTTAAATAGAATCTTTACTGCACGTTTAGAATGTTACTGAGATACAAATGAATCTCGCTAGGGGAGAGATACCACATGCTCCATGTGGTTCACCAGCTTCTTTGTTATAAACATGATTCAATGCTGGGAGCATTAAGGAGAGAGCAAGTTGATGACTGTTCCCCTCACTTTGGACAGGCTAAAATCAACTGCTGTTTCCTTTTAATTTGCATTTGAAAGATGTAACTAATGCGATGAACCGTTTCTCAGCAGGAAAACTGGGTCATTAAAATGATATTAATTGAAGCTGGCCACAATAAATGGTTGCGGTTATAATGCCTCCTGTTCTGAAATAGAGCTATCATCCTGAGGCGAGCAGGGTAACTGAGTGTCACAGTCGGCAGCGTGAAGCATCCAAGGGTCAGATGTGGGAAACCAGGGATTTTGCTTCTCCGGCATAGTTTTCCAAGCAGCTTTTACCTGCTGACAGAGGTGACTGTTTAGCTTGAGGACTAGCTTGAAATTAGCTTAATTGATTGCTTTTCCTGATATAAATAGATTGACAGGTTGCCCTTAAAGAGAACAAAATCTGAGAGAAAGAGAGAGAGAGAAAAAAAAAATAGGCCCAAGGTCGTCAGAAGAGAGAAGAGTCTGTGGTGAGGATTTGAGCTGCGTCCAGCATTGGATATTTGTCAGGAATGCAGATACTCTGAAGGGAACACAACAATGGTCCAAGGGGGTTTCCCAGGTAAGATTTCCATTGCCTGTGTGATCTGTGGTTCTTTCGGAATGCAATCTGATGCTGTTTTAGTGTTGGTGCAGAATGTGGTTTTAAAGGTTTAAACAATGGTAAGCCAAGGCATTTTTCTTAAGAGAGCGAGGGCACATATGCATGTGCAAGGCAATTGTACATTAGAAACAAAGCCCTACAATTTCCTTTCATGTGCACTGTAGTTGGAATTGTCCTTACGATGTTTTTGAAAAGTGGAGCAGTTTAATCAGACTGTCAAAGATATACCAGTAGTTGCACTGCCAAGATTCTCAACACTGTTCATGCAGTATTCTCTTCTTTCAGAATTTTAATTGAGAAGTAAACCTCTGGGATGTTTATTATCATTATTGTTGTTACTTGTGACTTCACCATAATAAAAAGGAAAGACTATTTACATTAGAACTAGGTTATTCTGGTTAATTTTTAAAACTGACCACTCAGCATTTTGTTATAGATGAAAGCAGAATATCATTAAGGACTCATAGTAGTAAACAAAAGGCTGCTTTTTCTAAATTGTAAAATAACACCTTAATTATTTTATTTGCTAGTTGTGTTTGGTGCCTCATTCATCTAAACCTACAAATTTAAATTCATTAGGGGTGGAGGCTCAGCTCTTGGAAGTATTACCACTCATTTCCTTGTTAACATAATGGTTCTTGCAATCATTGCTACATTGGCAATATAATTTCATGCAATAGAGTACTCTTAGTATACGCTTTTGCCTGACTTAAAAAATAAATTTCTTAAAATCAGAACTTCTTTTTATCTAAATAAAATGGAATATTGAGACATAATAGGGGTATTCTTGCATAAGTATTATTGCCTAAGGGAGGCAATTGTTAACTCAAGAGTTAGACATGACATTATAGCCTTTCTTTTTATTTTCAGCAGTGCACACGCAAATTAGGTTATGTCTACTGCAACAGTAGAGTATTTGCTGCATTCCTGATTTAAGCTAGCAAACCTTATTCGTGGCTATGCTGTCAAAATTATTGAGCAAGAACTTTTCTTTTGCTTCAAATATAATTTCTGAAGATATTCCTGTGGGAGTCCTAAACTACCTAGTATTCAATTCTGTTATTTTGATTTGGAGGAAATGCTATAGCTCCTAAACGGATGCGTCACAGATTCCCTGTAGTGACAACTGTCTGTCTAGATTGTGTTTCCTTTCATTCTGCAGTTGGAATTGCTTTTAGTTGTCTGTCATCTTTTGAATACTGCTTCTCAAACTTGTATTGACACGGCAACTTACAGAAATCATCCTGGATATTTGTGGATCCTGCCTGCTTCTCCTCAGACTCTTCAGAGCAGTTGATTAATTTTCCTTTTATTTTAGAAGTTTCTTGATTTTTAAAATCTATTTCTGCAGATTATAAATATATGTATGCTTTAATCTCCTGAGTAGAACTGGCCAACCCTGATCATTTTCTTAATCTCTACCACACTGACTTGAAGTCGCCACTGTCCAGGCTCCAAACACCACAATGGAACCCTTGAAAATCCCCACTGCAGTTTTCTAGAAAGTGAATCAAGTATATCTAGTCATTAGGAATTTATGTGTCCTGTATACTTTATTGAACTAATGTATAAACTCACTTTTAAAAAGGTTATTAACTACCAATGTGTCTCATAAATGGACACATATTTATGTGTTATATGTAACTTTTTCAGTGTTCATGATCAGGATTGATTTTTCTACAATAAATATTTTCAACATTTATTAAATCTTCTATTTATGTATACACATTTAACTCCAAAGTATTTTAATACATTTTAGTAGTCTTATGACTTAGTCTATCTTATATTATGTTCACTGCTTTGGCATTCAGTCAGTTTTAAAAGCGTGTTTCTATTTCATGTTTCTTTTTGGCATATTTTACAAAATGTCATATGTAGAATTGTAAATAAAGGATGAGGCCTTGGTCTGTAGAGAATTTACCTTTTCTTTTGTTCTTGCTTGGAAACACATTATTTTACATGGGTTTATGTTGCTTTGATTTCAGTAGTTTTATGTCACTTTAAAGTATTTTTGGTTTGATATATATAAGTATAGGTTAAACACTCATCATTTAAATTGATCCAATGTTGAACAAAGAGAGGGAATTGTTATTTGAATTAAGGAAATAACACATCAAAAATTAAGTAGCAGTTAAAGTTACGTTCTTGCAGAGACTGCCTCTTTTTTGTTGAATGCAATGGGGAGGAGGTAAGAAATATCACTCCTAAGTTTCTATTATGTTTACTTGTTTAAATATGTATTTTTTAAACAACTTTTATCTTTTTTCTTTACATTTATGGTATGCCAAACTCTTTTTTTTTTTTTTTTTTTTTTTTTTTCTGAGAGAGTCTCGCTCAGTCGCCTAGGCTGGAGTGCAGTGGCACAATCTTGGCTCGCTGAAAGCTCCACCTCCCGGGTTCTTACCACTCTTCTGCCTCCGCCTCCTGAGTAGCTGGGCCTACAGATGCCCGCCACCATGCCTGGCTAATTTTTTGTATTTTTAGTAGAGACAGGGTTTCACCATGTTAGCTAGGATGGTCTCAATCTCCTGACCTCATGATCCACCCGCCTCGGCCTTCCAAAGTGCTGGGATTAGAGGCATGAGCCACCACGCCTGGCTGGTATGCCAAACTCTTAAGGTCCTTGCATAGTGTGAGGAATTCATATTGCACATTTCAAATATATCTATTCCATGTTAGTATTATTATTCCCATTTTTAGATAGTAGAGCTCTTTTTATAGAATGCCTGGAGGGGTTTATCCATTGGTTGGTGGAAGTATGGCATAGCTGCAGTTACTATGGTGATGCATCATTAAGCATTTTTGGAACCTAATACAGCCTTAAGGCTAAGAGGACAAATATAGCATCTAATATGAACTTTGCCTTCAAGAAGTTTATAAAATTTCTAAAAAGAAAAAAATATGTATAGGTGCAGAGACACGTACACTGGAAGGCCCTCTGGAAGACACTGAGCATTTGAGATTGGTGGGAGTCGCTTAGAGTCCAAGCTCCAGACTTGTGAGTCCACTAAAGAAGTGCTACAAGCCTGGCTTGTAGGAGGGAAAGGATAGAAATGATCTGTACCAAGAGGGATACATGTGTAACAGAGTTCTAAAACTTTAAGTTCAAGAATTTATTTTCTGAAATAGAAATTATAGTGATAGCTCATCCAAGTAGCTACATTTGAGAACATTGAAATGCAATTTATAGGTTTATTCCTTTACTTTTTTGAATACTTATGTTCTACACACTGTGCTTAATGCCTTACACACATTGTTTTCTTCAACATGTATAATGTTAGAGTTTTTTAAAGTCTTACTGTTTTATAGATCAAGTCTAGATGACTCCAAAGCCTGTACTTTTAAGAAGTTTTAATTTTTCGTGTCTTCATGCATCTTCTCAAGTAATCCATTTTATTAGTGAAGCCAAATTGATTGCTATTCTCTTTTTTGGTAATTTATTTCTTATATCCACTCATTGGACAAAGAGACATGTAATTAGAATTCCTCCCTCCAAAAAGCATACTGAAGTTCCAAATTCTGAAAAATGTTCACTGTATTCCCCCAGCAAACCACATTTTAATATTGAAAGTTCCAATTTAAAAGAAAAAGTCACAAATCACATGTAGCCGAATGGAGAAAAATACAGTATCGGAGGCATGCCATGAAGCTTAGGGTACACCTCCCCATGGCATCACACGCTGCCCAGTATGAGCCAGGCTTCTCAGCACAAACTGACTTCTCTTCCATTGCGGAGAAAGGTCTGCATTTGGAGAAGAAATAGCAAGTCTCTTGATGCTAACCAGATGGGAATGGGTGAGTGTCGAGGTTTCCAATTTATTTTAATTATGAAATTTTTACAAATTGTAGTGTGAGTCACTCAATATTTTCATGTTCGGCCTAAGTAAGATGGAAATGTACGAGCATTTTGTTAAAGGTTTTGAATTTCATTTGGGTTTTGGCTCAGTGTTGCCTGCTTGGGTTTTGGCTCAGTGTTGCCTGTACCTGCTTCAGGTTTTCCATATCTGCTTTGCGGAATCTTACAAAAGCCAGTGCAGGTACAAGAGCAGGCTGGGAATGAGAAGGCAGCACCTTAGAGTTCCATGAAGCAGAAGATAATGAGGTATGAAAGGTTAAAAAAAGAAATTTATATCTAATGGGTAGTTTCTAGGTTCTCTCATCTAAGTGTTCACTTGAATGTATCTCCTGCATCTTGGAAATGTTTTGATTATGCCTGCAGGGATAAAACATGCCCATAGTGATCATCTAATAACAAAATTGCATTGGTTGCGGCTGTTTATCTGTGTCACGCAAAGGCTTTGAAAACAGCTCTCTGCTACTGTGTAAAATTAAGTTAAATACTTTGGTTCTTCAAATGACAAGACATTGGATTTGATTTATTGCTAAGTCACATTTATATGATAATTTGCAAGTTGTTTAGTCACGTGTTTCAATTGTTCCTTGAGAACAATCATTTTGGCAGGCAGATAATCTGTGTTTTCACAGATCACAGAACCTGCAAAAACTAGCTTTCCATTCTTCAGTCCCCCTTGAGTCTGTTACTCCCATCATAGGCCTGTGCTTCTGTTTCTTTCACTTTGCATTTAAATATTCACTCCCTGTCCGTGAGTATATGGCCATTAATGTGCTTACAGTGCTTGCTGTGTTGAGACTAGTTTAGGTGTTGGTCTCATCTATGGCCAGAGTTTAGGTAACTGTAGGTGTTTAATAAACCTTATTTGAACTGATGTAGAAAAGGTCATTTTGCATGTAACCTAATGAATATTCATAAGAGAGTGGGCAAATCTTTTCCATTTATAAAGTGGGTATTCTTACGGAACAATGGCTCACTAAAGAAAAGGGAATCATTCTACCATCTACATGTATTACTTAGAAGGATTTTTTTTTATGAGCTACTTGGTACAATTATGTTATATAAAGAAAGGGCATTTTCTCTCTGTGGAACAATGGTTTTTATCAGACAAGTAATTTTTCTATAATCATAAAGGAATTATGTATTTGGGAATGATGAGCGTTAAAATAATGGGCAATTGTTTTCCTGCGTTCTGTCTTTTTTTTCTTACTTTAATTGAGCAATTCATTTTTACTTTGAGTTCACTTATACAGTGGTTTCTGAACTAATCTATAATATGATTTATGCATTGTGCCATGTTCAGGGCAAGTAACGGGATAGTTTCTTGGTCAAATAGGCAAGAGTAGAAGCTTTTCCACTTTGTGACCAGTGAACCTTTGGTGCAGCATGTGGCCCGTTATGTGTGTTTGTAAAGGAAAGTCTTATTGTTGATGCTTTCAAACTACAAAAAAACAGAGTTGAATAATTGCAGCAGAGACCGTATAACCCCAAAGTGTAACGTATGTACTGTCCAGCTCTCTCAAGTAAGTTTGCCAACCCCTGAGTTACATTATAGAAGTTGAAGCTTTGAGACAGGTGTGAGTTCAAGATCAGATCTTACTTTATAGCTTGTTAACTGTGTATACTTGAGCAAATTCGTTATTACAAAATTCTCTGAACTTTGATTTTCTTTTCTACAAACCAGGGATAATACTATCTACCTAATAAGTTTTTCCTGGTGATGAAATGGCATAAAATATATAAAGTATTTAATACATTATTTTGTAAATGGTAAGCACTCTGAAAAGATTAGCTCTATGCAGAATATATGTATACATATTTCTGTGTATGTTGGTACATTTATTTTTCCTTTGTGTAAGATTGAAAGTTGTTGGCTTTATTGTGGCATACTCTGTGAAATAATTCGTTTATGTGTTTATTGTGACTACCAATTGTATACTCATTATTTCTAACTCTCTGTTAATTTCATGGCCTGAATTTAACCTGGTTAGTTATTTAGGTTTTTCCCTTGCTGTAAAAAAGTTAACTGTTCAAACATTACCTTAACTTTTTTGAACACGACCCTAATTTTTTCTGACAAATGGTAGTAGCAAATACTAGATTAGATAAGAATACTTTAGTATAGAATATCATTATATTGTTCCCTATATTCTTGTGTAATATTTGCAAAATATTTATACACTTTAAAGCCCTCTATGGTTATGGTTAAAGTACCTTATGATTTGTAAACTGTGAAGATTTCCCTTGAAGATTTTCCCAGTGTTTAAGCAGTGTCTTCTGCTTTATTTGACATTTTTTTTTATCCTCTTATAAAAAGCCCATTGTGACTCTGGCCTCAAATACATGTTGAATTTTCATTTTCCTCAGGGAACACAGAGGAGAGACTGTGATCCCGAGGGGTTACCTGGTAGACGGAGAATATGGAGGCCAAGAAATCAAGGCTGTGCCTCTTGTTAGTTTGTGACCAAGTTGTCAAGTCATTGACTTTCTCTGGAGCCTCACTTTCTTAATCTATAAAACGAGTGTGAGACTAAATTATCCTTAAAATTCCTTCTAGTCCTGTGATTTTTAGGGGGAGTGGATGTTCTGTTTGGTTAGGGCAGAGAAAACCTTGAAGATATACATTTTTAGTAAATACGAAGAGCCTAAATGTGAGCTTTTAGCCTGGAATCTGTCAGTGCATAAGGAGTCCAAGAATGTCTGCTGGTGCCTTGAATTTTCTTGGAATGTGGGGAGGGGTGTTGGGGAGATTGAAAGGAGGAGGAGGTTATCTTTATTATATCATCCATAAAATCCATAGCTCAAGGGAGGTAAAACAGCACTGTTCTAAATCTATACAAATCATGAAAAGTAGGATGAATAGATGATACTTCATATCAAAATAGGCCAGCTAGACCTTTATAGTAAAGCTTTTTTGAAAGAAATTAGTATGGGACCGGGGATTACATAGCAGATAATAAATATGTATAACATCTTATCTCCAAAAATTGGTTAAGCTACAATAAAACTTAAGAAAGAAAATTAAATAGATAAATTTTTGAAAGTCAGGTAATGACAACCTCCATTTCTATAAAGAACTCTGCCACTGCCATATATATATATATATATATATATATATCTTAGACAGAGTTTCATTCCATTGCCAGGCTGGAGTGCAGTGGTATAATCATGGCTCACTATAGTCTTGACCTGCCAGGCTCAAGCAATCCTCCCACCTCAGCCTCCCAGGTAGCTGGGACCACAGGTACATGCCACCACGCCTGGCTAATTTTAAAAACATCTGTCTAGAGATGGAGTCTAACCAGGTTGCCCAGGCTGGTCTCAAACTCCTGGACTCAAGCAATCTTCCCGACTTGATCTCCCAAAGTGCTGGGAGCCATGGTTCCCAGCCTCACCACTGCTTTTCTAGAATGGTTCTGTCATATGGGTCTCAACACAGTCCTTTGTACATAATTATTGCTTAATGTTGTATGAAAGAATAAAAATGCTAGCCTGGGCAACATAGCCAGACCCCCATCTCTACAAAAAATTTAAAAATTAGCCAGGCATGGTGGCATGCACCTGTAGTCCCAGCTACTTGGGAGGCTGACGCAGGAGGATCGCTTGAGCCCAGGAGTTTGAAGTTTCAGTGAGCTAGAATCACACCACTGCACTCTAACGTGGACAACAGAGCAAGGCCCCCATTTCTAAAAAATAAGTAAATAAGTAAGTGATGTTTCATGGTTATATTCAATATCAATATTGGGTATTCTAATGAGTCTAAATATCTTTGTATAAGTTTATATAAACCATAATTTATTGGATAAGAGCATGAGATTTGGAGTCATGCAATTTTAGTCATGTAAATTTAGATCATCTCTTTATTTAATCTTTCTGAAACTTATTCCTTAACTCTAATGTGGAGATGGAAGCACTTACCTCTTTGGACTATTTAGAGGACTAAGTGACATAATACATATGAAATGCAGAACATTCTCCCTACGTGACCATCCTTTCCCTCATATCTTCCTATTTCACAAATCTGAGTTCAGCATAAAAATTGTTTTACTTGGCAGGCGCAGTGGTTCACGCCTGTAATCCCAGCACTTTGAGAGGCCAAGGCGTGTGGATCACCTGAGGTCAGGAGTTCGAGACCAGCCTGGCCAACATGGTGAAACCCTGTCTCTACTAAAAATACAAAAAATTAGCCAGGTGTGGTGGTGGGCATCTGTAATCCCAGCTACTTAGGAGGCTGAGGCAGAAGAATCGCTTGAACCAGGAGGCAGACGTTGCAGTGAGCCAAGGTCATGCCATTGTACTCTAGCCTGGGTGACAAAAGCAAAACTCCATCTCAAAAAAAAAAGTTTTACCTTTGAACAAAGCATAATTTTTATGGAGAACATTTCAAATTCCTCTTGATTTTTTTTTAAAAGAAATTTCCCAAAATCTTGATGCCAATGGGTTCTCTAGAAACCATAATTTTGCTGAGCATTTTTCTCAGTGCTCTTGGCTTCATCCAGTCTAGATAGGGGGAAACACTGATTTCTGATTCTTGAGTTCTAGACAGTTATATGTTCTTGAAAGGGGCATAGTTAAAGATGGAAAGATTGGTATCTTGTAAATATATTCAAATATTCATATGGGAAGGAGACTGTCTATTTTAATAATGGAGACATAGACAGGTTTATGGTTCACCTTTCAAAATGAGTCTGAAAAAAGGTGAGCCTAAAGTTTTCTTCCCTTTACTATCATTAATTCTGTGGAATATCTGGAACAGTACGTTTGGGTGAGTTGGAGAAAGCTACACACTCTGGAAAGATACCCATGGGGAGCCACTCAGATGACTTAGCTAGGAAGGCCTTTGATCAAAGAAAAAAGGAATGCCTTTATCCCTAGACCCAGTCAAATGGATTCCATAACAACTCCCACCCACTATCTCAGCCTGGCACCCTTGTGCAGTATACATACTGCACAACCAATTGTGGTTGACTGTGTTACTAGACCTTGTGAAACTTAGCTCTCTGACATCCTGACCAGTCCTAGCCAAGGCACAAAGCCAAGAAAGAAATCATCAGAAGAGATTCCCAGGGGCCAAAATGGAAATAACTACATGTGTACTCTCAGCTCATTTGCTTTGCTTGAAAATAATCCCTGACTAGATCTTATTAGCTTCCAATGTGCAAATAAAATGTTTTATTATAATTTATCATATTTTATATTCATATAATAGGAGACGAAAAATGTATTTTGCAAAAACACTCTAGGCAGGCCTGCTAACTGCAGGATCAATACATGAAAAGTATCAACCTGAGAGCAAAAGATGTAGAAAAATGATATAAAGCAGACAAAAGAAATATGAATACGAGGCTGGGCGAGGTGGCTCAAGCCTGTAATCCCAGCACTTTGGGAGGCCAAGGCGGGTGGATTACCTGAGGTCAGGAGTTTGAGACCAACCTGACCAACATGGTGAAACCCTGTCTCTACTGAAAATACAAAAATTAGCTGGGCATGGTGGTGCGTACCTGTGATCCCAGCTACTCGGGAGGCTGAGGCAGGAGAATCACTTGAAACTGGGAAACAGAGGTTGCAGTGAGCTGAGATCGCGCCATTGCACTCCAGCCTGGGCAACAAGAATGAAACTCCGTCTCAAAAAAAAAAAGGAAAGAAATATGAATACGGAAGTCTCTGTTGGGTTGCAGCCCTACGTGCTGACACTCAAACAATACCATCTGTTCTTACTGGGAAACCTTTCCTGACTTTAAGTGTTGGCTTCTGTATTTCTTTTTGTTGGTTCCTCTATTATTTCACTTTTACTTCTGCAGCCTACCATGATATTATCATTCTTCCTACATGGTTATTCATTATATTTATAGCCTCATGAGAATTGTCTATCTTGATTAATTTTTAATTCAACATGTCTTGTTTAATGCCTTGTACAGATGATACACTCAATAAATATTAAATGAATGAGCAAATGGATGAATAACAGGATATTAAAATTATGCAGAAGGCATGTAATTTGGAGGGGCTTGGGCACTGATTATATGTCCTTCTATCTCTTGATATTTTTTTCTTCTTGAAATATTCATTTCAGATACCCTGTCTGGAGTTTAGTTTTGATTATTTTTACAAAGCAGTTTTATAGTTGACAAAGCAGATATAAGGCAAATCAATCTAGATGTGTAGAGTAATTGGACCGGGTTTGTGGTGTGATGATGGAGGGTTATGAATGAGGTGAGACTTCTTTTATTTAGTAATGGATTAATCGGTGATCATTAGGGAGAATTAACTTGTTGACAACTTGCAACAGGAGGACTAATTAGAAGATATATTCTTAAGGATTAAGTTTGACTCTGAGTGAAGACACCCCCAAATAACAGCTATTCTGGAGGACAGAAGTTTATTTTTTTCACACGTATGGACCTGGAAGTGGACATTGCACAGTGTCTGGGACCTGGGCTTCTTCATATTGTTGTTCTCCTATGTGTGACCTACATCCTCCATGTCACCTCAAAATGTCAAGAAGATACTAGCTGCAGCTATCAAGGTGGCATGCCAGTCCAGCCACCAGAAAGGAAAGGAGAGAAGAGAAAGGGCAACCTTCCTCCTTTTAAGGATATTTCTGGAAAATAACACGTAATTCTTTAAGTTGTATTCCATTGTCCAGAGTTTAGTTATACAAATAGTTGTAAAGGAGGCTGAGAAATTTTATTTTTCTTCTGGACAGACATATGCCCAGCTAAAAAATTGTAGTCTATTATTCAAGCGAAAAGGTAGAATGGATATCAAAGGACAAATTAGCAGGATTTCCACTGGTAGGTTAAAGATCAGCATATAACTTTTGAATCTCCCAAAACTTTACTAATAGCCTACTCTTGGCTTTGCCAATAACACAACCAATCAATTAGGCATACATTTTGTATATGTATTATATATATTCTTATAACAAAGTAAGCTAGAGAAAAGAAAATATTAAGAAAACCAGCCTGGGCATGGTGGCTCACACCTGTAATCCCAGCACTTTGGAAGGCCAAGGCAGGTGGATTGTTTGAGGTCAGGAGTTCGAGACCAGCCTAGCCAGCATGATGAAACCCTATCTCTACTAAAAACACAAAAAATTAGCCGGGTGTCGTGCTACATATCTGTAGTCCTAGTTACTCAGGAGGCTGAGGCAAGAGAATCACTAGAACCCAGGAGGCAGAGGTTGCAGTGAGCCGAGATCGCGCCATTGCACTCCAGCCTGGGAGACAGAGCAAGACTCCGTCTCAAAAAAAAAAAAAAAAAAAAAAAAGTAAACCATCAGGAGGAAAAAATGTATTTACTATTCATTAAGTGGAAGTGGATCATCATAAAGGTCTTCATCCTCATCTTCATGTTGAGTAGGCTGAGGAGAAGGAAGAGAAAGGGTTGGTCTTGCTGTCTCAGGGGTGGCAGAGTGGAAGATATTTTGCGTATACATGAATCCACACAGTTTAAACTTGGATTGCTCAGGGTTAATTGTATAGAATAAAAAGCAACAGCACACATTATCCCTTTTTACAATTTGTTTACTTGCTTGCTTATACTTACCTATCCAAATCAGAAGAGACTGGAAATTTTGGCCTATATAGTATTTTGATGCTCTTGGAACTATTTTAAAAGCTTTAGTTGAATGCTATTTATTCTAATATAATGAGTTCTAGAGGTAATATCTGTTTTGTTACAGTTTATTTTAGTTCACACTAAGTTGTATTAAAAAGGGAATTAATAATTCCCTCCCTCCCTCCCTCCCTTCCTTCCTTCTTTCGTTCCTTTCTCTGTCACCCAGGCTGGAGTGCAGTGGCGTGATCTCAGCTCACTGCATCCTCTGCCTCCAAGATTCAAGTCATTCTCCTGCCTCAGCCTCTCAAGTAGCTGGGATTACAGGCGTGCACCACCACATCCAGTTAATCTTTGTTTTTTTAGTAGAGACGGGGTTTCACTATGTTGGCAAGGCTGGTCTCAAACTGCTGACCTCAGGGGAACCTCCCACCTCAGCCTCCCAAAGTGCTGGGATTAGAGGCGTGAGCCACTGCACCCAGCCTAAAAAGCAGTATAATTTCTTATGTGTTCTTGACTATTCTTAAAATAGCTAGTTAGCTAAATATATAGATTAGCAGATTAAAGCTTCCAGAAAAGAGTTCCATGACACATAGAAAAGATATTTAAGGCTGGGTGCAGTGGCTCACACCTGTAATCCCAGAGCTTTGGGAGGCTATGATGGGAGGATTTCTTGAGGCCAGGAGTTTACAACCAGCCTTGGCAACATGGTGAGACCCCATCTCTACAAAAAATACAGAAGTTAACCAGGCATGGCGTGGCACATTTGTAGTCCCAACTATTGGGGAGGCTGAGGCAAGAGGCTCACTTTAACTCAGAAATTGAGGCTGCGGTGAGCCAAGATCATGCCACTGCAGTCTAGCCTGGGCAACAGAGCAAGGCCTCAATTCTTAAAAAAAGAAAAGAAATAAAAAAGGTATTTAAATTCTGCTGGCCGAGCGTGGTGGCCGATGCCTGTAATCCCAGCACTTTGGGAGCCCAAAGCAGGCAGAACACATGACGTCAGGAGTTTGAGACCAGCCTGGCCAACATGGTGAAACCCCATCTCTACTAAAAATACAAAAATTAGCCGGGCGTGGTGGTATGTGCCTGTAGTGCTAGCTGCTCGGGAGGCTGAGGTGGGAGAATCACTTGAACCCGAAAGGCGGAGGCTGCAGTGAGGTGAGCTGAGCTGAGATTGCACCACTGTATTCTAGCCTGGGTGACAGAGGAAACTCTGTCTCCAAAAAAAAAAAAAAAGGAGGCTTCATGTGTAGAGATTGAAGCTTTATTATTTTCTAGTTGTACCTTTTCAATCAAGCCATTTAAACTTTCTGGGTTTCAGTTTATTCATCTTCAGGACACATGGACACATGGCTAATGCCTACCTCAAAAGTTAGTTTCAGGATTAAATGAAAAAAACATATGAAAGAGCCTGGTACTGTGCTTAAAACTCAGTAGAGTTATTTCCATTTGAACATGGTAATTAAGGTCAGTAGATGTTATTTGCATTTGAATGCAGTAATTATTACCTTTAATATCTTCTGCCTTCATCTGTAGTTGTTTTTGATACCTCCAAGCCCAAAGTTACCTAATCATTTAGTGAACAAAATGGTTCTCAAAGTGCAATCCCCCACTAACGTGTCAAACAGTGGAATCTTTTTAATTTTTCTTATTTGATCCCATGAGGGGAAGTGGGTAGCAGGAGGCTAAGTAGTTCAGTTGACCAGGGACAGAGTTAACCGGTGACGGGAGAAATTGAGAAGTACAGAGAAGGCATAGCACCCAAAGGTGAGTGGCAAAAGTAGGATTTCAGCCCACATTCTGATCCTAGAGCCCACACTCTTAGTCACTAGGTTTTATTGCCCATTTTAACCAAGGAGGCCGTGCTTTGGCCAGTCAGAGTAGGAGAGATTTGTACCAGGAGAGTTTGAGGAGTGAAATAGGATGATCCAAGTTCCACAGGAACACTCACCGAGGCATTTATTCAGGAAGCTGTTATTATTTATGTTATTTTTATTTATTTATTTATGAGGTGGAGCCTTGCTCTGTCTCCCAGGCTAGAGTGCAATGGCGGATCTTGACTCACCGCAACCTCTGCCTCCCAGGTTCAATAATTCTCTTGCCTCAACTTCCCGCATAGCTGGGACTACAGGCACATGTCACCATACCTGGCAAATTTTTGTATTTTTGGTAGAGACGAGGTTTCACCATGTTGGCCAAGCTGGTCTCGAACTCCTGACCTCATGATCCACCTACCTTGGCCTTCCAAAGTGCTGGGATTACAGGCATGAGCCACCGCGCCTGGTCTATTATTTATGTTGAAATAGACTTTGAGTGCTTTGTACCAGGTAGCTTAGATTTTCTCCTGCCAGTGCCTCCTTGTCTTTATTTTTGAATGGTAATCTGTTAGGGTCATAGCGTTAGTGGAAAGGGGTTGGGATCCAGACTCCGAGGGAGGGTTCTTGGATCTCGCGCCACGGCTAGTCAGTAGAGTAAAGTGAAAGCAAATTAGGCCAAACGTGGTGGCTCACGCCTGTAATCCCAGCACTTTGGACAGCCAACCCGGGTGAGTCACCTGAAGTCAGGAGTTGGAGACCAGCCAGGCCAATGTGGTGAAACTCCATCTCTACTAAAAATACAAAAATTAGACCAGCATGGTGGCGGGCACCTGTAACCCCAGCAACTCAGGAGGCTAAGGCAGGAGAATCGGTTAAACCTGGGAGGCAGAGGTTGCAGTGAGCCGAGATTGCATCATTGCACTCCAGCCTGGGCGACAAGAGCGAGACTCCATCTCAAAAAATATATATATAGCGAGTTTATTAGGAAAGTAAAGGAAAACAGAATGGCTACTCCATAGACAGAGCAGCGGGTTGCCCGTTTTTATGGTTATTTCTTGATTATATGCTAAACAAGGGGTGGATTTTTCATGCCTTCCCTTTTTAGACCATATAGGGTAACTTCCTGATGTTACCGTGGCATTTGTAAACTGTCATGGCGCTGGTGGGAGTGTAGCAGTGAGGACTACCAGAGGTCACTCTCGTGGCCATCTTGGTTTCGGTGGGTTTTGGCCGGCTTCTTTACTGCAACCTGTTGTATCAGCAAGATCTTTATGACCTGTATCTTGTGCTGACCTCCTGTCTCATCCTGTGACTTAGAATGCCTTACACATCTGGGAATGCAGCTCAGTAGGTTTCAGCCTTATTTTACCCAGCTCCTATTTAAGATGGAGTTGCTCTGTTCAAACACCTCTGACAATAGAATTCTATCAAAATTAAAGCAGAGTTGAATTGCGTGGAGAGGATTAAAAATATTCAGTTTCTCATTCTTTGTAAGATTAATACTTGCAAATCAAGCATTAGTCAGTTAACTAAATGCTTACTATTAGTCATTTTATTTTTATTTAGGTATACTAAGAACTGTCTTTTTATTCCTAAAATCTTGAATTTTCTAAACTTGCTTTTGATAGTTAAAATAGAGTTTTACTAATTTAACCTGAAACTATCTCTAAGAGTTGAACTTTCTATTCAAGGAAAAATACCTTTCACAAGCATTCAATATCTGCTTTTCATGGGATTGACTTGATTAGACATTAGAAAAAAAGATAAAAGTGCTAAGTACAGTTTCATCTTACCTTTTAAGAAAATGTGTGTGATTTATAATTTGTAAAAGAGACAGTGATTTATGTTAAAATATTGATTCTCTCCCAAGCTGATGTTCTTGAGCAGTTCATTTAATCCTTCCCAGCTTCACTGTTTCTTGTTTTTAGAAAGGACTGTTGCAGAATTAAATGAGATAATTTATTTAAAGGTAACTATTACTCAAAAGGCAACATTTGTTATTAGAAATTTGGGTTTAGAATTGCCCATAAGAGATTTTGGATTAATCTTAAATATTTGTTTCCTTGCTTGATTTCCTCCTCTGCTGTTGCTTTTACCTTTCTGTTTTGCTTGCTTTTTCCTTTAGTTCCTTTCCCTCTCATTTATCTTTTATCTTGTGAGAAAAGCAATTGTTCACTGATATGTAAGATCCTGTCCAGGACCTGACTATCAATTGCTTTCAGAGTCTAAAGATGAGACAAAAATGAAAACAGACTGGCTGCAATGTCTGATATAATTCCTTTTTGATGTCATCATCTCAGCCCCGCCTGAAAAAAAAATCCAAGAAGATATGAAAGCCCAAAGGGTAAAGCATTAAACCATGCAAAAATACCAACACCAGAGAGAAAACAAGTATCTATGACTCTGTGGGAAGGGTGTGAATGACAGGTGGTGTCAGCTTATTTTGACAGCCTTTGGTAGCTTTTCTGTATCTTTATTAAACTCATCTTAGCTACCAGTTTTTCAGGACTTAGTCTTTTTTTTTTGTCAGTTTCTTTAGGTGTATGGGATAGATGCTTTCTTTCATTCAGTGGCTTTTCTTTAGAATACACATGCGATCTCCTTCACTTTCAGTCATTTTGGCAAGTGTAGATCTCAATCACAACATTAGCCTTAAATATTCAAGGGTCAACTTATTTTAAAAAATTGACTCTATGTTTATTTTATTATGATAAAAAATATATAAAATTTATCATCTTGATCACTTTAAGTGTACAGTTTAGTAGTGTTAAATATCTTTAGATTGTTGTAAACTAGATCTCCAAAACTTTATCTTTCTGAACTGAAATTCTATACCTATTAAACAATAACTTCCTGCTTTTAAAAAAAGTTTTGTAACAACTCCTTTTCCCCCATCCATAGCACCTGGCAACCACCATTACAGTTTCTGTTTCTATGAATTTGACTAGTTTAGATACTTTGTGTAAGTGGAATCATACTGCATTGTGACTTTTTGTGACTGCCTTATTTCATATAGCATAATTTTCTCAAAGGTCATTCATGTTGTAGTATGTGACAGGGTTTTCTTCCTTTTGAAGGCTGCATAGTATTCTATTGTCTGTATAGACCACTTTGTGTTTCTCCATTCATCCACTGGTGGACCTTTGAGTTGCTTCCACCTCTTGACTGTTGTGAATAGTGCTGCTATGAACATGAGTGTGCAAATATTTCTTCAGGACTTTGCTTTCAATTATTTTAGAGATACACCCAGAAGTAGAATTGCTGGATCATATGATATTTCTAATTTTTTTGAAGTACGTCCATACTCTTTCATAGGGGTTATACCATTTTACAATCCTAACAACCACGCATAAGCATTCCAGTTTTTTCAAATCCTCGTCTACACTTGTTATTTGCTGGTTTTTTGGTAGTAGCTACACTAGTGGGAGTGAGGTGATAGCTCATTGTGATTTTGATTTGCATTTCTCTAATTGATGATGTGTTGAGCATCTTTTCACATGCTTAATGGCTATTTGTATACCATGTTTGGGGAAATGTCTGTTTATGTCCTTTGCCCATGTTTAAATCAGGTTATTTGATTTATATTTTGTTGTTTTAGGAGTTCTTTATATATTCTAGATATGATATACCCTTATCAGATAAATAATTTGCAAATATATTCTCCCATTATGTGGACTGCCATTTTACTGTTTTGATTGTGTACTTTGTTTTGTTTGTTTGAGACACAGCCTCGCTCTGTCGCCCAGGCTGGAGTGCAGTGGCATGATCTCAGCTCATTGCAACCTCCACCTCCCGGGTTCATGCGATTCGCATGCCTCAGCCTCCTGAGTAGCTGGGACTAGTGGTGCATGCCACCACACCTGGCTAATTTTGGTATTTTTAGTAGAGACGGGGTTTCACCACGTTGGCCAGACTGGTCTCAAACTCCTGACCTCAAGTGATCCACCCGCCTCGGCCTCCCCAAATGCTGGGATTACAGGCATGAGCCACCGTGCCTGGCCCTTGATTGTGTACTTCGAACAAATGTTTTAAATTTTGATATGTACCATTTGTCTACTTTTTTTTTTTTTTTTTGTAATCTGTGCTCTTGGTGTCATATCCAAGAAACCATTGCCAAATCCAAAGTTATGAAGCTTGTCATCTATTTTTTCTTCTACAGATTTTATAGTTTGGAGTAATAGACTTACTTTATCTCTCTTTATTTGACTTTAATTTTTAGAGCAGTATTAGGTTCAATGCAAAAATGAGCAGAAAGTAGAGTTCCCAATACCTCCTCCCCGACACACGGGCAGCCTCTCCCACTCTCAGTATCCTGCACCTGAGTACATTTGTCATAATTGACAAACCTACATTGACACATCATTATCACCCGGAGTCCGTAATTTACATTAGAGTTCACTCTTGGTATACATTCTATACATTTTGACAAATTATAATGGCATGTATCTTACCACATAGTATTATACAGAATCGTTTTACTGCCATGAAAATCCTTTGTGCTCTTTTATTCTTCCCAGGATAGAGTGCAGTGGTGCGATCACAGCTCACTGCAGCCTCAAATACCCAGGTTCAAGTGATCCTCCCACCTGTGCCTCCCAAGTGGCTAGGATTACAGGCATGTGTCACAAGCCTGGCTAATTTTTAAAAATTTTTTGTAAAGATGACCTCTTCATCTATTGCCCAAGCTGGTTTCAAACACCTAACCTCACACGAACGCCTGCTTTGGCCTCCAAAAGCTCTGGGATTATAGGTGTGAGCCACCACACCTGGCCACTCAAGAGGTTAACTTTTAATCCAGAAATTTTGAACTATTCAGAAGATACTCTCATCAAAGTATTCAGTGTCCAAGTTGCAGAACTGTAAGATACTTCTGAGAGTTTTTCATCTGGTCTAATACTCATTGAAGTAGAAATTTAATCAGAGTTATGTTTTCCTTCTCACAAGCAATCTTAATTAATGAAAGCTTCAAAACCATAAAACATTATTTAAGAAAATTGCCAGCTCTTTTGCATGCTTTTAGAGCATGACAGTTTTTAAAGTTTTTTTTCCACAGGTATTCTTAATTGTGATCATCTTACAAATTCTGTGAGATGGTTAAGGCAGGCAAGATAATTTACATTTAACTCATTGACCAGTCTGAGGCTGGACTAAGTTAAGTGAACTGCCCAGGATTTCATGGCTAGAAAGTAGAATCCAGGTTCTTAACCCCAAGTCATTGTCTCTCTCCACTCTACCTCCTTGCCTCTTCTTTTGGCCATGAAAATATGAATATGCTGTTAGCCTCTTGCAGAAGTAAATAAGATTTTGTTAGTGTCTGGTTTATTTCCCCAACTGTTTAAAACAGCGTAAGGCCAGGTGTGGTGGCTCACATCTGTAGTCCCAGCACTTTGGGAGGCCAAGGCAGAAGGATCACTTAAACCCAGGGTCTCTACAAAAACTTTAAAAATTAGCCAGCCATGGTGGTGCATGCCCATAGTCCCAGCTACTCAGGAAGCTGAGGTAAGAAGAGCACTTGAGCCTGTGAGGTCGAGGCTGCAGTGAGCCATGATCACGCCACTGCACTCTAGCCTGGGTGACAGAGTGAGATCCTGTCTCAAAAAATAAAATAAAGAAGAAAAAACCGCATAGACTGTGACATATTGTGGGGTGAAGTTGTTAAATAGAAATATTTGTTATTGTTTAGAATTATTTGGGTGGCCAGGCATTGGTGACTCACTCCTGTAATCCCAACAATTTGGGAGGCCATGGAAGAAGGATTGCTTGATCCCAAGAGTCTGAGACCATCCTGGACAAATAGCGAGACCCTCTCTCTTAAAAAAAAAAAAAAATTATCGCAGGCCGGGCTCGGTGGCTCACACCTGTAATCCCAGCACTTTGGGAGGCTGAGGTGGGCAGATCATGAGGTGAGGAGATCGAGATAATCCTGGCTAACACGGTGAAACCCCATCTCTACTAAAAAAAATACAAAAAATTAGCCAGGCGTGGTGGCGGGAGCCTGTAGTCCCAGCTACTCGGGAGGCTGAGGCAGGAGAATGGCGTGAACCTGGGAGGCGGAGCTTGCAGTGAGCCAAGATTATACCACTGCACTCCAGCCTGGGCAACAGAGTGAGACTCTGTCTCAAAAAAAAAAAAAAAAAAAATTATCCAGGTACAAGTAGTGGGTACCTGTAGTCCCAGCTACTTGGGAGGCTGAAGCAGAAGGATCACTTGAGCCCAAGTGGTTGAGGCTGCAGTGAGCCATGACCATACCACTGTACTCCAACATGAGTGACAGAGTGAGACCTTATCTCTAAATAAATAAATAAATAAATGTGAACAAAATAATTATGTTTAGATTGAGTCTGTCTTATCTGAAATGCTTAGGAGCAGAAGTGTTTCAAATTTTGGATTTTTTCAGATTTGGTATGATTTACGTATACCTAATAAGCTATATGTGGGACCCAAGCCTAAACATAAAATTCTTTTTTTAATATATATACACACACACACACACACACACACACACACACACGTGCCTTATACACATAGCCTGAATGTAATTTTTACAATATTTTAAATAAATTTGTGCATGAAATAAAGTTTTTGCTGTGACCCGTCATGTGAGGACAGGTGTGGAATTTTCCACCTGTGGCTTCATGTTGGTGTACAAAAAGTTGCAGATTTTTGAGCATTTCTAATTTTGGATTTTCAGATTAGGAATGCCCAACCTGTATTAAACAAATTATAGTATTTCTGATGTTCTTTCTCATAAAACTATTTTTAAGGGGTGTCATGGGATTTTCTGTTACCATTTAAAAGTTAAATGTTAAAGCAATACTATGTACTGTGTCATTTTGTGCCTGTTTCTTAAACTCTCATAGCCTGTTTCCTCATTTGTAAAAGTAATGACAACAATAATTTTAAAAAGCAAGGTTATGTAATTAAAATTGGTTTGCATGGTACTTTAAGACACTCTCTATAAGAAATAAGGAAGGGAAGTTTTGGCTGTGAGGGAACAAACTTCTGGTACATTGTAACTACTAGGTGTGAGGCATTAAGTTAAATACTTTACATTCTTTAATTCTATGTTCTGCCATTCCTAGGGCAAGAAAAGTGATTAAAGAAGCGGACACACAGTTAAGTAATTTTCAGGAGGTCAACAAGAACAGTGTGGCTTCAGGGGAATTTGCAAAATAGATCTTTTTGACTTCACCATGTACTTTTTAGTGAAGCTCTTTCTGATTCTAAAGCTTGTATACTTTTTTCTGATAGACTCTGGTTCAAAATACCCCAAATACAGTGTTTTTAATAATGACAAAACATTTGGATCACCCAAAAAAGATATTCTTTGTTTTTGTTTTGTTTTGTTTTTGAGACGGAGTCTCGCTCTGTCGCCCAGGCTGGAGTTCAGTGGTGCAATCTAGGCTCACTGCAAGCTCTGCCTCCCGGGTTCACACCATTCTCCTGCCTCAGCCTCCCGAGTAGCTGGGACTACAGGCACTCACCACCACGCCCGGCTAATTTTTTTGTATTGTATTTTTAGTAGAGATGGGGTTTCACCTTGTTAGCCAGGTTGTTCTCGATCTCCTGACCTCATGATCTGCCCACCTCAGCCTCCCAAAGTGCTAGGATTACAGGCATGAGTCACCGCGGCTGGCCCCAAAAACGATATTCTATCAGCTTAATCTTGGAATCTTTTCTTAAAATTTAATTCCTAGGGAAAGTAAAAGTGTATTAATTAGAAATTTTTATTAATAAATAGCCTGTTTCTTGACCAATTCAGAAAACGACAAATTTGTAAGCTCGTGTTGCTGTAATGTATTGATATATTATGCTGTACCTACTCTGGGCCAGAAACTCTGCCTACACAAGACAGAATTAGTTTCTTCTCTCATTGAGCTGACAAGAGAGTGAGGCTACAAGCAATAAATGACTAAAGATGACACAACAAAATACCGCCAAATCTCAGCTGGAACTCTGCTTCCTCCCTGAGGCTTATTCTGATGGCTACTGGAAATAATACGTATGTACAGGGCTCTGGGCACACAGCCTGATGGTTTCCTAAGCAGGTGTGCAGAGAGAAGCTCCACGCTATCAGTCACTAAAGGAACCAGGTCAGTTTGAGAAATAACATGTTTTAATCCTTTTTCTACATTCTACTGCAGTTTCGTTTAATTACTGAAAACTACCATTATTTTTCCTTCTAGGAAATATGATTAAATATTAAGATTGTCAGTGCCACTGCTGATGACCACGATCTGATGCGGTGCGGAGCTCTCGTTGAGCATTACTGCATGACTGTGGGGTGACCAGGAAGCAAACTCAGCCCAACCCTAGCACATTTCTACTACACTGTAACCATAGTGAGCTTGCAGCTCACTACTTTCATAGTGATTAAAGAACCACGTTCTGTGTTCTCCTGGTAATTAAAATATATGGCAAATGATTATAGAGAGTGTTTCTAAAATTACATTTGGCTTTTCTCAGTGCTGTTTTCAAAATTAAAACATGTTTACTGTTTTCTCTTAAGACTGAGTTAAAAATCTGAAGTAATTATCAGACCTTTTTTTATGAATCTCATATTCAGGCATTTCTAAGGGTTATAAAGGCATTTTGAGCTAGGATAGGGACTTACCTTAGTGTTCTTAATGTGCATAAGAATTTCATAAAGATCTTTTTTTTTTTCTTTTATAAATGGTGACTCCTTGGCCCCATCCCCAGAGATTTCGATTTTGAAGATATGACACGGAGCCCAGACACCAGCACTTCGTACAGGACTTCTTCTGGTGATCCCAGGACCACACTGGGACATGCTGGTTTAGGCACAGTGGTACACTTCTGTAGAAAGGCTTCAAAGGACATGCCGAGCAAAACTGATATTGTGAGCCTGATACTTTGAGCTTGGGCACATATGTGACCAGCAATTAGGGTGGATAAACTTCCTTGTACTAAACTAATTTCATTTTATGTTTTAAGCCTAAAGGTGGTCAGTGAACTTGAACTTTGTCATTGTAGATTGATCATTTGCCACCTAGGTCTTCTCCATTAGATAATTGCCTGAGAGATACCCCCATCTCTCGCACTCTCTCTCTCTTCTTTTTTTTTTTTTTTTTTGGAGACAGAGTTTTGCTCTTGTTGCCCAGGCTAGAGTACAATGGCACAATCACGGCTCACTGCAACCTCCACCTCCCAGGTTCAAGCGATCCTCCTGACTCAGCCTCCGAGCAGTGAGCCGAGATCATGCCACTGCACTCCAGCCAGGATGACAGAACGAGACTCCATCTCAAAAAACAAACAAACACACTTTCTGCTCCAAAAGCAAAGTGATACCCTCAAGGCAGGAAGCCTGTGCTTCCTTCCCTAAGCTAGCTTTGGAATAAAAAGTCACTTTCTTTATACTAAAAAATAATAATTTAAAAATAACTCATTCTCTATCTCCTAGAAAAATGGGGGTACTCAGTTACAAAACTGGCTTAATTCATGAGGAGTTCTGAATGATATTCTTTGTTTTGCCATTCACTTGTGATTAAGCTCTATGATCTGTAGTGTCCTTGATTGTGAAGGATCTGGACTGGTTTCTTGCTGTCTCCAAACTAAGTGTGATTTCATTGTTATTTTGTATTTATTTGAGACAGTCTCACTCTGTTGCCCAGGCTGGAGTGCAGTGGCATGATCTTGGCTTTCTGTGACCTTGACCTCTTGGGTTCAGGCGATCCTTCCACCTCAGCCTCCTGAGTAGCTGGGACTATAGGCATGAGCCACCACACCTGGCTAATGTTCTTTTAATTTTTTGTGAAGATGGAGGTCTCACTGTGTTTCCCAGCTGGTCTCGAACTCCTGGGCTCAGCCTTCCAAAGTGCTGGAATTGCAGGCATGAGCCATCATGCCCAGACCCAAATTAAGTGTGATTCTTAAGAGTTTAGGTACTGATTGATGAAGTTGAATCCTTCTTTGTCTCCTGTTATGTGACTGAAAGATCTCAATCATATTTGGAACTTTTTATGCTTTTGATAGTACCTAATTCAATCTTTACTCCTTTTGTTTTCACCCTTACATCCCTAGCAAATAGCATAGTGTCTAGCCCAGAGCCAGTATTCAGATTTTTTTTTTTTTTTAATAAATAAGTGGAGTAAAGTCAGCTATTCCTTTTTTCTCCAACTCTTTGAGTTCTTTTTAATCTCGTCCAGTCGATGCCCTTAATCCAGTGTACATCCATTCCTATAATTGTT
This sequence comes from Macaca thibetana thibetana, assembly GCF_024542745.1. Lineage (NCBI taxonomy): Eukaryota > Metazoa > Chordata > Mammalia > Primates > Cercopithecidae > Macaca > Macaca thibetana. The sequence continues at coordinate 61,164,826 of NC_065578.1, forward strand.
GGGTACATGGTAATAGCCTCCTAAATGGTCAGCTTTCCTATTCTTGCCCTCTCAGCCCTCCTTCCCATTGTTAAGTGGTAATTCATCTTTAAACACTGTTCAAAGCATTTCAGCATCTCTGCCTGGTCCAGATGTTTGGAACCTCTGTCTACTTGGTCCTAGCAGCAGTTTCAGGCTTATCATCTCCTTCATTCCTGAGCTCCAAGTGACATTCAGCTGCAGCTGTCTGTGGATACCATAAACCAGCCCAAAGTGAATTCTCACCTGCTTGTGTTTCACTCCATGCCTCTAAGGATCAGATAACAGCTTCCTTGTTAGCCTTCAGCTTCCTTTACTTTGGACTTCCAAACAGTTCAAAAGCCTGTTGGTTTTCAAATTATTTTCTACTACCACATGCTAATTTTGCCTCTAATTTTTTCTCCATCAGTCTACTTTTATAATCATGCTTGGTCTTCCTGTCTCTTTCTCCCCTTTTCAAGTCATCCTGTGTGTGCTGTGGCCACGCTTCCTAAGGCTCAGCTCTGGGGTTTGCCTATATGTGTTCCATGTCTCGCCTTAAATTGTCAATTCCAAAAGGGCTGAGGAAGGTTTTAGGCTTTCCTTCTGCTACTCCAACAGATGTGACATAACGTGCTGCTTTATTTTCCTTGCGTTGATGGGTAAACACACAGGATTTGAAGTGAGACATATCCACACCTGAAACCCAAATCTTACCAATTACTTACTTCGAGTTTAGGCAAGTTCCATAACCTCCACTGGCCTCAGCTTCATTATCTGTAAGATGGGGTGGTTATACTTATAGCATCGTTATGAGGATGTTTTTTCCTTTTTTTTTTTTTTTTTTTTTTTTTTGAGATGGAGTCTTGCTCTTGTCACCCAGGCTGGAGTGCAATGGCACAATCTTGGCTCACTACTCTTGGGTTTAAGTGATTCTCCTGCCTCAGCCTCCCAAGTAGTTGGGATTACAGGTACCCACCATCACGCCCAGCTAATTTTTGTATTTTTGGTAGAGATGGGGTTTCTCCATCTTGGCCAGGCTTGTCTTGAGCTTCTGACCTCAGGTGATCCGCCCGCCTCAGCCTCCCAAAGTGCTGGGATTACAGGCGTGCACCACTGCGCCCAGCCTTGTTTTGTTTTTCAGTTGTGAAAAATTTCAGACATTTACCAACATAAATAGTCAGCAAATTCTCCCAGATTCAATAATTACCAAGATTTTACTATACTCATTTCACCTATTCCTTTTATTTTATTTTTCTTTACTGAAATATTTTCAAATTATCCCCAGACATTATGTCATTTTATTCATACACATTCATCTCTTAATCATATAACTACAATACCATTAATTTTCTTAACATCATAATTTTTTGTTTTTTTCTAATATATAATCTGTAATTAAATTTATTGTCTCAAAATATATTTTTACAATTGGCTTGTTCAGATAGGATTCAAACAAGGTCCTCACATAATAGTATTTTTTGTTTGCTTGCTTTTTTAGAGATGGGGTCTCGCTCTGTTGCTCAGGCTGGAGGGCAGTGGCGTGATCATGGCTCACTACATCCTCCACCTCCCAGGCTCAAGGGATTCTTCAACCTCAGCCACCCATGAAGCTGGGATTACAGGCATGTGCCACCATACCCAGCTAATTTTTTTGTATTTGTAGTAGAGATGGGGTTTTGCCATGTTGGCCAGTCTGATCTCGAACTCCTAGCCTCAAGTAATTGGCCCACCTCAGCCTCCCAAAGTACCGGGATTACAGGCATGAGCCACTATGCCCAGCCCAAACTGGAAATTCTTTGGATTAGTGGGTAGGTGATAAGAAATAAGAAAGAAAGTTTAAAAGGTTAATTCATCTTTCCCAGTGCAAGAAAAAGGAAATAATGGTAGAATGTGAAAAAGAAGATTAAAAAGGTTAATTGATAAGTTGTTTACAGCAATAATATTCCAATTTAGGTGTTTTATAGAGGTGTCCTAGAGTCCCCCCGGGGATGAGGGGTTGAGGGGAGGCTCCATTTAAGACTTTTTCTCGCAGATTCAGCCAGAACACTGATTACAGGTGTGAACCACCGTGCTGGCTGGCATTACAGTAGTTTACGTCTCTTTTTTAAAAAGAAATTTATTAGCTGGGTGCTGTAGTGAACACGTGTAGTCCCACAGCTATGCAGGAGGCTGAGGCAGGAGGATCTCTGAGGCCAGGAGTTTGAGGCTGTGGTACACTATGATGCAGCCTCTGTGAATAGCCACTGTACTCTAGCCTGGGCAACATAGTAAGACTCAAAAAAAAAAAAAAAAACTTAAAAAATTTAAAATAAAAATAAGTTAATTGAAATACAAACAGAAAACTGTACTGTAGTTTGCTGAATTTTCACAAAGAATATATTCCCATGTAACCACCATCCAGGTAATGAAACAAAACATTACTAATACCCAGAAGTCACTTTGTGCCTCCTCTGATTCACTATTTCTTCTCTCTTCTCTGAAAGTCATCATTTTTTAAATTTTTTCTATTTGTTTATTGTTGATGTTGTTTATCTCTTACAGGAAGAGATTTTCTCTATTAGTTTGGACATTCATTTTCATATGCTCCTTCCTTCTCTCCTTCCCTCCCTCCCTCCCTCCCTCCCTTCCTTCCCTCCCTCCCTCCCTCCCTCCCTTCCTTCCTTCTTTCCTTCCTTCCTTTCTTCCGTTCTGTTTTTCACTCTTGTTGCCCAGGCTGGAGTGCAGTGGCGCAGTCTGGGCTCACTGCAACTCCATCTCGCAGGTTCAAGCTATTCTTCTGCCTCAGCCTTCCGAGTAGCTGGGATTAAAGGCATGCACCACCACACCCAGCTAATTTTGTATTTTTAGTAGATGTGGGGTTTCTCTGTGTTGGTCAGGCTAGTCTCAAACTCCCAGCCTCAGGTGATCTGTCCGCCTGAGCCTCCCAAAGTGCTGGGATTACAGGCGTGAGCCACTGTGCCCAGCCTGTGCTATTTCTTCTGATAAGTTACAGTTTCTTTTATATATTTTTACTTCTCAAATCTGAAAGTACTAACTCAGAGAATTAGAAGTTGGTTAGTGCATGAGAAAAGTTAGATTGAGATGTTTATTTTACCTGATTTTTTTTAAGTGGAATTGTTATATTTAATATATAGAGGAGTGTTTTAAAATGTTTTCTCTGTATTATATTATTCTTTGTTATTTGGAAACAGAACAGATGACTAAATGTTTCTGAAATTGTACTGAGTCATTATTCCAGTGTGTTGAACATTTGCTATTAAAATACTGGGCAGTGACTTGAATTAAGTTTCTTTCTTGGGAGAAAGGCTCTGTTACTTAGCAACACCTAATATCCTATGATGATACGAAAACACTCTGTGACAATAATGGAGAAATGTTCTTGGCTTTCTTGGACAAGAAAAAGGCATCAATGCTTTGATACAGAATTATGAGCAACTTGGGATTCCTTTCTTCAGATAACATTGTCCTGGGGCTAGAAAATCCATGTTTAAAATAAGCATGAGTGTTCAGCTGCATCAAGAGACTGTTCTCTCTCCAATTATTCTAGTCTGATGTTCATTCAGGGATACTTGAATAAAGCCTGGTCCCAAAAGAAGTAGTTTACTTATCTACTCATCTCTGATTTTTATTTAGAAATGGGAGGGCATCTAGGTTATTTGAAAAAGGAACTACAGCCACTTGACTAACACACTGCATAAGTGGAGGGGAAGAGAAATATCTTTCCATCTTAGGTTCATGGCTGAGGTCTTTATAACAACAAAAGACAGATTAGGCCAGGCTCAGTGGTTCACACCTGTAATCCCAGCACTTTGAGAGGCCAGGGTGGGCAGATCACGACCATCCTGACCAACATGGTGAAACCCTGTCTCTACTAAAAATTCAAAAATTAGCTGGATGTGGTGGCACGTACCTGTAATCCCAGCTACTCAGGAGGCTGAGGCAGGAGAGTGGCTTGAACTCAGGAGGCAGAGATTGTAGTGAGCCAAGATCACGCCACTGCACTCCAGTCTGGCGACAGAGGGAGACTCTGTCTCAAAAAAAAAAAAAAAAAAAAAAGATAGATTAACCAAAGAAAAGCAAACACATTTATTTAATATACACAGGAACCTTCATAAGGAAATGAAGTCCCAAGGAAACAAACCTGTGTGGTGTTTATGCTAGGTTTAAACCAGAGAAGTAAATAGCCATGGAGAAGTAGGATTGGATAAAGGAGGCATGATCTAATGGCAATAAACCAGGAGGAACTTACTCAGATTCTTCTCTGTGTCCCTGTGTCTTCAGAGATAACGATGCTCCCTTCCTCTGGGTGTAGGCAGGGCACCTCTGTAATGAAGGTCTTATCACCTGCTTCAGGGGAAGATCAGAGAAATCCTTCTTAGGTTTTTTGACCTGCTTCAGGGGAGAAGGGGTGGGAGAAGTGAGAGTTACCTTCCCGCTTCTGCTGTTTTCTCAAATGCCAAGATGCTATATTGTGGAGTAGTGTGTACTGAATCCCATCAAAAGTCAATGAAAACTGACACATGCCTGTAGTCCTAGCTATTCAAGAGGCTGAGGCTGGAGGATTGGTTGAGCCCGGGAGGTTGGGGCTGCAGTGAGCCATGATTGTGCCACTGAACTCTAGCCGGGTCAACAGAATGAGACTCTGTCTCAAAAAAAATAAAAAATAAAAATAAATAAAATCAGCAAAAGTCTATATAAAAATGACTGTTGTTTTTACAGATATTTCCTAGAAATACCAGATGTGGTAAGATTCTAGATCATTATAACACTTTTGATATTTTGTTGCCAAAAGCTAGTACTTATGTAATTTTTGTGTGTGTGTGTGTGTGGTGTGCATTTTCATATAGTAAACAAAGTATGGGTTCTTTAGTTTTTTTGTTTCTTAATTTTAAGAGAGAACTTCATTGACTTCAAGTAAAAGAATACTCTTTACTCCGTCTCTTTAAAATAATGTATTTTCAGTGAAATTGAAATGAGTAAATTTTAAGAAAACCATTCTCTATACATTTTCTTTCCACCTATCCTTTTCTCGCCCCATTGGTTGCTATGGCAACGACTCCCAGCAGCCCTTAGAGCAAATGCCAGGCCATGCGGGGTTCCCTGCAGTGAAGCCACATGTCTGATGCTGCACAACAGTTTGTGCTGACTCAGCCATGCACAGGAGGAGTGCTACTGTTTCTATCTTAAGTTTTGAATTAAAAACTAAACTGGCATTGCAGTCTTGATTTTTCAAAAATGAAAAACCAAGTCAGTTTCAAAAACCAAATCATTTTTCCTTCTCCCCTTGAAATTCTAGGTTCAGCTTTTGTTGTACTTACTAAAGAGAAGCAATTGTCACAGAGATTTACAGGAAACCCCAGAGATTTTGGATGGAGGGAGGCAGCCTAGGAAGCTGAGAGGAAGGGAAATCTATTACACAATCAAAATAAACCTCTTATTTAATCCTGAAGCCTGACTGTGGAGACAGAGATAGCGTCCATGTTAGATTAGTCTTATGACTGCCCTATGTAAAGGCTGCCTTAAATTTGGTCTCTGTGAACTTTTGTTGATTGTCATCATCAACATACTTTTCCTGGAAAGAAATGACTGCACCGCATGAGAGATTCATCTGTAGTTTACGAACCTAGTGGCCCATGAGAAGCACCTGAGCACCTCCTTACAAAGATTCCTTGCTCAGAATCTCAGCCTGTGGGACCCAGTCATGGTTCTGTTTCATAAGCGCCAAGGTGATATTTTAGGTAGTATGGGGGAGAAAGTATTATTTTTTCCTCACCCATTGCAAGGTTCGTGGCTGAGACCCTTATAACAAAAAGCAGATTAACAAGAGAAAAGCATAACAAATTTGTTTATGCCAAATTTTATACAACACAGGAGCCTTCAGAAAGAAAGACCCAAAGACCCAGGGAAAACTGTGTTTTTATGGACAGTCCTGCAGAAGTATGACTTGGGGACAAAAGGGTATGATCTAGTGGGGGGGAACTCAGGAATGCCTGTTTGTTATAAATCTTTTTTTTTTTTTTTTTTTTTTTTTGAGGCAGAGTCTCACTCTGTCGCCCAGGTTGGAGTGCAGTGAGATAATCTCTGCTCAATGCAACCTCCGCCTCCCGGGTTCAAGCAATTCTCCTGCCTCAGCCTCCCGAGTAGCTGGGACTACAGGCGTGTGCCACCACATCCAGCTAATTTTGTATTTCTAGTAGAGACAGGGTTTCACCTTGTTGGCCAGGCTGGTCTCAAACTCCTCAGGTGATCCACCCGTCTTGGCCTCCCAAAGTGCTGGAGTATCAGGCGTGAGCCACCGCGCTCAGCCTTGTTTCGATTCTTGTGCATCTGTGTGTGCTGTTCCCTTCCTCTGGGTGTAGGGCAGGACACCTGTCACATACACCTCTGCAGGGGGGAAAGGGGGGGAGGTCAGAGAGTGATCTTCCTAGGTTTTGTGGCCTGCTTCTGGGAAGTGGGGGCAGGGGCTTTCTAGTTTCTGTGGCCACTTCAGGAGAGAGGGGGTAAGAGAAGGTCAGAACACATAATCCTGCTTCTGTGGTTTGCTCAGTTTCCTTCAGTGTAAAATACTCAGTCTGCTAAGGTGCTACCTTTTAGGGTATTGTGTTCTGAATCCTGACATTAGCAATAAATCTAAGCCTGACCAATAATCTAAGGAGATAGGCCTGGGAACCATTGTTTCAGCTCTGAAGGGAACTTATTACCTCAAATGTCTACCAGTTGAAGAGATAGCTGTGATGGTGTGATGAACAGGTCACAGCACTTGGATTCAGCAGAACTGACCCTGACATAGGCCAAGTCACCTCAGTTCTCCGAGTATCCGTCAATTCATCTGCAAATGGAGGCATTTACGAAAGTGTGGGGAAGAATCGATGACACAGTGAACTGTGAAATATTTCTTTCATACAACGAAGTATTATGACCATGTGAGGATTCTGAAGATAGCTTCTTAAAACTGAGGGAGAAATTCAAAGTCATTTTATCTTTCCTTTAAAATGATATTAGAGAATTTTATACATGATTTGTTAGAGAAAAAATTGAACTATATGCTAGGAGACTTTATAACACTTTTCATATTTTGTTGCCAAAAGCTAGTACTGACACAATTTATGTGTGTGTGGTGTGTATTTTTGTATGGCAAACAAAGTATGGGTTCTTTTTTTTTTTTTTCTGTTGCTTAATTTTAAGAGAGAACTAAGTTGGCTTCAAGTATTAGGTTGGTGCAAAAGTCATCGTGGTTTTTTTCATTACTTTTAGTGGCAAAAATCACAATTACTTTTGTACGAACCTAATAAAAGAATACTCTTTACAAACCTCTTTAGTTTATAGTTTCTACCCATAAATTAGCTTCATAACCTTATATGAGATTTTTGTTCTTTGGTCTTATTTCTTTATCAAATGGAGTCTGAAAGTAAGGATGGGTGACTGTGACTGTGAGAGAAGGTCCATGATTTCTTAGTTCGTTTTGCCTGAATTAAAAGTCTCTGATTTCATGATATGGTGAAAACATAGCAATTAATGTATCGGAAGGGCTGGACCTGTCATCTTTTAAACTCCATCTAACTATGGGTCCAAATAAAAATCGTAGGATAACCCAAATTCTAAGGCCTGAAAATATTAATAAAAAATCAACGGAAGTATATGTATTACAGAGTATTTGGCACTTTTAGTCTCTTATTATTATGCTTTCTGTTTTATGAGGCACTGAAAAAAAAGGATTACCTATAAATCTTTTTGCTTGTCAAGTTTCTTCAGCTTGATAAAGTGGGTTTTAAAAGATAATGTGCACATAGTAATTTGTTTTTCTAGTAGTACTAACGGATTTTAATTTTGAATACAGCTCTAAAGAGGAAACTGTTTTACTTCTTTTAACTGAAGGGATAATTGTCTTTGAGAAAAAAATCATATCTGTCTAAAGCTTTTAGATTTCCAATCACTTTTATATAGCATTGTTTGGGACAGTGTCGGAACAGTGTGTCCTCGCAATTGAATAGGATCTTCAAAATCACTCACTTCTGTTTTCAGTAGGTTTAGATGGACTATCTAATATATGCCAGCCACTGTTGTGGGTGCAGAAGACTGCAGAGAGTTGGGTGGACAAGCAGCTCATGGAGTTTATATTCTAGGGGAGGGAAGTCGAAGGAAATAAGGAATCTAAAAAGATACTTTTCAGCTAGGACCATGAAGACCGATGGACATCACTGGAGACAGGGTCTTCCTTTGTCACCCAGGCTGGAGTGCGGGGTGTGATTATGGCTCAGTGCAGCCTCAACCTCCTGGGCTCATGCAGTTGTCCCACCTCAGCCTCCCAAGTAGCTGGGACTACAGGTGTCCACCCTCATGCCTGGCTGATGTTTTAATTTTTTGTAGAGATGGAGTTTTGCTATATTGTCCAGGCTAGTCTTGAATTCCTGTCCTCAAGCAATCTTTCTTCCTTCCAAAATGCTGGGATTACTGTACCCAGCCCCAAAAAATTATTAATAAAATTGTGTAACTATGAAGTATGCTCAATTCTTTTTTTTTTTTCTTTTTCTTTTTCTTTTTTTTTTTTTTTTTTTTTAAGACAGTCTTGCTATGTCACCCAGGCTGGAGTACAGTAGCATGATCTCAGCTTACTGCAACCTCCGCCTCCTGGGTTCAGGTGATTCTCCTGCCTTAGCCTCCCGATTAGCTGGGATTGCGGGTGTGTGTCACCATGCCAGCTAATTTTTGTATTTTTTGTAGAGACAGGGTTTCACTATACTGGGCAGGCTGGTCTCGAACCCCTGACCTTGCTAGTGATCTGCCCGCCTCAACCTCCCAAAGTGCTGGGATTACGGGCATGAGCTACCACGCTCAGCCTAAGTATACCCAGTTCTTTAATGTTTCAGGGTTGGGATTTTTTTTGCCGAGTTTTATTCTGTTGAGCTTATTTCATTCTCCCACAAAACAGAAAACAATACAAAGAAATTAAGGAAAGCTGAATAACTTATCTGTTAGCATTTAGGCCAAGAAAGTCAGAACAAGCTAGATGCAGGATTATTGGAAATGTCAACCAAAACGAGGCCTTGGCATGATACAGTAGAAAGTGTAGCTGACCAGTGGGTTGAGAATTGGCGAGAACATCTATACTATTCAGTATAGTTTGCAGATATTAGTTGTTTTTCCTGACGACACACTAAAATAAGCAAGTAACTTCAGCTGCTGGTATTTTTCTCAATGCTCTAACTAGTCATATGTGTGCTTGTCTCTGATGATAGATTTTCAGGTCCTTGAAAACAAATTCAGTATTGTATTCCCTTTGTATCACAAGCCTGGCCTGAATTTGGATTCAATTCATATTAGTTCATTGAATAAATAGGATTATAGTAGGGTCACAAAAAAGCATTGACTAGAAAAATACAGCTGCTGGTTTTGGCCAGGCATGGTGGCTCACGCCTATAATCCCAGCACTTTGGGAGGCCGACGCAGGCAGATCACGAGGTCAAGAGATTGAGACCATCTTGGCCAACATGGTGAAACCCCGTCTCTACCAAAAACACAAAAATTAGCTGGGCGTGGTGGCGCATGCCTATAGTCCCAGCTACTGAGGAGGCTGAGGCAGGAGAATCGCTTGAACCCAGAAGGCGAAGGTTGCAGTGAACCAAGATCGCGCCACTGTACTCCAGCCTGGCAACAGAGTGAGACTCTGACTCAAAAAAAAAAAAAAAAAAAAAAAAAAAAGAAGCTGCTGGTTTTAAAAGTTAGAATAATAAATCTATAACTTAGTCCCTCAGTGGGATGTTGATAAGGGAGCCAATTTTTTTAGGGTCTTTTAAGCCACTTATGGGGTTCTTTTTTAAATTGTGGTAAAATATACATAACAAAGTTTACTATTTTACCATCTTTAAGTGTATTGTTCAGTGTTAAATACATTTACATTGTGCAACCATCCATCTCCAGAACTTTTTTATTTTCACAAACAGAAACTACAGAAAGGGTTTTGATTCTACACTTTACTAGCACACAATTGTAAAGCTGTTTCAGTGGCCTACATATCACGGGACAAACACTTGATCCAGTGGTGGCATTTCTCTGCACCTGCAGATGTTCCAGGGTCTTCTCCTTGCCTCAAAGAAGAGACGCGGTGGAGAACAATGTTAGTCTCTTCCTCTAATGGTTCCCACCAGAGGGCTGTGTGGCTTTTCTTCATGCCATCATGGGCAAAACTGCTTTCTTTCTTAAGTCTCCATTTTTCTTAAAACAAACAAAAAGTTAAATAGAAAAGAGCAACTTTGTCACCAACTGAAGACTAACTGTAAACCTCAACATAACTATATCATGGAAACAAAAATCATGTGGGTTTGTTTCCCCTAACATTATTTGGATCCTATCTCCCAGGCATTTTTAGGAAACATCTACTTTTAGGGTAACAACCCCATTTTACATAAGAAATCTGGGTTCATAGAGGCTTAGTAATTTGTCCAAGGAATCAGAGATATTAAGTGTCTTAGCTTGTGTTTGAACTTAATTGTGACCCTAACCCTTATCCTTTCTATTCTGCCACAGAATGTGGGATGCTTCAGCCTCCCAAAGTGCTGGGATCACAGGCATGAACCACCATGCCCAGCCTCATTTCAATGTCTTTAATAGCTACTAGTTCATCACAGTTTTACATTTATTCTTGCACTAAATATTGTGTTTTAACTTTTTTGAGAAATGTATCTACATCATATAGATTTAAGAATGTACCAACTTACAGTTTGTATTGAGGTACTATCCATAATTTTATTTAAAAAACCTGTCTGCAGTTATTTTTCTCTTTTAGTTCTGTAATTTTTTAAAATTTATTTTTAGAGATGGGAGTCTCATGCTGTAGCCCAGGCTAAAGTGCAGTAGTACAATCATGGCTCACTGTAGCTTTGAACTCCTGGACTTAATGATCCTCCCGCCTCAACCTCCGGAGTAGCCAAAATTATAAGTGCGTGCCGCTATGCCAGGCTAACTTTTCAAACTTTTTGTACAGACAGGGTCTCGCTATGTTGCCCAGGCTTGTCTCAAACTCCTGGGCTGAAGCAGTCCTCCCAAAATGCTGGGATTACAAGCATGAGTCACTGTATCCAGCTTTGTAATTTATTTTTGTCATCTATTTTTTCTCATTAAGTTTTTAAAGAGCCTATCTTATTAATGTTTTCCAAGAAGTAGGTTTTAATTTCATTGAACTTCAGAATGTATTTTTATTTTGATTTGTTTGTTGGTGACAGTTCTATATTCATTCATTAGCAGATGCCTTTCTCTTTGCTATTTTCTGTCTTCTTATTTCTTTGCATTTGCTATGTAGCTATTTTTCCAATTTCTTGGTTATAATGCTTTTTTTTTTTAACTTTTCTTGTTTTCTGGTAAATTCTTCAAAATTATAAATTGCCTTCTAAATTCTTTAGCTGTGTCTCCCGAGTTTGACATCTAGAATTATAATTTTTATTCAATTGTGAATACTGTATTTCTTAATTTTCTATTTAAAATCTTGGGTTTTTTACTAATATTATTTCTAAACACCTGAGGTTTTTAAAGTTATCTTTTTATTGTTAATTTATAATTTTTTTGTTTTATTGCATTATATTTCAAGAACACAGCCTGTGTAATATTGAGTCTTTGAGAGCTATTGAAGTTTCTTTTATGGCCCAATATGCAGTCTGTTTCTGTACTTGGTCTGTGTGTGATTTGCAAAAAATGTGCATTTTGTGTCTGTCAGGTGTAGAGTTATCTCATATCTACTATTTTGAGTATTGTCTTGTTAAAGTTAGCAACGTCTTTTTTTTTTTTAAAAAAAAAAAAAGATGCTTTATTACTTTCTGAGAGAGGTGTGTTAAAATTGGTGTTTCGTGTTGTTTTCTTAGCTGTGATATCATTTCTTAACTGTCTTACCATGTAAGTCCAATAAACAAAGCAGATGAGAGCATAAGTGCTCTGGTTGAATCTGGAGAAAAGATCTTAAATGGAGCCTCCTCTCAACGCCCCCATCCTGGGGGACTCTATGGCACCTCTGCAGAACCCGTAAAATGGAATATTATTGCTGTAAACAGCCTACCAACTAACCTTTCAGTCTTATTTCTGATCACCCACCCACTAGTCCAGAGAATTTCCAGTTTGCAGCCAGCAGCTACCTATGTTCTCCTCCCTATCCCAGCTGCATTTTCCTCTTGCCATTTCACCCACCAAGGTTCTTTATCACATAATCAAATTGCGTACCATACTCAAGACTGCTTAAATTTTCCTAATTCCAAAAAATATTTTCTAGCCATATCCATTTTTGGAATTCTAAAAACAATTACTGGGGCCAGGCATGGTGGCTCATGTCTGTATTCCCAGCACTGTAAGAGGCCAAGGCGGGCGGATCACCTGAGATCAGGAGTTTGAGACCAGCCTGGGCCGCATGGTGAAACCCTGTCTCTACTAAAAATAAAAAAATTAGCTGAGTGTGGTGGCGCACACCTGTGATCCCAGCAACTCAGGAGGCTGAAGCACAAGAATCTGGGAGGTGGAGGTTGCCGTGACCCAAGATCGCACCACTGCACTCCAGCCTGAGTGACAGAGCGAGACTTCATCTCAAAAAATAAAATAAAAGCAATTATTGGTGGCATAATTAATTTAGTATTTATTCACTGATCTAATTAATAAGTTAGTATTTATTCAGTGACCAGCAGTCGTAATGGTTGGGAATTTAAAAAATAATTGCAGTCGTTGAATATTTGTTGTGTTAACTTTATCTCTCCTATTATGCTGTGTGAGCATCTTTATTGTAATGCATGTCTTACTCGTCTCTATTCATTCCAGTACCCACACAGCATCTTGTTCTTGGTTGCCGACCAGCAAAAATGCCTTGTATTTATTCACTTCAGTGTAAATATGACTTAACTCTTTTCCTATGTAGTTAACAGTTTTGTGATCTTGCAAGTCCTTCATTTTACTGTATTTTGCTAAATATGTTCATTTATTAGTAACAAGCTTTGTTCAGTGAGAGTTCTTTAAGATTCTCTTCAAAATTCTTGTAAAGCAGATTTATTTTCATTCTAAAATAAACCCCCCTTATGCCTTATTCTTTTATTATAAATTCATGCATAAAGTCATTTTTATGAGTTTAAATTTATCTACTCACTTATAAAGCAGTGTTTGTTGAGTCTGGTAAAGCGATGGAGTGGACTGGGCTGTCTTCTTCCCCACTCTACCTTAAGACAAATGATTTGACTTGAGCTTTTAATTTGCAAGGTTCCCTCCTAAGGACAGCAAATGTAATATAAGTGAAGCATTAGAATGAGCATTTAGAGTTCCAAGAGTGTCACAGTCTACCAATTTGTTATTTAAAAGCTGTTGAGATGATTGCTTCCAGCCATGGTAGTAGACATGTAGCTTTTGAGTGTGGTGGCACACCTGGCCTGATCTTGTGCTGTGTGGGGCACAGGACATGCTTAAGGCAGTGCTATCCTCACACTGATTTGTCAGTGTGGTTTTGCTGCACAGAACCAACACAAGTGAGACATAGCCAGCCATCTCCTAAAACAGGTCCTTTTGACCCTAACATAGAGGTAGCAAAGTGAGACAGAAGATGGAATAAGAGAAGTATAGAACACCTATAAACTATGAGCCGCTAAGCCCTTTAACATGTATGTTGTTTAATTTTCTCAACATCCATGAAATGGATAGTAACATTTATAGATGAGGAAGTGGAACCTCATAGAGATAGATAAAACAGTATATTCATTGTTAGGTATTGAGTAAGTGGTAGATTTGTGGAATGAATTCAAATATGACAGCTAAACCAACACCCTTAATTCCTCTTGCTTTTGCTCCCATAACACAGTGTTATTTGGTACCCTTCATATTAATATATATTAATGTAATTATTTAATATATATTAATGTAATTATTTAGAATTAATTGTTGATTTTCTTTCCTACTGGACCATAAGTCCTAAGAGGAGAAAGCATGATTGTTTTGTTCAGCATTATCTCTCTAAGACCAAACACTTTGCTTGCCTTAAATCTGGTGCTCAGTTAATATTTTTGTTTCCGTTTGTAGTGCGGTTGGGTTGGGGCAGATAGGAAAGGGACCATGGTTTCTGCCACTTTGTGTTGATTGACTTAGGTAAGAAGAGTCCACAGAAAGTCTAGGCCAGTGTGAACCTGAACAATCAGAAGGTCTTATGGGTGAGTTAAACTTCTTAGCAGGAAATAAAATAATTTTTAACTGTAACCTACATCTAAGGCCATGCATGGCCTTAAGTACCTTCATTCTCAAAAATAAATTATTATAGAGGTTGGCACAGTGCCACATACTAGTAGTTCCGGCTACTTGGGAGGCTGAGGCAGAAGTTGGAGGCTGCAGTGTGCTATAGTCACGCCTGTGAACAGCCACTGCAGCACTCCAGTCTGGGCAATATAGCAAGACTCTGTCTCTTCAAAAACAAAAAGGGTACCGTGGTTGAGAAATCACAGTAAGGATGGGGAAATGCTGACATCTCAATAATACAGATCAAGCTACTCTATTTAATGTTTTAAAAATTCTTTTAATAGAAAAAATCAGACAAAGATATGCAGATCTGCCTGGAGAACTGCACATTATTGAACTTGAAAAAGATAAGAATGGACTTGGACTCAGCCTTGCTGGTAATAAAGACCGATCACGCATGAGCATATTTGTGGTGGGAATTAACCCGGAAGGACCTGCTGCCACAGATGGACGAATGCGTATTGGAGATGAACTCTTAGAGGTGAGAAGCATATGTTTTTAACTTGTCTTTTGGTGAAGTGGATGGGTGCAGTGGATGTTCTACAGGAAAATGAGGTGAAAGAAAAGAATGATGTCAAATTATATTTCCTTCAACTACTTAAAATCATTTTTCAAAGCAAGAACAGAAATGTTGCTTGCAAATGTTATTTGCTGCTTATGTGAAAACTAATCTCACAGAATATTTTAGAAGTTCTTCAGTAAAATATCATCGAAACATATTAAAACCTTTGTTTTTAATATCAATTTTTAAATATTCAAAATTAATTTGTTTGTATATTAACCTAATTTTGGTAGTATTTATCAAAATTCTCTTTGGGCTTTGAATTAATCATATGTGTAACTGTTATTGTTCTTCAGTTTTTTGGGGCAGGCAAGTGGGGAAGATGTTACAGCCAACAAGAGCCTGTGAACGTCTCAAAAATAATAATGTCTGTGAAGTTCAGGATATGGGTTAAGGTTACATAGGTTCTTTCTTTAGGAATAGAATAGACAAAAGAGAAGCTAAGAAGATGACTGATCCTCTTTAAATTACTCTAGATAATTTCATTAATAATCTGAAAAGGTTATTATTCTTCTACACTTAAATTCAAGGTATCTGTTCTGAGCTTATCTTAGTTTGATACTCATTTGGTTGTTCATTCACTCATTCTTTCAGCTAACACTTCTGAGTGTCTATTAGGACCAGAAACAGAAAAAGAGATGAAGACATCCAGTTCCTTCATTAGTATAGCTCACAGTTTAGAAGAAGAAAACAGACATGAAAAGATATTTATATTACAAAATGAGAAATGCAATAATGATGATGATATGATGATGATGATGATGACAATAACTGCTAAAATATACCTGGTACCAAACAGAACAACCTCTTTTACTGGTGAGATCACAAAGTAAATGATGGTGTTAGGATTCAGTGGCAGGCAGTTTGACTTGTAGCTCTCTGTAAACCATTGTGCTTTAAGGCCTGTTTGATAAAATGTTCCAACTTTAGGACATTTAGGCGAGCTAAATCACGGAGACGCTGAGTGTTAGACTGCTTACTTGAAATGAAGGCTTACTGATTTTGCATTTTATGATTTCCTCCTCAGACTTGACTCAGAATAGAATTTACAGTCATCCATAATTTTACTTGCCTAATAATAACTACTGCCACAGCTGGCCAGGTGCACCAGGAAGACCATCACCATCAACTCTTTCTTCCAATCGCTGGTTGCTTCTTCCCACTTAAAACCTGTATCTGCAAAGAAGTCACTTCCAGGAATACTTTTCTTTTCTTGTTCTTTTATGATATAGCATCCTGAATGGGACCCACATTGGGTCATAACCCTGACTAGCATAATCATTACATAAATAAAGTCAAAGATGACCTTATGTAACTAATATTATTCATTACCTCAGTTTGTTTCCTTTGGCTTATGTTTAGAGACTTCCTCAGAGATGAGACAAAAGCGATGGCGGTAGTAAAAATGATGAAAGTTAGAGCCAGTGTACTCAGTTATTACTAGCACTGCACATATGCATTGTACATATTTGTATTCAGTATTCTTAAGAACGCTTTATGGTAACAACTATTATTATCTCCATTTTATGGATGAGAAACTGGGTAAATAACATACCTAATATTGCAGAACTAAGTGACTAAGTGTGGTTAAGAACCCAGGCTTGCCAGACTCCAAGACCCATGCTACAGCCACTGAGGTATACTGTGCTCCCCATGGGACCTTTTTTTTTTTTTTTTTTTTTTTTTGAGACGGAGTTTCCCTCTTGTTGCCCAAGCTGGAGTGCAATGGCGCGATCTTGGTTCACCGCAACCTCCGCCTCCCAGGTTCAAGAGATTCTCCTGCCTCAGCCTCCCAAGTAGCCAGGATTACAGGCAAGCGCCACCATGCCCGGCTAATTTTTGTATTTTTAGTAGAGACAGGCTTTCTCCATGTTGGTCGGGCTGGTCTCGAACTCCCGACCTCAAGTGATCCACCCACCTCGGCTTCCCAAAGTGCTGGGATTACAGGCATGAGCCACCGGGCCTGATCCCCGTGGAACTTCTTTAACCAACCCAGTTTGTTTAGATTCAGGAGATTCCTGATTTTTTATGCTTTCATCTTTAGGGAATCATGTATATTAAGTCACTCTGTTGTGTTATACATATCTAGACAGAGATTTCCTGTCTTGCTTGGTGTATGGAAACACTCCAAAGGCTATAATTTGGAATATGAGGATTCTTGTTCCATTCTTTCTACCTTATTAAGACTCAAGATGGAATGTCCTGTGGTATCCAGAACAACAGGAGCATGGGTATTTTATTTCTCTGTCTGACATTTTATTAGACACTGGTAACAAATGAGCTGTGGCTGCAGAGTAATGAGAGTATTTTACGGGTCAAACACAAAATTCAGCACTATGTATGCGGCAGCAAGCACTGGACTCAGAAGACCTACCATAACTTGTCTCAATGCTTTTGATTATTGGTTATATTTCAGAAGTTGCTCAGCGTAATGTATGTAGGAGGTAAAGAGTTTTCCTTGTCTTAGACAGCAGAACATCAGCTGACATCAAATGTGTGAAGATTGTCCCCCACATGCCAAGCAGTTCTCCAGCTGACAGCAATTGAGTATCCTATGATTCAATTCAGTTCTGACACTAGGTACCTGGAGACAGCGTCAGTCCCACAGGTTAAGGGCTCAGTCCCACAACACTGTCTCCCACCACTTTAGAGGCCATTCGCAATCCCAGGTTATGACCTGAACTTCTGACCAACCAGCTCTTAATTGGGAGTTTCCATGAACCCCTACTCAGGTTTGATTAATTTCCTAGGATGACTCACAGAAGACAGGGAAACGATTTACTTACATTTAGCCATAAAGGAAGTTAGGAAGATACGGGCGAACAAGCAGATGAAGAGACAGATATACAGGTTGAGGTGTAAGTGAAGGGGAGGGCAGAGTTTCCATGCCCTGTCTGGGTGTGCTACCCTCCAGACAGGTCCACATGTTCAGCAAGCCAAGAGCTATTCAAACCCCATAGTTCAGGGGTTTTTATTAAGGCTTCATCATGTAGGCATGAGCAATTATTACCTCATTCTCCCTGAGGGTCGGAACTGAACATTCCAAGCTTTTAGCCGTGGTTTGGTCCTTCTGGCAACCATCTCCCATTCAAGAACCCACCAAGAGTTGCCTCATTAGAACAAAAGACACTCTTGTTGCCCAAGGAATTCCAAGGGATTAGGAGCTCTGTGTCAGGAACCCAGATCAGAGACCAAATATTAAAACAAAAAAAGATTTGAACTCCTGCTGGAATACAAAATCCTTGAGCATCTGCAAACTAAAAACTGACTCGAGGGTTTTTTTCCTAGTCATTGGGAATGTAGAGCAGTGTGTCTTGCATGTCATCGGAAGAATAGATTTTTGTTTTGGTTTTGTTTTGGTTTTGTTTTGAAAATGACTCTGAACATTTATTTCCATTGCAATTTCTGTGGCTAAGAAGACTTAAACTTTACAAGTATTATCCTTTTAAGATCATTTTAATTTTAGTTGAGTGCAGAGGGCTTTTATAACAAATGTGCAGAAATTTTGGAGGGCTGTGATTTTTCCAGTATTAAACATGCATGCATTCATCTTGCAGTTTATTTTCTCATTGTGTCTATATATCGCTTTTCTCTGCGGCATGATTTCTCTTTTGATAATGCCCTTTAGGGCACAACTAGTTATCGGTAACTGAAAGTATCTTAATCATTATGGCTGCTTCTGTTTTTTCATGAACAAAGGTTATTCATATGTTAGCATATAGTTTCTTTGCACCCACTATTTATGTCTGAATCATTTGTCACAAGAGAGTGTGTGCTGATGAGATTCTAAGTTTGTGTGTTTAAACTTTTTTTTGAGTGAGGGAAGAAAAAGCTGTATGCATTTCATTGCTGTCTACAGCTTTCTTTCAGATTATGTTCATGGGTTTGTGTGTATACAATATGAAGAATGATCTGAAGTAATTGTGCTGTATTTATGTTTTTTCACCAGTCTTTGATTAAATAAAAAGGAAAACCCAAAAAAAAAAAAAGATGTACCTAGCACCTAGCACCCCTGTTGCTCAGGAAATTACAAGGGTTTTAGGAGCTCTGTGCCAGAAACTGCAAGCAGAGAACAAATATGTATTTCTGATTATATCACAATAGCACAGCATGGTGAATAGTTAACTGTTAATTAAAACAGACTTCCACCCCCTTAGAAACTTCAGGTATCTGTTTGCTAAGCTGGAGTCTGGAAGAACTCTGCTGGATAAAAAATAAGAACATTTTGCTTTATTGGAGTCCTTCTATTCTTTCCTTTGACTTTCTGAATTTGGCCCTTTCATTGCAGTTCAGCAACTTCATCTTCATGCAGAGACGGAATGAGCAGAAAGATTAAACATACCAATAACTTAACTCCCCATCACTCCACAAAGATTCTGTAGTTAAAAAAAAAGATAACGAATACAAAAGATAACGATACAAATCGTTGGAATACAGATTCTGGCATCATGTATCTTTGGCTAATTGTTTATCTTCTCTAAGCCTCAGCTACCTCCTTTTTCAAATGGAGATTATTAATTCATTCAGCAAATATCTTACTGTGCATCTGTCATATAGCAGGCACTGTATGAACAAAGTGTAGATTCTCTATTGGTGAACAAAATACATAATACCTGCCCTCACAGAGCTTCCAGTCTAGTGATTGTACAGCATCAACCTCAGAAGATACTGTGGGAATTAGTGAGAGTATCTGGTACATAGCAATACCTTAATACATTTCAGATGATTTTGATTTTATTCATATTTTGTTCAGAGTTGTTTAGCTCAGTTCTTTTTAGTTCATATATATTAATGCCTTTGTCTCTGAAAGTATGTCCCATAGAGAAGTCATCTTTTTATTCCTTGATGGCTCCATACAACATCCTGAAGAGCTGGGAGAATGGAAAAATGCATATACAAGATTCTTTTTGTCGTTGTTGTTCCCAAGTCAGAGTTTTGCTCTTGTTGCCCAGGCTGGAGTGCAATGGCGCCATCTTGGCTCACTGCAACCTCCGCCTCCCAGGTTCAAGCAATTCTCCTGCCTCAGCCTCCCAAGTAGCTGGGATTACAGGTGCATGCTACCACGCCTGGCTAATTCTTTGTATTTAGTAGAGACAGGGTTTCACCATATTGGTCAGGCTGGTCTCAAACTCCTGACCTCAGGTGATCCACCTGCCTCAGCCTCCCAAAGTGTTAGGATTACAGGAGTGAGCCACTGTGCCCAGCCCATATACAGGATTCTTAAGCATTTATAACCCATCTTCTCATTGGGCTTTAGGTCAGGGATGATAGAGAATTAAATTAATGTAAGAACCATTTCCCTGATTTCTTTTTAGAGCTCAGAAAAATTTTCTTTTTTTTTTTTTTTTTTTTTTTTTTTGAGACAGAGTCTTGCTCTGTTGCCCAGGCCGGAGTGCAGTGGCGCCATCTTGGCTCACTGCAAGTTCCGCCTTCCGGGTTCACACCATTCTCCTGCCTCAGCCTCCCAAGTAGCTGGGACTACAGGCACCCGCCACTGCACCCAGCTAATTTTTTTGTATTTTTAGTAGACACAGGGTTTCACCATGTTAGCCAGGTGATCTCGATCTCCTGACCTCGTGATCTGCCCTCCTCAGTCTCCCAAACTGCTGGGATTATAGGCGTGAGCCACTGTGCCCGACAAAAAAATTTTCAATTATTATTCTATGATATGTGAAGAATTTGTATATAGTATAATCCCGACTCCAATGTGCTTTTGAGTTGAGTATAGGAAATTGATTTAATGATGAGCCAAGAAAGCTAAAGCCAGTGTTATAATAGCTGTTCTTTGGATATTGCAGTGTAGTAGATTGTAGAATTATACTGAATTATATAGGAAGCATTTGCAAGTGGGCTTTTAGATTATACCTGTTGGGTTTCTGAGAGCAATCATGAGTGGTTGCTTTACCCCCTGACACTGTTTATTTGTATAGTCCCTCCCTCAATTGAAGTAAAATGCTCAGTATCTTGATTATTTTTATAACTTCATTGTTTGCATATATGATTTATCATTACTGTTTTGTCTCTATGGTATGGCTTTGCTCACAGTTTCCTTTTATGTATACCTGATCTTAATTCCTTCAGACCCTTAGATGAGGCTAATTTATAGAAAATAGCAAAAAGAGAGGTCAAGCATACATTGTGGCTTCTTTGAAGCCAGAAACTCAGCTTCTCTTTGAGAGCCCTGTGCATGACAGACTTTTGGTGTGACATTTGCTAGCAGTTTTGCTGTGGGACTGCACCATTACAGTGGAAGAGCAGTCAGCACATTCTGTCCATCAATGGCTCAGTTCACATACAAAAGAAATTTTACATTAAGCCCCTGAAAGACAATATGATTAAATCTCAGCTTCTTTACCCTTTACTTCCACGCTAGTAAGAGGGTTACTGAATTAATTTCAAAAGGCATTAACATATAATTACCATGTAGACTGGAATGAGACTTACGCTAGAGTATTGGCTTTCCCAAAGCAATTAGTCCCGGAAAACGCACAGGCCTGGGCATGGGGCTGTCATGTGAATATAGGATTCATTTATCATCTTCCCTTCAGTGCAAATGTGGGAAAAAAGAGTTGATGGGGATGTGCAGGGAATTGGAGTGATTTGTCAGGTTCCAGAAGCAGCCAGAAGGAACAAAGTGGGTGGCACAAGAAGTGCACAATTGATCGGGCTAGTATATTGAGCTGTGTTTCGTCTGGCTCCCAAGCCTTTTGAGATAGAAGAAGTGTGCAGTACATTCCCTTTGTATCATTTACCTGAAGGATAACCCAAGTAAAATCCTGTTATTTTGCACATGTGTAAAATGATATTTAAGAATCATGAAAAAATCAAAAGCATGAATGTGTCTCATATTTGTCACAGATAAAGACAGAGCTACAGGTAATCTCAGATCTCAGTGTCCAGCAATATTTTTTAATTTTTTTTTTTTGAGACGGAGTCTCGCTCTGTCCTCTGACTGTATATATATGTGTGTGTGTATGTGTGTCTTTCTTCTGACTCCGTGTGTGTGTGTGAACACAAAGTTTTTAATTTTTATGTAAGAAAACACATGATTATTTTCCATTATTGTTTTGGTAATAATTTGAAAGGCTTTTCCCTGTACCAAGGTTATATTGTTTTGTTTTGTTTTTTTGAAACAGAGTCTCGCTCTGTCGCCCAGGCTGGAGTGCGGTGGCCGGATCTCAGCTCACTGCAAGCTCCGCCTCCCGGGTTTACGCCATTCTCCTGCCTCAGCCTCCCGAGTAGCTGGGACTACAGGCGCCCGCCACCTCGCCCTGCTAGTTTTTTGTATTTTTTAGTAGAGACGGGGTTTCACCGTGTTAGCCAGGATGGTCTCGATCTCCTGACCTCGTGATCCGCCCATCTCGGCCTCCCAAAGTGCTGGGATTAGAGGCTTGAGCCACCACGCCTGGCCCAGTAATATTTATTTTATAAGAGAAAAAACTGAAACCATGAAAGTTAAATGACTTGCCCAAGTATACATGCAGCTGCTTTATGCAGAACTCCTGCCAGGAGCCCTTACCAGCACCACTGTCTCAGCAGTTTATCCGTGACTCTCTGCTTGCTGCCAGTGAACTGTTTTTGAAATCTTCTGGAAAACTTAGATATGTTTGGAAGTACAGTAGAGTAGTTAATAAATCACTAGCTTCTGCATATGTATGGATAAGATTGCTTATAATTTATAGTCAGAAGCTTCTGTCATCTAGATTGGCGCTTTTAGATTACCATACATGGATGCAATTTTATGAAGTGTGTTTCTTAATGAAATAACTATGCCCTCAGAGACCTCATGTAATAAAATATCCCATTACAGAAACAGTAGTTTGAGGAACAGGAAGAAGAACAAAGAATTAAAAATTGCAAGAAAATAACTTTTCCTGTAGCTTTATTAATAGAGATAGGTTCTTTTCTTTTTTTTGAGATGGAGTCTTGCTCTATCGCCCAGGCTGAAGTGCAGTGGCACAATCTTGGCTCACAGCAAACTCTGCCTCCTGGGTTCAAGTAATTCTTGTGCCTCAGCCTCCTGAGTACCTGGAATTACAGGTGCACACCACTAAGCCCAGCTAATTTTTGTATTTTAGTGGAGATGCGGTGTCACCATGTTGGCCAGGCTAGTCTTGAACTCCTGACCTCAAGTGATCTGCCCGCCTTGGCCTCCCAAAGTGCTGGGATTATAGGGATGAGCTACTGTGCCTGGCCAGAGATAGGTTCTAAATAGCTGAAAGTGTAAAAATAGATTGATCAAGTGTTCAATTGTAGCTATGGTTTCACTAATACTAAATACTATTCACTAATACTAAAATATTACATTTTAGTATGTGATTTGTTGTATGTCAATATTGTATCTCAAAGCTATTAAGAAACGGGTGATTAAACCTGACACAAATACATTTTGTAAGCAAGCCCTGAATATGACCTTCCCCTATGCAAAGCCAAAGTCACCTCATTTTGTTATTCGTAAGATGATCTGCAGCCCGGTTCACAAGTCTAAAAGTCACCAGAAGACTGTGGTGCTGGCTGAGTGGTCAGCCTCACACACTAAGTGCAGTCCTCTGGTCATTACAGCATTGTCACCAATAGCTATCTGTGTCTTGCTAATCATGTTCCCTAAGTAATCAATTATGTTATACTCAGTTTCAGTTACAAAAGATGTGCTCATTAAAAGACATTGGGAGTGAGGTTGGTGCTGAATAGGGAATTGAGCTAACATTGAGTACTTACTATTTGCCTGGCAGTGCTAAATTCTTTACACGCATTCTCTCTCTTAACTTTTACCATAACCCTATGAAGTAGGTGCTTAAATTCTCATTTTATAGGTAAGGAAACTGTGACATTAAGGGTTGGGATAAATATGCAGACACTGGCTTTTCTGACTCAAAGCCTATGTTTTTAAGTTATTTGAGTTCTGGATTAATAATGATTCTAGAAGGTAATAAGTGAATTCATTACCATTTTGTATTAATACTTTTGGTAGATACAGATTAATGCAATTTATCTAGTACTAGTTTAAAACACCCAAGGTAGTTTCTCACAATACAATTCCATGCTATTCTTATCTTCTTAGTTTGTTTGTGTGTGTGTGTGTGTTTAAAGACAGGGTCTCGCTCTGTCACCCAGGCTGGGGGTGCAATGGAATGATCATAGCTCACTGTAACTTGAAACTCCTGGGCTCCAGTAATCCTCCCTCCTCAGCTTCCTGAGTAGCTAGGACTACAAGTGCATGCCAGTGTGCCCAGCTTATATATATATATATATAATGGTTTTATTTATTTTTTTTTCCTTTTTGAGACAGAGTCTCACCCTGTCACCCAGGCTGGAGTGCAGTGGCGTGATCTCAGCTCACTGCAACCTCCACCTCCTAAATTCAAGCTATTCTCCTGCCTCAGCCTCTTGATTAACTGAGATTATAGGCATGCGCCACCAGGCCTGGCTAATTTTTTTTTGTATTTTTAGTAGAGATGGGGTTTCACCATGTTGGTCAGGCTGGTCTAAACTCCTGACCTTAAGTGATCTGCCTGCCTCCGCCTCCCAAAGTTCTGGAATTACAGGCGTGAGCCACTGCGCCCAGCCCAGCTAATTTTTATTTAATTTGTTATAGAGTCAAAGTCTTTCTGTATTGCCCAGGCTGATCTCCAACTCCTAGGCTCAAGCAATCTTCCCACCTCAACCTCCCAAAGGGCTGGAATTACAGATGTGAGCCACTGTGCCCAGCCTATCTTCTAAAAATTTAATGCCACTTCGAATTAATTAAAAGTAGTATGTAGTTGTGAAATTACATTCATCGCCTAAGAACCAAAGAAGAAGAAAATTAATTTGTTGAGCTTGTTCTTGCACTAGGAGAGCTTGTCTGAACTTCATAATTAAAGACCTTTACCCTTCAGTTCCTTCAGAGAGTCAGAGTTTTATTTTCCAGCTGCAGAAACTATTATGTAAAACCTAGTTCATATCGGTTGGCCTCATTCTTTTGTTTCCTGCTATGAAGTCTTTTGAGTTCTATTTCTGCCATTTTTGTTTCTGACTGTGGCT
Source organism: Macaca thibetana thibetana (assembly GCF_024542745.1). Classification (NCBI taxonomy): domain Eukaryota; kingdom Metazoa; phylum Chordata; class Mammalia; order Primates; family Cercopithecidae; genus Macaca; species Macaca thibetana. The sequence continues at coordinate 61,189,652 of NC_065578.1, forward strand.
TGTTTGGGGAATAGTTAAATTATTTAGTCATACTTCCTTATGCCACTGAAATATTGAGGCCAAAAATCCATATTCTTGTCTTGGAGGAATGACAATCGTTTATTTTTTATTACTGCAGTCCTCATTATTGCTCTCACAAAAGCTTTATGTGTGGTCTCTCCAGTGAGCCAAATTATCTTAAAATTATGGAAAGTGCCATGAAAATAGAAAGTAAAAATGATGATTGAAGAAGCAGATTACTGAAGAAATCTGTTAAAAAAAAAAAAAAAGTAGTGACAAGAACGTATGCTGGAGAAGAAATTTACAGAAGGAGTAATTTTCAGCAGTGCCTCTCTCGACTCTTCTTTCTGCAGTTTTCCCCCATATCTTCCATAACCTATTGGGATTGTTCTCTGGGCCTCCATTTCCTCCTTTGTCCAGCGCCTTCCCAACTTCCTTCCTGTCCTGTGGATATTGTAGTGACTGTACTGAAACGCAGCCTGGAAAAATATGCTCTTAGAATTGAGAGAAGTTTTCTTATATTAGCCTTTTGTATTTTGCTTTATTTGTATATTTTCTGCCCCATTAACAGTATATAACAGAGGCGGGGCACAGTGGCTCACACCTGTAATCCCAGCACTTTGGGAGGCTGAGGCAGGCAGATCACCTGAGGTCAGGAGTTCAAGACCAGCCTGGCCCACGCATGTCTACTAAAAATACAAAAATTAGCCAAAAATGGTGCTGCACAGCTGTAATCTTAGCTACTTGGGAGGCTGAGCCACAAGAATTGCTTGAACCTGGGAGGTGGAGGTTACAGTGAACTGAGATCACACCACTGCACTCCAGCCTCGGCGACAGAGTGAGACTCTATCTCAAAACAAAACAAAACAAAACAAGAGAGGCCGTTCCACTCCTTCCACCCCAAAAGCTAGCAAATACTGGATATTATAAGACCTTAGGCAACCTGATGGGTGAAAATTCTATCATTAGAGCAAGTTTTTCTCTACATACACAGGTAAGGAAGAAAGTAGTACTGTGCTGAGATGAGGCAGAGTTGTGGTTTTTGTTTTTGTTGTTTTTTTGGTTTTCTTTTAGGCAGAGTCTTGTTCTGTCGCCCAGGCTGGAGTTCAGTGGTACCATCTCGGCTCACTGCAACCTCTGCCTCCCAAGTTCAAGCAATTCTCCTGCCTCAGCCTCCCGAGTAGCTGGGACTACAGGCACCCACCACCATGCCCGGCTAATTTTTGTATTTTTAGTAGAGACGAGGTTTCACCAGGCTGGTCTCAAACTTCTGACCTCAGGTGATCCTCCCACCTCAGCCTCCCAACGTGCTGGGATTATAGGTGTGAGCCATCATGCCTGGCCCAGAGTTTTTAAAGTTGACACTTGAGTTGGGTTTTTCTGTCTTTACCACTGTACAAAAATAATAGAATGACAATTGGGTGCTGGGTTTTGTTTTGTTGTTTTAGTGGTGGCAGGAAGCTGGGGATGCAGGTGATTGGGATGAGTATTACAGAGGTAGCAGGAGTCCCATGGCACCAAGTTCTGTCTTCTGGTTACCCATTCCAGAGGCCCTGAACCTACGTAGAGGCTTTGAGATCAGGAGACTTGAGCTTGGATTCTGGCTCTGCCACCTCCTTACCTAGAACCCCTTTATAAGTCACTGAGTTTGTGAGTCTCAGTGTCATCATTACAAAAGTACAGGAACACCAACCTTCTCTGTCATGGTGAGCAGTGTGGCAGTGCTGGACTCTATGAGTTATACTTTAAAAACTATCAACTGTATATGATGTAATCCTGCCCCTGCAGGACTGATTCACTAACAAGATTACTGTTTAAAAGAAAGAAAAAGAGAGCAGGGCACAGTGGCTCATGCCTGTAATCCCAGCACTTTGGGAGGCTGAGGCAAGTTCATCATTTGAGGTCAGGAGTTCAAGGCCAGCCTGGCCAACATAGTGGAACCCTGTCTCTACCAGAAATACAAAAAAGTTATCTGGGTATGGTCGTGCATGCCTGTAATCCCAGCTACTTGGGAAGCTGAGGCAGGAGAATCGCTTGATCCCCGGAGGCAGAGGTTGTAGTGAGCCAAGATCGTGCCACTGTACTCCAGCCTAGGCGACAAGAGCGAAACTCCGTCTCAAAAAAAAAAAAAAAAAAGAGAGAGAGAGAGAGAAACTGGAGTTGGAAGGGGGCACAGTTAGAGAGTTTATTGATAGAGTCCTTTGATGACTGAATGGGTTTTTGACTATGTCTATACAAGGGACAAGTAAAATATTTTGAAGGCAAGATAAAAGATTTCTAGCAACAGAGAGAATTGAGGTGGGGTTCTAATTAGATCAGCTGCTTTTATGAAAAAGGAGGAAACATTAAGCATTACTAGTTTAGGGAAAGTCTTGACTGGTGGCATATAGCGATGTTCTTGGAAGAAGAAATTCCAGGTCATTTTTCACCTGAGTCCTGTCTGCTTTTGTGGCTAACAATACTACTGATAGAGTTAGGCTGTAATATCTCCATGTCCTAGGAAACCATGATTCCTCTGCAATATAAGAAGTGGATTATACTGTGCCTTCATTCATTTATTCTTTCCTTTGCCATGCAGCTAATAGGAAAGTACCTATAGTCACCTACTTCATTTGGCCAAGTGAAACAGCTTGTGGCAATTGGAGCAACTTCCACAGGAGTATTCAAAATTAGAACAACACAGAAACATATTTCTCAATTTTCTCAAAGTCAGTATTTTTCAAAAACATGTCAGGGTTTAGAATTCAAAAGGATATCTGACTATTTTCCCCATATAACAAATTTAGACAGACGTGAGCTGCATATTACTATTATGCTGCCTTTAGAATGTATTTCAATTTAATTAGTTTTGAGAGAAAATAAATCTCTCATGTTTAAGCCTTTTAAATGAATGTGATCCTTTGGAAACATTATACTTCACAAGAAATAGATTAAATTGCAGCTGTGGAAGATCTTACTTCAGCACTGCAATTTCCATTAAACTGAGTCCTTGAAACCTGCTCCTTTGCCCAAGGTATTAAGAAGTGGCTGTTGGCCGGGCGCGGTGGCTCAAGCCTGTAATCCCAGCACTTTGGGAGGCCGAGACGGGCGGATCACGAGGTCAGGAGATCGAGACCATCCTGGCTGACACGGTGAAACCCCGTCTCTACTAAAAAATACAAAAAACTAGCCGGGCGAGGTGGCAGGCGCCTGTAGTCCCAGCTACTCAGGAGGCTGAGGCAGGAGAATGGCGTGAACCCGGGAGGCAGAGCTTGCAGTGAGCCGAGATCTGGCCACTGCACTCCAGCCTGGGCGGCAGAGCAAGACTCCGTCTCAAAAAAAAAAAAAAAAAAAAAAAAAAAAAAAGAAGTGGCTGCTTCTTGTACACTATTTTGTCTTTTCCAAGGAAAAAATTAATGTGATAATTTATTCAGAAGTCTTTTTTCATTATTGTGAAATTGTGTTTCACCTGAGTTTCAGGCATCTGCCCTGTCCTATCTCTAACCTGACACCCCTTTCCTCCCTTCGGTTCTCCATCTGCAAAGTGGGAGCAGTGGTTTGGAAAGTGGGCATCCTCTTCAAATGGGGGCCAGTGCCCAAGATTTTTGGAAAGAAGAAACTACCTCTATTATCTCTGTCAGTCTACTTCCCTCCTCTCCAGCCTGAAAGCTACACTGAAAAGGTACCTGTGGTTCCTACAGCGAGACCTTGAGTTTCACACCTGCGTGCCTTTCATATGCTTTTCCCCAGTCGTGGAGTCCTCTTGCCACTCACTTCCCCTGTGCCTGCTAAGCTTCTCTCTAAACATTTGTCTACTCCTTCTTAAGGGCAAACACCCACCTCCAAGATGAGACAATTGCTTCTTATTTTATGCCTACACACATCATATGGCAATGCAATTATTTGTTTCCAAAACCATGTCACTTACAGAGTACCAGATCCTTGAGGGTAGCAACCATATCTGACAAAGTCACTTCTACAAAGTGGCTTTCAGAGAATCTGGTACCTGGAACACACTTAGTGTTTAATACATGGCAGCTATGATGACAATGGTAATGAAAATTCCTGTATCCTCATCACTTATGCAATGATTGTTGAGTAAGTGAATAAATGGGTGAATATTCAACATATCTATTATACTTTCATTGGAGCATTTCTTGATCTGAGGTTTCTACTTTGTGAGCCCTATAAATTGGAATTCCAATTTCAGAGAATTAAAAAAATGAGTTACTTATTCTATGGCTTTTTTTTCACCCCAGGTAAATACCCTTAGGGAATTTTTTTAATTAATAAGCTTTTAAACTGAAAGATTTTGGCTATAAATTCTGATTCTAGACATGTTATGTTGGTCAAATTTCTTAAACTCACTGTGCCTCAATTTCTCCATCTATTTAATGAGGTAACCATGCAGTTCTCTACTGGTTTGAGTGAGACAAGTAATGTATTAGGCTTGTGTGCACATGTATGTGTGTGTGCCCTCTATGTTGTAAGCATTTATTACATGGTACTATTATAGATATAAAATGTCAATATAGAAAAACAAACTGAAAATCACCTTAAATCCCACCACAGATATGATCATTGCTGACATTTAGTAGAGATACTCACAGAACTTTCTTTAAACCCACATAGAAACTTTTACATAAATGAAAATAATGTGGTAAATAAATAGGTTGCATGAAATTTGTTATTTTCTTCACTCTGCATGCAGTGTTTTCTTTCTACGACAATGCATTTACATCTGTATCATCCTCCCCTACCTCTGTTTAGTACCACAGTTTTCCATTTATTGAAATATGATCATTAGGATAATCGTTTGTTGGTTAATATGTAGTTTTTTTCCCTTTTTCTCTTTTAAAAGAATAGCTATGAGAGGAATGACTGGGTTTTTTAATTTTTTAGGATAAGTCTTTTTTGGGTTGTTTTTTTTTTGTTTTGTTTGGCATAGTTTCACTGTGTCACCCAGGCTTGAGGGCAGTGGTGTGATCTCAGCTTGCTTGCAGCCTCCACCTCCTGGCTTCAAGCTATTTTCATGCCTCAGCTTCCTGAGTGGCCAGACTGGTCTCGAACTCCTGACCTCAAGTGATCCACCCACCTTGGTTTCCCAAAGTGCTAGGATTACAGGTGCCCAGCCTAGGATACATTCTTAGAAGTGGAATTATTAGATTAAAAGTTAACCTATAAAAATACTCATCATTATAAGTACTTATGATTTGCTTTTTTTTTTAAAGAAAAAAATTAGACCAGGCACAGTGGCTCATACCTGTAGCCCCAGCACTTTGGGAGGCTGAGATGAGAGGATTGCCTGATCCCAGGAGTTCAGGACCACCCTGGGCAAGAGAGCAAGACCTTGTCTCTACCAAAAAAATTAGCCAGGCATGGTGGTACATACCTGTACTCCTAACTACTTGGGAGGCTGAGGTGGGAGATTCCTTGAACCTGGGAGTTAGAGGCTTCAAGGCTACAGTGAGCTATGGATTGTGCCACTGCACTCCAGCCTGGACAACAGAGCAAGACCCTGCCTCTTAAAAAAAAAAAAGTAAATTACAGAGAAGGATTCTCAGATTTAATTATCACCAATTCAAATTACATGAATTTCAACTCAGTTCTTTAATAATAATTTGTCACTTTTCATAATCTTTCTGCTTTAATAAAAGTGTGGGTGGGGTATTGTTAGGTATAATATGACACGATGTTCACACCTCAGGCAAATCTGTTACTTCAGCTAAACTTTAATTTTTATATAATTAATATTTCCATTCCTAACTTAAGTTAATTAACTTTTACTTCCAATTTGGCAGTTATTTTTAGTAGATTTAATTGAGCTGCTCTTCGGTATAAATTTCTTTTTGATTTTTTTTTTGAGATGCAGTCTCACTCTGTCGCTCCAGGCTGGAGTGCGATGGCGTGATCTTGGCTCTCTGCAACCTCCATCTCCCAGGGTCAAGCTATTCTCCTGTCTCTGCCTCCCAAGTAGCTGGAATTACAGGTGCACGCCGCCACGCCCGGCTAATATTTTGTATTTTTAGTAGAGACAGGGTTTCACCATGTTCCCCAGGCTGGTCTCAAACTCCTGAGCTCAGGCAATCCACCCACCTCAGCCTCCCAAAGTGCTAGGAGTACAGGCGTGAGCCACCATGTCCGGCCCAGTATAAATTTCTATTCGTGTTAGTTGAACTATAAAAAATTAAAAGTAGTTGAAAACCTATCACTTCATATTTTTGAATAATTAATTTTATTGAAACAAATCTCATTAAAGATCTCTAAAGTGAAAGTTTGTATAGTATAACAAAAGGATTTGTATTCATTTACTTTTGCTGAATTTTCATTGGATTAATCCTAATTCTACTTCTGCTAGGTTAACGTTATAATTAAGTATCCCATCTCTGGTACATAAATATAAGAAGACTTAACTTATATCGGATTGTCGTCCCCCACTACAGTAGTTGAAACCAGTCTATAAGGGGAAAAGTCAAACACAATGAAAATCCATTATAATATGGCTTAGGAGCTTTGCAAATACAGTCAGGCCTTAATGGCAGGGATACATTTCTGAGAAATCCATCACTGAATGATTTTGTTGTATTAATGTCATAAAGTGTACAACCTAGATGATCTGGCCCACTCCACATCTAGGCTATATGATATAAGGCTATTGTTCCCAGGCTATAAACCTGGGCAGCATGTTACTGTACTGAAGACTGTAGGCAACTGTAACACAATGGTAAATATTTTTATATCTAAACATAGAAAAGGTGCAATAAAAGTATGGTATTATAATCGTATGGGACCACCATCATATATGTGGTCCATCCTTTACTGAGTCATTATTATGTGGCACATGACTATAGAGGTATTTCTCATTTGAGGTTGTTATCTTCAGTATCCAGAGCTACCATAATTTGCTACTGAATGACATTTTATTGAGTTGGAAATTCAGAATCTGGGGAAAAAATGAATTCACTTACCCCTAAGGTAAAATGTTACTGTCTTTCTGGGACTAGGCATCATGAAGCTGAGACAGAAGTTACTAGAACTATCTGGAAGACCTCAGAAGGCCCACTTTGTCAGTAATCAGATGAGGAAGCTAAAAACAGATAAGAAAACCAGAATTGTAGGTCAAGAGCATAGAAAGCTCCTTTGGACAGAAAGCTTTTTCCCTTTTTCTTTTTCTTCTTTTGTATCTTTTTGGATGCCAAGGCAAATTACTGAACATCTGAAAGAGCACAAGACTAGGAGATTGAAAGAGGTATGTCAGTTAGATTTACAAATTAATATTTAGAATTAGCAGGAGCCTAAGAAACCATATCAATGAATACTTTTTGGTTGCAAAGAACAGAAATTAGTTCAAATAATTGTCCCAGTCAGCTTGCGCTGACCATAGACATCTATTTCTCACAGTTCTGGAGGCTGAGAGGCCCAACATCTAGATGCTGAGATAATTTGGTTCCTGGTGAGGGCTGTCTTTCCTGGTTTGCAGACAGTGTTCCTGCTGTATGCACACACATGGTGAAGGGAGACATTATGTCTCTTATTGTAAGGGCACTAATTTCCTCTATGAGGGCTCCATCCTCATGACCTTGTTGCTTCTCAAAGGCCCCACGTCCAAATACCATCGTATTGGGAATTAAGGCTTCAACATATGAATTTGCAGAGGGACATAAAAATTCAGCCCATAGCAACAGCTTCACCAAAAAAGTAGAATCTATTGTAATCATGTGACTCCTTCCTGGAACCTGAAGATCAGGATGCACCAGGGCCTCGGGAAATGATGGCTTTTCCAGTCCCTTCATCTGTGTGGCAGAATATGGACATCTCGCAGAAGCTTAATGAACATGTAGAAAAGAACTGTGTCTCAGCTCCAATTTAAAACCCCCTAAAGAGAGAATTTCCTCAGCCGTGACCCGGAGTGGCATGACAAGCAACACAAAATTGGCTGCCCACCATAAAGGATGGTATTTGTGATGAGAGGATTTGAAGGACAGTCCCTCACAAAGAGAAGCAGTTGTGTGCTGGCAACGATCCCCCTAGGTATCTACTACATCCCTCATCTGGTCTGGCTTTCTCATCTTAGTAATATAGAAATTGAGATAGAATGCCATTAAATCACTTCCCATAGTCATGGCTTGATGAATGTGAGAAAAAGATATAATTTATCATCCAAACTGGGTAACTATTAGTAGGCACAGTGGCTCATGCCTGTAATCCCAGCACTTTGGGAGGCCAGGGCAAGTGGATCGCTTGAGTCCAGGAGTTCAAGACCAGCCTGGGTAACATGGCAAGACCCCGTCTTTATGAAAAATGAGCCTGGTGTGTAGTGCGCACCTGTAGTCCCAGCTACTCAGGAAGCTGAGGTGGGAGGATTGGTTGAGTCTGGGAGATCAAGTCTGCAGTGAGCCATGATCGCACCATTGCACTCCAGCCTGGGTGACAGAGCAAGACCCTGACTCAAAAATAAATAAATAATTGGAACAACATAAATAAACTAGGCTGTCTCAGGAAAATCAGGATATATGATTACCCTTGAATGAAAGAGTCGTAGATCTCAGGTTTTGAGATAATAAATAGATTATTTGGGTAAATTGGGAAGCGTCAAATCAGGACTAAAGATAGTTCTTCCCACCATTGTGGGATGATATCGAAGATAAATACATGTCTGAATAATTTATTATTCTTCCCTTATATCATTCAGTCACCTTTGAAAGAAGAAACTTTGAGAAAGGCACTTAGTTTCTCTACTTCACAGTTTACTGGAAGTAAATGGAAAATAATATTTTTCCAATTTCAAGATAATCTGAATGAGCACTCAGAACATGAAAGGTGGGGAGCAATATTTGATCCAAAATGAAATATCTTAATTGTTTTTCTTGGAGCTGGGTCAGAAAAAGCTAAAAAGGTAGTCAACCTATATATATTGAACCTATTTGTTTACAGGCATACTTCAGATAGATTATGGGTTCCATTCTAGATTACCACAATAAAGCGAGTATCAGAATAAAGTGAGTCACATGTGTTTGTTTCCCAGCATATGTGAAAGTTATATTTACACTATGATCTATAAAATGTGCATTAGCATGATGTCTAAACAAGTACATACATTAATTTTAAAATAATTTATTTATAAAAAATGCTAACAATCATCTAAGCCTTCAGCAAGTTGTCATCTTTTTGCTGGTGGAGAGTCTCGCCTCCATGTTGATGGTTGCTGACTGATCAGGGTGGTGGTTGCTGAAGGTTGGGGTGGCTGTGACAACTTCATAAAATAAGATAACAATGACATTTGCTACATCGATTGACTCCTTTCATGAGAGATTTCTCAGTAACATCGGATGCTGTTTAATAGCATTTTACCCACAGTAGAATTTCTTTCAAAATTGGAGTCAGTCCTCTCAAACCCTAGGACTGCTTTATCAATGAAGTTTATGTAATAGTCTAGATTCATTGTCATTTCAACAATGTTCAAAGCATCTTCACCAGGAGTAGATTTCATGTCAAGAAACCACTTTTGGCCAGGCCTTGTGGCTCATATCTGTAATCCCAGCACTTTGGGAGACCAAGGTGGGCAGATCACAAGGTCAGGAGTTCGAGACCAGCCTGACCAATATGGTGAAACCCTGTCTCTACTAAAAACACAAAAATTAGCCGAGCGTGGTGGTGGGTGCCTGTAATCCCAGCTACTGAGGAAGCTGAGGCAGGAGAATCACTTGAACCTGGGAGGCGGAGGTTGCAGTGAGCCCAGATCGCGCCATTGCACTTCCAGCCTGGGAGACAGAGTGAGACTCCATCTCCAAAAAAAAAAAAGAAGAAGAAGAAGAAGAAGGAGAAGGAGAAGAAGAAGAAACCAGTTTCTTTGCTCATCTATAGGAGGCAGCTCCTCATCTGTTCAAGTTTGATCATGAGATTGCAGCAATCCAGTCCTATCTTCAGGCTCCACTTCTGATTCTAGTTCTCTGGCCATTTCTACCACACCTGCAGTGACTTCCTTCATTGAAATCTTGAACTCCTTGAAGTCATTCATGAGAGTTGTAATCAGCTTCTCCCAAATTCCTGTTAATATTGTTTTGTTTTGTTGTTTTTTTTTTTTTGTAGCCACATTTATTTAAGTGCACAGCTCAGTGGTAATAAATACAGGTATATTCTTTTTTTTCCTTCCCCTCTCCTAACTCCCCCACAAACCCCCTCCCCACCCCGCCCCAGCCTCTGGTAATCACCAGTCTACTCTCTATCTTCATGAAATCTACTTTTTTAGCTCCCACATATGAGTGAGAACATGTGATATTTGTCTTTCTGTGCTTGATATATTTCACTTAACATAATGGCCTCCAGTTCCATCCATATTATAGAAAATGACAGGATTTCATTCTTTGTTATAGCTGAATATTATTCCATTGTGTATATATGCCACATTTTCATTATCCATTCCCCTGTTGATGAGCACTTAGGTTGATTCCATATAGGCAAAGGAGTTTAATTGACTCATAGTTCCACATGGTTGGGAGGCTTCAGGAAACTTACAGTCATGACGGAAGGGGAAGGAAGCAAACACATCCTTCTTCACATGAAAGACTGTTGTTGAAAATTTATTGTTTAGTGTAGCCATCTTTGTTACTGAGCTTAGCTAGATCTTCTGAATAACTTGCTGAAGTTTCTACATTAGCACTTGCTGCTTCTCCTTGCACTTTTATGAGATTGAGACTTCTCGCCATAAACCTCTGCTAGCTTCAAACAACTTCTGCAACTTCCTCACCTTTCCCAGCCTAGATAGAATTGAAGAGAGTTAGGGCCTTGCTTTGGATTAGGCTTTTGCTTAAGGGAATGTTATGGCCGATTCAAACTTCTATGCAGACCACTTAAACTTTCTCCATATTAGCAATTAGGTTGTTTCGCTTTCTTATCATTCCTGTGTTCACTGGAGTGGCACTTTTAATTTCCTTCAAGAACTTTTCCTTTGCATTCACAACTTGGCTAACTGATGCAAGAGGCCTAGCTTTCAGCTTATCTCAGCTTTTGACATGCCTTCCTCACTAAGTTTAGTCATTTCTAGCTTTTGGTTTACAATGAGAGATGTGGGACTCTTCCTTTTACTTGAACACTTAAAGATTATTGTAGGGTATTAATTGGCCTAACTTCAATATTGTTGTGTCTGGGAATAGGAAGATCTTGGAGGAGAGAAAAAGAGATGGGGAGCAGCTGGTCAGTGGAGTAATCAGAACACACAATTGTGTGTTAATTGATTAATTAAGTTTGCCATTTTATATGGGCACAGTTTATGATGCCCCAAAACAATTATAATAAGATCGAAGGTCATGGATCACATATTGCCATAACAGATATAATAATAATGTAAAAGTCTGAAATATGGAGAGAATTACCCAAATGTGACACAGACAGGAAGTCAGCACATGCTGCTGTAAAAATGGTGCCAATAGACTTGCTCGATGCAGGGTTGCCACAAACTTTCCATTTGTAAAAAAAAAAAACACACAATAAAATGAGATATACCTATATACTGAAAAAAGTGTCATAAGGGTATGTCGTTATTCAGGGTTCAGTGTGTTTGCATGAAGAGAAAGGAACAGTTTTATGGGACTCCATATTGCATTCGGGACTTTAAAAAACCTAAAAGTCTTAGATGGGTATGGTGGCACATGCCTGTGGTCCCAGCTACTTGGGAGGAAGAAGCAGGAGGATCTCTTTATCCCAGGAGACTGAGGCTATAGCGAGCCACATACATACTACTTCACTCCAGCCTGAGTGACACTGAGACCCTGTCTCAAAAAAAAAAAAAAAAAAAAAAAAAAAAAAAAAAAAACAAGCAAAAAGCAAAATATAGCTTAAAAGTCAACTACTGGGCATTTCCCCCATGTGTTGTAGTGACCTGGTTTTTGGTTGATACTGACTTTTTGATCTCAAAAGTCCAAGACCTAAGATGGTAGGGTGACCAACTCACTTTTCTGTTCTTGCTCATCTTTTTATAGAGATGGCTGTTAGAAGTTATCTCATGTTTTCTGTGTACCATCCAGATCATGTGACCTCTGGGTATGCCCTAGGATTATAGGCTTTTAAACTAATTGCTAAAGCACCTTGGGCAAATCATAGTTTCCTAATCTAGTGAAAGTAAATCCTACCCCAGTTATTCTGAGATTTAAGTGAGATACTGTGCATAATGAGTTTAGCATAGAGTTCTGCACTGAGTAAGCACTCAGTAGATGGTAGCCTTTATTAACTATAGTTAACCTAATAGACTTCCAAAAAAGAATGCTTTTTTTTTCTTTTTTTGCCTATATTATTTGGAAAACTTTCTACATCTGTTGTTTAAAGAATAATGTCCTCAGAGAACAGCTTCTCAGTAATACAATAGATGATAATCTAAAGCTAATTGTGCATAAAATATATCATTCTTTCCAACTTGTTATTGAGTTTTCAATAGAGTATGTTTCCTTTAGTGATGAAAAAATATGAAAACTGCTTGAATAGTTGGAAGCTGTATAACTTTTATTTAAATAGTGAAATTGTTTTATATTAAATAAGAAGAAAACAAAAGAGAGACCTCTCCTAAAACTGAATGGCTACAAATGGGTTATTTTTTTCCCCTAGCCCTAACCCTAAATGTGTTATTTTTAAGGCCATAAAAGAGTCTTTGTCTTGGATTTATTTTTTTATCCAGAGATCAGCATTTTTCTTCTAGATTTAATCCAGTTAAATCAGGTTCACTCTTTCTTGGGTTTCTTGCTCTGTTCCCAGTTTTCCACTGCATAGCAGAGTTTCTCCAGAGGCCTCGGCATGTTGCCGGGAGCAGCTGCCTTAGCTGTAAACACCCGGATTGGCACTGGAAAAAACATCAACAGCAAGCAAGCTGCTTTGCCTTTCCACTGCCAGAGGCTCTGCACATGTAGAAACAGCACCATGAAAGGCATAACTTTAGATTTCCTCTTACGTAAATTAAAATTAATGAACTGCTTTCTTCGTTTCGGATCTCATTTTTCCCTCTCAGAATAATAGTACCATAGATTCTATTCTACCAAAATGGAGGATCACCACTAAAGAAGCAGACATATCCATAAACATGAAAGTTAGATTTCCTACATGCTCAAGCATTTTGCTGATCAAAACCTTTTTTTTTTTTTTTTAACCTTAGTCATTTTGAAGGCTGGAGCCCATGTTAGTGAAAGCCTACTCACAGTTGATTAAGTACCACTTCCATTCAGGACTGCAATTCAGCACATCCTCATTGAGGGCTACTATGCGCAAGCTCTGCATGAAAAGCTGGGAGCCACCTAGAGGAGGATGTTGGCTCCTGCCCTAAGGAGCTCAGCTCAGTTCAGTAGGTGTTGTGTGCCTGCACTGATGCTTACTGCCCAACAAGGATTGACTTTACCATGTTGTGTTGTGGTATAAGTGCAAGAAGGGAAATTTTTTTAAACCTAGTGCCACAGGATTCAAAGACAGGAGGGTAGGATAGGTGGTTTAGAAAAAGTTTCTGGAAGCAGAGGCTGAACACAGTGGGGAAGACATAGACATTCACAAATGCTTAACTGAATGCCAGGCCTTGAATCAGGCTCATTCCAAATGTCATTCATCTTTTTTGAGACAGAGTCTTGCTCTGTCGCCCAGGCTGGAGTGCAGTGACGCGATTTTGGCTCACTGCAGCCTCCGCCTCCCAGGTTCAAGTGATTCTCATGCCTCAGCTTCCGAAGTAGCTGGGACCACAGGCACATGACACGATGCCCAGCTAATTTTCGTATTTTTAGTAGAGGTGAGGTTTCGCCATGTTGGCCAGGCTGATCTTGAGTTCCTGACCTCAAGTGATCTGCCTGCCTCAACCTCCCAAAGTGCTGGGATTACAGGCATGGGCAACCGCACCCGCCCTGCCATTCTTCTCATTCTGCCGATCAGGCTGGAGTGCAGTAGTACAGTCATAGCTCACTGTAGTCTTGAACTCCTGGACTGAAGCAATCCTCCCACCTCAGCTTCCCCTGAGTAGCTGGTATTACAGGCACATGCCACCATACCTGGTTAATTTTTTATTATTTTTTTGTAGAGACAGGGTCTTTCTGTGTTGCCCAGGCTGGTCTCAGACTCCTCAAGTGATCTTCCTGTCTCAGCCTCCCAAAGCTCTGGTATTACAGGCATGAGCCACCACACCTGTCCTAATCTAATTTTCAAATATGATTTAAAGTACCTTGTTTGTAGTTAATTATAAATTAAAGAGATTGGAAAATATGGTCAGCAAAATACATGATCATACTAAACATACTATTTTAAAACTTGGTTTTACCAGTTAGTACCATTTTGGACATTTTCTATGTCATTAAGTATGCTTTTTCACAAACTCTTAAAGATGATTTCTTTCCTTGTCTTTTCTTTCTTTTTTTTTTTTTTTTTTTGGAGACAGGGTCTCACTGTGTTGCCCGGGCTAGAGTGCAGTGGCACAATCTTGCCTCACTGCAGCCTCAACCTTATAGGCTCAAGTGAACCTCCCACGTCAGCCTCCCAAGTAGCTGTGACTACAAGTGCATACCACCGCACTTGGCTGATTTTTATATTGTTTGTCAACACAGGGTTTCACCATGTTGCTCAGGCTGGTCCACCGGCCTCAGCCTCACAAAGTGCTGGGATTACAGCTGTGAGCCTCTGTACCCGGCCACTGCACGATTTCTTTAACCATTTCCCTTGTAGCTAAGTGGGTAAGAAGATACAAATATAAGAAAAGTTAAATTCTTAAAGTGTTAGGAGAAAATATATAGACAGTGGACTTATTTTTAAATGCATGATACTAAGGATAGAAACGTATGCCAGGCACAGTGGCTCATACCTGTAATCCCAGCACTTCGGGAGGCCGAGGAGGGCGGATCACCTGAGGTCAGGAGGTCAAGACCAACCTGGCCAACATGGTGAAAACCCGTCTCTACTAAAAATACAAAAAAAATTAGCCAGGCTTGGTGGCAGGCACCTGTAATCCCAGCAACTCAGGAGGCTGAGGCAGGAGAATTGCTTGAACCTCAGAGGCAGAGGTTGCAATGAGCTGAGATCATGCCACTGGACTCCAGCTTTGGCAACAGAGCAAGACTCTGTCTCAAAAAAAAAAAAAAAAAGACACGTAATAGCAAAGATGAGTAGTTTTAAAAATCCTTTGGGTATCAAGAGTACTCTAAATAAAATGTAAAGGCATTATCTTGTTTAATTCTTACAATAGCTTTGTGAAGTAGGTACTTAGATTTCTTTTAGAGAAGGGGAAACTGAGGCACAGAGAACTGACAGTGTGGAAATTGGTGCTTTCTATGAGATTGATGATTTTGTGTGTGTGTGTGTGTGACTGAGTCTCACTCTGTGACCTAGGCTGGAGTGCAGTGGCGCAATCTCGGCTTGCTGCAACCTCCACCTCCCAGGTTCAAGCTATTCTCCTGTCTCAGCCTCACCAGTAGCTGGGACTAAAGGTGCGCACCACCATGTCTGGCTAATTTTTAGTTTTTGTTTTTGTTTTTATTTTTGTTTGGAAACAGAGTCTCAGTCTGTCACCCACGCTGGAGTGCAGTGGCGCCATCTCAGCTCCCAAGTAGCTGGGACGATAGACATGCACTACCACACCCAGCTAATTTTTGTATTTTTTAGTAGAGATGGGGTTTCGCCATGTTGACCAGGCTGGTCTCGAACTCCTGGCCTCAAGTGATCCATCCGCCTAGGCCTCCCAATGTGCTGGAATTATAGGTGCCCAGCCTAATTTTTGTAATTTTAGTAGAGACGGGGTTTCACCATGTTGGCCAGGCTGGTGTCACACTCCTGACCTCAAGTGATCTGCCTCCCTTGGCCTCTGAAAGTGCTGGGATTACAGGCGTAAGCCACTGTGCCCAGTGAGATTGAGGATCTTCCTGCAGAACGAAAGCTGATAAAATAAGAGGCAGAGTGAGAAGGTAGCTCCAGTTTGGTCTTTCCATCAGCCTTGGATGTGAATCCCAGCTTTACCACTTAGGAAAGGTGACGGAAGGGCCGCTTTTCAGACAGTTGAAAATACTATATTTTCATTTCATATTTTAAATTGTTCATTTCCATATGCTTTCTCATTATAACTATTTTGACCAAAAAAAAATAATAATAATGTGTTTAGATGTCTTGAACATCAGTTGTGTCTTAAAATGCAAAATTCCAGAGACAGCAAGAACAAATTAGATGCTAATTACAACTCCTTTTCCTATCCCTTATAT
Source organism: Macaca thibetana thibetana (assembly GCF_024542745.1). Taxonomy (NCBI): domain Eukaryota; kingdom Metazoa; phylum Chordata; class Mammalia; order Primates; family Cercopithecidae; genus Macaca; species Macaca thibetana. The sequence continues at coordinate 61,205,833 of NC_065578.1, forward strand.
AGCACACTACACTATCTCTTAAATAGTAGAGATTGTCAAGTTCACACTTGAATAGGGATGGTATAGGTATCGATCATTAACTACGTTTTAAAGAGATGGAAGGAAAAAAGTCAAAACTACGAGCTGTTACCAACTGGGTGAAATAAAGTAAGAGAGTTTCCAGCTATCATCATAGTTTATCAGTGGGAAATTTTGGAATAAAGAAATTTAGAATTTAAATGTTGTTTAGGTCATCTTTTGGTAGATTCAATCAAGTTTAAAATTCTACCATGTCTTGGATATGAGCAGACGGCTGGCTCATTGATGGCATTCAGTAAAATCTTTCTGTGTAGCTGGTTTAAAATTTGACTTAAAACAGGGACATAATATTTACCTTCTCTTCAGTAACAAAATTTATGTTATGTAATAACCTTGACATGTTTACAAAATCATGTTTAATGGGCTCTCCAGAGCTCCGGTGAATACCACAATTTGGTCTGTTTTCAACATTTCTAAATAATCTGGGAAAGCTGTAGGAAATGAAATATCTGTCATAAACTTTTTGTATCAGGCTTCACTACTGCTTTCTTGAAGTTTAGCAAAAGGATAAAGGGCTGTATGTTCTTCATTAACTGTAGTCAAAACTGAATTTAAGGATTTTTGATAGCTGTTTAGAATTACTGTTTGAATCTCTACTACAAAGAATATTAAGATTTTTAGCATTTGAAAGTCCTAATATTCCCACTTAAAAATCATTAGACTTACTTTGGGAGGCCAAGACATGTGGATCACGTGGTCAGGAGTTCTAAACCAGCCTGGGCAACGTGGTGAAACCCCATCTCTACTAAAAATACAAAAATTAGCCAACCATGGTGGCACACACCTGTCATCCCAGCTACTCAGGAGGCGGAGGCAGGAGAATTGCTTGAACCTGGTGGGTAGAGGTTGCAGTGCACCAAGATCGTGCCACTGCACTCCAGCCTGGGTGACTGAGCGAGACTCCGCCTCAAAAAAAAAAAAAAAAAAAAACAGTAGACTTAGGGCCGGGTGCAGTGGCTTTTGCCTGTAGTCCCAGCACTTTGGGAGGTTGAGGCGGGCAGATCACTTGAGGCCAAAAGTTTAAGACCAACCTAGCCAACATGGTGAAACCTCATCTCTACTAAAAATACAAAAAAATTAGCCAGGCATGGTGGCGCATGCTGGTAATTCCAGCTACTCAGGAGGCTGAGGCATGAGAATCACTTGAACCCAGAAGGTGGAGGTTGCAGTGAGCCAAGATCGCACCACTGCACTCCAGCCTGGATGACAGAGTGAGAGTGTCTCAAAAAAAAAATAAATCAGTAGACTTTATCATTTAATTCCAAGTATATACGTATATACTTGTAGACATGTATAATTTAGTACATTGTATTTTTTCCCAAACAGATAAACAATCAGATTCTGTATGGAAGAAGTCACCAAAATGCATCTGCCATTATTAAGACCGCCCCATCAAAAGTCAAGCTGGTTTTCATCAGGTAAGATTGCTAGATCTGGTTTTGCAAAATCAAAGACCTCTTCTGAAGATGTTATTAATGTAAGACTATGTCATCTTTGATTTGTCTAGCGAAATCACTGTTTCTTCTAAAAACATATATTCCTTTTGTAACTGTCACTTCAAGAAAAGTATTGCAGGGCGCGGTGGCTCACGCCTGTAATCCCAGCACTTTGGGAGGCCAAGGCGGGCGGATCACAAGGTCAGGAGATCAAGACCATCCTGGCTAATATGGTGAAACCCTGTCTCTACTAAAAATACAAAAAATTAGCCGGGCGTGGTGGTGGCGGGCGCCTGTAGTCCCCGCTACTCGGGAGGCTGAGGCAGGAGAATGGCGTGAGCCCGGGAGGCGGAGCTTGCAGTGAGCCAAGACTGCACCACTGCACTCCAGCATGGGTGACAGTGAGACTCTGTCTCAAAAAAAAAAAAAAAAAAAAGAAAAGTACTGATTGTTTTGATTATGAAGTTTTCTTACTTGCTTATATTTCACAGTGTAGAATCGGTAGCTGAGGCTAGTATTTATAATTCAGTTATAAAACATTCTTCCCTTTCTGGATCCATTTATCCTGTATATAAATATAATGAGACCTGCTAACTTCTCTTCCTGTCACTATTATTTGGTACATTTGCTGAATCATTAATGTCTTCATTAAAGAATAAACAAGAAAATAGAACTGAGGACATTTTTAGGAGCTTCCTTGTAAGAGTGCTGGTGAGAAGCCCGGAGTAGAGAAGATGTCAGCACTGCTGCCTAGAGTTGTATTGTGTGTTTGGGGCTTCACATTTACTCACACCTCCCCTGCAAGCTGATTGAGCCCTCTTGGTACAAGTAAATCAGAATTAGGGATCTGACTGTTTGTAGCCAACATTGCCACATCAGCAGTAGAAATGAGGTTGTTTGATTCTCTTTATTGGACTGAAATGACAAGTAAATCTGAATTATTTTTAGGTCATGTACCTAACCCTCTATGTTCACTGTAGCTCTGCTTCTTTTTCCTTCTGGGACTCAGGTATCATCTGTAAAATGGGATAATAAAGCACCTCCCTCATTCATTGTGATATTTCAGAAATTGAAAATGCTCAATACAATATCTAGCAGAGAATAAGGGGTGAAAGAATGTTAGCTGCTATTTTAGGATGATGACAATCATTATTATTCTTCCCTTTCTCATTAGCTACCAGCAGTAAGATCTGTCCATTCCCAGGGACCATTGGGATTAGGAGGTGGTTTTATTCCCAGCATGGGCACTAACGTGATTGAAATATTCCTTTCCACTTCTACTTTGCTCCTGAAGAAATCCTGCATTAGGACCAGGCACGGTGGCTCATGTCTGTAATCCCAGCAGTTTGGGAGGATCACCTAAGGTTAGGAGTTTGAGACCAGACTGGCCAACACAGCGAAACCTGTCTCTACTGAAAAATACAAAAAATTAGCCAGGTGTGATGGCACACAACTCTACTCCCAGCTACTCGGGAGGCTAAGGCAGGAGAATTGCTTGAACCCAGGAGGCAGAGGCTTCAGTGAGCTGAGATCGCACCATGCACTCCAGCCTGGACGACAGAGAAAGACTCTATCTCAAAAAAAAAAAGGAAAAAAAAAAAAAAGACCAGGCATGGTGGCTCACGTCTGTAATCCCAGCACTTTGGGAGGCTGAGGCGGGCAGATCACGATGTCAGGAGTTCGAGATCAGCCTGGCCAAGCCAACATGGTGAAACCCTGTCTCTACTAAAAATACAAAAATTAGCCAGGCGTGGTGGTGCACACCTGTAATCCCAGCTACTCAGGAGGCTGAGGCAGGAGAATTGCTTCTTGAACTCAGGAGGCAGAGGTTTCAGTGAGCCGAGATCACACCACTGTACTCCCACCTGGTTGACAGAGCGAGACTCTGTCTCAAAAAAAAAGGAAATCCTGTATTAGCATCCTTTTCTCCCACCTAGTGGCACTTTCTGGCTTTCTAGTTTTTTACTCTATTTTCAGAGAGTGAAAGCTTCCTCCTTCACATATGTCTTTGTATGTTAAGATGAGCCCTTTATCCTTACTCTCCTTTGACATCCTCTGTTAGACACCAGTCTCCTTTTTGGTTTTCTTGTCCTTTCTTTTGGCAAGGGTTATAAAATTAGAGTTAGTTGATTTAAAAAAAAATTGAGTAGACTTTGAAGAAAGGTCGGCACTCAAGAGATTCAGATGTTGTTCATTGAGAGAAGTCCACAAAAGTAGTGTGTTTAGACTTGAAAACTTTGCATAAAGTTGTGTGGGGGCCGGGCGCAGTGACTCACACCTGTAATCCCACCACTTTGGGAGGCCAAGGCAGTAGGAAGGCTTGAGTTCAGGAGTTTAAGACTGGTCTGGGCAACATAGTGAGACCCAATCTGTGCAAAAGAAAAAAATTAGCCGGGTGTGGTGGCATGTGCCCTGTAGTCCCAGCTACTTGGGAGGCTGAAGCAGGAGCATCGCATGAGCCAAGGAGGTTGAGGCTGCAGTGAGCCATGATCACGCCACTACACTTCAGCTTGGGTGACAGCAAGACCTTGTCTCAAAAAAAAAAAAAAAAAGCACACTGTGTGGCTAGTACATGAGAAGATGTATGTAGCACTTAACAGGGTCAGCATCTGCACATGGTATTTAGTACATAGTCATGGCTGCTACCACAAGAGCTGTTATCAACATTACTTACCTCTTCAGCACATGTGGTGGGGCTTTTATTACCCACATGGGCCGTGCAATTTTAAAGAGAGCAAAAAGAACATTGAATAGAGTCCAAAGGAAATAATTTAATGCAATTGTGTAGTTGGGAAATAAAACCCTCCTCCTTCAATAAAGAAAGGTTAAACGATTTGAAATTATTTAGAAGACAGAAGAGAAACCTGAATAGAATTTTAATCATAGTAGTAAAGCTCCATCAATTTAGAGTCTGATTATTTCAGTTTTGATCATTGAACAGAACAGAATCAAGAAAAGAATTTGTTGAGTAAATCAATGGTATACACAAAACTGAGGACGCTACTGAATGCTTATTTACTGGAAGTGATTTTAAGCAATTTAGAAGTATCAATGTACATTTAAAATCTGTACTCTAATTCTTAGTCCATTCGGACGGCTGTAACAAAATACCCGAGTGTCTTACAAAGAACAGAAATTCATTTATTTATTTATTTATTTTGAGACAAAGTCTTGCTCTGTCACCCAGGCTGGAGTGCAGTGGTGCGATCTTGGCACACTGCAACCACTGCCTCCCAGGCTCAAACAATTCTCATGCCTCAGCCTCCCGAGTAGCTGGGACTATAGGTGTGTACCACCAGGCCCGGCTAATTTTTTTTGTATTTTAGTAGAGATGGGGTTTCACTGTGTTGGCCAGGCTGGTCTCAAACTCCTGGCCTCAATGGTCTGCCCACCTCAGCCTCCCAAAGTGCTGGGATCACAGACGCGAGCCACTGGGCCTGGCCCAGAAATTTATTTCTCACAGTTTTGGAGGCTACAAAGTTCGAGATCAAGGCTCTAGCAGATTTGGTGTCTGGGAGAGGGCCTGCTTCCTCTTTCATAGATCTATTCCGTGTATCCCACGTAACAGGAGGGGCTCCCTTGGGCCTCCTTTGTAAGGCAGTAATCCCACCATGAGGGCCCCACTCTCATGACGTAAACACCTTCCAAAAGGCCCTGCCTATTCATACCTTCATGTTGGTGATTCAGTTTCAACATATGAATTTTGAGGGGACACAAACATTCAGACTGTAGCATGAACCTTTCCTGCATGGTCTTTCAATTACAGTGTGTAGCATATAATGAGTGTTCAGAAAGCTTTATTGAATGAATTTCCTTTTTGCTCCTACTAAGCAGTTCTAGATTACTTATGGTCCAAAGGCAACAATTATAGTAAGTTCATTGTTGTTATTTTGTGGATTAAAAAATATATATTTCTGTAACTCAGTATTTTACAAAATTCCTCATACCTCAGCCCCTCTTCCCAGTACTTTCCCAAATTAGCTAAGATTTTTTTATATCTTCTTTTATAGGGAGAAAAAACATATAGGAGTGATTCTGAATAATTATTTATTATAAGAATCCTGATTTTGCCTGTTTTAGAATCAAATCCTGAAGAAGTTAAAATTCGATTCATTATCAAGTTTCCAAAAGTTAACACTTAAATCATCTCAGCACCACAGATGCGATTTTGCTTGTCTTTTGAACTCTGCATAGCTTGTACTGTGTTATAATGTAACTTTGAAAACTAGTTTTTATAAATTGCATTTCTTAACAATTTGCACTTCTATTTGGCAAAATTTCCTTCCTTAGTTGAAATTATCCTCTGTGCTTTTCCATTATACAGAAAATTTTGGCTTTTATACCTTGGCAACTGTTTTTCAAATTTATTGACAATTGAGATGAAAATGGGAACTGGCCACAGGTTTTAGAGAATGATTAGCAGTAATCACAGAAAGCTATTAAAATATGCTGCAAGCAACATTTTAATTAACTAAGGCCTTTAGTCTATAGCAATGTACATTTTGTGATCAGGTCCTTGTCATATTCTTTTAACACTTGTATTTATTCGTATACTAATTCATCTATAATTGGCAAGGGGTCTGTGGGTCATTAGCACAAATTAGCAAGTTGCAGCTATTTATACATGACTTACATAATCACTTTTTCCCTTTTCCTTTTCACATCATTAGATTTTGGACAATCCTGGAAATTGTACTTTAAACATGTGGTCTCTAATACACTAAATTATTCAACTCCGTATCATCCAGATGCGTATTACAATCTGGGTGCTTGCTATGCACTCTACATTCGGTTCTGTGGGTTTTCGTGTTTGGCATTCTCCCCTTCATGTGAGCACACCAATTTAAGTACAGGAGGAGAACTATATTAACACAACGAATAAATTGCTGTATTTGGCAGTGCAGGGATCCAAGGAGATTAATGATCTTGCCTGCAGCTCTTGTCATACCTTCCCCCACTATCAAAACTTGAATGTCATGTATAACAACTCACTCTCCGTTACTTAATTACATGTGGAAAATGTGTACTGTGTAAAAACTCCTGGGGCTAAAGGAAACGAGATGAAACTGAAATCCTTGGAAAGATTTAGTGCTAGCTGTCAAGCCCCACTGAGTAAAAGTGGACTCACCATGGGCTCCACCTTCCTGTATCAATTGAACATATGCCTTGCTTGTGTAATTAAAAATATAGCGTGGCTCGTTGTCCTCTGGCCATATCCCTGAAAGACGATATTGCTTGAAGTTAATGTGAATGCCAGAGTCATCTTAAGGAGATGATCATCTGAAGAAGCAACTTGGATGCCTATTTTAAAAATCCTTCTTGGCCGGGCATGGTGGCTCACACCTGTAATCCCAGCACTTAGGGAGGCCGAGGCGGGCGGATCATCTGAGGTCAGGAGTTCCAGACCAGCCTAACCAACATGGTGAAACCCCGTCTCTACTAAAAATACAAAAATTAGCTGGGCATGGTGGCGGGTGCCGGTAATCCCAGGTATTTGGGAGGCTGAGGCAGGAGAATCACTTGAACCCAGGAGGTGGAGGTTGCAGTGAGCTGAGATCACGCATTGCACTCCAGCCTGGGCAAAAAGAGTGAAACTCCATCTCAAAAAATATAAAAATAAAAATCCTTCTTGTGCTCTTGATTCATTAGATCTAGTTTTGATAAATAGGAAAAAAGAATGCATGCATAAGCATGAGTTTAACTTGCATAAGGAAACATTCATTCATCTTTTCAGCAGGTGTTTACAGAACACCTACGTGTGTTATTGCGGTGGGGTTGGTGATGGAAAGAGCACAATTTCTGTCTGAAAGGAGGAAACAGAGAATAAACAATAGTCTAGTACCTTATCCAGTGATATAAGTACTCTGATGCTGTAGGGACATATAGGAGATGCATCTGATGTAGTCTTTGGGGTCTGTGGGAAGATGTCACAGAGAAAGATGCTTAGGCTAAGACTCGAAGGATAAGTAAGCAAAGTCATAGGATGTGTAGAAACCCAAAGGTTCCACAACTGGGTACCCAATCAGAATACCTGGACATGTGCTTCTAGGAGAGAAGCAATCCTTCTTTAGGAAGGTATCGTTGGGTAAGTATAGCTGTGTATGTCAATTGTTTTGAATTCTGTAAGGTATCATGGTGTCAGCTGCAGGTTTTTCAGAGATGGCTCTTATCATTTTGAGGTGTTCCTTCAATGTGTAGTCTGTTGAGGGTTTTTATTATGAAGGTATGTTGGATTTTATCAAAAGCTTTTTCTGCATCTATTGAGATGATCATCATATGATTTTTGCTTTTGATTCTGTTTATGTGGTGAATCACATTTACTGATGTGTGTATGTTGAACCAGATTTGCATCTCAGGAATAAAGCCTACTTGGTGGTGGTAAACTTTTTGATGTGCTACTGAATTTGGTTTGCTAATATTTTGTTGATGATTTTTGCTTCTATGTTCATGAGGGATACTGGCCTGAAGTTTTCTTTTTTTGTTGCGTCTCTGCCAGATTTTGGTGTCAGCTGATGCTGGCTTCATAGAATGAGTTAGGGAGGTGCCCCTCCTCCTTGATTTTTTTGGAACAGTTTCAGTAGGATTGGTATCAGTTCTTCTTTGTACGTCTGGTAGAATTCAGTTTGAATCCATCTGGTCCAGGGCTTTTTTTGGTTGGCAAGTTTTTTTTTTTAATTACCAATTCAATTTCAGAAGTTGATATTGGTCTACTCAGTTTTACTCTTTCGTGGGCAGAATTGGTAATTTTTTCTTTGCTACTTCCATTCCTTAATACAATAAGTGCATATATTCGCTTATGGGAATTATGCCTGTATTTGTTTCACCTCTTTTGGCACTCAGAGACAACTAATTGGGATGGTCATCAGGGATGATGTGAGCTTGCTTTTTTTCTTTCTTGCTGGTCAATATTTATACTATTTGCCCAGTGGAATTCCTGTTTCCTTGGGTAGACCCCCACTTCCCATCTCCCAATACACACACAAACACACACACACACACACAGAGAGAAACAGTACATCTAGATACCTGTCTCCCTCTGTGGAAGCTGAAGGAGCCAGTTCTTTCTCTCACTGCCAAAGTGTGGCCAGTGGGTGGTCAATGTGTCTCACACTTGGGCAATATGATACTTTAGGCATAGAATTGGAAGCAAGCGATGTGAGTGATTTGATACGAATGGTGTTTATCCATAGAGCCACAGTGCCCTGGCCAGACACTCCTGCTACATCGTTCTGTTTCCTACTTCCTTGTCCTCTGGAGGTCTCTTAGTTCCCAACTGTCCCAAGCCTGATCCTATAGCCTGTCAATTTTGTGAGAGCTCAGTATCCCTCCAGTAAATTCTCTTTTGCTTAAGTTGGCCCAAATTTATTTTTATTGCTTACTGTCAAAGAATCTTAATGAACAGATAAGAAATAGCACTATCTGAACAAATTACGGCAACCAGAGTGAGACGTTTGGTTTCCTCTGTGCATATTCCTGTCACTTGTAAACTTTTAGCCTTAGAATTCTGAGTTTTTCATCCTTCAGACGACTTTAGCAGAGCATAAGGCCTCTGAACAAGTCTCTACTGAGGATCTCCGGTATGACTCATTACCATTGCCAAACCATTGCTGCCTCTTGAAATGAGATTACCATGATTATCAAAGAGTAATCAGGCAGGATTTGTCCCAGTTTGTCCCTGAGGGTGGGGATCCCAGCACATGGCCTTATGGTGAGGGCTGCATATTAAGGTCTGTGTGTCTGAATGTTTGGGATTTGCCAGCCAGGAATAAGAGGGGAATGGGTGAGAGTATCTACTGTACTACCTTTTAGAAAGACTCTCTTGGAAGGCTGGGCACAGTGGCTCACACCTGTAATCCCAGCACTTTGAGAGGCCAAGACGGGCTGATCACTTGAGGCCAGGAGTTCGAGACCAGCTTGGCCAACATGGCAAAACCCTGTCTTTACTAAAAATGCCAAAAAATTAACTGGACATGGTGGCATGCGTCTGTAATGCCAGCTACTCAGGAGACGGAGGCAAGAGAATCACTTCAACCCAGGAGGCAGAGGTTGCAGTGAGCTGAGATAGTGCCACTGTACTCCAGCCTGGGCGACAGAGAGAGACCCTGTCTCAAAAAAAAGAAAAGAAAAGAAAAGAAAAAAAAGGGCTCTCTTTGATAAACTTATTAGGCTAAGTCATCCATTTCATCCAGTCCTAAGTTCCCCACATCAACTCTCCTGCCAGCCTGCACTGCCAAATATTTTATGACCCACCTTTTCCTCTGCGCAACTGGCAACAATTATTTAGAACATGCCTGGGGCCTCCTGTGTAAAATGTGGGTCTAGATACTGCTTTCTCCCGGCAGCCCTCCTTAGTGATTGACATTGTTTGAAGTGCCAAGTAAATAGAACTCATTATTCCACTGTCATTGGACTTTTATTTCCGATTCAGCATACTCAGCTATTTTGGTAGTTTCTTCTAATTGTGAATTGGAACTGTTTCCTCTGTTCATACAGTTAGGAGTATCTCCTGGAATCTTTTTGGAAAGGAATTTTTCCGTTGAGATAGAATGATTTGCTTTGTTTTGTACATGACTTCTGGCTCATTTACATGGAGCTTTCCTGGCTGAACGTTAATTCAGTGTCGTGTTCCAATTAATACAGGAAGTATAGAGATTATTTTTCACTATCCTGAGATGTCTCAGACCACTAGATTTAGTCCAATCAGAAAGCAATATCCAGGCCTTGTTTGTTGTGTTGATGTGTTCATTTATTCAACATTCGTGTGTGTGTGTACGTGCACATGCACCTAAATGATGTGCCAGGCACTAGATTGTAGTTGTAATCATTTTAGAACGAGTTGCAATAAATAAAGTCAGCCTGCTCAACAATCCAGGCTGAATTCAGGCACATAACTTCTGCTTTTGATAAAATGATATTTTGTTGGCATAAAATGAGATCCTATGGATTTGGTGAAAGGACGTTTCCAAGAGGCAGGCCCAGAGCACCCTGAAGACAATCATGATTTTAAGTGACATTGTAAGTAATTCAAACATATTTTCATCACACTTTCACTTTTTTTCTTGCTCAGGTAATTTTAATTGCGATGAAATAAACAACACAAAATTTGACCACAGGACCCAGCAATTCTACTTGTGGAGCATGCATCCAAAATAATTGAAAGCTGGGTCCGGAAGAGATATTTCTATATCCGTGTTCAGAGCAATATTATTTACTGTAACCAAAAGGTGGAAGCAACCGAGTGTAACATATAATACAAAAAGTACCATTTTAAATGCACAGTTCAGTGGCTTGAAGTACATTCACGTTGTTGGGCAACCATCATCACCATCCATCTCCAGAATTATTTCATCTTCCCAAACTGAAACTCTGTATACATTCAACAATAACTCCCCATTCTTCCCTCCTCTCAGCCCCTAGCAGCCACCATTCTACTGTCTGTCTCTGAATTTGACTGTCCTAGTACCTCACATAAGTGGACTCGTGCAGTGTTTGGCCTTCTGTGACTGGTATATTTCACTTAGCATGTATTTTCGATGTTCATTCATGTCACAGCATGTGCTAGAATTTCTTACCTTTTTAAGGCTGAATAATGTTCCATTTTATGTCTGTGCCATGTTTGTTTGTCCACGCATCCATCGATAGGTACTTGGGTTGCTTCCACCTTTTGGTGGCTGTAAGTAATGCTGCTATGAACACGGATATACAGATATATCTTCCAGACCCTGCTTTCAATTCTTTTGGATATATACCGCACAAATGGAATTCCTGAGTCATACAGTTAATCTATTTTTAATTTTCTGAGGAGCCTCCATACTGTTTTCCATAGTTGCTGTACCATTTTACATCCCTACCAACAACGTACACAGGTTTTACTTTCTTCATAACCTTGCCAACATTCCTTTTTTTTTTTTTTTTTGGATGGTATCCATCCTAATGAGTGTGAGGTGGTATCTCATTGTGATTTTGATGTGCCTGGTTTGCACTTCCCTGATGAATTAGTGATATTATCTTTTCATGTGCTTACTGACTTTTTGTGTGTTTTCTTTATAGAAATGTCTATTCAAGTCCCTTGCCCATTTTTTTAATGAGGTGGTTTGTTTTGCTGTTGTTGAATTATGGGAGTCTTTACGTATTCTAGATATTAACCACTTGTCAGATATATGATTTGCAAATATTTTCTCCTATTTCATAAGTTGCCTTTTCACTCTGTTGATTGTGTCCTTTGAAATACACAAGGTTTTTTATTTTGATGTCCGATTTGTCTGTTTTTGTTGTTGCCTGCGCTTTTGGTGTTGTATTCAAGAAATTATTGTCAAATCCAATGTCACAAAGCATTTCATCCCTATGTTTTCATCTAAGAGTTTTATAGTTTTAGCTCTTGTATTAAGCCCTTGATTCATTTTGAGTTTATTTTCATATATGGTGTAAAGGAAGGCTATGACTTCATTCTTTTTTTCCCCTCTCTTAGAGTTGAGGATCTATGTTGCTCAGGCTGGAGAGTAGTGGCTCTTCACAGGCATGATCATAGCACAATTTGGCCTCAAACTCCTGGGCTTAAGCCATCCTCCCATCTCAGCCTTTTGAGTAGCTAGGATTACAGATGCACCCCATCTGTGTAACCTTCACCCAGAAGACTTCTTTTACATGTAGATATCCAGTTTTTCTAGCACCATTTGTTGAAAAGATCATCCATTCCCCCACTGAATGGTCTTGGTGTTCTAGTTGAAAATCACTGAATTATATACAGGGTGGGTGTGATGGCTCACGCCTGTCATCCCAGCACTTTGGGAGGCTGAGGTGGGAGGATTGCTTGAGCTCAGGAATTCAAGACCAGACTGGGCAACATAGCGAGACCTCGTCTCTACTAAAATTCAAAAAGAAAATTAGCCCAGTGTGGTGGCACCCACCTGTGGTCCCAGCTACTTGGGAATCTGAGGTGTGAGGATTGCTCTAGCCTGGAAGGTCAAGGCTGCAGTGAGCCATGATCACATCACCCATACTGCTGCCTGGGCAACAGAGGGAGACTGTGTTGGAAAAAAAAAAAAAGCCAGAAATGGTAGCCTGCACCTGTAGTCCCAGCTACTCAGAAGGCGGAGGTAGGAGGTTTACTTGAGCCTAGAAATTTGAGGCTTCAAGTCTACAATGAGCTATGATCATGCCACTGCACTCCAGCCTGGGTGACAGAGTGAGATCCTGTCTCAAAATACATACATACATACATACATGTATACAAACATTTATTTCTTGGCTGTCTGTCCTATTCTATAGGTTAATATGTCGATCTTTATGCCAGTACCACACTATTTTGATTACCATAGCTTTGCAGTAGGTTTGAACATCAAGGAAAGGTAAGATCTTCAACTTTTTCTTTTTCAAGATTGTTTTGGATATTTGGGGTCCCTTAAAATTCCCTATGAATTTTAAGATGAAACACACTTTCTTGCTTTTAGAAGAGGTAGAAATGCTTCTTAGGAATATCTCATATCCTGATAAAGTTATGGCATTCTACAAATATACACACACTACCCGTTACATTAGATGTCTTATTTTTCATCATTCATAAATTGTCACCATGGACTTATTGTGTTTCCCTGAAGCATGAGTATGTTCTCCTCATGACCACTAATTTTTATTTTGGCAACAATTTACAGTGTTCTTTTCGAGTTTATATTAGAGTATCCCATATTTATCCTAAGGAATTAGTTGAGGGCTATCAAATAACATGTTAATGAAATCCCTTATTATAGTTTGAATTATGGTTACACCTTTGAGGCATAAAGAATAAATATGTTATATCAACAAATTGCTGTATATGACATATATGTGCATCCAAAACTACAGTGAAATGCTCTTAGAAGAATAGAATGAAGTTACTGAGACAAGCCACATAAGCAGTTTAGAAATTCAAAGCAGCAAGCGATTGCTGTTGGAGAAGTGGGTACAGCAAGAGTTAGTTAATATTTAATGCTAGCTAGGTAGACTTACACAGGAAAGAATTGAGTCCAAATGGCATCAGCAATTCACGATTTACTGAGCACCTCCTGTATGTCATATGCTGTATAAGGTCATACAGTTAAGTAAGAAGTTCTCCAACAACTACAAAGACATGCAAATAAGTAACTATACATCAGGCAAAACAAACATCCATAGAGGGAACTCATTGATGTTGGGTTATTTTCAGGCTCGGTTCCGGGGGTAGTTTTCACAGTTGAGAGGGAGCAATTTGGATGGATTCAGATGCAGAGAAAGCAGAACAAGAAAACAAGTAGGGATACTGTTGTCATAGACCAGGCAACATGAAAAGGACATGAATTAGGATGGAAACTATGGGATTAAAAGAAAAAAGAAGAATAAAGCCTTTAGAGTCAAAGCATTAGACTCAGTGATGTTTTAAATTTTTTGATTGATGGCTGAATGAATTAATAGTAACCGAGGACGTAGCACCTAGAAGTCTAAGCATTTGAGATTTAACATGACAAAGCCATAAAACATTAAATATTTACTTCTATTAGTGTGCTTTGGTGCTCTGACGTTTATATTATCTCCTAACAATTCTATTAATATTAGACATTATCCCAGTTTTAAAGCTTGAGAAACCAGGGTTTTATGTTGTTTTGTATCTTACTTACATCTTATCAGTGATAGAATCCATACCCTTGCTTTGGTCTGTCTGTGCCTTTGCTTATATTCATTTCCAAGCTAACGTAGTTGTCTTGTACTACACATTATCATGGATTTATTTTTTAGTTGGAGTATAATTTATACTCAGTGCAATAGATTTTATGTCTTAAGTCTGTTGAGTTTTGATAATTGCATACACCTGTGTAACCTCCACACAAAACAAAAATATAGACTATTCATTCACCTCTGAAAGATTGCTGGTGTCCCTTTACAGTCAATCTCTCCTTCCCCCAAGAGCCACCTGCTTCCTGATTTCTGTCACTATAGGTTAGTTTCAACCGTTCTTAAACTTAATGTAAATGGAATCAAACAGCATTTATTCTTTTGTGTCTGGTTTCTTTCATTAACATAACGTTTTTGAGATTTATCCATGTTATGTTTATTCCTTTAATCACAGAGTAATACTTCATTCTATGAATATACAAAAATTTGATGATCATTCTCCTGTTGGTGAACATTTGGGTTGTTTCCAGTTTTTGGTTACTATGAATAAGGTATAAATGTGGCTTTTTAAAAAATTATTATAGAATAAACGTGTATAGAGCATGTTAGACTCAGGGTAGACACAGTTATGCTTCAGTAACAAACAGCCCCAAAACTCATGGCTTAAGACAACAAAGAAATAAACAAAGGTTTATTTATTTCTCATGTTACATACCCATCAGGGCTCAGTAAGGAGCCCTCTGTTCACCATGGTCATTCACGTAGCCAGGCAGCAGAGGTGCCTTGTCACCATTTGTTTCCATGATCACCAATGCAGAAAAAGGAAACGTAGCTAATCAAGCACTGGTTCACCTTTAAAGAGGAAGAAAAGTTGAAGCTAGAGGATTTATGAACAGCCCTAATAACTATCCCAGAATAGTACTGAGGAAATTACACTCCACTGTAATATTCACCACTATACCTGCCCCATCACACAAAATGAAATTTTAAAGCCTTTTATAGTCATTGTATCTCTATAAGGGATGGGTAATATGTTAATAGATAAAACACCCAGAACCTACATATGAAATGTGGACAGACTGCAGTTGATACAGTGAGCAGACTTAGAACTGTGCATGTATTTTTACCCCAAGGAAATGTATTAAATAATTGAAAAAGTAATAGCCCAAAATTTAATAGCCTAGACTCACCTAGGGATCTTAACTTGCGTATTTGAGAGAAGGAGACATCTGTGGCTCTGGATAGACTATTAAAATGGGAAACACTGTAGTATAGTATTTAAGAGTAGGTTTTGAAACCAGAATGCTGTTTTTGAACCTCAGCTCTGCTATTTATCAGCTTTGTGATTTATAAGCTGTGTGACTTTGGTCAGGTTGCTTAACCTTTCTGTAAAACCAAGAGAAAATGAAAAAAAAAAAATTCTAACTAAGACATAGACTTGTTATGAAGGTTAAATGAGTTAATGTATGTAAAGCATTTTGAACAGTGGTATCTGGTAAGCAGTCAAATGTTATGTTTCTAGTTATATTTCCGGTGACCATGTTTTCCAAATCAAAATTTGTGTCATGTATTAATTTTCTCTTGCCATGTAACAAATCACCCAAATTGAATGGCACAAAACAATACCCGTTTATTGGCTCACAGTTGTGTAGGTCAGAATGCTGGCATGACAAGCCATGGCTCAGTTCTCTGCCCAGGGTATCACCAAGCTCAAGTCAGGCATTGGCCAGGCTGAGGTCTTGTCTGGAGGCTTTGAGGGGAAAGTCGCTTCCAGGCTCATTCTCTGTTTTCTTGCTGGTTCTCAGGTGGGGGCTGCTGTCAGCTCCTAGAGGTCCCTACAGTCCTTGTCAGGAAGCCCCCTCCATCCTGAAGCAAGCAATGGTGCTTCCAATCTCTGACTTCCTGTCTGTGACCTCTAGGCATTCTACAAAGAGTTTAATCAGTTTAGAAATCATTTAAGTCAACCTACTAATTTAAGGCTTTAGGATACTGAGGTTCTGAGTGAAATCTCCAGATTTGAAGGGCTTTGCTTGTATGATTAGGTCAGGCCCAAACTAATAATCTCCCTTTATCTTATAGTCAGCTATGACTTATCATATAGTCTCATCATGGAAGTGAAATTTGTCTGTAAACTGGGGGCAGGAATCTTGGGAGACTTAGCATTCTGTCTAACACAAGTTACATGATTTTTACCAATGTGAGTTTCATTTTTATAACAAAACAATTCAAATCAGGATCCAAAATGTGTGTTTTCCACAAATATAAATATATTCTACAAACAAGAAGCTGAATTAGAGGTATTCTTAGCATACTTTTGGAGAAAAACTAAATTGAGATCCCGTGAGTAGTGTATTAGTCTGTGCTCACACTGCTATGAAAATACTATCTGAGATTGGATAATTTATAAAGGAAAGAGATTTAACTGACTTACAGTTCAGCGTGGTTGGGGAGGCCTCAAGAAACTTATAATCACAGTGCAAGGGGAAGCAAAGCACCTTCTTCACAAGGTAGCAGGAAGGAGAATGAATGCAGGAGGAACTACCACACACTTATAAAACCGTCAGCTCTCCTGAGAACTCGCTCACTAGCACAAGAACAGCATGGGGGTAATTGCCCCATGATTCAATTACCTCCACCTGGTCTCTCCTTTGACACATGGGGATTTTGGGGACTACAATTCAAGATGAGATTTTGGGTGGGGACACAGCCAAACCAGATCAGGTATTAATGCCACAATTGCAGTTGTTTGTTTACTTAGTTGTTTGTTTACAGCTAAGTAAATGATACTAATATCATCAAAGGCAAGAATCGTCTTTTATCCATTTTTAATCCATTTTATCCATTTTTGTGTACATAGCATAAATATTTGTTAAATAAAGACATGTATATATTCAAAATAAAATCAAAGCTATATAGTTGAGTTTCAACCAATCAAAGTAACCACCAGCCAGCTTAAACTAAAAGGAGAATGTATTGTGAGAGTCCAGATGCCTCATGGACTCTTAGAAAAAGATCCATACAATAAGGCTCCAGAGATGGACCCAGGGCAGCTCTAGAGATGTCGGCAAAAGGGAGTTCTGAACCCCTGTTTTTCCTTGAGCATTTCCATTGGTAGTCTTGACGTTGCACTCCTGATCTTTATATGTCTCTTCCAAATGTTAAGCCTCTGGGAGAGAGAATCTGATTGCCCCAAACTGAGGCAGATGTCTGCCCCCTTTATCCAGTCTGATTGAGGGCAGGGCTATTAGTACCTAGTGTAGACGTTATGGCCCATCCAAGGAATCACTGTGAGCTGGGTGGACACCCCAAGAAATGGCCTTTACATGTGGTAAATACTGATGGCTGGCTGACTACAGGCAGCACGGCCTCACTAACGCATGGAAATAGCTCAGAAAGCACAGGGTGGTTTCAGGAATTCTGGTTTCTTTTCCCTGTCTTATTAAGATCACTTTTGTTCAATAGACATTTACATCACAGTACACCTACTCCCTGCCAGGTGCCACACTACAAGCTGAGGATATGAAGGAATAAGATCTCATCCTTGTGCTCAGAGTGGGAGAAAAACCAGCACAAGTAATTTGAACAGAGCGTGGCAAGTACAGCAATGAGGACACACATGCGGTGTTCCGTGCTCTGGAAAACCGGTCTCACCCTTATCTGTGGGAGAAGTCCATTATCTCTCTCCCAGCAGCTCTTAAAGATAATTATAAAAACACCCACAAACAATTACAGTTCCTGACTGTGTTCTCTTTGAGGCACTGGGGCCTAAGAAACTTAGGCTAATTATATGGAAAGGAAAGTTTCACCCGGCTTGATGGCTCACACCTGTAATCCCAGCACTTTGGAAGTCCAAGGCAGGCAGATCACTTGAGGCCAGGAGCTCAAGACCAGCCTGGCCAACATGGTGATACTCCAGCTCTACTGAAAATACCAAAATTAGCTGCACATGGTGGCACACGCCTATAGTCCCAGCTACTCAGGTGGCTGAGGCATGAGAGTCACTTGAACCTGGGAGGTGGAGGCTGCAGTGAGCCGAGATCACGCTACTGCACTCCAGCCTGGGCGAGAGAGAGAGACTCTGTCTCAAAAAAAAAAAAAAAAAAAAAAAAAGAGGTTTAATTATAAAGCAAACAGATTTCATTACTTATGAGAATCATAGGATATGAGGGCTCAAAGGTTCTCCAGATATCATTCGGGCCCAACTGCTTGTCTGAAGTATAAATGCCTTCTCTCCTTTGGTTGCCCTTTTCCTACTTTTCTCTTGAAAATTGCAGCTATGTCAGCTCTCCATGGCTTGATGCTGAGGGATGTGACCACTTTATTAAGTGGATTATAAAGGATTATGAACTGTAACTTCTTATAGCAGCTTTCTTCTTTTCAGTGAGAGTAATTGTTGGTTTTCTATTATGTAAGGTTAAAAAAATTTAATATGGACTTTAAAGGCCATTAAAGTCATACTAATTTGTGAAAAAATCATTAAATTGTAAAGGGATAACTTGGCCAATTTGAGCTAACTTGGTTCAGTTCATCATGATCTCTCAATAAGAATTCATGTACAGCCATATTTTTAATGCTGGTAACCTTTGAAAGAGATATGAAAAGTCATCTATTTAATTACTGCCAAGTATACTCTGCACTGTGAGTTCCAGATCTAGAGCAGACATGGCCTGTTGGCTTTCGGCCCTAAGCTGAGCTTTATTGTGTTGTTCAATGGGAGAAATTGAGTGGGAAACAGAATTACCACTGGAAAAATGTTGTTCTTTACCCACAAGTGACGGATTACTTTTGCTATATGTGAGCAAACTGCTGAGGAATGGATTGTACTCGCTGAAAAACAATAGCCAAGCCATCTCTTAACATAATAGTGTTTGCTCAAGGCACCTGAAATGCAGTCAGAAAAAACAGAGATGTGCTTGATATGCTATGTCACTTTATAGTTGTAGTTTTTCTCCCATTTGGTTTGGTTTGGTTCATGCCTAGATAGTCTAAGAATCCAAGAAGCATAGAGCTTGAAATGGCACCTAGACTTCATGTTTTTATTTATGCTGTGTTTCATTCCACAAAAAATTTAACCAATTTAGGATTCTTATAACTTAGACTCTGAGAAGTGATTTCCCCAAAGTCCCTCTGTTAGTTAGTGACTGGGCTAGAACTGAGACTCCTACCTTTCTGTCTCCTTATTGAAGAGAGTTGTCATTACATCCCACCCCAACCCACCCCACCATTCATTCTTTTTTTTTTTTCAATAACTGTGTTAAGCACAAACACTTGGCAGGCACTATGTTACCCCTAGATAGTGTCATAGGGAGTAGGATGGACATGAGTCCTGTCCTTGGAATGCTTCCCATCCAGAGAGAAATTCAAATTTGGAGCAAATGTTCACACAAATCAGTTAGGTAAAATATGAAAGAAACAGACCTATAACAGCAATCATTGTCTAGGGTACTATGAGCATATTAAGAAGCCTGGAAGGCTTGTTTTAGGAAATGACATTTATGGTGAGCTATGAAGAAGAAATAGGAGTAAATCAGCCAAAGTATTTGTCAAGCAGAGCAGAAGAGAATAGGGTAAGAGAAGACCTTGAGGCGGGTAGATCTTGGCTCATCTAAGAAGTGGAAAGAAAGTCTGTGCAGCTGGACTGGGGCATAAGTGAGCAAGGGGAAGAAGCACTAGAGGGGGCCAGAGATGGGGGCTGGGACCTCTGAGCTTCCTTATCAACTTTGAGCTTGATCCTAAGTGCATTAAGAAGCCATAAGAAGGGGTTAGAAATATGATCAGTTTTATGTGTTAGAATCATAATAACTTTGCTGGGTGGAGAATGGGTTGGAGAGAGGATGTAACTGAGTTGCTCTTACATGCAGGTGAGAAATGATGATGGCTTATAGATAGGATAGGATGGAAAGAAGTGGAAAGATCCAAAATATGTGTTGAAGGTAAAATCCATAAGACTTGCTGGTTGGAAGTACAGTTGAGGGAAGAGAATTTTCAAGAATGACCCCTGGTTCCTGGTTGAACAACTGGACAGATGTTGTTGACATTTACTCTGGTGGAGAGAATTGGCTGTGGAACCATATGGTGACTAAGTGGGATAAAAAAGCCCTATTTTATTTGAGATGCTTGTAAGACATCTAGTGGAGATATAAAGTAAGAGTGGGTATGCAGGTCCTAGTCCTAAGCTCAAAAGATTTGGGCTAAATATGTGGATTTGGAAGACAACGATATATAGAATAGTCTTTGAATTTAAGGGAAGGGAATAATTCACCTAGTTAGAGGTCATTGAACTCACATTGGAGGGGAAGGATGGGTGGGGTATAAATTAAATAAAGAATACAAAAATTAGCCAGGTGTGGTGGTGCATGCCTGTAATCCCAGCTACTCCGGAGGCTGAGGCAGGAGAATCGACTGAACTCAGGAGGTGGGGGCTGCAGTGAGCCGAGATTGTGCCATTGCACTCCAGCCTAGGTGACAGAGTAAGACTCCATCTCAAAAAAAAAAAAAAAAAAGAAGAAGAAGAAAGGAAGGGAGGGAGGGAGGAAAGGGAAGAAAAAAGAGAAAAAAAGGCATTTCAAGAAAAGGCAGTGACATGATTAAATCAAAGGAAGAATGGTCACATAATCCAATTGGTGAAAACTAAAGCATACAGTGGGGTTGGATTTTGAATGCCCTCCCAAGTCAGGCAGTAGCTGTTCTATATACATGAGTCATATGGAGAGAAATCTGTAAACAGTCTAAGAACTTTACATATCAGCAGGAAGCGTTTTTTGTGAGCTTCCTTGGTTTATATTGTGAAACATAAAAGCAAACTTCACATAAATCTTGAGATAATTATGTTGGTTGTGCATCATAATGGGTATAATGACTATAAAGGAGAGTCATTATCTCCCACAGACCACTGCCAACCATTTGCTAGTAATGTGGTGGAAATAGGTCCAAATAATCAGAACCAGTATTGTAGGAGTTGTATGCCTGTCACCCTGGTGATGAGGTTTCAGCTGCCATCTACTCTACTCCATTGGGATGAGGAGGAGGAGAATTCACCTAACCACAAAGCATTTTCTGTCTGGAGCTCTGCCCTCCCCATCAATCACTCCTCCTCATACTCCACCTTGCAGGCCTATTGTAGACACCCCATCATCCTTCATTTGCAAAACAAAGTTAGAAGCCAAGTGAGGAGACTGGGATCCTTTCCAGTTCAAAGAACAAAACGCTTCAGACATTAATGGGGCCTAAAGGTTGCACATGGCCATTTGAAAAATTTATACTCCACAGTGCTGAAAGAGCCAAAGCCTTTCCAAACTTATCCTCTGCAGCACCTGACTTACTAAATGGGATTTGAGTAACTCCTAACATCATCACTCTTTGTCACTAATAATTGCATCTTAGTATCCCTTGAGCAGTACATCTTTTTTTGTGCGTAGTAACTTTGCATGGTTGGAAGCTATATATATGGAAGCTATATATATTTATATATATATATTTATTTAATTCTATGATGCTGTGTGTGCATTTTCAACTGAGAACTTAGGAAGTATTTATAATTTGAGCCAGGAACTTAGCATTTACTGTGTACTGATTCTGCCTATTTCAACATTTCACAGAAACGAGGATGCAGTCAATCAGATGGCCGTTCCTCCCTTTCTAGTGCCATCAAGTTCTCCATCTTCTATTGAGGTAAGGTTGTTTCTAATTAGCTCGTAGTATATTCGATGGGTTTGTCATGAGCATTTTCTTTTTTTGATATTCATTATTTGGTATTCCAAATTCATGGAAAATTTCCCTGACCAAAATAGAAAGTATTGAGGTATTGATTATAAAGCAGTTTTTTAGTAAATATATTAGAACCTAACATATAAGTATTACCTTCCTCAGAGTTGCTCAAGGTCTCCTCTAAATATATAATTTTGTTCTAATTGGGCATTTCAGAATTTACAAGAAAATTCTCTTTGTTTATGACTGAATTGTACCCCTTTCTTTATGGTTTTGAAATACTTTAATACCTGTGATCAAGGTGCCTTTAAATAATTACTTTCATCTGTGAATGGAGAAATTACTGGTGTAACAAGATTGCTGTAATATTGGTCAGCTTCCGGAGTAGATAGAGATAGAACTGTGTAATCAGTTTGTCTCCCCAGCTGAGGGAATATTCCTTCTCTTCTCATTTTATATTTATTGAATTATTTTTTAACTCCAAGAAGAAATACATACTTATTGTTACTAATTAAATAGTGCAGGGTTATTCAAAGAAATCTTAATTTTTCTTTCACTACCTCCCTAAGGAAGTTAATGTTCACTATTCAGTATCTTTTCATACTTTTTCCTTTGTTTCTACAGTAACCATAAATAGCTATATATAGTGTCCCTTTTAATAAAACTGTGATTGTGCAATACACATTATTTTTATTCTTTCAACAAGTGTTCAGGGTTCTGGGCTGGGGTGGACCATGGGTGGGATGGAGGCGACCTTGGAGCAGCGCTTAGAAGATACAATGAAGACTCCCTCCATTGTTGGAGTCCCGTGCCCAGATTCACAAGGACTTAATCTGGGTTGCCGTGGGACCCTGTCAGATGAGCATGCTGGAGTGATATCTGTTCTAGCCCAGCAAGCAGCTAAGCTAACCTCTGACCCCACTGATATTCCTGTGGTGTGTCCAGCATCAGATAATGGGAGCATTATGATCCAGAAGCATGATGGTTTCACAGTGGCGGTACACAAAATGGCCTTTTGATGGCTCGTATCTGTTGTTCAGCAGCCTGTCATAGGAACTCCATCCTACCTATGTGAGTTATCTTGTAGAACTACTAAAGTTCCAGTAGTTAGGCCATTTATTTAATGTGCAATGGGCACTTTTCAATTTACGTAAGAGTAAGTTGCTCTTAACACTATGGACTGACCTATCAAGCTATTAGTAAGAAAGGATCGTGTTGTGAAGCAGCCGGTCCAGGTCACTTTGTATATAGAATTTTGCTGTATTCAATAACTCCATTTGGAGGGGGAAAAAACCACAAAAAACAAGTGTTCAATGAGTGCGTATTATTTGTTAAGCACTCTTTTGGGCATTAGAGGTCTAGGTGTGAATAAAACAGATGGGGCTTCCTACCAATTTGTTATCTTTCTGTCTTCATGATTGAAGACACAAAGATACAAATTAAGAAATAAATAAACCAAAAGAATTATCATATAGTAGTCAGTGCCTTGGAGAGAATTAAAGTGGGGAATGTGATCACTTTGCTGAGTTCCAGAGAAGGCCACTTGTGTAGCCGAAACACAGGTTATCAAGAAAGGAGTCTGGTATAAGGAAGGTGATTTATTCCAAAGCTAGCTTTGGGGAAGGGAGTACAGGCTTCCTGCTTTAAGGGTAACTGCTTCACTTTTGGAGCAGAAAGCTGGCACTTTTAAAAGGCAGAGGAGGAAATGAGCAGGGGGAGGTCCATGTGCTAGCTCCGGTGTCTTATCTACAGGGCAGTCGAGCTGGTGACTGCTGGTGCCTTCTTGTGCAGGACTAGGCCAAAAACTCCCCAGATGGGAGAGAGTTTCATATCTCTCGAGGTAGTCTCCTGGTCGGGGGGTGGGGGCCCATAGAAATCAGCTGTTACTGATCCAGGCAACCTCCTGGTGAGTGAGGGTTCCTTTCTGGATCTCGCCCAAGCACATAGTTAGATGAACTTGCTCTCTAGGGAGCGTCTGGTGAAGGGGAGGTAAAATGCTATATTTGCATTTCTTTTTTTTTTTTTTTTTGAGATGGAGTCTCACCCTGTCATCCAGGCGTAGTGCAGTGGCGTGATCTCAGCTCATTGCAACCTCTGCCTCTCGGGTTCAAGTGATTCTCCTGCCTCAGCCTTCCGAGTAGCTGGGATTACAGGCGCACACTACCACGCCCGGCTAATTTTTGTGTTTTTAGTAGAGACGGGGTTTCACCATGTTGGCCAGGCTGGTCTTGAATTCCTGAACTCAGATGATCCCCCTGCCTGGGCCTCCCAAAAGCGCTGGGATTACAGGCATGACCCTATGTTTGCATTTCTAAAGGGCTAAGTAGGAAGTGGGAAACTGGGGGAATGAGGAGAAAAGAGAGAGAAAAAAATAATTATCTGTCAGAAAAATGGGAGTACTTAGTTACACTTGGGCAAGGTAAAATTTAAATAAGATAAAAATTAAAAGAAAAAGCCAGACATTCAGAAATAAGAGGGAGGAGCCTTCCCTGCTGAGTGGACAGAAATAGCTCTCAGGTGAGAATGAGCCGGGTCATATTTGAGGAATATGGCTGGAAGCATATTAGGAGCTGGGAGAGCAGTGGAATATGAGACAAGAGGGAGAGAAAGGTTGTGTAAGTCAGAGTTAGAAGTTTGGGTTTTATTCTATATGCAGAAGAAGGCACTGGAAGGATTTAAACAGGGGAGTGATGTGACCTGATACATAGTTTTAAAGGAACCATTTGGCTATTTAGGGCAAGAAAAATAACTTTTTTCTTCAACCCTCATAGGTTCTCAGTTGGAATGGACCCTTGTAACAAAAGATAGATTAACAAGAGCAAAACAAACAGCAGTTTAATGACATATGTATTTCTTATATACATGGCAAACACCCAGGGAATGAGTAGTTCTCAATGAGATAGATTTAAATTCTAGCTTAAATAGCATCTTCAACCAAAAAAAAATGGTAAATGTTTAGAGAAGTGACAAGACAAAGGAAGAGGACTTTGTCTCTAGGGGTGGCAACTTGAGGGAAGGCAAACAACTGGCAGATAAAGGCTAGTTGGTATAGCTTGCTCATGTAGATTCCCCTGGTGCCATCTCCAGGGGATACGCATTCTGTTTTGTCTTCAGGGTTTAACCTTTGTTTTCCCTGATTCAGAGGGAGGCAGATATCTTTTGTCTTTACATATCTATGTCCTGCTTTTAGACAAATAGAGGGAGAGCAGAAGGTTTTCCTGCATCTGCTTCTTCCTAATTGCCTTCAGCTCAATGATCCTTCCTTTTTAGACTGGCATTTTCTCATCTCCCACAGCTGCTAGGTAGGGAATGGGTTGGTAGGAAGATAAAAGTAATATGCTAAAAGGCAAAAGCCCCAGTGAGGCCCTAATGTGGCTTGGATGAAGTGTTGGTATCGGAAGCAATGAAAAGAGCACATTCCTGATGTTTTGGAGGTTGAGTCAAACTTGATTAATTAAACAAGGGAGCTGGGGGAAGTAGAGAATCATGGATAAACCTAGATTTTTGGCTTGAACAACTGGATAGATAGTGGTACTATTTACTAGAGTCTTTGAAAGAATAGCTGTTCTGAAAATTTAGAAGACTGATTTTATTTTTAAAACAAGCAGGCTAGTATGTAAAATAAAAAGTACAGCTAGTATGTAAAATAAAGCAGGCTAGTATGTAAAAAATATGTAAAGTATAAATAACGCCAGCCTTAAGTTTCAAGAACATTATCACATATCTTAATCAAATTTGTGTGCCATTATTTGTATTTCATTTTCAAAAATAATGAAATCACATTAGGCATTTAAATGTATAAATAAATAATAAATCCCTTTCTCTAACAGCATATGCCATGCGGGTGATGTTTCTGTTGAACCATCACAATTTGATTATATTCTAGAGAGGGCTTTTTAGTTCTGCTCTGGACTATTGGCTCTAGTAACTGCTACCAAATGATGAATGCCACCCCTCCTGTGGGCAGTACAGGAAGAGTACCCATATTCTTTGGTTTCCTGACCTCTTTCTTTTCCCTTCCCATTTGCCTATGTGGACCCTCTTAGTATATATCTTTTTCCCTCTTAGATGTTTCTCGTGAGTACTAAAGCATAACTCATATCCAGCATATGGCTAAAAGAGACAGCCCATTTAAATCATAACCAGATAGATGAAATAGAGCCATATCGTTATTAAATTGGACCTGGTAATAATAATTCAGCATTATTAAGTAGCAGTTTTATTATATGCTAATGGTATCTCATATTTATTTCTTTATTCAGCAAATGTTTATTGAACTATTTTTTTAAAAAAAGACAAGATCTTGTTCTGTAGCCCAGGCTAGAGTTCTGTGGTGCTATCATGGCTCACTGCAGCCTCAAACTCCTGAGCTCAAGCAATCCTCCTGCCTCACGTCCCAAGTAGCTGGGACCATAGGCACATACCATTATGCTTGGCTAATTTTTAAATTTTTTGTAGAGACAGGATCTCGCCATGTTACCCAGGCTGGTCTTGAACTTCTGTCTTCAAGTAGTCCTCCCACCTCAGCCTCCCAAAGTGCTGGGATTACAGGTGTGAGCTACTGAGCCTAGCGTCATTGAGCTCTTATTATGTGTCAGTGCTCTAGACCTGATGGGTATCGCAGAGAACAAAATTATTTCATGCAGTTCTGTGCTAGTAGACTGAGCAAGAGTGCTAATAAAACATTGAGCAAGAAGTCTGACGATGTGGGTTTTGGTTTTGGCTCTACTAATTACCTATGGGCATATAACCTTGGGAGGCAGTTAACCTCCCAAAGTCTGTCTTTTTCTGTAAAGCCAGGTTAATAGCCTCCCCTGCGTATGTCAAAGGGTAGCTATGAGGGCCAGGTGTAAAAATATTTTATCCCTACAGCTATATATATTTATAAGGGATTATGATGCAGTACTTGTGGTAATTATAATACCATTGGTGCAATTCTACAGCATAGCGATGTGAACATAAGCTTGGATGTCAGACAGAGCCAAGTCTTAATCAGTATTCTACCATTTACTAGCAGAGTGAACTTGAGCCAGTTACGCTCTATAAACTTCAATTCCTCACGTTTAAAATGGGTTTGATAATAATAATTAATTCTATGGACTTGTTAGAAGTATTAAGTAATGTTTTTAAAAGGCTTAGCACTATTCCTGGCACATGGTAAGACCTCATTTTTGTTGTGATTGCACTTATATTATCACAGCCCTCTAGTTGAACTCCCAGCCTCCAGCATCTTCCATTTTTAATAGTTATATAAAAAACAGGATTTTTTTCCTTTTAAAAACTAAATTGATACATAAAAATTGTATATATTTATCATATACAATGTGATGGCTTTTTTTGTTTGGTTTTGTTCTTGGGGGGGGTTAGTTTTTGAGACAGGATCTGGCTCTGTTGCCAGGCTGGAGTGCAGTGGCATGATCTCAGCTCACTGCATCCTTGACCTCCCAGGCTCAAACAACCTTCCTGCCTCAGCCTCCTGAACAGCTAGGACTATAGGCACGCACCACCGTGCCTGGCTATTATAAAATTTTTTGCAGAGACAGAATCTCACTATGTTGCCTACGCCCCATCTGCTGGGCTCGAGAGATCCTTCCACCTCAGCCCCTCAAAAGTGCTGGAATTACAGGACTGAGCCACTGCACCTGGCCAACATGATGTTTTGAAATATGTGTATGTTGTAGAATGGCTAAATCGAGATAATTAACATATGTATTTCCTCACGTACTTATTTTTGTGGTGAGAACAGTTGAAATCTACTTTCTTAGAGATTTTCAAGAATACAATACATTGTTATACATTGTTATTAACTCTGCTCACCCTGTTGTACACTAGATCTCTAGAACTTATTACTCTAACTGAAATTTTGCATCCTCTGACCAACATCTCTTCCACCTCCACCCCATCCACCAGCCCCTGGTCACCACCACTACTCTCTGTTTCTATGAGTTCAACTTTTTAGATTCCACATTTAAATCCCAGAGGATCTGAATTTCATTCTTTGGTTTTGGAACTGTTGAAGGCGTTTTGAACAATGAAACAATTTGATCAAGGCTGTACTCCAGGAAGATTAGTCTAATAGCAATGTTAAAGACGTCTTGAAGAGGGAAACCCAATTAAGAAGTCATTGCTGTCGTCTAGTAAGAGGTACTGAGGGCTCAAATAACTTGTGTTCTGACATATTTATTCCATTTATTGACAGGACAGCCTAAATCTTTTAGAATATCTTCATACAAACAAGGACCTCCTTTTTGCTTTCTTAGAAGTTGTGCTTTTTTAAGTACTAACTGAGATGGAACAGGCCTCATAAAAATCATGGAAGTTGATCACATAGAGAGTTCCATTAGCATAATTTCCATTTTATTTTAATTTTGCCCTGCTTTTCTAGAATTCTGAGCAGCCTAGTAAATAAGCTCATGTTTGGGGTTAGAAGAAAGAAATTCAGTTTGTCCCATCTGGTAAACAAGGCTTTGCAGAAAGAAATATTTGTGAATTTAGGTTGGCAATGAGACTAAAATTATTTTGTGTGTTTTCTAAAAGAACATTGGATTTAGAAATTATGGGAATGGGCCAGGCACGGTGGCTCACGCCTGTAATCCCAACACTCTGGGAGGCCAAGGCGGGCGGATCATCTGAGGTCAGGAGTTCAAGACCAGTCTGGCCAACATGGCAAAACCCCATCTCTACTAAAAAAATATAAAAATTAGCAGGGTGTGGTGGCACGCACCTGTAATCTCAGCTACTCGGGAGGCTGAGGCTAGAGAATCGCTTGAACCCGGGAGGCAGAGGTTGCAGTGAGCCGAGATCATACCACTGTATACCAGCCTGGGCGACAGAGTGAGACTCAGTCTCAAAAAAAAAAAAAAAAAAAAAAAAAAGGAAGAAAATATGGGAATGGCAAAATTTGTACTAAACATAAGTTTTATTTTTAAAAAAAACTTTCAATCCTATTAGGGAGTTATAATTGCTATTTTTTAAAATTTACTTTGCTTAGTATCATTTTAAATCAATGAAAAGGAAAACAGTTGTATATACTAGTATACTCTTGTTATGTTAAATGAGAAAACAGGGTAGGGAACAAAATTACTGAACATTTATCTAATTAGAAATGTTTTTTTGGCCGGGTGTGGTGGCTCATGCCTGTAATCTCAGCACTTTGGGAGGCCAAGGCAGGCGGATCACCTGAGGTCGGGAATTTGAGGCCAGCCTGACCACCATGGAGAAACCCCGTCTCTACTAAAAATACAAAATTAGCCAGGTGTGGTGGCGCATGCCTGTCATCCCGGCTATTCGGGAGGCTGAGGCAGGAGAATCGCTTGAACCTGGGAGGCGGAGGTTGCAGTGAGCTGAGATGGTGCCATTGCACTCCAGCCTGGGCAACAAGAGTGAAACTCCATCTCAAAA
The DNA here is from genome assembly GCF_024542745.1 of Macaca thibetana thibetana. Taxonomy (NCBI): domain Eukaryota; kingdom Metazoa; phylum Chordata; class Mammalia; order Primates; family Cercopithecidae; genus Macaca; species Macaca thibetana. The sequence continues at coordinate 61,235,079 of NC_065578.1, forward strand.
AAAGAAAAAAAAAAGGAAATGGTTTTTCAATCCACAATAACGTCCTTAACAAATTTAACTTTTATTGAAAGTCTACTCTCAAATAAAATAGCATTCTTGCTATCAAGATTTCACTGTTCAGTTTGAAGAAAACTATAGACAAATGGTGGGTATTAAAAAAAAAAAGAGTTTAAAATAATAAGGGTTATCGCTTCTGCAATCACTTATGTGGAAGATTTTGGGAGAGCCCAGGGGAGGGAATTTGGAACTTCCCGAAGGTCTGAAAAAGACTAACCTCGGTGGGGGTCGATCCACAGACCTTACAAGTCTTGCCTTTTCTGTTTGTTCGTCTACAAAACATAATTCACTGTGGAATCCACTGACTGTGGTCTCATGGGGAGAGGTTGTTCTCCTTAAGTCGCTTGGCTGAGCAGACAGCTTTGGACAGGTGGTTTGAAGATCAGCAAGAGATGACAGGAACACCCAGCCATCCGGATTAGCTGAGTCATCTTGGGTGTCAACTGGCCCCCATCCGTCAGCCAGATGGTCCTCAAACCACTCTAATTCACTTGTGCCTTAGAAAACATGCTGCTGACCTGTTTTCCCTTTCCTATCTCAGACTGTTTGCTATTTTCCAAGCTCCTGGTGAGTGGGGTATTTTGAAGACTCCTTACCTCATGAGCCATTCTGTTCTCAGAGCAGAATCCACATTGTTGTGGCCAGGCACAGGGGCTCACGCCTGTAATCCCAGCACTTTGGGAGGTTATGGCGGGAGGAGTGCTTGAGCTCAGGAATTCAAGACCAGCCAAGGCAACATGGTGAAACCCCGTCTCTACAAAAAATGCAAAAAATTACCCAGGCGTGGTGGTGCACACATGTAGTCCCAGCTACTTGGGAGGCTGAGGTGGGAGGATCACCTGGGCCCAAGAGGTTGAGGCTGCAGTGAGCTGTGATCATGCCACTGCACTCCAGCCTGGGTGACAGAGTGAGATGGTGAAGAAAAAGGAAGGAAGGAAGGGAGGAAGGGAGGAGGGGAGGGAGGGAGGGAGGGAGGGAGGGAGGGGAAAAGGAAGAAAGAGAAAGAAAGGAAAGAAGGAGGAAAAGGAAAAGAGAAGAGTGGAAGGAGGAAAAGGAAAAGAGAAGAGAGGAAGTAAGAAAGGAAGGAAGGAGAGAGAAGAGAAAGAAAAGAAAAAAGAGAAAAGAAAAGAAAGAGGGAGGAAGGAAGGGATCCACATTGTTGTGTTCTGTACCTCATTTTAGCGTAAACATTACAACTTTAGCTCTCCTTGTGATGTAACATTAATGTAAACATTAAACTGTTACAAACTTTAGCTTTCCTAGAAAGTAAATGCTTTATTGCTATCCTCCCTCAATTCCAACTTCCTTTTTGCCTGACTCCCAACTCCATCTAGATTTAGACTTCAAACCCTCCTCTACAGAGTCATCTCAGACTAAGAAGAAAAGAGGGGAGGCGCAGTACCGTTAAAAGGAGTATGGAATTTGAAGTAAAACAGACCTAGAGTGAAAAATGAATCAGGCAATGGGAATGAATGAGGCCCAGATGCTCAATTCAAGGACCTTTCAGTCCCATCAGGGAGATCAGTTCTGCACATACATAATTAGGATACAAAAGAGATGAATGTTAAGTGACAGAGGAGGTTCAGGTAGAATGTTAGAATTTAGAGGAAGGAGACATGTCCCCCAGCTAAGGAGAAGGAAAAGATACAATGGAACAAGTGGCATTTGAGACCTGGCTTTGAATGATAAATTCTGCTTCATTTGATCCTCTAGTTTCTAAGTGTGGCATGTAGTGTAAACATAGAGGGCGTTTTTTGTTTCTATTCACATCTTAAAGGATGCATAGACTGTTTGGAACCTAGACTGCTTTGCCCATGTTTTCTTAAATTTTACAAGTTGACGCATCCCTTAAACAGCTGTTTTCTCCTCTACTTTAGTATTCATTTTATAAAGACCAAGAATATCTCATCTTCGATATGCATATTGCTGAGAAATATAAAAGTAAAGATTCCTCTAATTTATTTAAGGAACACTTTCCTTTCCCTAAGGAGACATGTGCATAATTAGATGAATGGTTTCAGCTGACCCCTCTTCATGTGAGAATCTCCGTCATCTGAAACCAGAGGTGGTGGCCATTTGCAGGGTTACTAATGGAACCTGTGGGTTTGTTCTACAGTCTAATGTGCTGCAGTCCACAAACACTGGCTAATTTTTTTTTTTTTTTTGAGACAAAAGGCTCTCTCTGTCGCCCAGGCTGGAGTGCAGTGGCATGATACCGGCTCACTGCAACCTCCGCCTCCCGGGTTCAAGCGATTCTCCTGCCTCAGCCTCCTGAGGATCTGGGGTTACAGGCACCCACCACCACGCCTGGCTAATTTTTTTTGTATTTTTAGTAGAGACAGGGTTTCACCATCTTGGTCACTTGAACTCTTGACTTCGTGATCCACCTGCCTCAGCCTCCCAAAGTGCTGGGATTATAGGCATGAGCCACCACACCTGGCCCAACATCAACTATTTCAAAGCTCCACTTGGCCACCATAACCTCGCCAGGCTTTCTTCAGGGGCTCCCACAGCTTGCAGAACTAGACACACTAAGGAATTTGGACACTACAAGTTTTCCATAAATATTGATTTTTAATTCTTTTGTTCAGAATTTCTGTTTCTAAAACTTACATTACCACTGTCAAAAATGCTGAAAATCTGTATGTTTTCAAGATGTATTAACTTGGGTATGTTTATTTTACATGGTAACTCCTTGATTATCCAAAATTCAATGAGAAGAGGATGTTCTATCTAATGCAATTTTCTGGTTTAAAAAATGCTAAGACATGTTTTTAAAAATCCATGGTCTATTAACAATAATTTTTTGAAAGATTATGGGTCTTATCTTCTGTAAGATCAGTTGTCAATACTCAATAGTGAAAAGGAAGAATGAGAGTAAAATGAGAGCATCATTTATTGAGGGCCTAGCATGACCCTTTCCCAGCTTTGACTCTTGGATCTACCTTTCACTACCTGGAGTTGTTTAGCAAGTTATTTAAAATGTATCATTATCCTCATTTATGAATTGGGATCATGGTGGTACATACCCATAGCAGGTTATTAGGAAGACTATATGAGATAGTGCAAGAATAAAGAGTCTGCTTCAACAAAAAGCTAGAAACAGTTCTGTCAAATTCACATGGAAACAGAGAAAGAAAGAAAAGGCCAGGCATAGTGGCTCACGCCTGTAATCGCAGCACTCTGGGAGACTGAGGTGGGTGAATCACTTGAGGTCAGGAGTTTGAGACCAGCCTGGCCAACATGGTGAAACCCCGTCTCTACTAAAAATACAAAAATTAGCTGGGCGTGGTGGTGGGCACCTGTAATCTCAGCTACTCAGGAGGCTGAGGCAGGAGAATTGCTTGAACCCCGGAGGCAGAAGTTGCAGTGAGCCGAGATCATGCCACTGTACTCTAGCCTGGGTGACAGAGCGAGACTCCGTCTCAAAAAAAAAAAAGAAAGAAAATAAAATAGTAAATTATATTTAAAAGCTAGAAACAAAAGTTAACTGTACCTGGTGTTATGCAAATAGATATTTTACATATTAACTCATTAATCTTTTAAAGCAACCTTATAGGGTAGTATTTTTAATCTGGTATTTTATCTGCACTTTAAAAACAAGTTAAGTTACAGGTTGAGCATCCCAAATTTGAAGTTAGAAATGCTCCAACATCTGAAATTTGTTGAGCACTAACATGATGCTCCAAAGATATGCCCATTGAAGCATTCTGGATTTTAGATTTTTCATTTTGGTTTTGGGATGCTCAGCTGGTAAGTATAATTCAAACATTCCAAAATCTGAAAACATTTGAAGTCCAAAACATTTCCAAGCATTTTGGACAAGGGATACTTAACCTGTACTCAGGTTTGAAAGCAATTTGCCCCAAGTCATATAATTGTAAGTGGCAAAGTTGAGATTTGAACCCAAATCTGCCCAATTCTAAAGTCCGTGCTGCCTGTTTTCTTTAATTTTTTTTTCTTCTTTTAGGTGTTTCTCATAGTCTCCCCTTACTTTATGTTTAAATATGCAATTGTATGTGATAATTCTTCTCTAATGAAACAGCATAGAAATAATTAGTGCAAAATTACCCATTCCCTAATTCCACTCCCCAGAAGTAAGCAATCACACACACACACACACACACGGAGTATGTTTTTTTTCTGAAAAGATTATCTTAATTTACATTCACTCAGTGGTGTATAAAAATTCCTCTCTCTCTGACATTACCAATATTGAATGTTCTTTTCCTATTTTGTTGTCCATTTGATAGTTGAAAGATTGCTCTCTTTGCTTTAATTGCATCAAATTATGAGTGAGATTGAATGTCTCAAAATCAAAACTATTTTCCCTATAAACTATTTCAGCCAAATTTGTAGTAATCCCAGGATGGTGGTGATTAAAAATAAAAGTCCAGGTAAGTACAATGTGGATATTCCATTTATCATTCTTATCCTTCCTTTTTTTTTTTTTTTTTTTTTTTTTTTTTTTTTTGAGACGGAGTCTCGCTCTGTCGCCCAGGCTGGAGTGCAGTGGCGCAATCTCGGCTCACTGCAAGCTCCGCCTCCCGGGTTCACGCCATTCTCCTGCCTCAGCCTCCCGAGTAGCTGGGACTACAGGCGCCCACAACCGCGCCCGGCTAATTTTTTGTATTTTTAGTAGAGACGGGGTTTCACCGTGCTCTCGATCTCCTGACCTTGTGATCCGCCCGCCTCGGCCTCCCAAAGTGCTGGGATTACAGGCGTGAGCCACCGCGCCCGGCCCTTATCCTTCCTTATATACCCCCAGAAAGTAAAGTAACTTCTAGTTAGTTAACAGTTAAGTACAATGTGGGTATTCCATTTCTCATCCTTATCCTCCCTTATATACCCCCAGAAAGTAAAGTAACTTCTAGTTAGTTAACTATAACATTTAATATGTCACAATTCAATTGAGGAGATACCTAATATGTTTTAGATTTTTAGTGGTATGTATTATTGCCAGGTGTCTCATTTATGTAAATACATATTTTCAGGATTCTGCAGGAAAAAGTCATGAAAGAAAACAAGTACTCAGTGCATTCATTAGTTCCATCAGTGTTAGGTAAACCGTGCCAGGCATGGTGATGGGACTTGATTTCAGAAATCAACAAGACACACTTTGAGAGGCTGAGGCAGGCAGATCACTTGAGGTCAGGACTTTGAGACCAGCCTGGTCAACATAGCAAAACCCCATCTACTAAAAATACAAAAATTAGCTAGTGTGGTGGCATGCACCTGTTGTCCCAGCTACTGAGGAAGCTGAGGCACAAGAATCACTTGAACCTGGAAGGCGAAGGTTGCAGTGAGCGGAGGTCATGCCACTGCACTTCAGCCTGGGCGATAGGGCAAGACTGTCTCCCCCAACAACAACAAAAAATTGCTTATTAAATTTTAAAGAGACATTATTTTTTATTAAATAAAAAAATAATAAAGAAATCAACGAGATAAACCCAGTCTCTTATCTCAAGCAGTTTAGTCATATACAAAATACAGTCAACTGACTCAGTGAGAAAGCTTGGGCTGGAGGTAACAGAATGGCTAACTCAAACTGGCCGAAGCAATAGGAAATGTATCAGCTGTCACAGAAGGTGGTTAAGGATAAGGCTGGGCTCCAAGTTTGCTCAGTCCAGTGACCTAGTTTGCCATCAGAGAACCAGTTCTTTCTATCTCTACCCTTGCTTTGTAACCCACAGGGTCAGCCTGATTCTAAGGCTGGTTCCCTCGTCGTCATGGCACAGCTGTCCATGGAAACTTGGGCTCATGCTCGCTTGTTAATTTGGGAGGTATAAGGACTTCTTGCGGCTCTCTTAAGATTAAGGAAAAACTTTTCCACACATCTCCAGCAAACATCTCCTTATATTTCATTGGCCAGAACTGACAACATCTATTCCTGATCTGCCCATTCCTGACAAAATCATTGGGAAAAGAATAAGACTATCCTAGGCCGGTCCTTGGGTAGGGACCGGCTTTCCCTAAGGCCTGTATATGAGCAGCAGAGATAGATACCTGAAACAACAACAGCAAAACAGTCTTCTGCTAGAGAGAAAGAAAACAGAAGAGGCTTCCTCAGAGGAAACAGTGTCCACCACAACCACACAATGAGCAAATGACAGTGAGTATATGTACAATTCGAGGGAGTGTGAGTGAAGAATGACATCTTTGCCATTTTCTTTTTAATGTTCCATAGGATCAGAGCGGCACTGAACCTGTTAGTAGTGAGGAAGATGGCAGCCTCGAAGTTGGTATTAAACAATTGCCTGAAAGTGAAAGCTTCAAACTGGTGAGAATCTTGAGTATTTTTCATCCTGTGTTCTGTTTACGAATGTATCACTTATATTTTGTACCACCTTGGAAAGAACCACCTATCATGTTTGCTTCTCTCGGGAATCTTCGTCTCTGAGACGAGAAGCTATGTTATGTAGTGAGTGACCCATTGACTCTGAAAAAGAGCATCTTCTCTTACCTTGTTGACACCTGAATTGTGCTGTCTGAGATTAAGGAAGGAAACTCTCCTTTTTTTTTTTTTTTTTTTTTTTTTTTCTGATGGAGCCTCACTCTGTCACCCAGGCTGGAGCACAGTGGCTGGAGCATAGTGGTGCGATCATCTCGGCTCACTGCAACCTCTGCCTCCCAGGTTCAAGCGATTCTCTTGCCTCAGCCTCCTGAGTATCTGGGACTACAGGTACACGCCACCATGTCCAGCTAATTTTTATATTTTTAGTAGAGATGGGGTTTCGCCGTGTTGGCCAGGCTGGTCTCGAACTCCTGACCTCAGATGATCCACCCGCCTCAGCCTTCCAAAGTGCTGAGATTACAGGTATGAGCCACTGTGCCTGGCCTGCAATTTCTCCTTTGTATCTGGCTTAATATTGGGTTTTTATAAGGCCAGAGCTGTGCTTAATTAGTCCTGGAGGCACAAGAAAAAAATGTTAAATTTATTCCATCGATTCCAAGCAAAGATACTTAAACTTACCCAGGGGCTAGGGTACATCCTTATGTACCCTAATTTTTGATATTTTATTATTTAATAGTTATTGAACATTTGTTGCATATCAGACACTGTGCTGTGTTCTGCATACATTTCCTGTTCTTTGATTTTCCTACACATGAGGAAACTGAGAGTTAGAGAAGTTAACTAACTTGCCAAAGGCCCCCAGCCAGTATGTAATAGGCTGGGAGATGGCTCCCCTACCCTCTGACTCCCATGCCTTGGCTCATCATCTGCTTTTCTGTTTTGTAGCCCAGCACTTCCAGGGTTAGACTACAAATTCTAGAAAGAAATGTAGGCTTTTTTCACTCTGTGTTTAAAAATGCCCTACAAATCTCAAAGACTTAATCACTTAGGAGTGTCATCTAACTCTGATTTTATGACAGCTCAGAGTTTTTAATTTTGCTTCAGGGCATTTGAGAAATCATCCATTTATCCTCTTTCAGGTTTTGGAAAATATATATTGTGACTGCTACAGATTGCATGTCCTAGAAAGTGAGCTTATTCTGGTGGAAGGGAAAGGACGTTTCAGCAGGAGTGGAAATTGTAATGGGCCACTCATGAATAAACCCTCCGTGGGACCTGAGACCCCTGGCATTAAAAAATAGCAGCAGTTTATTTATCAGAGATTGACTAAAAAAAAAAAAAAAAAAAAAAAAAAAAAAAAAAAAAGGCCAGCACAGTGGCTCACGCCTGTAATCCCAACACTTTAGGAGGCCGAGGCGGGCAGATCACCTGAGGTGGGAATTGGAGACCAGCCTGACCAACATGGAGAAACCTGGTCTCTACTAAAAATACAAAGTTAGCCGGGCGCGGTGGCACATGACTCTAATCCCAGCTACTTGGGAGGCTGAGGCAGGAGGATCGCTTGAACCTGGGAGGCAGAGATTGCAGTGAGCCAAGATCGCGCCATTACACTCCAGTCTGGGCAACAAGAGCGAACCTCCGCCTCAAAAAAAAAAAAAAAGAATAATGGCAGTAAAAGATTATGACTTCCCTTTCCAAAAGGTAGAATGCATTTTTGCACTAAAGGGAAATAAAGAACAGCAACAAATTTCAAACTGAAAGCCCCTTTACTTAAAAATATGTTAACTTGTTCTTTTTGGCACTGTATCTCCATAGTCAGGTTAGGGGAAAGTCTTTTAAAGCAACAGAATTTTGTAGGTAGGGGTCCCTGATTTCATCCACAGAGGAAATGATAAAAAGAGTGAGACTACTCTCTTGCTTCCTGAAAGAGTCTGGTAGTCCCAGCCAGGCTCATGTGCAGGCCAAAGGTAAAAGCCATCCATCATCTACTCCCAGTTCCCAAGTAAGCAACACCAGTGATAGGGTTGCAAGTGTCAAGACGGTTGAAGAGGCAGAGGGCCTGGAGGCCTGAGGGTCCTTTTTAGACAATATTTCATACTGCACTTCACCAATTGCAGGCTTTCCCAAACCCATTGACTAGTGTCTGTCTTTTTCTACTCTGTTCCCTCCCTTACCCACTGTCTCTCCTTCTCGTCCTAGAGTTTCTTAATCACTGTTTTCAGTAAATCTATGCATGTTCTAGTTCAGGAAGGAAAGATAGCCTGAATTTGAACAACCTTTATGGCATAAATATAAATGGCCTGGCATAAAGTATTATTTAAGAGTGTCTGGCCGGGCACAGTGGCTCATGCCTGTAATCCCAGCACTTTGGGAGGCCGAGATGGGAGGATCACCTGAGGCCAGGAGTTCAAGACTAGCCTGACCAACATGGAGAAACCCCATCTCTACTAAAAATACAAAATTTGCCAGGCATGGTGGCGCTTGCCTGTAATCGCAGTTACCTGGGAGGCTGAGGCAGGACAATCACTTGAACCTGGGAGACAGAGGTTGCGGTGAGCTGAGATCATGCCATTGCACTCCAGCCTGGGCAACAAGAGCAAAACTCTGTCTTTTTTTAAAAAAAAAAAAAAAAAAAAAAAAAAAAGTGTCTTGGAGAAGTCACTTGACCTCACCAGACCTCAGTTTCCACAGTTGAGGAATGACAGTAATTAGGATGCTATTAGGAAACAAAGGGGCTATAAAATATAAATCATACAGAATAATATAGGGCAAATAGAGCTTAGTAAATTCATTTTATTCATCCAGCAAATATTTGCCAAATACCACTATGTTCCAGGTACTGAAGATACAACAGTGAACAAAGCATACAAAAATGCCTTCCCTCGTGGGCTCATTCCACAGTTGGAGGGGGAAGGAAGATAGACAGTCCATCAGTTAGCAAAAAGTTGGATTGAATCATATGAAATTGCCATTTTTGTAGGTAAAAATTTCATGTGGTTCAACCTAACATATACCTAAATGTCGTCGTCTTGTAATGAAGTATTAATTTAAGATAAACCTAGTTCAAGACCAGCCTAGGCAACATTGTGAGACCCCATTTTTATTAAAAAAAAAAAAAAAAAAGAAGAAGAAGAAATTAGCTGAGTGTGGTAGCAAGCACCTGTAGTCTCAGCTACTCAAGAGGCTGAAGTGGGAGGATTACTTGGACCTGGGAGGTTGAGGTGGCAGTAAGTTGTGATTGTGCCACTGCACTCCAGCCTGGGTGACAGAGTGAAACCCTGTGTCAAAAAAAAAAAAAAAGTTGTTTTCAGAGCTGAGGCTAAGCCGTGGCCTGTACATATTCCAGTGCTATTTTCAGTATATTCAGTTGGTTGGCTTTTGTCTGTATCTCAGTAGCCCCAGATGCATAGCCAAGGAGTTTATAATAATTTCAGAAAGTATTCCATTTCTCTAAAATATTTTTCAAGGGGGAAGTAACTTTTTTGTAGATCAGGTGATGGTTTGTGAAACATAGATTCTGATTGTGAGAGACTGGAGGCAGGGAAGTGTCTGGTATCTATTTCAGAAGTCTAGATGAGAGCCTGTTAGAAGCCTTTTGAAAAGAACTTGAATGAAAGATTTTAATCTTTTTGATATAAACTTATGTGTTTATAATGTTCAGAATATCTATGTTTATATAGTATACTCTTTTGAAGCAGTATAATTAAATTAGTAAGAGTACAATCACTGGAGCTAGACTACTTGGGTTCAAATCCTGGTTCCGCTATTTGCTAACAATTATGACCTTAGAGAAATGATGTAACCTCTCTTTGTGATTCAGTTTATGCCTCTGTAAAATGGGAGGAAAAATTAAAGGAGTTGATAACAGAAAACTACTACTTAGAACCATACCAGAGTGCACTGTAGTCACTGTCAAAGAGTGAGTTGTTGTTAATGAGGATGAGGCTATCATTCTGATGAAAGCATTAAGGGGTAGCCATAGAAGGAACAACTATTCCAAGTGAAACATTAAGGTATAACTTGAAAAACTGAAGTGAATTTTTCAACCTGAAAAGCACAATTGCTAATGTATTAGGGTTCTCTGAAGAGACAGAACCGATAGGATATATGGATATCTGAGAAGAGATTTATTAAGGGAATCGTCTCCCGTGTTTATGGAGCCTGAGAGGTCCCACAATAGGCTGTCTGCAAACTGGAGAACCAGGGAATCCAGGAGCATGATTCAATTCAAGTCTGAAGACCTGAGAACCAGGGGGCTGCTGGTAGAAGTTCTCCAATTCAAAGACTGGAGAACATGGAGCTCTAATGTCCAGGGGCAGGAGAAAATGGTGTCCCAGCTTCAGAAAAGAGAGTGAATTCAGCTTTCCTCTGCCTTTTTGTTCTACCTGGCCCTCCACCAATTGGATGGTACCTGCCCAAACTGGATGAGGGTGGGTCTTCCTTGCTTGGTCCACTGCTTCAAATGCCTGTCATTTCTGGAAACACCCTTCCAGACACACCCAGAAATAGTGTTTTAGCAGCTAGCTAGATATCCCTTAATCCACTCAGATGGATACCTAAAGTTCACTATCATAGTTAATATATTATTCTAAACTCTTGAACACATGCTAACTTATTCACATAACAATAGTAGTTATATAGTAGTATCATCTCCATGTAGGAGATGAAGCACTGAAACGTTAAATAAATTGCCTTGGAGCCAAGCAGCGTGGCTCCAGTTTGTAATCCCAGCTACTTAGGAGGCTAAAGTGGGAGGATTAATTGAGGCCAGGAGTTTGAGGCTGCAGTGAGCTATGACCATGCCCCTGTACCCCAGCCTGGGTCACAGAGTAAGACCTTATCTCAAAAAAAAAAGTTGTGACCGAGGCAGGTGGATCACCTGAGGTCAGGAGTTTGAGACCAGCCTGGCCAACATGGCGAAAAACCATCCCTACTAAAAATACAAAAATTGGCTGGGCGTGGTGTTGGGTGCCTATAATCTCAGCTACTTGGGAGGCTGAGGCAGGAGAATCACTTAAACCCCAGAGGCGGAGGTTGCAGTGAGCCAAGCTCACGCCACTTTACTCCAGCCTGGGTGAGAGAGCAAAACTCCATCTCAAAAAAAAAAAAAAATCACTCATTTAAGCCAGGGCTCAAATTGGAGGTTACTACACTTTTTTTTTTTTCTTTTTTTTTTTTAAGTCTCACTCAGGCTGGAGTCCAGTGGCGTTATCTTAGCTCCCTGCTCTGCAACCTCCACCTCTGGGGTTCAAGCAATTCTCGTGCCTTAGCCACCTGAGTAGCTGGGAATACAGGCATGCACCACCAGGCCCGGCTAACTTTTGTATTTTTAGTTGAGACAGGGTTTCACCATATTGGCCGGGCTGGTCTGGAACTCCTGGCCTCAAGTGTTCCATCCACCTCGGCCTCCTAAAGTGCTAGGATTACAGGCATGAGCCACCATGCCCAGCGTCTATTTAGATGAAATATCCAGAATAAGGCAAATCTACAGAGACAGAAAGTAAATTAGTGGTTGCCTGTGACTGAGAATGTGGAGAGAGTAATAGGGTGTGAGCTTTCTGTCTGAGATTATGAAAATATTATAAACTTAGATCGTGATGATGTTTGCACAGCTCTGAAGATAGTGAAAGCATTGGATTGTGCACTGTGGATGAGTGGATGTTACGGTATGTTGTGTCTCAATGCTAAAAATGCAAACAACTGGGAGAAAGAGGAAAAGGGGGAAACTGAAATCCAATCAGAAATGATGAAGTAACTCACATATATCCTATCCGCCTTTTGGAATATTTTTCAACTGTTTAATAATCTGCCCCCTAGTAGATAAGGCCTAATTTCTTTGTCTGTCAAAATAAAAACCTAACTTTATCTTATAAATTCTTGCATTCTGCTTGTTACTACACTTTATGCTAGGTCCTTGGAAGATGCTCCTGAAAATAAACAGAAGTTTACTTTCTCTTGTGTTGCTTACAGCCTTCGTGGAGAGAGAAACAATGTCACAAGTAGACTGAAACCTCAACTCTTTTTTTTTTTTTTTTGAGATGAAGTTTTGCTCTTGTTGCCCAGGCTGGAGTGCAATGGCGCGATCTCGGTTCACTGCAACCTCCACCTCCCAGGTTCAAGTAATTCTCTTGCCTCAGCCTCCCGAGTAGCTGGGATTACAGACACCTGCCACCACATCCATCTAATTTTTATATTTTTAGTAGAGACAGGGTTTCACTATGTTGGCCAGGATGGTCTCAAACTCCTGACCTCAGGTGATCTGCCCACCTCAGCCTCCCAAAGTGCTGAGATCACAGGCATGAGCCACTGTGCCCATTCTGAAACCTCAACTCTAATCAAAGCTAAGAACTAGAGTTGCTTGGTGCTAAGAAAGCATATAAAAGGGAATTTGACCTTGAGAGGGAGGGCTACCCTGGGATGGATTTGAAGGAGAAGCTGACAATAATTGGGAATGGGAAAAAGAAGAAAACAAAGGAAGGTTTTAGGCAACCTTAGAGCCTCTGAGAGTCTGATGAACTGAAAGTCTGTGGTTGCCAGATACGTGAGATGGAAGCAAAATTGGGGTGGTCAGCAGCAACCAGGCCATGTTAAGCAGTGTGATCTCCATGCTGATGGCAGTGGGAGGCCACAGAGTTCTGCAGGAGATGACTCTCAAGTTCACTGTAGCTGCAGTATGGCATCAGATAGAACAGGCCAGAGTGGGCACTGAGGCCCTGGTCGAGAGTTGATTGCAGCTCTGGCAGTCCACGAGAGATGGTGGAAACAATATATATTCTCATGTTTTGTCGTTGCAAAAATCATATAAAATAAACATGCTTGACTCTTAATGTATGAGTTTACTAGGTAAGTTTCACAGAGAGTTGTCAGTAAAATAATTGACGTTTCTTGCCCCCGGTATGTAAACTTTGTGTCTGTAAGTGTTCTTTAAAGCTTTCCTCTGAATGCAGGTTTAGAACTATTTAAATGGCAATGGCCATAGCATCCGGGGCTTCTGAACAAGCATAATCCCAAAGCTTGGCCAGGAGCCCAAGATAACCGTGTTAGAATTGCCTTGAACAGATGTGCTTACTGTACTTCCCTCATTTTATACAACTGCATAACAGCAGTGCACTCTGTATGTCAAGTGACACTTGTCATTACAGGTCTAGTTTGTATACAGCTGCCTCAAGAACATTTTAGATTTTTCAATAATTTTCAGAATGTTGTGATTTTTCAAATTTTCAGTGGTATTTGTCTTTACTGTTGTCTTTCATTGTGAAATATAACTTCTGACCCTTAGGGCAAGAATATAAAAATGAGGGTATTCCAGTCCACTCAGGGCAGCATTCTTCTTGGAGTTTCTTTGTGGAGATATTAGAATTTACAGGGTAGAAAGATGCCTGAGGAAGCATGAATTGTTTTCAGAGGTAACTTATCAGTAACCTAAATGAGCTATGCCATGGAAATGCACACTGCAGCTGACCGTGCATTTTACCATTTCAGGGATCTTGTCAGCTAGAATACCAACATTTTAGAAGCATTCTTTACTCTCCACCTTGATACATTTGATCTATATAAAAAATTTAAACATACTTATTAAACAGTGTCACATGTTACCACCTGTATTGCCAAATGGTTTGGGAACACTTGCTTTTCAAGATGAAAAAGGCTGTCAGATACAAATCGTGGGCTCTGAAGTCTGAACAGACTTAGATCCTGCCTGTGGGAAAGGGGATTATCCTGTCTGCCTATGTGTCTTCATCCAAAAATTAGAGAAGATGGTGCTCACTTCTTTGTTGTAAGGATCAAGTATGATTTTGCATGTGAGATTTCTGGCACAGCATGTGGCATGCAGTAAGAGCTCAGTTAGTGGTAGCTATCATTAATACCAGATTTTGCCTATATGAAACGTAGGTGTGCCAGAGCACAGAGCACAGAACATTATTCAGTACACATTTTCTCAGAATCTGTGCAGCGTGCCAAACTCTAGGCATATAAAGATAAGTTAAGACCGCTTTCATGTCCAGGAGCATGCCACACTTGGTCTAACGCGGAGGTCACAAGCTGGTTGTCAGGAGTCAGATTCAGCCCACAAATGTGTTTCATTTAGTCTATGCAACATTCTTAAGATGTTTGAGCTAAGTTTTATGAATCAGGAGATTTTCCATAAAAATCCTGTTTCCATTTTCCACTGGAAATGGACCAGCATTCCAAGCCACCCTTCAATTATGTACTCCGAGTTTATCTCAGTCCCTGCCTTTTCACTCTTCTCTAACGCAGCCTGTTTCCCTAATGGCATCACCTTAGGTCCTCACGTCTGCATTCCTGGCCTAATCGTAGAGACAGAACTATGGGCATGCAGATGTAGTAGCAGGAAGTGAAAACCACTGAGTCAGCAGGGGCTGGCTGGCAGAGGGCCTTGTGGACCAGGAGAAAGGACTTCATACCAAGGGAAGCCTTTGGAATGGTTTTCAACCGAGGATTATAAAGATGAGATTAACCTTTTGAAAAGATGCTTCTGGGTGCCCTTTGAAAAATCGGTTAGACCCAGTGTGGTTGCTCACGCCTGTAATCCCAGCACTTTGGGAGTCTGAGGTGGGCAGATCACTTGAGGTCAGGAGTTCGTGACCAGCCTGGCCAACATAGTGAAACCCCATGTCTACTAAAAGTACAAAAATTAGCCAGGCATGGCGGTACACATCTGTAATCCCAGCTAAGGCAGGAGAATCACTTGAACCCGGGAGACGGAGGTTGCAGTGAGCCAAGGTTGCGCCACTTCACTCCAGCCTGGGTGAGAGAGCAAGACTCCATCTCAAAAAAAAAAAAAAAAGAATCGGTTAGATACTTTGTTCAATTTTCAATTTTGCAAAGAAAATTATATATATATAAAATACAAAGAATCAGTTAGAAAATGTCAAAACTGAAGTCAGAAAGAGAATTTAAAAGCTATTAGAATAAAGTTAATAGTGACTGAAACCAAGGATCTGGCCATGAGGACAGAGAAATATGGACAGATTTTCAACATATACAGGGTCAGAATGGATAGGACTTGAGGGTTATGTAGATATGAAAGTTGAAGAGGGAGGAAGCAAAAATGATTCTCAGATACATCATGGATGGCTGACTGGGTGGTTGGTTGATGCTATTTACTGAGAAAAGAAACAGGAAGAAGAGCAGATTTGTGTGAAAAGAGTATTACCTTCATTCTTGTCTGTTTTTAGGTGTCTCTGTAAAACAAGAAACATCTGTCACTAAAATGGGCACTTTAAAATATGATCTCATTTATCCTGATGGAAACAGCAATAATAATAGCAATACCATCCACCTGGATTCTATGCCTATTTGTTAGGAACGGAGCAGAAACTATTGCTCTCCACCTCTGTCCTTCCCATAATGAAAGCGTTAATACTATCATCATCTCCATTTTGCAGCTGAGGGACCAGAAGTTAATGCACGCGCTCAAAGACTTAGAGCCTGTGAGTGCTATGGTAAGGATTCCGAGCCTTATGGATTTGACTGGGTTGACTTTTTTAATTTTTAATTTCAACTTTTATTTTATTTCTTTTTTGAGACAAAGTCTTGCTCTGTCACCCAGGCCAGAGTGTGGTGATGCAAACATGGCTCACTGCAACCTCAAACTCCAGGGCTCAAGCAATTCTCCTGCCTCAGCCTCCCAAGTAGCTAGGACTACAGGCGTGCAGTACCATACTTGGCTAATTTTTTTGTATTATTTATAGAGATGGGTTTCACCATGTTCAGTTCAGCAGTTCTATACTAACATAACTTGATGGGTGAAAATAGGGTGGTGGTAGATGGGAGGGAGGGAGGATCATATTAGATAATGTAAGTAAATCTCTCCATAAACTGAAGAGTCCTGGAGACAGGGTCTTGCTCTGTTTTCCAAGCTGGAGTGCAGTGGCAAGATCAGAGCTTACAGCAGCCTCCATCTCCTGGCCTCAAGCGGTCCTCTCACCTCAGCCTCCCAAAGGGTTGGGATTACAGGCATAAGCCACTGCGCCAGACCTTTCAACTTTTATTTTATTTTTGTATTTTTAGTAGAGATAGGGTTTCACCATGTTGGCCAGGCTGATCTCAAACTCCTGACCCCAGGTGGTCCACCTCTTTGGCCTCCCAAAGTGCTAGGATTACAGGAGTGAGCCACCAGGCCCAGCCATTCAACTTTTATTTTAGATACAGGGGGTACATGTGCAGGTTTGTTACAAGGGCACATTGTGTGATCCTGAGATTTGGGATATGATTGGACCTGTGTGAGTACATTCCCCAGTAGGTAGTTTTTCAGCCTTGCCTCTCTCTTTCTCTCCTTGCCTCCTCTTGTAGTTCCCCGTGTCTGTTTTTCCCATCTTTTTTTTTTTTTTAAGATTGAGTTTCACTCTTGTCACCCAGGCTGGAGTGCAGTACTGCGATCTTGGCTCTCTTCAATCTCTACCTCCCAGGTTCAAGCGATTCTCCTGCCTCAGCCTCCTGAGTAGCTGGGATTACAGGCACTTGCCACCACACCCAGCTAATTTTTGTATTTTTAGTAGAGACAGGTTTTTGCCATGTTGGCCAGGCTGGTCTCGATCTCCTGATCTCAGGTGATCCACCCACCTCGGCATCCCAGAGTGCTGGGATTACAGGCATGAGCCACCGTGACCAGCCTGTTTTTCCCATCTTTATGTTCATGTGTACCCAATGTTTAGCTCCCACCTATACGTGAGAACATGCAGCATTTAGTTTTCTGTTCCTGTGTTAATTTGCAGCTGCACCCGTGTTGTGGCAAAGAACATGATTTTGTTGAGCGTTTTTTTATGGCTGTGTAGTATTTCATGATGTGAATGCACCACATTTTCTTTTCTTTTTTTTTTTTTTTTTTTTTTTTTTGATATGGAGTCTCCCCTGTCACCCAGGCTGGAGTGCTGTGGCAAGGTCTTGGCTCACTGCAAGCTCCACCTCCCAGGTTCACGCCATTCTCCTGCCTCAGCCTCCCGAGTAGCTGGGACTACAGGCGCCCGCCACCATGCCCAGCTAATTTTTTGTATTTTTAGTAGAGACGGGGTTTCACCGTGTTAGCCAGAATGGTCTCAATCTCCTGTCCTTGTGATCCACCTGCCTTGGCCTCCCAAAGTGGTGGGATTACAGGCGTGAGCCACCGTGCCTGGCCTTACACATTTTCTTTATCCAGTCCACTGTTGATGGGCACCTAGGTTGATTTCATGTCTTTGCTATTGTGAGTAGTGTGGCAATGAACATATGAATGCAGGTGTCTTTCTGGTAGAATGACTTATTTTCCTTTGGGTATATAACCAGTAATGGGATTGCTGGGTTGAATGATACTTCTATTTTTAGTTCTTTGAGAAATCTCCAAAGTGCTTGTCACAGTGGCTGAACTAATTTACATTCCCACCAATAGTATATAAGAGTTCCCTTTTGTCCATGGCCTCACTGACATCTGTTATTTTTTGACTTTTTAATAGTAGCCATTTAGACTGGTATGAGGTGGTATCTCATGGTTTTGATTTGCGTTTCTCTGGTGATTATCAATGTTGAGCATTTTTTTATATGTTGGTTGGCTGCTTCTATGTTGTCTTCTTTTTTTTTTTCTTTTTTTTCTTTTTTAACAGGGTCTCACTCTGTTTCCCAGGCTGGAGTGCAGTAGTATGGTCATAGCTCACAGGAAACTTGAACTCCTGGGCAAAAGCAATCGTCCCACATCAGCCTCCCAAGTAGTTGGAACTATAGGCACACCACCACATTTGGCTAATTTTTAAATTTTTTGTAGAGGTGGGGTCTCACTTCGTTGTCCAGGTTGATCTTGAACTCCTAGCCTCAAGTGATCCTCCTGGCTTGGCCTCCCAAAGTGCAGAGATTACAGGCGTGAGACACTGTGTCCAGGTGTATGTCTTCTTTCCAGAAGAGTGTGTTCTTGTCCTTTGCCTTTGCCTGCTATTTAATATGGTTGTTTTTTGCTTGTTGATTTGTTGAAGTTCCTTATGGATTCTGGATATTAGTCCTTTGTTGGATGCGTAGTTTATGAATATTTTCTTCTATTCTGTAGGTTGTGTGTTTACTCTGTTGATAGTTTCTTTTGCTGTGCAGAAACGCTTTACTTTAATTATTAGGTCCCACTTGTCAATTTTTGTTTTGGTTGCAATTGTTTCTGAGCACTTAGTCATAAATTCTTTGTGAAGGCTGATGTACAGAAGGACATTTCCTAGGTTTTCTTCTAGGATTTTTATACTTTTAGGTCTTAATTTAAGTCTTTAATCCATCTTGAGTTAACTTTTATATATGGTACTAGAAGGGGATCCAGTTTCATTCTTCGCAAATGGATAGCTGGTTATGCCAGCACAATTTATTGAATAGGGGGTCCTTTCCACATTTCTTATTTTTGTCGACTTTGGCAAAGATCAGTTGGTTGTAGGTGTGCAACTTTGTTTCTGGGTTCTCTATTCTGTTCCATTGCCCTGAATGTCTGTTTTTGTGCCAGTACCATGCTGTTTTAGTCATTATAGCTGTATAGTATAGTTTGAAGTCAGATAATGAGATGCCTCTGGCTTCATTTTTTTTTTCTTAAGATTGCTTTGGCTCTTCAGGCCCTTTTTGGTGCCATACAGATTTTAGGATAGCTTTTCCTACTTTTGTGAAAAATGATATTGGTAGTTTGACAGAAATAGCATTGAATGCGTAGATTGCTTTGGGCAGTATAGCCATTTTAACAATATTGATTCATCCAGTCCATGAGCATAGAATGTTTTTCCATTTGTTTGTGTATCTCTGATTTCTTTCAGCTGTGTTTTGTAGTTCTTCTTATAGAGCTCCTTCACCTCCTTGGTTAAATGTATCCCTAGGTATTTTTTGTGTGTGGCTATTGTAAATGGGATTGCATTCCTGATTTGGCTCTCAGCTTGAATGTATTTGATGTATAGAACTACTACTGATTTTTGTTCACTGATTTTGTATCTTGAAACTTCACTGAAATCATTTATCAGTTCTGGTAGTCTTTTGGCAGAGTCTTTAGGGTTTTTTAGTTACAGAATCATATCAGTGAAGGGAGAGAATTTGGCTTTTTATTTTCCTATTCGAATGCCTTTTATTTCTTTCTCTTGCCTGATTGCTCTGGCTAGCCCTTCCAGTACTATGTTGAATAGGAGTGGTGGGAGTGGGCATCCTTGTCTTGTTGGAACATAAGAGTTCTTAAGAGTTCTTAAAGAGGAATGCTTCCAGCTTTTACACAATCAATATGATGTTGGCTGTGAGTTTGTCAAAGATGGCTGTTAGTATTTTGAGGTACGTTCCTACGATGCCTAGTTTGTTGAGGGTTTTTATCACGAAGGTATGTTGGATTTTATTGAAAGCTTTTTCCGAGTCTACTAAGATGATAATATGGTTTTTGTTTTTAATATTATGGACTTAATGACTTTTGAAGTATAATTGGGGTATGAACCATAATGCCTTTTTTTTTTTTTTTAAGACCAAGTCTCACTCTATTGCCCAGGCTAGAGTGCAGTGTCACAATCTCAGCTAACTGCAACCTCCATCTCCCAGGTTCAAGCAATTCTCCTGCCTCAGCCACATGAGTAGCTGGGATTACAGGTGTGCATCACCATGCCCAGCTAATTTTTTTTTTGTATTTTAAGTAAAGATGAGCTTTTACCACGTTGGCCAGGCTGGTCTTGAACTCCTGAGCTCAAGTGATCTGCCCTCCTCGGCCTCCCAAAGTGCTGGGATTACAGGCATGAGCCACCGCGCTGGGCCCTCATAAGTGTTTTTAAAGTGCTGGTATCCAAGTATGAAAAAATAGCTTAAAATGTGTTTCTAATGATTATGGGCTTCTTGTTAGGTCTTACTTCCAGGCTAGAATTCCCAGGTGTTATATCCTACTCATTTTTAAAATGAGGTCTTGAACTGTATGCTTAAAATTGAGTTTTACCCCCAATTTGCACTCTATCAACTGCTGGATTTCTGGTTTGCTATTGGGAGCAGATGTCACTGTGCAAATCTTTTTTTCTGTTTCAGATGCAACATAAAAAATGCATCTGTAGCAAGAGTCTAGGAATTCCCTCTAAGGAGCAGGAAAGTGTGACTGAGTCAGCACTGGCTTCTCTTTTGTGACAGTATGCAAATTGCCAATGGCAGAGTTCAAGTGCATTCAAATATGTGGCATTTTTCACAGCTCATTGTTCTTTATATCTTGTATTCCTGAAAACCACTTGAGATTTGCGTACATGATAAATTTCCTTTTCTTGGTGATAAAAAAGGCTGCAGATTTTACATTCAAATCTATTTCCTTCAGGAAAGTCTCTGGAGAAAAGCTTTTGGTTTTTTCTTCTGTTCTATTCCTCTCACTGTAGTAAATGAGGATAATGTAGAGACACCAGAGTAACAGAGAAAGTAACCTCGTGAACTCAAAGACAGCAGAAATGTAGGCACACACTTTTGACACAAATTCATAGCTTTAGGCCGGGCGTGGTGGCTCATGTCTGTAATCCTAGCACTTTGGGAGGCTGAGACAGGCGGCTCACCTGATTTCAGGAGTTCTAGACCAGCCTGGGCAACATGGCAAAACCCTTCTCTACTAAAAATACAAAAATTAGCCCAGCATAGTGGCGCTTGCCTGTAATTCCAGCTACTCGGGAGGCTGAGGCAAATCGCTTGATCCCAGGAGGCGGAGGTTGCAGTGAGCCAAGATCACGCCATTGCACTCCAGCCTGGGTGACAGAGTAAGACTGTCTTTAAAAAAAAAAAAAATTTACAGCTTTGATGTCTACTAGCTTACATTCATTCCCAACCACTGTAACTGGTCCAATGTGGAGACTTATTCAACTTGAAATTTAACTTGCCCAGAAGGAATTACTTGCTTCTCAGATTTTTTCTAAATTGAGAAAGTGATCTCACAATCGTAATTATTAGCACTCAGGGTTTAGAGAAGTAAAATGACAGGGCTCCGAACCCAGAACTCAGACTTTCTCACACTGGTCACATCCCCTTTTTTCAGAATCCCACTGCTCCTCAGAAACAAGTGCTGCTTGGGCGCTGTTCTCTGAGTCTATAAAGTTTTCAGTTTTCTGGGAAGCCTTACTTGCCCACATAATAAGAACCTATAATCTAAAATGTGTGTTGATTTGGTTCTCCTTCAAAGGGAGCTATAAATCCACCTTCTCTTTCAGAAATTAAGCAAGTTTATATTGAGGGCCTGTTATGTCCCAGGCTCTGCACTAACCAAGCTGTAGTGACAGTGAAGAATCCTGCCTTCAGGGAGCTTTCGGAACTGCTGAGGATAACAGCAGCTAAAGATTCCATGGCATTTACTATGCATTCTATAGGCATTATTCTAAGTGTATTAATTTCTATTTTATATGAGATTATAAGGAAATTGAGACACAGAGACACTCAACTAATAAGTGTCACAGCCAAGATTTGAATCCAACTTTAAATAAGTACTTATTAAGGTTAATAAGTATTATTGAAGGACAAAGCAAGGTGCTGTGGGAACTTTTTTTTGTGTGAGACAGGGTCACACTCTGTCACCCAGGTTGGAGCACAGTGGTGTGATCACAGCTCACTGCAGCTTTGACCTCCTGGGCTTAAGCTGTCTTCCCACCACAGCTTCCCGAAGTGTTGGGATTACAGGCAGGAGACAGCAAGCCTGGCCTGTGGGAACTTTGCTAATGTGATTTCACCTGATCCACGTGGTGAGATGAGTAGGAATTAGGCTGGAACTGACCCAGGAAAAGGCTTTTTAAGTATATTCCTCCTGCCAACTGCACAGACAAAATCAACCTACTGAGACCACAGCATTGCAGTAGAGAAAGAATTTAATTGATGCAAGACCAGCCCACGCACAGGAGAACTGGAGTTCAGTCTCCCTGAAGGCTCAGACCTTGGGGTTTTTATGGACAGTTTGGTGGGCAGGGGGCTAGGGAATGGGTGCTGCTGATTGGTTGGGGGTAAATTCATAAAGGTGTGGAAACAGTCCTTGTGCACTGATCCACCTCTGGGTGGAGCCACAGGATCAGTTGAATCATGAGTCACAAGTCCACATGGGGTCAGTTTGAAAGATATCTCAAAGAACCAAGCTTAGGTTCTACAATAGTGATATTATCTACAACTGGGGAAATCACAAACCTTGTGACCTCTAGCTATATGACCCCTGAGAAGCAAGGGATTATAGAAACTGCCTCTCTTAGCAGAGAGTCCAGGCCCCTCCCATAATTCCTATTCTTTTTTTTTTTGAGATGGAGTTTTGCCATGTCACCCAGGCTGGAGTGCAGTGGTGTGATCTTGGCTCTCTGCAACCTCCACCTCCCAGGTGCAAGCATTTCTGCCTCAGCCTCCTGAGTAGCTGGGACTACAGGCACATGCCACCACTCCCGGCTAATTTTTTGTATTTTTAGTAGAGATGGGGTTTCACCGTGTTAGCCAGAATGGTCTCGATCTCCTGACCTCATGATCCACCCACCTCGGCCTCCCAAAGTGCTGGAATTGATGTGAGCCACCATGCCCAGCCCCCATATTCCTATTTTTGTGGCTTTTTATTACTCTTACAAAGGGAGCTTTTGATCCCTAAGCAAGGAAGGGGTTAGTTTTAGGTGGGGACTATTATCATCTTTGCTTTCAAGTTAAACTATCCACTAAATTCCTCCCAGAGTTACCATGGCCTACATGCAGGAATGATCAAGGACGGTGAGGCGGTCAAGAAGCTAGATTGAGTCAACTATGTCACATTTCTCTTACTGTCATAATTTTGCAAAGGCAGCTTCAGCTACAAAGTGGAAGCCCAAGGACCAAAAGTAGTAGTAAACGTTTGTGTTTGTTTGTTGTTTGTCTGATGGGCATGTTTTGAGAATTGTTGAATTTGAATGCTTTTAGGCTAAACCACCATCTCTGTTTGTTTTGAGATGGGGTATCACTCTATAACCCCGGCTGGAGTGCAGTGGCACAATCTGAGCTCACTGCAACTTCTGCCTCCCAGGCTCAAGCGATCCTCCCATCTCAGCCTCCTGAGTAGCTGGGACCACAGATGTGCACCACCATGCCTGGCTAATTTTTGTATTTTTTGTAGAGATGGGGTTTCACCATGTTCCCTAGGCTGGTCTCCTGAACTCAAGTGATCCACCCACCTCAGCCTCCCAAAGTGCTGGGATTACAGGCATGAGCCACCGCGCCTGGCCTAATTTGTTGTCTTATACTCAGTTTGCGTCATTCATCTTCAGTTGGCTCCCTTGCAGCCTGATTCCTGGATGCATCTGAGTTTGTTTTCCTGGTGGATATTTTCTGGGAGAGATGGGCTCCACCCTGTTTCAATTAGGAGTCTCTTGGTTGCAAGTGACAGAATCTCAATTTGACATTACTTAGACAAAAGGAGAAATTTACTCAAGGGCTAGAGGTTTGTTTGTTTGTTTTTCATATACTTGCAGGCAGCATGTGGTTGACACTTAGCCTCAGAGGCGGTTGGAACCAGAGACCTGCTGCTGCCAGGGTTCTCTCTGTTTATCTGACTCTTCTCCTGCAGATGTGTTTCTTCAGCCTGGTGTGTGTATGGCTGCCCGAAGCTCCTAAGCTTCTCTGCCAGAAAAGAGCTGACTCTTCCGTTGGTTCTACTTTGGAAAATCTGTAGAATGTTCTTGTGTGGTTCAATGTCCACCCTTGGACCAGTTACTGTGGCCAGAGAGACAGGGCATTTTGATTGTCCAGCTTTGGGACAGAGATCAACCAGCTTTGGGGACTGTCAGCTGGACATCTCACCCATCTGTTATACGCGGATATTGCCGGTATTGCCTTTTATGTCCACCCTTCAGAAGCTCCTTCACTTGATCACAGTAATTTTCCTGGCCCACAGAGCCTTTTCTTTCAGAGCTCATAGTGCTGTGCTGAAGATTATAGCATCATGCTGACAGAATGTGTCATATCAGTTTCTTTCATGAAATGAGATGACCTTCCTACAACCCTTCTTCAGTCTTCTTATGGAGAGGTCCCTTGCAAAGGAAACACATTAGAATGTCCCCAAACCTCAGTTTTGAAGGTATTAAGAGCTCCTTTGGTGTAATAATTGGGCAATTAGCAAATTACAAACTCGTGTTTAAACACAAAACATGAAGGAAAGTGACCCAAGGTCACTGCCGTGGCTAGTGCCATGATTTTTTTCCCAATCCAAGTTTAAAATAAGCAGGCATGACTTGTTCTGACCTGATATTGAATCTAAAAATGGAATCACTATGTCATTGCTGGCTAAGAATCTTGTGTGTGTTGCTGGGAGGAGGTAAACAGTACTTTCCCTTTCCCTGGAGGTTCACTCCTCAGTTAAGAGCAAGGGCTCTGCAGCAAGATGCGTCTGGGTTCAGTTCTGGCTTGGCAAATACTAATTTATCCTCTCTGTGCCCCAGTTACCTCAGCTCTAAATAAGAGCAATAATTGTCCCTAATACACAGGTCTGTTGTGCACACAACAAATGTGTAATATGCCTAGCTCAGTAACAGGCACAGCCGTACTCAGGAGATTTGAGATTTCATAATTTTCGTCATCATCATGTACCAGCTCCGTCCCTTGGCTGGGATGTTTAAGGGTAATCAATATAAGAAATGGGACAGTGTTTTAGACCAGATGCTTTTCAGAAATCCAATTTCCTCATTTCCTCCTTCTACATTTTTAAGGACAAGAGAAAAGGAAGGAAACTGACACTTCAGGCTCCTGCTCCCCACCACACACCTTCATGCATCTGCCATTCAGTTGTATTCATCATTTCTATGATTATTTCTTTAACGTCTGTCTCACTAGATCTGTAAATGTGCTCAGGGCAAGGGCTCCTCTGTTTTTCTTTTTCTATCTGCTGGCATGTAGTAGGTGCTCAGTAAGCATGTATGGAATTCAACTTTGCTCACAGCCCCTTATTCACGTAGCTGTTACTGCATTTTTAATGTTGCCAGAAATGAAGCTTTCCAAACACTGTTACTGCTAGTAAGTAGCAGAACCAGTCTGAACCCAGATTTTCTGGCTGTTATTCCACTGCCATTTCCTTTTACTAAAAAGTGCAAATGATAAGGAAGAATAAAACCAAATTAGTACTTCCTGTATGTGATACACAAATTGGATTTTTAAACCTGTAGTTAGGGAAGTTAGGTCCTTTGTCCCACTGCTGGTTAATTGGGGTTGAAACCAAGGTCAAATTGCAGATCTGCAATATCATTTTCAAACAGAGGCACTTACTTTTGCTCCTCCTAAGGCCATTTGATACACATTGGTAGGAATAACACCAATAGTTTCCGTTTACGAGGCAGGTTAGAGTTTTTCCTCTAAAAATTCCTATGAGCCTTATTGACCTTTCCATGTCTTTTTTTCTCTCTTTTCAAGTGTGATCCTTTAAAGTAAGGGCCACAGAGTCCCCTTCACTGTGTGACCTTCCTTTCATGGCAGGCTCTCAAATCCACCCAGGTGCATTTAAGATTTAAGTTCCCGAACTTTGATTCATTCAGCACTAACACTTTATAAAGCCCGTATTTTATTCTGCCATATGTTGAAGAAAGAAATAAGACAAAGTCCATCTTATTAAGATATGGGAGACACATACATTAAAAAATACAATATAATATTGCAAATAAGTGATAAAATTCATTGGTTCATGTTGTGGAAGGGGCACCACCCAGGGGCTAAGGGAAGAATTACAAGATGAGGTGATTTTTTTAGTTCATTTTATATCATACCATCTGTTTAGGAAAAAAGTTTATAAAGGGCAGGGGAGCAATCCTAGGATCTATCTCCTAGAAGGGGAAAATTAAAGAGAATCTGAATGAGTAAGATAAGTCTGGCCCCCAAAAAAATCAGTTTGAAAGTATGCAGCTAAGTGTAGGCATGGTCATCCAGGGGACCTAGGCTCCACTGTCAGGATAGTGCTTACTGGGGTTAAATCTTTGAGGTTGTAAACCAGTGGGGAATTAAGGACATAGGATGAGATTGTAACCGAATCTAATAATAATGAACAGCTAGGCATAACTTGATCATTATCTATTGTATTGTTATACATCTAATGGGAGCCTGGTGAAGAAAGGCTGTGTGAACATGCCTAGGAAGGAAACCTGAGGCAGGGGATGTCAAATTCAATTAAAGGCAAAAAAAACAAACAAAAACCAGTTACAGAAAATACTGTGAGATACAAAGGTAAGTTAGTCCTATTTACTCTAAAGGTTGCCTCCAGCATTTCCTACAGGAGAAAAGTGTCCTTTCTAGGTCACTTCTAAGACTCTTAGCACTGTGGTTCTGGGTGCTTGTTCTGGGCCCTGCACTAGTCCCCTATAATGCATTTTGGAACATGGGGCAACCATAGCCCAATTCCATTTACTATCATCATTAGCATCTTTAGTAAATATTATTAATTGCCAGGTGTGATGCTAAGGGCGCTCATGCATTACTCCATTTAATCTTTTCAGCATCCTGAAAGTATAGCTACTTTTATTTTTTTCCATTTTACGGATGGGGAAATCAAGGCTTGAAGAGGGCAAATAACCTGTTCAGGTTTGTAGAACACTTTTTTTTGTTTGTTTGTTTGTTTGAGACAGAATCTTGCTCTGTCACCCAGTCTGGAGTGCAGTGGCGCAATCTCAGCTCACTGCAACCTCCACCTCCCCAGGTCAAGTGATTCTCTTGTCTCAGACTTCCGAGTAGCTGGGATTACAGACACCCAGCTAAGTTTTGTATTTTGAGTACAGACAGGGTTTTACTATATTGGCCAGACTGGTCTCAAACTCCTGACCTCAGGTGATCCGCCCCCCTTGGCCTCCCAAAGTGCTGAGACTACAGGCATGAGCCACCGCGCCCGGCCAGGTTTGCAGAACTCTTAAGTTGAAGAGCTAGGATCACAAACTCCTAGCATTCCATTCATTATACAAGTTATCCCTGTCTTCCAGATCAGCTTACCTACCTGCTGTCTGTGTGCTACACCTCACCAACCTGGGTGTCTCAGATGTTACCAAGAAGACAGAGTAAACCCATGCTTTCTCCTATCCAAACCAGTCTCTCCTGTTCCCTGCTTTGTCCAAGCCCAGTTGCAGGAGTTTATGCCTAAAAGTGAACCATCATATGATAATTTCCCCTGAAAATGTGCCTACTAGAAAAAAGATAGGATATGATGGGAGGCAGACATGAACATTCTGGTCAATTTATTGGTGTTATTATTTATTTCAGTTAATACACTGCCCTTTTGCTATGCTTCAGCTTTCCACATGTGTAGGCAGTTTGGATTCTCCCAAGTCTGGATTCTGCACTCCTCCGTGGAGTTTAGAGCTAACTTACCTTTATCCCATAGTATTTTCTGTAACCGTGATTTTTTTTTTTTGTGCTTTTGTTTGTTTGTTTGTTTTAATTCTAATTGAATGTCTTAAGGGGAAAAAACTCTAATTCAGGATTTGAGCCCTGAACAGATAGGTTTATAGGGATATTAGTGTGACAGAAAAAGAAAAAACTCTGGCTGGAATGACCATCAAACGATATCTGGCCGAGTGTGGTGTTGCTCCTGTAGTTCCAGCTACCCAGGAGGCTGAGACAGGAGGATCATTTGAATCCAGAAGTTTGCGGCTATAACAAGCTCTGCCAATTGGGTGTCCACACTAAGTTCGGCATTGATATGGTGACCTCCTGGGAGGAGGGACCACCAAGATGCCTAAAAAGGGCAGGTCAAAACCCCTGTGCTGATGAGTAGTGAGATCATGCCTGTGAAGAGCCCACTGTGCTCCAGCAGCAACATAAAAAGACCCTGTCTTTATTTTAAAAAAAAAAAAAAAAAAAAAAAAAAAGGAAGGAAGGAAAGAAAGAAAGAGAGAGAAAGAAAAGAAATCTGATAGGTCTAAGGCCTCACAGATCTGAAAGGGCTAAAAAAACATTTGGAAATGACAAGGCTGCGTTCATTTCTAAGTCAGTCCAGTGGGTGAATGAAACTTTTTTGCCCAGTGTTTCGGTCATTTTTGTAGTAGACTGAAGCCCAATTAAATGTACTGACTGCTGAAATTGGAAAGTGCAGTTGGGCCCTCCAGTGCTGCTAATTGGTTGTGTCTTTTACATTTCAGGAAGACATGTCCCAGGTGATTGGCCAGGGCATGGTAGCAGATCAGCAGAAGGCACTGGAATACCCACCTCACAATGTACACAACTTGTACTTCAGGTTTTGCTCTACTGGAGTAGCATGTGTTATAGACTGGGTTCCAAAAGAAAAGGAGGTGATTGCAATGAGATCAGATCTTTTATTACTTGACAGGAGTGTCATGCAACCTGAAATCAAGCCACAACTGTATCATTGATTCTGTGCAAGTTATATGCAAATATCCTGTGTTCACCTCTCTGTCCCAACCCCATAAGCAGATGTTTAAAAGAGCATCCCTGGCTGGGCATGGTGGCTCATGCTTGTAATCCCAGCACTTTGGGAGGCCAAGGCAGGCAGATTGCTTGAGGTCAGGAGTTCCAGACCAGACTGGCCAACATAGCACGTCTGCTAAAAATACAAACATCTCTTCCAAAAATACAAAAATTAGCCAAATGTGGTGCATGCGTGTAGTCCCAGCTACTCAGGAAGCTGAGGCATCAGAGTCACTTGGACCTGGGAGGCAGAGGTTGCAGTGAGCCAAGATTGCGCCACTGCACTCCAGCCTGGGTGACAGAGCAAGATGCTGTCTTTAAATAAATAAATAAGTGGTATCCCTGAAAACACCCTTGCACTTAAATAAATTCTATCTAACCAGGTACAGTAGTACATACCTGTAGTCCCAGCTACTCAGGTAGCTGAGGCAGAAGGATTGCTTGAGCCCAGGAATTCCAGACCAGCCTAAGCGACATAATGAGACTCCATCTCCAAAAAAAATTCTGAGAGCACCATGTCTTACACAATGTTAGAAATAAAAATTACAAATGGAAGAAATTCTATAAAATAACTTTAGTGTTCCTTACATTTGAATTTAACTTCTCTTAAAGAACTATAAACTTTTATCAAATTTTTATACTTTTGTTACTGTTGAGCTTTTTCCTTGCTTTTTTTAAGTCCAGATTTTCATATCTATGTACTAATCTATGCTTTTATGTGTCTAAAAGTATACATTGTTACTATGTTAGCTATTTTTATATTTAAGAAACTAGATTACTAGAGCTTACAGGAAATACATATTTCAAACATTGCCAAAGAAAATGCCTTTGAAAATTCTTTTAAATTATATGCTAAAAACCCAAAGTAAAAAAAAAATAGATACAGAATGAACCTTAAAAATAACCAAATTCAGTTCAACTGAAAACCTGTAAGCAATTTTTTTTTTTTTTAAGAGACAGAGTCTTACTCTGTCACCCAGGCTGGAGTACAGTAGTGCAATCATAGCTCACTGTACCCTCAAACTCCTGGGCTCAAGCAGTCCTCACACCTCAGCCTCCCAAAATGTTGGGATTATAGGTGTGAGCTGCTGCATCTGGCCAATTATAATTTTTTTAATTTAAAAGCAGATTTTGCTTGAATGTATTTGCAAATACCATTAAGGTGTTAATACTTTGTATACTCCCGGCCAGGCACAGTGGCTCATGCCTGTAATCCCAACACTTTGGGAGGCTGAGGAAGGTGGATCACCTGAGGTCAGGAGTTCAAGACCAGCCTGGCCAACATGGCAAAACCTCATCTCTACTAAAAATACCAAAATTAGCCTGGCGTGTAGCGGCCGCCTGTAATCCCAGCTACTTAGGAGGCTGAGGCAGGAGAATCACTTGAACCCAGGAGGCGGAGGTTGCAGTGAGCTGAGATCACAGCACTGCACTCCAGCCTGGGTGACAGAGTGAGACTCCGTCTCAAAAACAAACAAACAAACAAAACTTTATATACTCCCACCTACTTCAAGCACATAACAAACACCTCTAAAATATTACAACCATAGAATTTTAGAGCTAGGACGAATCCTAAATAACATCTTACATTCTTCTTCTTACAGAACAATGAGCACCTAAACTTCTAAATTATTCTCCTTTGGGAAAGTGATTTTAAGCCCTTTCTGTGGCTTCCAAAGAGAAATGGCCCAGAGGTCAATGGGCATCATGTGCCGTCAGGCTGGCAACTCATTATACAGAACCTTCCCACCCTCTGAGCTGCTCCAAAATGGAATGAGCTTCTTCAGGAGAGGAATTTTCCATCCCTGAAGGTTTTCCATCAGAAGCTGGCCGATCATGTATTGATATGTTCTAAAAGGACATAAAAGCATTAATAGCTGTTATTAATTAAGCCTAAATTATTTCTGGCACAGTGATGGGTTTATTTATTTACCTTTAATCTTTACAACAACCTTGCAATATATAGATGTATCACCCGTTTATAGATGGGGCAGTCAAGTGACTTGTCTGTGGTCACACAGCTAATTAGTGATAGCAAACTTAGCAGCATATACCTTCTTTTAAGTTGTGATTTTTATTTTCCTATCATGCGGCCCTGATGAAATGTAAATCCTTTCTCTAGAAAAACGCTGACAAGTACAATTTTGATACAACTACAAGGGTGTTTTACAACTAAACCAGTGGTTCTTAACCCTGTTTTATAATAGAAACACCTAGGGAGCTTTTAAAAAGTCACAAATGCTAAGACCCTCATCCCAGACCAAATAAACTGGCGTCTAGGGATGTGGATCCCAGGCAAGTTTTTTTGTTTTTGTTTTTGTTTTTCCAATTGAGACTTATCGTTTAAAGTTAAACCGTGGATTAAGCCAGCGTTTCTTAAAAGATTAAGTCTTAAGCAGTAAGTCTCAATCAAAAAAAAAAAACAAAAAACTTGCCTGGGCTCCACACCCCCAGATGCTAATTTATTTTGTCTGTGATGGGGATCCTAGCATCTGTAATTTTTAAAAGCTCCGTAGGTGTTCGTATTATGAAACAGAGTTGAAAACCACAGGTTTAGTTAGGTTGGATGACCTATAAAGTCCATCTCAGTTCTTATAATATGGTAACATACAACAGCAAATCCATTCTTTCTGATCTTTCTTACATAGTAGTTTAGTTTTGTGCCAATGTATGAGTCATGGGAACACTCCTTTATCCATCACCACACACACCGACAACTGGAGGCCTGCCTCTATGTATATATGTTTGGACATTTCACTTGGATTCTATGGACTGCTTCCTTATTGTTAAATTGAATTCAATTCCACGAATATCTATCAGGGACCTATTATGCACCAGATGCTACATGAAACTGGGATATAAAGAAAAGCAACAATCATCTTGTGCAATGGAAAAGTCATAATTTGGTAATCTAGACTGCTCTCTCTAGTGCTTTCCTGTTTTTAAAGTCGCATGATTTTTCATAAAAGAACTCCGCAGCTTGTACCCAGCTTTGTTGGGAATCCATGTTCTTTCTCAAGGTGATACAAAATGTAAGTTGGATGTAAGTACTGTGTGAGTTAAGATACAGGCTCAATTACTGCAAGAAGTTCTCTTTAGCATAAGAATCTGTGTGTGGTCAGTTGGGGGATGATATGGTGTCTCCAAAGTGTCACAGACTCAAGCACCTCTTATCTGATTACTATACTATTCTTATTTAATTACTCTACCATCCTCAAATGGTGGCACCCATTCTTTGGTTTAAGAGGGCTGCTTCAGTTATTTCCAACACATCTGCATTCCAAGCAGTGGGAAGGGGAAGACAGGATCTTTCTCCTTAGGAGAATGACCTAAAAATTGTACATTCACTTCTGTTTACATCCCATTGACCAGGACTTAGCCTATTGGCACACTGCCTTCAATGAGGCTAGTAAATGTGGTCCTTAGAATAATTGGATATCTAAGTCCTCTTAATGTTCAGTTTTCTTATAGTAACCCCTTATTTGTCCTTTTCCACTTCCTTCCTTTTAAAATCACTGATAAATGTGTAATTGAATAAGTCTTTTTTTAGTCAGTATTAAATGATGGTGATAGTGGTGGGGCACTGTGGCTCATGCCTGTAATCCCAGCACTCTGAGAGGCTGAGGTGGGTGGATTGCTTGAGTCTAGGAGTTCGAGACCGGCCTGAGCAACATAGCAAAACCCCATCTTTACTAAAAAATACAAAAAATTAGCCAGGTGTGGTAGTGTGCACCTGTAATCCCAGGTACTCAGGAGGCTGAGGTAGGAGAATCACCTGAGCCCAGGAAGAGCAAGGCTTCAGTGAGCCGAGATCACGCAACTGTTCCAGCCTGGGTGCCAGAGTGAGAAACTGTCCAAAAAAAAAAAAAGAAAAGAACATCCATAGAATCATTGCCTATCAGCTGTTTGATAAACACTTTAAGCTTGTAGCATTCTTCAACTATTGACTTTCAGTTCTACCTCCTTCTCTAATTAGCCGTGTGACTTCAAATATGTCACTTGACATTTATGCTTGGTTTTCTGCAAAAAGAAAAAAAGTAATATTTAACTGTCAGGGTTGTTCATGTGATCGAATGAATTTATGGATGTGAAAGTGTTTTGGAAACTAGAAAGCCCAGTGCATGTGCACAATGGATGGTATTGTTTTGTTGTTACTGCACACTGCACAGTGCCCTATATTGAGGCACGGCTTTCCACTGACAGAATCTTGAGGTGTTACAGTTACAGTTACAGTTCTGGAGCAGTTACCTGGGTCCTATTTCTAGACTCCAGAGGCAGCCTGACTACCGGACTCTTCCAGCTGGGGAATGGTTCCCTAGCCAACTGCAGATCCAGAAGGCAGGTCAGGTTACTACCTATATTTCTTAACTGCCTGTTAAATAAAGCAAGGAGTCCTTTTGGTTTTTCTTAGTTTATGAATGTATGTATGTATGTATGTATTTTTGGAGATGGAGTTTCATTCTTCTTGCCCAGGCTGGAGTGCAACGGCACGGTCTCGGCTCACTGTAACCTCTGCCTCCTGGATTCAAGCAATTCTCCTGCCTCAGCCTCCAGAGTAGCTGGAATTACAGGCATGTGCCACCATGCCTGGATAATTTTTGTATTTTTTTTTTAGTAGAGATGGGGTTTCACCATGTTAGCCAGGCTGGTCTCGAACTCCTGACGTCAGGTGATCCGCCTGCCTCAGCCTCCCAAAGTGCTGGGTTTACAGGCATGAGCCACCGTGCCTGGCCTCTTAGATTTTTAATATTAATATTCACTGGAGGTACTGTCAGCAAAAATCCAGAATTACAAGTTAATTTTTCCCAAACTCACACAGTAAAGGCCCCATACCTTCACTGAATTACAAGTTCACTTTCTACCCTGAGTTTCTCATGTCTTCAGTTTTGGTTTTCTTTCTTCACTCATTCACTTGTTCATTCATTCATCAAGCACTTTATTGAGTCCCTACTATGTCCAGGCACTGGGTATCATAGGGGAATAAAGCACAGTTCCTTTATGTGAATTAAATGTCACTGATGTAACTGGCATTTAGTAGGCTTTCAGGAGATGTTGGTTTTCTTTGCCCCTCATTTTGTTTAATTAACCTACCAAATGCATCTTTGACTCTAGTGTGTCGAGAAGAAATGGAGAATGTTGATGCTCTAAACATCCCCAGCGTAGATTGTTTTTCAATGTACACAAGACAGATAAGTCACTTCAAAGTCCGTAGATAAAGGGGCTTCTTGCAGATTTCATCAGAATGAGTAGAAATTGCAAAATAATTTTTGTTTTGCCTCCCACCCCCAGCTTCATGTGCAGATCACACTGACAGAGTATCTTCAGCTTTTATCTTTCCTCCCTTCCTTGATCTGCCCTTCATCAAAGCATTTTAGTTGTAAAGTTAAATAGGGAAGCATGAGGAATGAGCATAAATTATCCTAACTTCTTGCCACCCTCCAACCTTATATTCTCAGAAAACATCATTGGAGTGCACCATTGTTTTGGCAACAATACACCAGTTTGAAGGTATTTTCTTGTTACCTTTCTCTTTTTTGATATTCATCTAATTTTCCTTTCTTTTGTAGGCTGTCAGCCAGATGAAACAGCAAAAATATCCAACAAAAGTCTCCTTCAGTTCACAAGAGATACCGTTAGCACCAGATTCATCGTACCATTCGACAGACGCAGACTTCATAGGCTATGGTATGATTCTTTCCCTGAGCAGATCTGGCTCATTAAGCCTTAGAGAAGGCAAGGGATCATAATGTCCTAAAAAGAGAACTGGACCAGGAGGCGAAAGCCTGACTTTGGATGCTTCCTCCGCTTCCTTAGCTTTGGGGCTGGGATAGGCCACTTCATTTCCTACACCATTTTCCTCCTCTCTGCCGTCGCCATTGCCTATTGCTTTTTGAATATAAAAGCGTGAGAACAGAAAAGGACCTCAGTAGGTCAGGAGTTCAAGACCAGCCTGGTCAACATGGTTGAAACCCTGTCTCCACTAAAAATACGAAAAATTAGCCGGGCATGGTGGCGCATGCCTGTAATCCCAGCTACTCAGGAAGCTGAGGCAGGATAATCGCTTGAACCCAGGAGGCACAAGTTGCAGTAAACTGAGATTGCACCCCTGCACTCCAGCCTGGAGTAAGAGAGTGAGACTCTGTCTCAAAAAAAAGAAAAGAAAAGGACCTTGGTAAATGTTATTTGACTCTGAGGCTTCTGTATTATTATTCTCTGATCTCTACAAAAGATCATATTTCGGTCTTGAGTAATATCTCTTTAAAAATCCTATCAAACCCAATTTTTAGTCCTGCAAATGTTGCTATAAGCTGTTTGAAGAATGTTGATTTTCAATGCTTAACCAAATTGGTATTCACATTCTCTCTTTAAATTCCTGGCTTGAATTATGTTGACTGGGGGTTGAAAATAGAACTTTATAATGAATAATAGGTATTTCTACTTTGCTTTTTTTTTTTTGAGACAGAGTCTCACTCTGTCACCCAGGCTGGGGTGCAGGAGGGTGATCTCAGCTCACTGCAACCTCTGCCTCCCGGGTTCAAGTGATTCTCCTGCCTCGGCCTCCTGAGTAGCTGAGATTACAGGAGCCCACCACCATGCCTGGCTAATTTTTGTATTTTTAGTAGAGACAGGGTTTCACCATGTTGGCCAGGCTGGTCTCAAACTCTTGTCCTCAAGTGATCTGCCTGCCTCAGGCTCCCAAAGTGCTGAGATTACAGACGTGAGCCACTGTGCCCAGCCCTACTTTGCTTTTGTGCAGTATACATCAGTAAAAAACTCTTTAAAAGACAGTACTCACCAATGGCAAAGCATAACCCTACATTAATTTAGCAGTCCTGAAATCTTTGTGGTATTTGTCTTTTATATATTTTTTCATAAATATTAACTTCATAAAGTTCATCCGGCAGGTACCATTTTAAAGCACTGTGGTTGTACTAAAACACTTGATACGTGTGGTCAGAAAACTATGTCCCATGGGTCAAATCTGGCCTACCAGCTAGCTGTGAATGGTCTACAGGCTAAAAAAGGTTTTCACTTTTTAAAGGTTGAAAAAACACCAAAGAACATTTTATTTAAAATTCTATGAAATTCATATTTCAGTTTCTACAAATACAGGTTTATAGACACTCACTTATTTATTTCTGTATTGTCAGTGGCTTTTTTCACACTATAATGATGGCATTAAGTGGTCGCAACAGAGACAGTCTGGCCTATAATGCCCTAAATATGTATACATGGCACGTTACCAACAATGCATGCTGACCATGGAGGTAGACGAGCTGAGTTTTGGTAATATATATCACATATTTATACTCAGATGACAGAAATTCAGCATCCTTCCTGGTTTTCATTCTCATGGTTAAATAAATAAATAAATACATGAAGTTCATCATCCTACAGTTGAATCTGTAGAAATTTTATTCATTTACTCATCTACTTACCAAGCATTTATTGAGGACTTGGTATGAGCCGGGTTTGGGGCTGGATTCCATGAGAGAAGTAGATAAAAAGACTGACTCAGGACCGGCTGGGGTGAGGCAGACGTGGAGGAGGGAAAAGAAATTCCATCTCCAGGATGTCTCACCAGGTGTTTTTTCTCTCTTCTCGCTGAGGAGACTATGCTAGTCATTTACAAAAGCAGTATAAGCTTTTTATTTATTTATCTATTTATTTATTTGAGACGGAGTTTTGCTCTTGTTGCCCGGGCTGGAATGCAGTGGTGTGATCTCGGCTCACTGCAACCTCCACCTCCCGGGTTCAAGTGGTTCTCCTGCCTTAGCCTTCCTAGTAGTTGAGATTACAGGCGTGAGCCACCATGCCTGGCTAATTTTGTATTTTTAGTAGAGACGGGGTTTCACCATGTTGGTCAAGCTGATATCGAACTCCTGACCTCAGGTGATCCGCCCACCTCAGCCTCCCAAAGTGCTGGGATTACAGGCGTGAGCCACCACACCTGGCCTAAAAGCCATATAAACTTTTTAAAGCACCCATGAAAGTGTGCCACTATCATATGTCATTTTTATTATAAATTAATGGGAAATGTAGTACAAAATACATATACTGCAAAAAGATTTAGAGACAAATTTGGTTTACAATTTAATATTCTGCCTTGCCTCTATCTTACCTAGAGCGTGTTTCTTTTTGTTTTATTGGCAAGCTTTTTCTGTACAGGAGTCAATAGTAAATATTTTAGGATGTGGTCCACACAGCCTCTGTTGTAGTTTCTCACCCCTGCAATTGTAGTGTGCTAGCCACCATAGGCTGGCCATAGGCTACTTCTAAGTATGGCACTTTTTATGGTTGTGTCACTGAATTTCTTGCTCCTAACCAGGAGGCCTTTAGATTAATCAATCCCATATGGACAGGAACAACAGATATATGAATATCCACAATGTGCCAGACTGTGGGCTGGGCACCTCACACACACTGTTCGTTTAGTTCCTCTAACAGCCTCTTTAATAGAAAAATAACGTTTTTCTGATGAGAAGTGAGCTCCACTTTCACCCTCCTGTTAACTTCCTGCTTAGGAACTCAACTGTGGCTCTCTGCCACTCCAAAACCTTTTCATCCCAAAGACCATGATTATCACTTAGTTAGAGCAGAACCCCCACAGGCTCACCTGCAGCCTGTTTTTCTTTTATACCAGTGATTGACAAGCTTTTTCTATAAAGAAGTAGATAGTAAATATTTTAGGCTTATGGACCACACAACCTCTGTTGCAGTTACTCACCCTTGCCATTGTAGTATGCTAACAGCCATAGGCTAGGCATAAATGAATTCGTGGGTTTGTGTTCCAATACGACTTTATTTACAGACACTGAGATTTAGACTCATATCATTTTCACATGCCTTGAGACATTATTTTGCTTTTGATCTTTTTTCAAGCTTTTGAAAGTGTAAAAGCCATTCTTGATCCGTGGGCTGTAGTCTGCTGACCCCTGCTTTTACAAAATAGGTTTGATGAGCATTGGGATCTCACCTCAGCTCTATGCATTAGCTGCAGCTGACCAGCAGATGGGGCCCTCTCTCATCAGCCCTTGCCTGAATTGTATCATAATGTAGGAAACAATATTCATGGTGATCAAACTTAGTGATCAGAAAATATGACATTCTCTGGAGATTATGATTTGTATGAGCATCTCTTGAAATTATTCAACATTTTGAATGTTTTGAGGTTTTGTTGTTGTTGTTGTCGTTTTGAGACGGAGTTTCACTCTTCTTGGCCAGGCTAGAGGGCAATGGCACTGTCTCAGCTCACTGCAACCTCTGCCTTCTGGGCTCAAGCGATTGTCCTGCCTCAGTCTCCTGAGTAGCTGGGATTACAGGCATGAGCCACCACGCCCAGCTATTTTTTGTATTTTTAGTAGAGACGAGGTTTCACTATGTTGACCAGGCTGTGCTCAAACTCCTGACCTAAGGTGATCCTCCCACCTTGGCCTCCCAAAGTGCTGGAATTACAGGCGTGAGCCACCACGCCCGGGCGAATGTTTTGAGTTTTTAATAGGTTACGTTCAGTTATCTGGAAAATGCATGTAAGTAGATTTTATGCTGGATAAACAGGTGTTATTAAACATTTTTTTCTTAGCCTATAAACATTTTTTCCCTCACTCTTTGGGAAAACCCAACTGAAAACAATTGTTTTTAAAAATAAAACTTTGTAAAAAAGCAATAACTTTTAAATAAACTTTTCCTCTATGAACCCCACAAGTAATTTTTGAGTCCTGTGTTTATAATACATTTTGCCTTACTATGTAATATATTTGGGGATAAATTTTAGATAATTGTTATTTTCAGATATTTCATACTTTATCGATTATATCCTTTATACATCTTAATAATTTAATTCATCTGATATGCTCTAATTGAAAGTATTTAGGCACTGTTTCTTAATTAGTATTCTATAGCTCAGAATCTCCTGTTATACCAGCCTTTATTCTCATTGTAACATAGGCCTTCATGAACCTAATCATTTAATCATTGTAATTTTTCTATACAGATTTTCATGATGTATTTTTAGATTTTAAAACTTTTGGGGCCGGGCACGGTGGCTCAAGCCTGTAATCCCAGCACTTTGGGAGGCCGAGACGGGCGGATCACGAGGTCAGGAGATCGAGACCATCCTGGCTAACACGGTGAAACCCCGTCTCTACTAAAAAATACAAAAAACTAGCCGGGCGACGTGGCAGGCGCCTGTTGTTCCAGCTACTCGGGAGGCTGAGGCAGGAGAATGGCGGGAACCCGGGAGGCGGAGCTTGCAGTGAGCTGAGATCCGGCCACTGCACTCCAGCCTGGGCGACTGAGCGAGACTCCGTCTCAAAAAAAAAAATAAATAAATAAATAAATAAATAAAACTTTTAGCCAGGCGCAGTGGCTCACACCTATAGTCCTAGCACTTTGGGAGGCCAAGGCAGGCGGATCACCTGAGGCCAGGAATTCGAGACCAGCCTGGCCAACATGGCGAAACCTCGTCTCTACTAAAAATACAAAAATTAGCCAGGCATGGGGGCATGTGCCTGTAATCCCAGCTACTTGGGAGGCTGAGGCAGGAGAATTGCTTGAACCCAGGAGGTGGAGGTTGCAGTGAGCTGAGATCGCACCACTGCATTCCAGCCTGGGTGACACAGTAAGACTCTGTCTCAAAAATATAAATGAACAAAATAAGATTTAAAACTTTCAAGTAAAATTGATGGGTTGAGGGGTGGGAGTTATCATTTTAATCTCAACAGTGTCACCCCTGGCTGAATAGGCAGGAATGACCCAGCTTTTTGCTTCGTGGTGTTTGTCACGTGCAAGCCCCACACTCCCCACGTGATGGAACATGCAGGCTGAGCTGCAACTCTTACTTGCCAGTCATGCTGTGTTCTTTTCCAGGTGGTTTCCAGGCTCCTCTGTCAGTGGATCCCGCAACGTGCCCCATTGTCCCCGGACAGGAAATGATTATAGAAATATCCAAGGGACGTTCAGGGCTTGGTCTCAGCATTGTGGGAGGAAAAGACACACCGTTGGTAAGTTTCTAGAAGTAAAATGTATCCAGTCATAGAACTAGTTGTTGAGGTTAATTTTGACCCTGCGCCACGACTCTGCAAGACTTGCCTTTTTCATAGTATGAGGAGAAAACGTGATCATAAATAGATGTGCATCCATAGTCTAGCTAGTTTTCAAGTTTTTCTCAGTGTTTAATTTTCATCAGTGCTGGGCGCAGTGGCTCACATTTGTAATCCTAGCACTTTGGGAGGCCAAGGCAAGTGGATCACTTAAACCCAGGTGTTCGAGACCAGCCTGGGCAACATGGCGAAACCCCATCTCTACAAAAAGTACAAAAATTATCTGGGTGGGCCGAGTGCCGTGGCTCACGCCTGTAATCCTAGCACTTTGGGAGGCTGAGGCAGGCAGATTACTTGAGGTAAGGAGTTCAAGACCAGCTTGGCCAACATGGTGAAACCCTGTCTCTACTAAAAATACAAAAATTAGCTGGGCATGGTGGCACACACCTATAGTCCCAGCCATTCTGGAGTCTGAGGCAGGAAAATCACTTGAACCCAGGAAGTGGAGGCTGCAGTGAGCTGAGATCATGCTACTGCACTCCAGCCTGGGCAACAGAGCAAGATTCCATCTCTCACAAACACACACAAAAATTAGCTGAGTGGTGTGGCATGCACCTGTATTTAAGGGGATGCCTCCCACATAGTAAATGTTCAGTAAGTAGGAACTATTGTTATTCTTGTCATCATTATTTAATGGAATGATAGATA
This sequence comes from Macaca thibetana thibetana, assembly GCF_024542745.1. Classification (NCBI taxonomy): domain Eukaryota; kingdom Metazoa; phylum Chordata; class Mammalia; order Primates; family Cercopithecidae; genus Macaca; species Macaca thibetana. The sequence goes on from NC_065578.1 coordinate 61,275,498, forward strand.
AAAAGTATACATCAGGCCGGCATGGTAACGAAGGCAGATGGATAGCTTGAGGCCGGGAGTTTGAGACAGCCTGGGCAACATGGCAAGGCCTCATCTCTACAGATAACTATTTTTTTTAATTAGCAAGGCGTGGTGGCACACACCTGTATTTCCAGCTACTCAAGAGGCTGAGGAAGGAGGATCACTTGAGCCCAGGTGTTTCAGGCTGCAATGAGCTATGATTATGCCACTGTACTCCAGCCTGAGCAACGGAGCAAGGCCCTGTCTCTGTTTTTAATAAAAAAAAAAAAAAAAAAAAAAAAAAAAAAAAAAATGAGATACATGAATTATTCCAGCCCAGCAATTTAGGATTCATTTTACACTGACCATTTTCATATCTACTCATGATTTTTTTTTTTTTAGAAGTTGGTCTAGAATGTTACTGTTTCCTGGCATTATTGATTTTTTTTTTTAATTTTATTTTTTTAAATAAATAGAGATGGGGTCTTGCTATGCTGCCCAAGCTGGTTTTGAACTCCTTGGCTCAAGCGATCCTCCTACCTTAGCTTCCCAGAATGCTGCAATGAGAGGCATGAGCCACTATGCCTAGCCAGGATGATTGATTTTTCATTATTCAGTACCTTTTGTTTATCTCTACTCAGTAGCGCGATTAAAATGAAAACTTTTCCTGGGTTTTGATTTACTCAAGATGTGATTAATCAATGCATGTGTGTCTGTGTGTGTGTGTGTTTAATACCTGCATATTATACAAAGTTAAATTGACACAAAAGGAAAATTGTGTGTGTGTGTATTTAATACCTGCATCTTACACAAAGTTAAGTTGCCATAAAAGGAAAAAAGTGAAAAATAAATCTCCCCCCTACCTTTTTGCCCTAGCTCTGCGCTTCACTACCAATCCTTCCTAAAACACCAGGGCCTCTCCGTAGAGACAATCACTCTTGTTAATGAATATGTTTTAAACGAATATTTTGGTATTTCTTTTGCCCATTTTATTTAGTAAGCAATAAATTGTACATGCCAGATAACACAAATATATCAGGGTCTATAAAACTATTTTTTTTCCACATAGGGCAGTAATCTAACATTTTTGTGGTGGTACTATCGGGGGTGGGGGGATCCTATTCTACTTTTGTGTAATAAACATTAGTCCCCTAAAGCACTAGGAAACTCGAGAACAGCATAGGCGATTGAAACTAGGGTCTTGATGATGCAGGAGTTTTCTCTTGACCCCTTCAGACTTGCAACAGGGGTACTCCGTTTACTTGGACCGCCGCACTCAGCCTGTTGTGGGAGGGAGCGCATGTGAGAGCCAGTGCGGGATCCAGCTGACCGCTTTGGGCGCTGGCAGGAGCAGGCTCTGTGGGGTCCCCTCGGCCGGACCAGGTGGAGGTGCCTGTGACCCCTGAAGCCCCAGAGAGTATGTTACAATGCTCAGCTCCGCCGTACCTGGACAGCGGTGCGTTATCAGTTCAGTGGGCCCCTTGCCTGTTGCATGGGGCAGCTGCTCCCCGCCAGCGAGGGCAAAGGGCCAGTGTGACAGCCTTTTTTGGGTACCCACACTGGGTGAGTCCCAAGCTCTTGTCCGGCGTTCAAAAAGAATTAGGTTGCACAGACACTTGAAGGATAGTGGAGAAGAGGAATTTTATGTAGCAATGGAAGTGGCTGTCAGTGGAGAGGGGAGCTGGAGAAGGGACGGCACTGGCGGAGTCTTCCCGGAAGTCCAGCCGGCTGTTCTCTAAAGTTAAGCCGTCTCTCCTCCAAAGCCCAGTCGTCCCTCTAAAGTGAAGTTGCTTCTCCTCAGTCAAGCCACTTCTCTCGTCTACCAAGTGAGTCTCTGAGGTCTTTGTAGGCACAGGATGTGGGGCGGGCGGGCCGTAGGTAGTTTTGGGAAAGGCAACATTCGGTTGGTAAAAAGATATTATTCAGAAAGAGCCAATCAGGAGAGAGCACACAAACAGGGATTGATGTTATCACTTTGGACCAAGGGTTTCAGGCTTCTAGGCTCAAAGGTGGGGTTTTGCCGGGGATCTGCCCCTGTCTGCCTAGAATTTCTCTGCCTCCTGTCCCGATCATTAATGCCTTTTACAAGTTTGCTGGTCATGGTCCTTCCCTTTCCTACCTTTGGGCCCAGTCTAGAAAATCCTGGCTTTGAGCCCCACCCTGCTAGTGAACCACTTCACCTGAACCTGAAAGAATTTTGTCTCCTTCAGCTTGATAAAAGTACTGGTAAAATTTTTCTCTGGAGTTCATGATAATTTGAAATGTCCTTGAATTCTCCTCTTGCCTTTGCAAGCGGGAGCTGCTGTGCGGCTTCATACATACAGGAATTTGGTCTGTGCTATATCTTCTATTAGTATTTTTAATAATTCTTTGTAATTTTATGTCATCTGGTCTCTCAGCAGTTCACAGAAACACTTTGACTAGCACCAGCCACCCAGCTAGCTCCCACTTTATGTAGAAGCTCTCACATACCATCAACGTAGGACCAGACCAGACCATCGTTCCCCAAACCTACATGTGCACTCCAGCATCTCGGACTTTGCCCTGCTTCCCTGAATTTGCTGTCTTCTGCCCTCCTCCCGCTCCCATCAAGCTTCTCTGCCTCCTCTAAGCCACTCCTCCCGATGAAGTCTTCCCTGGGTTTCATGATCGGTCCTCAGCCAAACTCAGAGGTGATGCTGACCATTCCTCTCTTTTAGCTCTCAGTCATATTCCCTCTCTACCATTTACTAGTGTTGGAACCGAACTGTCGATTCCCTCCTGGGCAGGGGTCGCCGCGAAGGATCACCGACACGAGATTTACAGCAGAGAGTTATTTATTACTAGTGCGCTAGGGTCCCAAGCTCTAAGTTGGCCCTGGGACCCCGACTGCTTGTTACAGGCTGTTTATATAGGCAAACACAAGTTCAAACACAGCTTAGGGCGCGAAATTCAAACAAAGCTTTAGGCGCGTGGTAATTGGGTCTGTCTATGGCCTGAGTAAGGTGTCTTGTTCTAATTGGTTAGAGCAGGACCTTATGAGGTTTTTTTCCTGGAGTTGTTGATTCCGGGAACTTCGAGGCAGGGTGGGACCCCCGGAATTGGCAGGGTGGGACCCCATGAGGTTGTTTCCCGGAATTGGCAGGGTGGGACCCTATCAGGGTGGGACCCTATCGAGGCAGGGTAGGACCCTATCCAGAGCCACCTGGTGTTAATTTTTTTAAGTTCTTTTTTTATGAGGCCTAGTTTCTAAGTTTTATGCGGCCTAGTTTCATTCCCTCCTCTTTTTGTGTCAGAGGCTCAATCTTGAGCCTCTTCTTCAGTCCTGAGGGTCTGGTATTGTTGGGTCAGAACCATAGCATGTACTATGTTTAATCTATTTTTAATAAGGGTGAGTAAGCGGTTGAGTATGCATGGCCCGAAAGTCAGGATGAGCGTGAGTAGGATGAGGGGTCTTAAGATGGTGGAGATTAGGGTGTTAAGTCAAGGGGATTGGTTGTACCAATTTTTAAACTAACTTTGTTGAGATTTTCTCTCTTTTTTTTTCTTGTCTAATCTTTTTCTTAGTTTTGCCATAGAATCTTTAACTATTCCTGAATGATCTGCATAAAAACAACATTGCTCTTTCAGGGCTGCACAGAGCCCGCCCTTTTTCAGAAAGACAATTTCTAGTCCTTGTCGGTTTTGTAATACAACTTCAGACAGAGAAGTCAAGGACTCTTCAAGTTTTGTGATAGATTGTTCTGTGGCTCTAAGGTCTTTATCTATGGCTACTTTAAGTTGTTGCAGATGATGGTTACCATGCACTAGGGCTGCTGTCCCGGTCTTAACTTTAGCCGCTACCTTAATTCTTAACATGTCGGCGAGGGTGAGGGAGATTAAGGGCGGGGAGGTGCTTTGAGGAGCTTTTAGTTGGGGCTTCTCCGATATGGAAACCGGGGGCTTCCTAGTTTTTAGTAAAACCTGGTTTGGCCTTACTGTAACAGGGGCAGTGTCTGGATTGACTAATAGTCTGATTTGGAGGGGAATTTTAGGCGGGTTGTGCTGGTATAAATAGAGACCCTATATTAACTTTGTTGTTATCTATCTGTTATCAGATTTTGCCGCATTTTCAAACTTGATGTGAACCAGGTTGCAATTTTCCGAATATCGGGTTGTGGTACAGGGCTGGACAAAGGACATGGTTATATACCAAGGTTTTGTGGCCTATTTTTATTTTTTATTAGTAGTAGTCACACAGGACCAGCTTTTGCAATACAAGTGAGTCAGATTTTCACAAGTTTTTTTTATTTGTCCTGTCCTGAATCCGGGACAGGCATAAAACCTGTTCCGGCTGATGGACACCTTTCTAGCCTGTTCTTTCCATTTTTGTCCATCCTGAGGAGTCCTTAATAGGACTCCTGTGGGACCAGTAAACCGGGGGCCTGTGTTTTTTATTTTTCCTGCTATTTTTTTTTTTTTTTTTTTAGGTTGAAATAGAGGTCTGGAAACCAAGTTTTTATAGGAGTATTCTCGGAGGTCTTATTTAAGACCTCTTGATTATTAAAATTAATTATCTGTCAGGTCAGGCTAAATGGCCGGTGGGGGTTAGCGTCAAAAACTACACTAGAGACGGCGCAGGGAAGAAGGGCAAACAATAAGTAAGGAGTTAGATATGAGAGAGTCTTATCTTGAGTGGGTCCGCGGAGCGTCGGAGTTTCCATGTCTTAAGTGGTGTTGGTCCGGACGTCTCTGGAGCAGCCTTGGCGTGGGATGCGTGGATCTAAGTGGAGATTCCGTCAACCTTTATGGCTGTGGGCGTGGTCAGGAGAACAATGTAGGGTCCTTTCCACCGAGGCTCTAGTCCTTGAGTGTGGTGCCGTCTAACGTAGACAGAGTCTCCCACCTGGAAGGGGTGACTGGTCTGTGGATGTCCTGGTTGGTACAGTTCTGCCAAGGGGGCCCAGATTTGGGCCTGTACTGCTTGGAGTCCTTTTAGCCGAGCCTGTAGGTCAGTTTTAGGATCGGAGGGGGAGAAGGAGTTAAGCAAGGTTGACAAAGGGGGAGGTCCTCCGTAGAGGATTTTATATGGAGTGAGCCTAAAACGGTTAGGCGTATTTTGGGCCCTTAACAGAGCTAAGGATAGGAGGCGTCTCCAATCTTTTAAACCAGTCTCTAAGGTCAATTTAGTAAGGGTCTCTTTTATTGTTTTATTTATTCTTTTTACCTGTCCTGAGCTCTGGGGTCTATAGGCACAATGTAATTTTCAATTAATCCCCAATATCCTGGCGAGCCCCTGACTTACCTGAGAAACGGAGGCCGGCCCGTTATCTGACCCAATTACCTTGGGAAGTCTGAATCTAGGAAAGATTTTTTCCAGAATTTTCTTGGCTACTATGTGTGCCGTTTCTTGCCGGGTGGGGTAGGCTTCTACCCATCCTGAAAAGATATCTATAAACACTAGTAAGTACTTATATCCAGCATAGTGAGGTTTTACTTCAGTGAAGTCTATTTCCCAATAGACTCCTGGGCGATTACCACGAGTTCGTTTTCTTTCTGGCACTCGGGTAGCCCCAGCGTTTACCTGCTGACAGACCTTACAGGCAGATGTCACTTGTTCTACGAGGGTACTTGCCTTTGGGATTAGAAAGTCAGTTTTTTTAATCAGTAATTTTAGCTTTTCGACTACTCAAGTGTGTCCAGGCATGCATCTGCTGGATCATTGCCAGGGCCTCCTTTTGGGGAAGGACTATTTTTCCTCCTTTTTCTCAGTTTTTAGTGTCTTTGTTCTCTATAGCCCCTATGGCTTTTGCTTCTTCCTGGTCTCCCGGGGTTTAAGTATGTTTAATAGTTATGTGGCTGGTTTCGTCAGGTTCTGTGGCTAGGGTTAGTACTTCCGCCATGGCGGCTTGCCTGGCCACTTGGTCGGCTTGTCTGTTTTTTACTGCGACTGGATCTTGTCCTTTTTGATGCCCGGGGCAGTGAATTATAGCCACTTCTTGAGGAAGAAAAAGGGCTTTTAATAAGGCAATTATTTTAACTTTGTTCTTGATTTCCTTTCCCTCTGAGGTTAGGAGACCTCTTTTTTTATAGATACTTCCATGAGTATGAGCCGTTGCAAAGGCATACCGGCTATCAGTATAAATGTTAGCTTTCTTTCCCTTGGACAGCTCTAGGGCCTTGGTTAGTGCTATTAACTCAGCCTTCTGTGCAGACGTGCCAGGAGGTAGTGATTGTGCTTAAATGGTGGTGTGGCCATCTACTACCGCCGCTCCCGCCCTCCGGGTACCTGAGTCAAGGTAACTGCTGCCGTCTGTGTACCAGGTGTGATCCGCGTCTGGGAGTTCTTGGTCTTTAAGGTCTTCCCGTGTTCCATGGGTCTCAGCCAGTACTTGCCGACAATCGTGTGGGCTTGGTTGGTCTTCTGGTACCGGCAGCAGCGTAGCAGGGTTTAGGGTGACCGGAGGGCCAAACTGGATGCGGTCCGTGTCCAGTAGGAGGGCCTGGTAGTGGGTTAGGCGTGCGTTGGTTATCCACTGGTCCGGGGGCTGCCGCACTATGGCCTCTAGAGCATGTGGGGTAATAATAGTTAGTGGCTGCCCAAGGGTTAACTTAGCAGAGTCCTTGACCAGCATAGCGGTGGCTGCCATGATGCGAAGACACGGGGGCCAGCCGGCCGCCTCCGCTTCTCTCCTTCTCTCCCTGGTCCTTTTTCTCTTACAACTGCCGCCAGGATTTTTGTTAAATGCTTATCCCTCACTCGGTCCTTACGATTCTCTCGCTCCATCTGTTCCTTCGCTAACCTGGCTTCCCTTTCCTCAGGGGTTTCTCTCTTATTATACACTTTTTCTGCCTCCTTAACCAATTCCTGTAATCCATAGGTTTGGATTCTATCTAGTCTTTGGAGTTTTCCTTTGATATCTAATGCAGCTTGGTCTATGAATGCCATAGCTACGGTAGCCTTATGTTCTAGGGCCTCTGGGTCTAATGGGGTATACATTTGGAACCCTTCCAGAAGCCTTTCCATGAAGGCTGCCGGGCTTTTATCCCTTTCCTGAGTTATGGTCCTTACCTTGGCCAAATTTGTGGGGCGCTTTCCTGCCCCTTTGAGACCCGTCAACAGAGCCTGGCGATAGATTTGGAGACTCTCCTTACCTGGTGCCGTTTTATAGTCCTAGTCTGGGCGGGTGAGGGGAAATCCCTCGTTTATTTTATTGGGAAGTTGGGTTGGGAGGCCTTCTGGTCCTGGCACATTTTTCCGGGCCTCCAGGAGGACTTGCTGCCTTTCTTCAGTGGTTAGGAGGACCTGCAAGAGTTGCTGGCAATCATCCCAAGTGGGCTGGTGAGTGAGGAGAATGGATTTTATTAACGAGGTTAGGGCCTGGGGGTCTTGGGAAAAGGAAGGGTTATGGGGTTTCTAGTTGTAGAGGTCAGAGGCAGAGAAGGGCCAGTACTGGACCGTGCGATTGATGGTACGGAGGGGAAAAAGGGAGGATTGCCAAGTGGAAGGGCCATCTGGGTCCTCAGTCCGCCGCAAGCGGAGACGAGGAGGTGTCGGTGGCGGTGTCCAAGGGGTGAGTTTGGGCGGGGCTGGCGAAGGAGACGGGGTGGAGGGAGGGGCCGAGGGAGAAGTTGGAGAAAGGGTAGGGGCCGAGGCGGTAGAGGAAAGAGCTGGGGACAAGACAGGGGGCAAGGGTGAAGCGTAAGGTGGAGGTCTCAGAAGGGGGTTTTGAGGTGGAGGAGGCACGGGGTCAAGAAGGAGGAGATCCTTCTGGGGTTCATCTGGGAGGACTGGCTTATGCGGGTCCAGTTTCCGATTTTTTTTTGGGGGGGCTTTTAAGGCAAGAAGGGTAGACTGGGGTGGGGAAGGGGAATGGAGGAAGGGTTTCACCCAAGAGGGAGGGTTTCGGACCAGATCCTCCCAAGTAATTATGTAGGCCACCTGGTCTGGGTGTCCGTGTGGCCCAGGATTTATCACTGTTGCTTTAACCTGTAAGATAATTGGGAGGTCAAATGTTCCGTCCCGGGGCCACCCAACATGGAGGGTAGGCCACTCGGACGAGCAGAATTTTCGCCATCGTCCCTTACGGACTTCTATGGAGAGGTTGTGGGCTCGAGCCCGAACGTCAGGGAAGTGAGTCAGGGTCAGAGACAAAGGAGTCGTCAACGTCTGTCTTATTTCGTCCACGTATAACAAGGACAAAACGAAAGTAACAAAAACAAAGACCAGACAAGTAAGGAGAAGCCGCGCGGCCAGAGAGTGGCGCCACAAGATCATAAAATACTCAGACGGCAGGGGCGACCTGCCTACAGATTTAAGGAGGCTGACTGAGTTGTCAGCCTTCTCCCAGACTACTGCCAGGGCGTCCCCCGGGGCGTAAGTGGGAAGGTGCCGGACACGTCTGTCCCCCTTCCCCACTTAATTCAGAAGGAGTACTCCCCAGAGTTCAGAGTTAGCCAGCAAGACAGACAGAACAAAACGAAAGTACCTGGTAGGTCCGTTCAGTCAGCAGTCCGTGGCCCGGGCCAGATGGGTCTCCGCCGGATGGGTCGGGGGTCCTCGGACGACCCCACTTCCCGGCCAGTGCACCAAATGTTGGAACCGAACTGTCAATTCCCTCCTGGGCAGGGGTCGCCGTGAAGGATCACCGACACGAGATTTACAGCAGAGAGTTATTTATTACTAGTGCGCTAGGGTCCCAAGCTCTAAGTTGGCCCTGGGACCCCGACTGCTTGTTACAGGCTGTTTATATAGGCAAACACAAGTTCAAACACAGCTTAGGGCGCGAAATTCAAACAAAGCTTTAGGCGCGTGGTAATTGGGTCTGTCTATGGCCTGAGCAAGGTGTCTTGTTCTAATTGGTTAGAGCAGGACCTTATGAGGTTTTTTTCCTGGAGTTGTTGATTCCGGGAACTTCGAGGCAGGGTGAGATCCCCGGAATTGGCAGGGTGGGACCCCATGAGGTTGTTTCCCGGAATTGGCAGGGTGGGACCCTATCAGGGTGGGACCCTATCGAGGCAGGGTAGGACCCTATCCAGAGCCACCTGGTGTTAATTTTTTTAAGTTCTTTTTTTATGAGGCCTAGTTTCTAAGTTTTATGCGGCCTAGTTTCACTAGCTGGGGCAGATTTCTTAACCTCTCAGTCTATTCTGTGCTGTATTTACCGAGATAATAATACCTTGTAGACTTACTAGGATGATCAAAGAGATGACCTTCATAGGATGCTTAGCACACAGTGAGCAACTGCCCATGGCACATACCTTCTCCAACTCTCTGTTTTCACATATGCAAAATGACCTTAATATTCCTGACTTGTTGAGCTATGGTGAGGATCAGACATCTTATAAACAGTGGAATATATATATATATATATATATATATATATATATATATATATATATATATATATATATATCTCCTCAAACCAAGGCCCCTAGTATTCAGAAACTACTGGTTGACCCTGAACATTGGGTGATGGCTCCTTCCCCAGGCCTGTTTCCACACTTTCCCGAGGAGGTGTTCCTGAATATTAAAAACAATAATCCTGGGAAATTACAGTTTAAATTCTGTAGTGAATTCCCTCGTAACAGAAAAGTAACCTTCTGATTATTTTTGTAAATATAAGTCTTTACATTGCTTTTTATATGGGAATAGATTTCCTGTAGTAAATCGGAAGAGTTTGATCAGTACGTCCAGCCTAGCTGAATGGTTTTGCTTTTGCTGCTGTTAATCTGACTTTGTTTTACCTGGGTTGGTTGGCATACCTGAACAAGATGTGTCGGTGCTGCTCTTGGGTCTTCAATATTGCATTCATTTGTGCTGCTGGCTGATAGCTTGAGGGTTTCCATTGAATTCCATCACTTCCTGCAACCTGGATGTGAGGCTGTTTGCTAAATACTGTACTCTCCTTTCCCTGCCACCATGAGGCAGCCAAAAAAAAAAAAAAAATCTAGAGCTTCTTGAGGTTCGTAATATATAGTTCTGCCTTTTGAGACTGTAAATCCCATTGTCCTTGGAAGAATAAGCACCACTTAAAAATGAGGAATGGGACACAGCTTTTATTTCCTAACCTCAGGTACCTCATCAAAAGCCATAAGTTAGACTCAGGAGAAATATATAGGCCTGTCTGTCATTTCAGTGAGGCTGAACAGCAGGGGTTGGAAAGCACTTTAACAAATAAAGCTATTATTTACCACAATGCAAATCTTTAATTTTTCCTTTTATTCTCCTTCCAAATGTTGACATGGAATGTGCAACCTAACTGATATTGTAGGTTACATTTTCCAATCAGGTCTTGGGATGGCATCCATCTAGCAGAAAGTTAGCAAAGATGAGAGCATATCAAAGGGAAATGGTGGAAAACATTGAGACTCAGTACAGAAGAACCTTTGCACATTTGGTTAGGTGATGCATCCTGACTCCAGCTCTGGCATGGGGAAAGAGGACGTCCTGAGTTCTGGTGACCCTTAACATCTGCTCCAACCCTCCCAATTAAGATTTCTGTGTCTTCTTTGTTGTGTGTCCAAGAGATATTTTTGCTGTCTTTAGAGGTATTAAGTCTCTGGGACCTGGTCTTGACACCACATCAGTCCTCTCTGCTATAAATAGTTTCTCTAAAGCCAAGACAGATGGTTTCTGAGATCACAGAGGGAGATCTCACTTAACATCCCATTGTGTTTAAATCGACCTTTTAAAATGCCGAGGTAATGATGAGGGTGAACCTCTGGGGAAGGTTTATAAGCACACCTGGACCCAATCCTCAATGACAGACTTCTGCCTGTTGTTTTAATCTTGTGATGTTGCTCCCAGGCTTGCCTTTGATGGATGTGGCTCTTCTGTGATAGGTTGCATATGTTTGCTCAACGGCTGCACTTGGCTTAGTGCTAAGTATACAAAATTGAGTGAGACAACCCTGTCCTCAGAGAGCTCACACATCCTCAGTCATCGTTATTGACTTTTAGTGATTATCGTCTAATATAGGAGATAAACCAATGAAAAGTCATACTAATGACTCTTAAAATAGGCGCTTCCTCTGGAAACCAGAAAAGAGTAGAGCCGTGGCACCCACTTTCTAGATTTAATTAATATAAGCTATTTGTTATGTTTCTTATAAGCCAGGAAGCCAGATAAGGCACATTGGATATCAGAGCTAGTATATTAATTCACAATTTTTATTTCCTTCTATCCATCAATCCATCCTTTCATCCTGTCTTCTATCTCCCTCCACCCCTCTGGTCTTGTCAGAGTGTTGAATTTGCATGAAATCCTACAGCTTAGAGAACTCATCCTACTCTGTCAAATGAAAGACCAAGGCCTCTTACCTTTTTTGATGTTTGCATCATATTCCTTAAACTGCTCCCTGATGTCCTTCAATGTCTGCTTCTCAGAAATGTATACTTATTGACTAGAAGTTTTATCAGCAATATCCTTAGAAGTAAAAGATAGCTCTCCAGACTCATTCATTGGGGTTATTATCAGGCTTGGGAATTATAGAGAAGAAAAACTTAAGAACTAAATCCTTTATCTTGGATTATTGGTAGACTTGAACTGTTTTTGGAATTGAACAAATGAAGCAGAGAAAGAATGAGAATGCGATCTCTAGGACCCTCTTTCTAGGCATTTTCCTTCCCTGAGATCCATTGCCAGAGATCCCAGGCTATGAATCCCAGGATATGAATGAGAATGAGGTCTCTAGGACCCTCTTTCTACGCATTTTCCTTCCCTGATACAATTGCCAGAGATCCCAGGCTATAAATAAGGTGTTCTACCAAACCTAAAAGGCACCATAGCAGAGTAATGATGCTGGTTCTTTGGCATTAGAATCTTAGATCTTTTACTGTGGGACCCTGGACAAATGACAGCCTTTCTAAGTTAAATCTGCTTCTTCATTTGTTCCACTGTGGTGATAACAAAAATCTACCTCTTAAGATTGTCATGTGAATTAAGGTAATGAATATAAAGATTTTGCCCAGTCCCTATGTAAAAAAATTTGCCCAGTCCCTATGTAAACTGAGTTCAGTTATTATTAATTATAAACATTTGTATTAAAGTAGATCCTTAACTTTCTTTGTCTGTGTGTCTTTGGTATATTACCCGCACAGTGAAATATGGCTTTGTTTCTAGACAACTGCGTATTTGTTTTTCAACATCGAACTTTAAAAAAGTGATTTGGCCAGGCACGGTGGCTCACACCCGTAATCCCAGCTCTTTGGGAGGCTGAGGCATGTGGATCACTTGAGCCCAGGAGTTTGAGACCAGCCTGGGCAACACAGTGAGACCCCATCTCTTATTATTTTTAAAAATAAAATAGGCCGGGCACGGTGGCTCATGCCTGTAATCCCAGAACTTTGGGAGGCCCAAGTGGGTGGATCACCAGAGGTCAGGAGTTTGAAACCAGCCTGGCCAACATGGCAAAACCCTGTCTCTACTAAAAATACAAAAATTAGCCGAGCATGGTGGCACGTGCCTGTAGTCTCAGACACTTGGGAGGCTGAGGCAGGATAACCACTTGAACACAGGAGGTGGAGGTTGCAGTGAGCTGAGATCGCACCACTGCACTCCAGCCTAGGCGACAGAGACTCTGTCTCAAAAAAAAAAAAAAAAAGAAGAAGAAATGAAGTGATTCAAGGCCAGGTGCAGTGGCTCACACCTGTAATCCCAGACTTTTGGGAGGCTGAGATGGGAGGATTGCTTGAGGCCAGGAGTTCTAGACCAGCCTGGGCAACATGACAAGACCCCTGTCTCTTCAAAAAAAAATTTTTTTTAATTAGCTGAGCATGGTGGCGTGTGCCTGTAGTCCCAGCTACCTGGGAGGCTGAGACAAGAGGATGGCTTGGCCCCGGGAGGTCAAGGCTGCAGTGAACTATTATTGTGCCACTGCATTCCAGCCTGAACAGAGCAAGACCTTGTCTGTTAAAAAATAAAATAAATGTGATTCAAGCACTATTCTCTTTTTAGATTTAGATATTCTTAATGATAAAAAGTCCTGCGAATGTCAGAGTTGGAATTTTTTTTTTTTTTTTTGAGACGGAGTCCCACTCTTGTCGTCCAGGCTAGAGTTCAATGGTGCAATCTCAGCTCACTGCAACCTCCACCTCCCAGGTTCAAGCAATTCTCCTGCCTCAGCTTCCCACATAGCTGGGGTTACAGGTGCCCACCACCATGCCCAGCTAATTTTTGTATTTTTAGTAGAGATGGGGTTTTGCCATGTTGGCCAGGCTGGTCTTGAACTCCTGACCTCAGGTGATTCGCCCGCCTTGGCCTCCCAAAGTGCTGGGATTACAGGCGTGAGCCACTGTGCCTGACAAGAAAACGACTTTTATTTATTTATTTATTTATTTTGGAGCCAAGTCTCACTCTGTCACCCAGGCAGGAGTACAGTGGTACAATCTTGGCTCATCTACAGCCTCCGCCTCCCGAGTTCAAGCGCTTCTCCTGCCTCAGTCTTCTGAGTAGCTGGGACTACAGATGTGCGCCACCACGCCCAGCTAATTTGTTGTATTTTTAGTAGAGATGGGGTTTCACCATGTTACCCAGGCTGGTCTCAAACTCCTGAGCTCAGGCAATCCACCCACCTCAGCCTCCCAAAGTGCTGGGATTACAATTATGACCCACTGTACCCGGCCAAAAGTTAGAATCTTGTCATTTCTCTCCAAATTTCAAATCCACATTTTTTTCAATCACCTGATTTAATCCCAATTTAATTCATTCTTATTAAACAAAAGTTCTATAGGGCAGATACATTAGCAAGAAGTATCGTGGTAGACGTACTGTCTCCCATTTGGGTACTATGTGGCAAAATTCATCTATCTAGAAATTGGAATAAAGAATACCTCTTCTTTAGCTATAACCATATGTTGTTCTGAAGTGACCTCACTTAACCCCTCATCATGTTGCATTCTGGTACTGCTTTTGATAATTTAAATGTAGGACTACAGCAACTTAAACCACTGGATGTTTTTGAAATAAGCAGAATAGAAAGCTATTTTATATTTGATTAAGTGTTTTATTTTGTTATTCCCCTTGACATGAACTTTGTACAGTCTATTTCATGAGGAGTGTGGTTTGCTTTGGCGTGTGATCCACCAAAGCCAAGCTCCTTTTATTGTTATTGCTTAAGTCATATATTTTTATACAAAACATCTTATTACCTTAGTTTTATTTTAAAATCAAAGCAGAGTTTGCAAAAAGTCTATGAATCACAGTGAAAGAATGTTAATGAGTAGTACCTTTGAATTTCCAGATTTGGACATTTCTGGTCTTAAAGAATATGGATATAAGCAAAAATATTATGTAAGCTAAGTCAAATTTAATAAATAAGAACCAAATGGAACTGTGGGGACTTATAAAATATAATGCAAATCTTATACCATTTCCTTAAAATAAGTCTATATTTCTGTATGAAAAATTATGTTCATATTGATAAGTATCAACTTTTTGTTAAATGAAGACTTGGGTAAGGGAATTCCATTTTAAATAAATATAAAACCATTTCTTTTTTGAGCTTAAGAAGAGAAAACTTGTTCAGTCTTGAAATGTAAACCATTTTAATATATTTATAGCAGTTCTTATATTAGCCATGTATTGCTGTGATTTTATTTCACATATTAGTTACCTGTAAATATATGTGATAGTTAGCAGTCCCTGAGTCTGGGTTTTAGGATTGCTTGTATAGTCCATTGCATTAAAAACACACACACACAGCCAGGCACAGTGGCTTGTGCCTGTAATCCCAGCACTTTGGGAGGCCAAGGCAGGATGATCAGTTGAGGCCCAGACTTCAAGACCAGTTTGGGCAACATAGTAACCCTGTCTCTACAAAAAATTAAAAAATTATCCAGGTGTGGTGGTGTGTCCCCTCTGGTCCCAGCTACTCAAGAGGCTAGGCAAGAGGATTGTCTAAGTATGGGACCTCAAAGCTACAGTGAGCTATGGTGCTGCCACTGCACTCCAGCATAGGTGACAAACTAAGACTCTGTTTCCCTTTTTTTTATTTTTATGTTTTAAAATAATTATATAGATGGGGTCTTACTCTGTTGCTCAGGCTGGTCTCAAACTCCTGGGCTCAAGCAATCCTCCTGCCTCAGTCTACCAAAGTGCTGGGATTATAGGCATGAACCACTGAACCTAACCTAGATTCTGTCTCAACACACACACACACACACACACACACACACACACACACACAGAGAGAGAGATTAGTATTATTTCTTCCAGTGTAACTGAGTATTTAATCTTTTTTATGTCAAAAGAGCCGCCATTATTTATTGCTGTTATAATGCTCACTTATGTTTTCTATAGTTTATTAGCTGAGAATGTTTCAAATATTTCAAAACAGTAGGTACTGAACATTATGATCCATTTTCTTCCTTCTTGAGGGATTTTGTAAATGCATATTAGGATATATGGACCAGCTCTGTGTTTATTTTATAGCAGAGTTTTGTAAGGGTCAACTGAAGTCTGACTGTGTTGTGAGATTTTGGGGAAAATCTGTGCAGTAAACGAATTTATTATTTGTGAGCTGAATAGAGTATCCAGATTTTTTAAAACTATGATTTCAAGTATGATCAGTAAGTTCCTTTGACCCTTGCTGACTTCCCTTGTACAGCTATAGTCTCTCAGGTTTTCTGAACAGAAACAATTATCTGTTCAACCTATGGAACTGGCAGGCAAAACAACATCAACTCAGCAAACACTGTGTATCTTTGAAGGCAATAATCTTTTATTGTGACTCATGGTGGGAAGGCAGTACATTAAATGTATGCTTGAGTGTTAGACTCATCCAAATTGTAAGACTGTTAAAAATAAGAAAAAAAATTATCTTTAAGTACAATATTGATTGACTACATTCTGCCTCAGGTCCTATATGCTCTTGTGAGATGCTGAAATTAAGTAGTGCTTAATCTTTTGCTTCTAATGAATCAATGAGGTGATACCAAATAACTCTTTATAGCAAAGAAGAGAAAAGTTCATGGTCCAAAGGTGAAGAAGATAAGTAACTTTCCAACTCATCTTGAATCATCTGTGCATTTTACTTTTGTAATTGGTTCAAAAAATATAGATCCACAAAATGCATTGACATATAGGCATAAAAATATGTGTCACAGCATAGAGGAAATGCATTTTAAAGTTTCCCATCCTTGGGTTCATCAACCCCTGCCTCTTTGTGGCAAGGACAATAGAGAGCTGCGTTTGTCAGCATGAGTCCTGTCATCTCTATTTGAGAAAGCATTTGTCTGCATTTCTGTCTTTCACATTGTGCTCCCAGTTTTATTGTAAAGTATCACCAGGGAAAAGAAACAGTAGGAATTATAGTCGATTCTCATTGTTCTCAGGAGTTGTATTTTATAAAGTCAAGGCAAACACTGATTAGTGAAGGGTGAACCATTGCTGCTAGGGGAAATACAGAGGCAGGTTCTACCAAGCTTCTAGTCAACATTTTCAGTAACTCATCAATACATCACCTTGCTTTATGTGTGTTTCTGCTTAAAGACACCTTATTTAATATATAGTGTTGATTCATTAACATTGAACGCATGACCAGCAGCACTAAAACTCATGCCTGAACACAACTTATCTAACACACATACTTTCTCAATGAAGCACATCCTCGTCTTCTTGTACTTAGGAACACTGGACAGAACCCCAGCACTATGCTTGGGTGCCATTTTAAACAGAAAAAGCACAAAAATTAAAAAAAAAAAAAAAAGACACTAAATAGACCATGAAAAGGGTTCTTCTTTACCCGTTCAACTATGGAGCTGGCAAGCAAAGCAACATAAAGCAAGAAGTATGGGAACTGAAGCACGAAGGGAAACTAACACCTTTTTCAACTCCAGCTGGGAAAAAGGAAATCAGAAGACTCAAATTTTCTACAACTCTGCACATTTCAGAATGACAGCAAAAGTGCTGAGAGCATTGATTTGGGGGTTACAAATAAATTTTAGGGAGTAGATGGATTCACAGATACGGAATCCATGATCAATGAGGATTGTACTTGACCAAGAAAAATCAAAATGTCTGGGAATGAGACTCCTGCAGTCTGGCTTAGAGCTTGTTGGTATTCACATGGTCCTTTGAGCTTAATCCTGAGTAGTCTGTGACTTGGGAAAAATAATCTAAAATATCCTTGTAGTATAATCTTTCTTGAAAGATTATATTTCAGTTGTATTTTGGGACCACCATAATAACAGAAAAGTCAGAAATGAAAAAAATGGACCAAGACTGGTGTCACTCATCCTTAGAGTCATGAATTTTGATCACTCTGACATCGATGTTTTATATACTAGATACACCCCTTCAAACTTAGTATCTATGTTAGGAGCTCTCATGAGCAATTACTCAGTACCTGTGATTTAGCTGACACTTTACTTGGCATATAACCCCATCTCATCCTGAAAATCTAAAAGAGGGGATTTATTAGTTCAATTTTGCAGAGGCAGAAACACTGGCTCAGAGAGGTTAAATAACTTAATGGAAGTATCATAAATCTATGATAAGTGGCAGAGCTAAAATCTGAACACAGGTTTAGCTGGCCATAGCCGGTACTCTTCCCAGCCATACATCGCTGGCTTCCACTGTTTGCAGGCTGGAAAATTCCTCTGGCAACCTTGATAGAATCTGTGGTACATTGAAACTGGCTATATATGCTGTCTCAAATTTTAAAAAAAGAAAAAAAAAGACTAGACATTTTATGCAGCTCTTTCCGGATTCCTTGAATCCAATCTGACCAATAGTGACAAAAGTAGCACTGTCTGACTTTTAAGCCTTGGTCTCAAGAGGCCTTGCAATTTTAGCTCTTGCTCTCCTGAAACACTGCCACCCTGTGAAGAAGTCTGGACTGACCTCCTGGAGGATGAAGCAGTATGTGGAGAGACCATGTGGAAGGACAGAGGCCCAGCCATTCCAGCTAAGGCCCCAGACATGACAGTAAAGCCATCCAGGACACAACCAGCCTGGGTTAACCTGACTGCAAACTCACTTCAGAACCCAAGCGACATAATGTAAAGCAGAAGAACTGCACAGCTGAGCCCAGCCCAAACTGCAAACCCATAGAATTGTAAGCAAATATATAGTTGTTTTAAGCCACTAAGTTTTGCAGCCAAAGGTAACTAAAACAGAGTCTGACTCCAGCCTCCATAGCTTTCATATCTTGTTCAACCTATGGAAGTTAGGATTCTTCTGACCTACCATTTAGAAGAAAGTTTTATTCTTAGGCAGGACCTAAATATCTGTATAAAACGATGACTTTCTCTGCTTCACTCTACACAACATTTGGGTTCATAGAGGCCTAGAATTTTAGAACTGGAATGACTTTAGAAGTCATGTAGTTCAGGCCAGGTGCAGTGGCTCACCCCTGTAATCCCAGCACTTTGGGAGGCAGAGGTGGGGCAGATCACTTGAGGTCAGAAGTTTGAGGCCAGCCTGGCCAACATGGCGAAACCCCATCTCTACTAAAAATACAAAAATTAGCTGGGTGTGGTGGCGCACGCCTGTAATCCCAGCCACTGAGGAGGCTGAGACATGAGAATCACTTGAACCCAGGAGGTGGAAGTTTCAGTGAGCCAGGATTGCACCATTGCACTCCAGTCTGGGTAATGGAGAGAGACTGTGTCTCAAAAAAAAAAAAAAAAAAAAAAAAAAAAGGCATGTAGTTCAACTCTGTGCTTTACTGGTAATATCAGGGAGTGTCATGAACAAATTGATCCAGTTGGTTGCCTGCAGAGCTGTCAGAAAATTTAACTCCTCTGACCCCCTAGTCCTGAGTCTTTTCTTTTGCAGACTACTGCACTTTTTTTTTTAAATCACATTCTAGTTGAATATAATAGGGAAGCTCTTTTAAATTTTTAAAGCATTTGGTCACAAAGGCTTTAGGATGGAAAAGAATTGTGTTCTAAAACATTCATCTTTTTTTTCTTTTTTAAAATTCTACTCTGTTAACTGAATCCTTTTTTATATATAAATATAGTTTGGGGTCTATCAACTTTACTCAAAGTGAAATATACTTTAGAAATTTTAACCTAACCCTTTCTTTTTAAACTCTGTAACTGTAGTAGACATCACAAATCAGTAACTTAATGCATAACCATGTGTTTTTCAGTGTAGATTTGGATGTAGTTTTGGTCTGCACAGCACTGGATTGAGGATTTTGCCACCTCCACCATATTATCAATCCTCATTGGTTTACAGCTTTCCAATTGAGAAAGTCATCTACTGTGTAGAAGACGTGGCTGTCTTTATGATTTCTGAACAGAGACAGCCATAGAGGAGAAAACTATTAAATGGTGTTTAAAAGCTACATCCTTCCTCTAAGGACACAGATCCAAACCATAGTTTCTTTCAAAGGAAAACTTATGACTATTTTATTATATACTATATCTTCAACATTTTTTTTTTCCTTTGGTCCCTGTGGATTTTTCTTGTTAGGAGGGACGTTTCCCCTAATGCAGGGTAATAAGACATAACACTCTTTCTAGATCACTGGTAAATATGTTTTTCACCTCAATGTGAGATTTAATGTGAAACTTTTCTGTAGTTAAAATGTCCCTTAGGAATTTTTTGTGTGTGTGTGTAGTGAGTGCAGGTAGGGACTTTTATGAGTATGGCAAAGATTGAGTTTAATTCCAGAGTGATCAAATTAAGTAAAACATGCCTGCAAGCAGTATAATTAAGCCATATATTCGTAGTTCTTTATAATAGTATCTACATATGATTCTTTGTCAAAGTTTTGTCCTAAAATGCTTCTTTTTTTTTTTTTTTTTTTTTTTTTGAGACGGAGTCTCGCTCTGTCGCCCGGGCTGGAGTGCAGTGGCGCGATCTCGGCTCACTGCAAGCTCCACCTCCCGGGTTCACACCATTCTCCCGCCTCAGCCTCCGAGTAGCTGGGACTACAGGCGCCCGCCACCACGCCCGGCTAGTTTTTTTTTTTTTGTATTTTTAGTAGAGACGGGGTTTCACCATGTTAGCCAGGATGGTCTCGATCTCCTGACCTCGTGATCCACCCGCCTCGGCCTCCCAAAGTGCTGGGATTACAGGCTTGAGCCACCGCGCCCGGCCTTAAAATGCTTCTTAAAACAATCTACTAAATATCTAGAAATGTGAAATCTCATCTACTAAAATAGTTCACCCACAAAAGGGTACTTATTGATATCCTTCAGCCCACAGGAGACCCTTACTTAATTTTTCTAACACCTGGCTTCTTTAAGTGTTATGAGTCTATCGTGACAATAAGATTGCCTTTTGCTAAATGATTGGGGTGTTTATGAGTTACTTTATCTACCTGTTGGCAGCTTGAACAATAAAAATGGTGATTGATGAGCTGAAGTGTCTGGTGACATTGACTCTGTCTAAGCATATACTATTGCATGTTGTGAAATTCTTTTCCAACAATTCAGAGTTTAAATCCCCTTGGAGGAGTTTGGGATTTTTGTGGGGCTCAGTGATAATTAAGTCCCTCATACTTGGCTCTCTTAAATTGCTCTCTAAGCTAAAGTAAATCCTCTGGAAACTTCAGTGGATTTAAAATCCATTTGTGATGGGTATTTTGGTTGTGTGTCACTAATATTTTACCACCAGAAGCTTGGTGTCTTACTTCATTTTCTGCTGCTATCACAGAATATCTGAGACTGGGTAATTTATATAAAAAAAAGAATTGTATTTGGTTCACAGTTCTGGAGGCTGGGAAGTCCAAGAGCATGGAGCCAGCATCTGGTGAGGGCCTTCATGCTGCATCATCCTGTAACAGAAGTTGAAGGGCAAGTGAGCACATGAGGCAGAGAGGGAGGGGGCTAAACTCTTTTTATTAGGAACTCACTCCCAAGATAGCAGCATTAATCCATCCTTGAGGGCAGAGCCTTCATTACCCAATCACACCTTAAAGGTCTCACCTCTTAATAATGTCACAATGGCAATTAAATTTCAATGTGAATTTTGGAGGGTATATTCAAACCATACAATTCATTTTTGTTGGAGTAAGATTGTGACACACTAGCTTTTCCAGCCTCCCCTTTCTGAGTCATTGTAACCTCTTTATCTGTCTCCAACCAGTTTCTTGACAATCATTTAATCAACATTTATTGAGTGCCTACTGTAGACTTGGCACCAGAATACAAAGATGAGTTGGAAGCAGCCTCTGTCCTGAAGGCTTCCATCAAGGATGGGAGGTGGCACGAGGCATAGAGCCCTGAACAGACATTCGTGATGCTGTGATAAGTTCAGTGTACTAATGAACTTCTTATGGTGACTCACACGAAGGATCAATCAACTTCATCAGGGCAGAGAGTTAGGGAAGATGTCATAGAAGAGGTGGCACTTGTAGAATTTCATGAAACAAAGGAGGTAGCAGATAAAAGAAAGCATAACCCTCAAGCACTTGGTAGCTTATACTTCAAATATAGATATATGGAAAAGCTCTACAAAAATACACAAAAAACTTAATACCGTTTGTTTCTAGATAGAGAAATTAGGTGGCTGAGGAACAAGTGCTAGAGAGAGACTTATCAGTGAATACTATTTTGAGTATGGTACCATGTGAGTACATTATCCATGTTTAAAAATAAATACTCTCTTAGGAATGGAGATATTAAGACAGTAGTTGCTTTTTTTTTTTTTTTTTTTTTTCTGAGATAGAGTCTCGCTCTGTCACCCAGGCTGGAGTGCAGTGGCACAGTCTCGGCTCACTGCAAACTCTGCCTCCCAGGTTCATGTGATTCTCCTGCCTCAGCCTCCGAGTAGCTGGGACTACAGGCGCACACCATCATGCTCAGCTAATTTTTGTGTTTTTAGTTGAGATGGGGTTCACCATGTTGGTCAGGCTGGTCTCAAACTCCTGACCTCAGGTCATCCGCCCACCTCAGCTCCCAAAGTGCTAGAATTACAGACGTGAGCCACTGTGCCCAGCCTAAAGACAGTAGTTTCTTAAGCAACATGATGAATTTGCTAGCCAGCTACTTGTTCCTGGTTGTCCATTTTTTCTTTAATGTTACTAATATTTATAAAGATTTAATGGTATGGTTGGGCGCGGTGGCTCACGCCTGTAATGCCAGCACTTTGGGAGGCCGAGACGGGCGGATCACGAGGTCAGGAGATCGAGACCATCCTGGCTAACATGGTGAAACCCCATCTCTACTAAAAATACAAAAAAATTAGCCGAGCGAGGTGGGGGGCGCCTGTAGTCCCGGCTACTCGGGAGGCTGAGGCAGGAGAATTGCGTAAACCCGGGAGGCAGAGCTTTCAGTGAGCCGAGATCGCACCACTGCACTCCAGCCTGGGCGACAGAGCAAGATCCGTCTAAAAAAAAAAAAAAAGATTCAATGTTATAAATGTTTAATTGTGGAATAAAGGGAGTTTTCCTTGGGTAAAGGTGTTTCAGACAGACTGATGAGGGAGAAGTTTTTAAGCAGAAGACTTCCCATGTCTCTCAAATCCTGTCTGACCCTCTGGCTATGAGAAAACCACTATTTGGGAGATTCCTCAACTCACTGATTAAATTCTTCAATGGTTGTAGAGCTGGCAAGTCAAATGAATAATTTTAGAGTGTCCACACCAGGCATGGTGACTTACACCTGTAATCCCACCACTTTAGTAGGCTGAGACAGAAGGATCATTTGAGCCTAGGAATTTGAGACCAGTGTGGGCAACATAACAAGATCCTGTCTCTACAAAATATTTAAAAATTAGCCCACATGGACATGTGCCTGAAGTGCTAACTACTCAGGAGGCTGAGGTGAGAGGATCACTTGAGCCCAAGAGGTCAAACCCGCAGTAAGCTAGGATTGCACCACTGCACTCCAGCCTAGGCAACAAAGCGAGACCCTGTCTCAAAAAAAATAATAAATAAATAAAATGTTCAAAAAGAAATCACTGGTCTTGTCTCAAGCAGTAAATAAACAGGTCATCTTACTTACATTTCTACTGTCCCAGTGAAAATCACACAACTACCAGGAGGAAATTCATTTTTGACTCTTTGTCAGTCTTGATCATCTATAAATGATCCTCAGTTCTGTGCCATTAATTGATAGAAATTAATCTTTTTTCTTGGGCTGAACAACTTTTTGTTTTGAACATCAATGTATCACTTGTATCTATTATAACGTTTTGTATTTGTCTTAGAAAAAAATCATTAAGTGAATAATATAGGTGCACAGAAATAGGACTGAAAACCTGAAGGGAAGGAAGGAAAGAGATAAGAGTAACAAATGGGCTGGGGCGGCGGTGGCTCACACCTGAAATCCCAGCACTTTGGGAAACTGAGCTGAGAGGATCACCTGAGCCCAGAAGTTCAAGACCAGCCTGGGCAGCAAAGCAAAACCCTGTCTTTACAAAAAATACCAAAAAAGCACAATTAGCTGGGTGCGGTGGCACACGCCTTGGTCCCAGCTACTTGGGAAGCTCAGGTGAGAGGATTGCTTGAGCTCAGGAGGCCCACTTTGCTGTGAGCCAAGATTGTGGCACTACACCACTCCAGCCTGGGCAACAAAGCAATACCCTGTCTCAAAAACAAAACAAAACAAAAGAATAACAAATGGAATTAAGAGAGGGACTCTGTTGGAGGTTGGGAGGGGGCCTATGCATCATGCTTTCTGTAGTGCAAACCCCTAACCATGTGCCAGCACTAGCTAGTGAGATCTGTAGATCATTGCCTCACCTCGTGAAGTCAAAGAAAGGCTTCAACTTCTGCTTCCACAAGTCGTCTTTTTGTTCACTCTCTATAAAATAATCAACTCATGCCCTCAAGGTTTCTGCTGTGGAGTTGAGGTGACAATATTTCAACAGAATTGATGCCATATGGAAAATCCCAAGCTAGCTTTTGTACAAGTACAAAATCAAATATTCAAAACAGATGAGAAGCTTGCTATGGTGGTGGGAGCACAGGCTTTGGTGTTAAACAGTCCTGAAATGGAATTTCATCTCTCCTAATTAGAAGCTGCAGAGAAGTCAAGTCTGAACCCTTACGACCTTTCATTTCCTCAGCTGTAAGTGAGACTAATAACACTGAATTTGATGAGTTGTTACGAGGATTAAATGGGACAAATGGGAAGTGTGTAGCATCTATGGCACATAGATGTAAAATAAATAAGAATGGACAGGTGCTATTAAAAATACTACCTAGCTGGGTGCGGTGGCTCATGCCTGTAATCCTAGCACTTTGGGATGCCGAGGTGGGTGGATCACTTGAGGCCAGGAGTTCGAGATCAGCTTGGCCACCATGGTGAAACCTCATCTCTACTGAAAATACAAAAATTAGCTGAGCGTGGTGGCACGTGCCCGTAGTCCCAGCTACATGGGAGACTGAGGCAGAAGAATCACTTGAATCTGGGAGGCTGCAGATGATGGGCTGCAGTAAGCCAAGATCGCACCATTGCACTCCAGCCTGGGCAAAAGAGTAAGACTCTCTCTCAACCAAAATATATATATATATCACTTCCTTACTGTGTGCTCGCACTGCACATAAAGCCTTATTGGTAGATAATACTGTTAAAACTGAGCCCTGGAGAGGTTAACAGTCTTCCCCCAAGTCCCATTGCCAACAGTAGCAGGGCCAAAATTTAGACCAGAACCACAGCTTCATAGACTACAGGGGCACCCAGTAAGAAACGTGGACTTTTTTTTCCCCTAAATACACTAGATGAATTAAACGCAAAACAAACAAAAGAAATGTGGCTCTTTTCTATTGACAGGTCACAGTGTCTCGTATTTTCTTGTATCTTCGCTTATAACTTTATTTTTTATTTTATTTTTATTTATTTATTTATTTTTATTTTTATTTTATTTATTTATTTTTTTTGAGACAGGTTCTCACTGTCACCCAGGCTGGAGTGCAGTGGCGCGGTCTCGGCTCACTGCAAGCTCCGCCTCCCAGGTTCACACCATTCTCCTGCCTCAGCCTCCTGAGTAACTGGTACTACAGGTGCCCGCCACCACGCCTGGCTAATTTTTTGTATTTTTAGTAGAGACGGGGTTTCACCGTGTTAGCCAGGATGGTCTCAATCTCCTGACCTCGTGATCTGCCCGCCTCGGCCTCCCAAAATGCTGGGATTACAGGCGTGAGCCACTGCGCCCAGCCTATTTTTTTTTATTTTTTGAGGCGGAGCCTCACTCTGTCTTGCCCAGGCTGGAATATGGTATGATCTCAGCTCACTGCAGCCTCGGCCTCCTGGGTTCAAGTGATTCTCCTGTCAGCCTCCCGAGTAACTGGGATTACAGGAATGTGCCACAATGCCCAGCGAATTTTTGTATTTTTAGTAAACACGGGATTTCACCATGTTGGCCAGGCTGGTCTCGAACTCCTGACCTCAGGTGATCCACCCACCTCAAGTGATCCACCCAACTCGGCCTTCCAAACTGCTGGGCTTATAGGCGTGAGCCACTACACCCAGCCTTCACTAATAACTTTAAGAGGAGTTACAGTAGCAGTCAAGCAAAAATAAATAAATGGAGAATTTTAAATACAGAAAGACTTGTGGACTAAAAATAGATCATTTGCAGTGAGTTCGGCATTTGAAACTGTTAACGTATTACTCCTTTATGGTCATTGGCATCCTTTATGGAGGATAGTTCATTGAGCACCAGAAAGTATCTAAGAATTTTGAATTCAGACCACTTTTATGGAATACAAACTCCAAGGGGGTCTTTTCTTTCTTTTGAGTATGAATGGACAGAAATTTTCTGTTTGTCTTTTGTAATGTTCCAAGATCAAAGGACTTTTTGCTGAAAATCAAGTTCTGTAAAAGCCATGCATAGTCCGAGTGTAGTGTGTGACTCTCTCCATCCAGTGAAAATAGGGCATTGGGCACCAGACTTTGAAAACTAGTATCATTACCGGGTGCTACCAGGAGTCTGCATTAGTTTCTCCTCGTACTACCTTAATACAAATGACCTTTGGTAGGATCTCATTAGTATCGCTGGATCACCACAAGCCACTGACTCCGCAAGTTTCCTCCAAATAATTCCCCTGAAACAGTTCAGAGATACAAACTCTTGGCAGTTTAAATGCTCCCTGGGTCTGGAAATTTCATAAGTCAGAGTTAAAACAAAGAATGGTCTAAAATGTATTCCTGGTACGGAATCTGAAATGTAAAGTGCCTGGATCCAGAAACTTTTCCTGGCTCTTGGGGGCTGCCTCTCTAATTGCTATAATAAAGAATGTTTTCAGAACTATGTAACAATAAAATGAAAGTACGGTATTTAGTATTGTAAAAGTATTTGGAATCCAGATGGGTTATCTAGTTATAGACCTCTTGTTTTCTTTTGTTGCTTCTCTATTGTGGAATTTGTATAGAAACCCTTTTTTTGTTTTTCTGTTGTTGTTATTTTGTTTTTAATAGAAAGTAAGCCTGGTGCTATGGGACATGCCTGTAGTCCCAGCTCCCAGGATGAGGCAGGAGGATCGTTTGAGCCCAGGAGTTCTGGGCAACACAGTAAAACTCCTCTTAAAAACATATATATATATGTGTATATATATACACACACACACACACACACACACACACACACACACACACATATATGGCTGGGCACAGCGGCTCATACCTGTAATTCCAGCACTTTGGAAAGCCAACGCAGGAGGGATTGTTTGAGCCCAGGAGGTGGAGACCAGCATGGACAACATAGTGAGACCCCCATCTCTACTTTAAAAAAAAAAAACTGGCCAGCCATGGTTGTGCACACGTATAGTCCCAGCTACTTGGGAGGCGGAAGCAGGAAGATCACCTGAGCCCAGGAGATCGAGGCTGCAGTGAGCTATGATTGAGCCACTGCACTCTAGTTTGGGCAACAAAGCAAGATGCTGTCTCAAAAAAATTTTTTTAAATTAAAAAGCAAACAAAAAAGGTTTGGTGTGGGTGTACGTATTTTGTCTATCTTGTCACATTTTTGCAATAAATATTCATTTCTTTACTTCATATGAACTTAATTCTGAGGCTCCATACTTCTGGACTAAGGTGAAATTCAACCTCAACCATTTTGGTGGCTCATTAACTCCAAAGGATACCAACCAAACACCCAGACATTGATGACACCCCTATGGTCATTGCCATCAGCGCTGCCTGCTCATCATCAAGCCTATCCTTGGCCAAGCCTATCCTTGGCCAAGCCTATAAGATCTCTCAAGTCCAGAAGTCCTGCTCCTTGACTTCTTTCATGCCTGGGGTCCTATAGGTGTCAGCCTCTAGGCTCTGACAGGTGTCAAGGATGTCAGCCCTTGACCATTGCCAGCAGGGTCTTAAAACCTGTGTGTGTGTGCACTGGGGGCAAGGAATAGGAGGACCCTGGGCACTGCAGGACCCAAATCCCCACAGTGGAACCCACAGACCTCTGTTTCTAATCTCCACTCAAAAGCTGTGCGCCTCTCTCAGCAGCCCTCCAAGACACCTATCATAATCCATTCAGTGCTCTTCGGTTCTGTTAAAAACAGAAAGAGCCAATGACTTCTGGTTGCTTCAGTTTTGAGCTCCACAAAAATCCCCAAGGTGAAGAATTTCAAAGCTTGACTACTTGCTCAACAGGAGGGGATGAGGGAAAAGGAGTGTGGACAAACTCAATTTGATAATCCTGTATTTTTAGAATAGTCTCTCATCAAAATATATAAATATTTAGGTGCATAAATGTGAATTGTCTAGAGAGATCCTCGGAAATTATGAGCGGTGATTGGTGGGACTGAATCTGGGTGGGAAGCAGCCTATTTTTGTGCTTTGCAACAACCTGTAGTAGTATTGCTTGAATCCTCTACGTGGGTACATGTCATTTTTATGATGATAAAATAATTTTTAAGGTTATGAATCTGAAGAGATACAAATTATTTTTTAATTCATTAACTATGAAACACTTTTCCCAACCAAAGCTTACCTACAGCAGATATGGTTGTCCTAATTTTATGGCTCTGATTGCTGAATTCAGAGGAATTCATTGCCCAAGATTACAAGAAGGCAGAGTCAGGATTTGAACCCACGGCTGTTTTACACTTAGGTCCATGAATGCTCTTTCCTCTACTCCTGTTTTCTTCTCCTCCAGGACCCATTCATTCCACTAAGTTCTTTTCTTTCATTGCCCAAGTAATAAGGCCTGGCAAAACCCCCTTCATCAGGCCACACATCTATGCCAAATCCTTGAATACCAATAAATACCTGAAACCGTGTCTCAAAATACACTATAAAATGTAAATAAGAATGACACATAGTTCACCTCTAGTTCATACACAGCAGCAGTGTACAGGGTTAACAGTAAAACACATAGAAGAAGTTTAACATGAAATATTAGGCAAAGCCAGTTTTAAAGGAATGAAATAATAATCTTAGGAAAATTTAATTATACCTCTGAATGTATCATAACTGTGCATATTGTTTATCTTTATGTCAGATAAAATATAACATTATTAACAAATAGAAAATTATGGGTTGTGGCCTATTGGTTGTTTGCTTAAGGAAGCATTTCTGGTTGTTGAAAATGAGTAAGATTTTGTTTTTTATAGAATGCTATAGTTATCCATGAAGTCTATGAAGAAGGGGCAGCAGCCAGAGATGGAAGACTTTGGGCTGGTGACCAGATATTAGAGGTACATGATTTTGCATTTTATTTTATATCAGTAAATGTGGTTCCTTTCCTGATCTCGATCCATAAAGTTGTCTTTCTACTCAACTATGTCTTCACTGATTCCTCTCCCATTTAACAAAATACATATCATATTCTTTTTTTCTTCTACGTACATTGTATAGTGGTTTAGAATCATGACAGGTTATCAAGCTACATTTGTCTATGAAAACTTTTTTTAACTAAAAGGAAAAATAGAACTTATGGGTCTATTATTTTAATATCAAATGAGACTAATATGGCAAATTTTTTGCCTCTCCGTTATACCCTACTAAATTCCTCCTAAAAACACATACATATAGACACATATGCATACACATATATACCTGATATTTTAAAGATTTCATGGCAGCCTAAATCGTATTTTCTTAATCTTGATAAATCTTTATGCCAAATGGAAGTTCATGTTTTGCCAGCAATGTTTTCAAGTTGACAAAAAATGTAAAATCTTCCCCCATGATGCTTACTAAAATTTGAAATGCTTAACTTTTTCAAATTGACTCTCATTTAGCAAAGTTGTTAAAGCCTTTTAAAAAGAACCAAAGCAGGCAGTGTCTGCACTATGGAATGGCTGAATGAGAAGGCGATGCCAGGCGTTCTGGTAGGTGGAACTAAAGAGCTTTCTGGATGGTGTGAAACCTTTAGGCAACATTTGTCTTTTCATTGGATGAACTTAATTGAATAGTTGGCATTTTATGGTGAGCATGTGCATTTTTGCTTTGCAACTTTAATATAGCACATTACGAATGACATCATAGAATTTTATTTTTCCCTTTGGTGGTTCATTTCTGCCTCCCAAGATGAAACCAGAGATATAATTAAGGGCAGGAAACATAGGCGAGAAGGGGTTAAAGGAGAGGCCAGGCTGATTGCAAATTAAATTCAGCCCAAGTTACAGGATTTCTCTGCAGGCCTTTACTGTGTTTCATCATTGGATTAAGACATATTCCCAGTACATTCATTAAGGTACAAGTGTATGAGGTTAGAAAAATAAGCAAGACCTCTCTGGGAATTGGCTTGACTGCCTTAGCATACAACATGGTTTTTTAGTGGTCAGGAGTTTGGGGTTTCTTTGTTTTACCCTCCCCAGATTTTTAAATCAGTTGGTATTGTCATAATTGGCTTTTTAAGATGAATAGATTAAATATTTAAAATGGCACATATGCCTTGATACACAATGCCTTGATACTTATATGATTTGTAAGTCCACAAATTATAATGGTCACTTGAAAGTAAATCTAACATGTTCATTATCTTGAATGTGGTGATGGGTTCACAGGTATAAATATCCATCTGGCAAAACCTATCAAATTGTACACTTTAAATTTGGGCAGTTTATTTTATATCAATTATACTTCAATAAGGATTTTTTAAAACTATTTATGTTTATATTAGATAGACCCTCTGTAGCTGCTCTCTTCTATAAAGTATACTCAAGTACAAGCAAACACCCCGTAAAGGTTAACATGAATAAAGCAAATTTGTTTTAAGTGGGAGAATTTTTCAAAAATCAAGTTCACAGTTTCTTGGCAACTGGGAGCATTATATTATCTATTCTGAATGGATGGCCTATACTTCTCATTAAAGATGGCCCATGCAGGCTCCTCTCTTTCCTCAAACAAGGTCTAGTTCATGAGAGTCTAACACGTGTTTAGCTAAGAAATATAGCTCTCAATTTGGTCAGGGAACATGCTTCCTTTCTAAACAGCTTCTACTTCACATTGGACTGGTTCTGGTCGTGGCTGATGAGTACAAATGCGTGATGAGGCAGCAGCAGCCTGTGACCCACAGGAGGCCTTGAGAAGACAGGCCTGTTTTCGTGGGATATTTTGAGACCATGAAACAGGGTAACACTACATCAGCGCTTTTCCAAACAATGCCCTTTCCATTCGTGAGAGTCCTCCGCGTTCTGCAAATTGGCCTTTCATGGTTTTAATACTATCCTCATGGTAAGGTTAGGACATGCCAGGTTTTGCTTCCAAAGATAGAGTCGAATAATGTTTTGGCATGGCAAGATTTATGATTCTATTAATAGGATGAGCATCAGCTATGTCTCCTTTCTGGTTCTCCTTTTAGGCCAGTTCCTTCTCGTACCCTCCCTGCTCTGCAAGTGGGAGCAGAAGAGAGTAGAGAGTTAATGCCTGTTTTTCTCTATGCAATAAAATACGGAGGAACTGCTGCACTAGCTTTGTTTTCTTTCCTTCTCAAGAACTGGGTTCACCCACTTCCCCACATGGCCATTCTACCCAAGGGATATGGCATTCTCCATTTGACAACTGGGTCTTCCTGGAGCCTTTCTTCTCAAATAGGAAGCCCTGCTATTTCCACCCCTCCTCCTCTACAGCCAATGTTCTAAATAATGCATACTGTGCTTCTGTAAAGCACTTACATAATACATCTCCCCGCGATGTTCTAGTCACACCGTGATATTTCTGTCATGATTCTCTGCACATTTAGTGGTATCTCCTGATTTGCAGAGGAGCAAATGGAAACCAGGAACTTAGATCACTTCCATCCGAGCAGATACCATCTTGCTGGAATTTAATAGAAATTGCTTTGTAATATTAGAGCTTAATGACAATGCTTTTCATTAAAAGTATATTTGTTAGGGCCTTTCAAACGGTATTTAGAGGCTTAGAAATTTCACCTTCAATCCAGGGAGGTAACTGGTTCTTTTTTTATTGAGTGACAGAAGTGGTCTTGTGTGCCATCTATTGGAATACAGGAAAATAATCAACTCAGACCACATTTCCTGGATATACACTTTTCCTCTTTGTGTTTCGTTCACAGACAGTGAAAATGTGTTCATTGGCCTAAAGTAACAGTGAATGATCATGCTGAGTGGAAAAACAGCCTTCACTGAAGTTACTTCAATTCCTTGTAAAATACCAACTTCTAACTTACATTGGACAAAACTGTGTGCCAAGCCCTGTGCCAAATGATTTACAGGGTTTATTTCAATTAATCTTCACAACACTAAGTAAATATTATTATCTCCAATTCATAGATGACACGGCAAAAGTTTGGTTTAAGTAATTTACACAGGGTTTCATATAGCCAGGAAATTGGAATCAGCACTCAAACCGAAGTGCATCCATATCCAAAACCCATGTTCTTTTTTTTTCTTAAGACAGAATTTTGCTCCGTTGCGCAGGCTGGAGTGTAACGTCACAATCTATGCTCACTGCAACCTCCGCCTCCCAGGTTCAAACAATTCTCCTGCCTCAGCTTCCCGAGTAGGTGGAATTACAGGTGCCTGCCACCACGCCTGGCTAATTTTTTGTATTTTTAGTAGAGATGGGGTTTCACTATGTTGGCCAGGCTGGTCTTGAACTCCTGACCTCATGATCCGCTTGCCTCGCTCTCCCAAAGTGCTGGGATTACAGACGTGAGCCACCGTGCCTGGCCCAAAACCCATGTTCTTTACCACTGTTATTCTGGATGTAGCTCATCTACGTGAACACACAAGCCACCAAGATACTCTAGAAAATAAACAGCAGCTTGGAAATTAGGCATTTAAACATTTTCTTGGCTCACAGAATCAACTTCAAATGACAATTCAAAAGTCACCTTCTCCAAGAAGGGTTCATTCTTCCTTTCTCCTTTCCCCGTAACCATTCTTTATGCCACTGGTCCTTAGTCTTTAGAATGTCAGAATTAAAAAACCCTTAGGGGCTGGGCACGGTGGCTCACACCTGTAATCCCAGCACTTTAGGAGGCCGAGCCTGGCAGATCACCTGAGGTCAGGAGTTCAAGACCAGCCTGGCCAATATGGTGAAACCCTGTCTCTACTAAAAATATAAAAATTAGCCAGGCGTGGTGGCGGACACCTGTAATCCCAGCTACTTGGGAGACTGAGGCAAGAGAATCGCTTGAACCTGGAAGGCGGAGGCTGCAGTGAGCCGGGATCGTGCCACTGTACTTCAGCCTAGGTGACAGAGTGACACTCCATCTCAAAAGAATAAAAGAAAAAGCCTTAAACCATTGCTTCATTGTACAGATAAAGGAACAAAGGTTCAGAGGCTGGCTTGACCTTCCAGTAGCACACAGGCCTGGACCAGAATAAGGAATGGAACTGACATCTTGGGGGAACACAAGCACTCTACCATCCACCTGGTGGGCTGGACTAATCCTTCCCCTCGTTTAACTCTTCTCCTAGCTGAAACCTTGAGGGAATCACCACCCCTGACTTCTTTCTTTTGAGTCCAAGGTTACTCTGCTCCTCAATTTCTCCGTCATATCAAATTTACTAACCAATGTCAGTATTTGACTTTCTTTGTGACAGGGGATCTCCAGTAACCCATTCTAAGAGTTAATGATGAGGCAGCATGGAATAGGAACTGAGGGGTGGAAGGACTGTCTGGGTTTAAATCTTGGCTCCTTCCCCTGCTAGCTGTGTAACCTGGGTCAAGTCCTTAAACCTCTATGTGCCTCAGTTTCCTCCTCTATGAATGGTGTTAATAACAATTTCTATCTCAGAGAGTTAATATAAGGATTAAATGGTAAATATTCATAAAGGGGTAGCACACAAGCACTGCAGAAGTATTTAAGTTAAAGAATAAATAATTTGGCTATAATGTCTATTTAACAGAAAAGGAAACAGAGGCTCAGAGAGGTTACATGACTTGGCTTTACTCAGTGCTGTTTTCGGTACACTGCTTTCTTTTTTTGTTTTCTTTTCTTTTTTTTTTTTTGAGACGGAGTCTTGCTCTGTCACCCAGGCTGGAGTGCAGTGGCACGATATCTCGGCTCACTGCAAGTTCTGCCTCCCAGGTTCACGCCATTCTCCTGCCTCAGCCTCCCAAGTAGCTGAGATTACAGGCGCCCACCACCACGCCCGGCTAATTTTTTTGTATTTTTAGTAGAGATGGGGTTTCACCGTGTTAGCCAGGATGGTCTCGATCTCCTGACCTCGTGATCCACCCGCCTCGGCCTCCCAAAGTGCTGGGATTACAGGCGTGAGCCACCGCGCCCAGCCGGTACACTGCTTTCTAATGCGTGGTCCTGTCTGTGCTCACTGAGAACTAGATTCCATTGAGAAGACTTCAAGGGGTCTTGGATGCTGTTGGAAATACTGTTCCCTTATCTCCTTCTGGGCCTGTTATGAAGTCGTTGTGATGTGAGCAAATAAGAGTGAAGATGTCAGCCAGGCATGGTGGCTCATGCCTGTAATCCCAGCACTTTGAAAGGCCGAGGCAGGAGGATCATCTGAGTCCAGGAGTTTGAGGCCAGCCTGGGTAATATGGCAAGACCTCATCTCTCCAGAATTTAAAAAATTATCTAGACATGGTGGTGCACACATGCAGTCCCAGATACTCAGGAGGCTGAGGTTGAAGGACTGCTTGAGTCTGGGAAGTCAGGGCTGCAGTAAGGCAGTGTTCATGCCACTGCACTCCAACCTGGGCAACAGAGCAAGACCCTATCTAAAAAAATAAGTAAATAAATGAGAGTGAAGATGTCAAATCCAATCAGCAAACTGAATCTAACAATGCTGACTAAACACTAATATTTATTTCCCTTTGATCTCAATTAAATGAGCTAGTTAATTCCCTGCGTGCACACTCTCCTGTCTCTTTCACTGGTTTCACAGTGAAGTTTGTAGCTATGTAAAACTGCATTATCGTGTATCCACCCTCTGTGCACATGTTGGGTAGGATATTTTAAGGGCCACCTCCTTTATATTCAAAGCAGCTAGTACTGCTCGTGGTCACTACCTGTTTGCTTTGAGATTGGCTGGAAATTTCTAGAGATTCTTTACTGGTTAGATCAAGAAGATTCAGCAGACAGAGCAGGCAGAGGCCTCGCCATCAGCAGCCCAGCTCAGGATGCCCATTGTTCCAGGTTAATGGGGTTGACCTGAGGAACTCCAGCCACGAAGAAGCCATCACAGCCCTGAGGCAGACCCCCCAGAAGGTGCGGCTGGTGGTGTATAGAGATGAGGCACACTACCGGGATGAGGAGAACTTGGAGATGTTCCCTGTGGATCTGCAGAAGAAAGCTGGCCGGGGCCTGGGCCTGAGCATTGTTGGGAAACGGTAAAGACATGCTGTGCGAGTCGGGACCTGCCTTTTTCATCCAGAGCTCTGATGCCTGTGAATGCTGAAAGAGAAAGCCTAATGTACAGTAGTGATGGGATTTCTAAAACTGAGATATTTATGAACATTTGACAACATGGGTCATATTTCTGAGCAAGGTCTTACCAAAAAAATTGTCATATCAATATAGAATTCCAAGCCCAATCAACCCAGACTGTCATATTTCTGTACAGAGTAAGAACAGCTAGCAAGGTTCTTTCACTCGGAATTACTAAGATCTGAGTTTTGCAGAGGTTAATTAAAGCAGCCATACCCAAGAAATACCTGGTATCAAGAATGAGATTTATCCAATGTTGGGTCAAGAACATTGCTTCGGCATGGAAATTAACATGGAACATTGCTTTGTGTCATACTGTTAATTTCATACTATGTTGAAACTAGTTGAGTAGACATAGTTAAGAGATAAACATAATTCTTCATGATAGTAGTTTTCTATTAAGAAAAATGTCCTGCCGGGCACAGTGGCATGTACCTGTTGTCCCAGCTATGTGGGAAGATCGCTTGAGGCCAGGAGTTTGAGGCCATAGTGTGCTATGTCATGGCTGTGAATAGCCACTGCACTTTGAGCCTCTCAGGAAACATAACAAGACCCCATCTGTAAATTTAAAAAAAAAAAAGAAAAGAAAAGGAAAAAAGAAAGAAAGATGTCCCCAAAGTAATAGTTTGCACCAAAAATGTAGGTAGGTAAATCCTAGTGGCCAGGCTACTCTTTTGAAATATATGTTGTTGCCGGATGCGGTGGCTCATGCCTCTAGTCCCAGCACTTTGGGAGGCCGAGGCGGTTGGATCACCTGAGGTCAGGAGTTCAAGACCAGCCTGACCAGAGTGGTGAAACCTCATCTCTACTAAAAAATACAAAAAAATTAGCCAGGCGTGGTGGCAGGTGCCTGTAATCCTAGCTACTCAGGAGGCTGAGGCAGGAGAATTGCTTGAACCCAGGAGGCAGAGTTTGCAGTGAGCCGAGATCATGCCATTGCATTCCAGCCTGGGCAACAAGAGCTAAACTCCATCTCAAAAGTAAACAAATAAATAATAAATAAAAAGAAATACATGTTGCCTAGGCCAGGCATAGTGGCTCACGTCTGTAATCCCAACACTTTGGGAGACTGAGGTGGGAGGATCACTTGAGGTGAGGAGTTCAAGATCAGTCTGGCAACACAGCAAGACTTGTCTCTAAAAAATTTTTTTAAATAAAGAAAAATGAAGTCTATACTGCTTAACAGTAGTTTGTTCCAGGATGATATTACTAAGTTTCTCTTGCAGTGAATTGGAAAGGTAACTAATAGCTTGAAACAAAGCCTGGCTTCCATGGCTTACTGGCTTTTAGGTATCTAGTATGTGTTTATCCCAACAGGACTATAGGATTTCCAGGTAATATCCTAATATGGCCTTAAAGTGTATTGACCATGTTGTTAAGGAAGAAATTAAGTTGGTTTTATGCATGTTACGTTATATGCCCTCACAGACCTCTGGTGACTAGCCTAGTGCTTTTGTTCAACAGTCCAAGCTGTTATTAAAATAAAAATATTAGCTACAATTTTTGAGTACTGATTTTGGGCCAAGTATTGTGCTGTCATAATCTCTCTTTTTTTTTTTTTACTTCAGCACCATAAAACCATCACTCTGAAAATGTATTACCGAACCAAAAAAGCTGAGTCTCTTACATTTCTAAACAAAAATCAGTGCACATCTGGATGCAGAGCAACTGACAGAGCCAGTGCTGAAGTTTGCTTTCTTGTTTTGACGCATATGTATACCTGGTGCAGTTTCATTTAGAGTAATGTTTTTTGCTTTTAGTGAACATCAGTATTTCAGGTTGACTTTGTAAGGAGAATTTACATTCCTTAGCACAAAAACTTGCATTGTAAAGGATGTGTAGTTCTCAAAAGTCACAATTTTCTTTGACTAACAATTCCATCACTAGGACTTTATCTTAAAGATATACTTACAGATATTCATTGCTTGTTGTTTGCAATAGTTAAAGAATGGAAATAACCTGTATGTCCATCAGTGAGCTACTGGTAAGTGAAATTATGAAACATCATAGAATAGTATGTAGCCATTTAAAAAATGAGGAAGCTCCATGTGCTGATAAAGACGAATTGCCAAGGTATGAAAGAAACAAAAAGAAAATAAAACTAGGCCGGGCGCGGTGGCTCAAGCCTGTAATCCCAGCACTTTGGGAGGCCGAGACGGGCGGATCACGAGGTCAGGAGATCGAGACCATCCTGGCTAACACGGTGAAACCCCGTCTCTACTAAAAAATACAAAAAATTAGCCGGGCGAGGTGGCGGGCGCCTGTAGTTCCAGCTACTCGGGAGGCTGAGGCAGGAGAATGGCGTGAACCCGGGAGGCGGAGCTTGCAGTGAGCTGAGATCCGGCCACTGCACTCCAGCCTGGGCGACAGAGCGAGACTCCGTCTCAAAAAAAAAAAAAAAAAAAAAAAATGAAAAGAAAACTGGAAGATATTAGGTTGTGCCAATACTGCACTGCTGTATGGTATTAACAGAAATGGAAGCGGAGTGTTTATTTCTGACATCGTGAAAGGCGGAGCCGCAGACCTGGATGGGAGATTGATTCAGGGAGATCAGATCTTATCTGTGAATGGGGAGGACATGAGAAATGCCTCACAGGAGACAGTGGCCACCATCCTAAAGGTGAGTTGCTAGGCTGCTTTTTACTCAGCTGGCACAACTGAAGTCCAGTGGGAACTGTTCAGTCTAGCTTCATTATAAAATGGGTTGGACTTTATGCTAACTCTAGTTTTTACTGGAAATTTAATCTCTGATTATTTTAAATGAGCAGGAATAGCTTTAAAAGAAAGTTCTGTTATATTGACTAACAGAATGAAAGGGAACCTGCTTTGGGATTTCACAAGCAAGTTCTTCATACTTGTGAACATTCTGAGTATCCGTGACTGTTCTCTAAATGCGTTTGATGAGATGGGCCCTCCAGGAGCCACAGAATTCATCCTCCTCTCTCTAGGGCTATGCCTGTTGCTTTCATTACCCTTTTATAATTCATGGCTGCAGGGAGAGGCTCTGTTAAGATATTTCAGAATGTAAATGCTACTACTTTTCATTTCTGTTCTTTTCTTGCCTTTCCAAGTGTGCACAGGGGCTTGTGCAGCTAGAGATTGGAAGACTCCGAGCTGGTTCCTGGACCTCCACAAGGCAGACACCACAGAACAGTCAGGTTGTCGATGGCTTCTCATCAGACTGACTCACTCTTCTGCCCCCATTGGGAGAAAACTCCCCATTTAATAAATGATTGTTTGGAAATAATATCTAATGTACAGCATATTCACAGCACCAAGTTTAGTGAATTTTCATGTGTTTGAAATAAAAATGAAAGGCGGGATGGAAATTCATTAATCCCTCGATTTTTCTCTCTATTGCTTGCAAATGTTTTCTTAGAACCACTTTTCTCTCTCACTATTAGTTTTTTATCGCCTGTGCACGCATGTACACAGCTGTGTTTATTTAAAAAAAGGCAACATCTGGTGGCAATTTGACCCTCATTAGCACAACATTGTTCTATTCATTCAATTAAATATTGCTGTAAAGTTAACTTGTGACTAGCCACTCACACATGCTGAGGGCAATTAATGGCATATTCCTAGGAGAACCAAGTGTAGGGGTTTTTCCTGTGGGAGGGAGGCCTTAGTGGGTGATATTTTGTGGGTTAGCAAACATCTTATATTTATTTGCAAGGCTGATGTAAGTGCCATTTTTTTTTTTTAGCAAAGTATATTTAACTATATTTTTTTCATTGTAATGGCTGACAAAATCAAGATGGTAGACTGTATGGTTAGCCCCATGTGGTACATAATGAGACTATAGAAACTGATATGCGACCCCTTAGTCTCCTCTCTGGGTTATGGATAGGCCGCCTTAGTTTTGAGGTTAAAAGCATGACTTTTGGTCCCCTGCCTGGTTGCCTTATTTCTGAAGCCTCTCCAAGGCCTTTGTTCAGAAGATGCTCTGATCTTACAGTTAGCCCACAGGTACTTCTGGAAAGCTGTTAGCCGCCTCCTGTTCCTCACTGGTGTTAAAAAATGAGTGAGGAAAATACCATTGTTCAGATAGGCTTACAGACTAGCTGGCTTATCATAGGGAATCTTCAAAGCAGTCAAACCCAGTAAACACCATATTAAGTTTGAAACCCTTTTTTTTTTTTTTTTTTCATTTCTGGCTTACCTAATGGGCAGCAAATATCTAAGACATGGTGCTGCTGTAGGATTCCATGAGTTAATAGTTAGTGATGATATTGACCAGACTTCTATCAACAAACAAAACAGTTGTCTAGCCAGGATTCTTCCTTAATGGAAGACTCATCTTTGTTGAATGATTTCATTAAAGCCTTATTGTATACAGAAAAATGAGAAAGAAGCTATCCAGAGGAGCTTCCACTGAATCTCAGTCCAGATGGAGTTTGGCAAAAAGAAGGAAAAGGCATCTCAGACAGGGAAAATAGCATACACAAAGGCACAAAGAGGTAACGGGAGTTTGTGTGATTTAAGAAAAGTCTGGACTGATCAACAGGTAAGGTAGTGGATAGAACTGGATTTCTGTCCCTCTTGAGGAGTGTATGTGAGCATCTTCATAATTATTTATTTATTTATTTTTGAGACAGAGTCTCACTCTGTTGCCCAGGTTGGAGCGCAGTGCAATCTTGGCTTACTGTAATCTCTGCCTCCTGGGTTCAAGTGAGTCTCCTGCCTCAGCCTCTCAAGTAGCTGGGACTACAGGTGCCCGCCACCACATCCGGCTAATTTTTGTACGTTTAGTAGAGACAGGGTTTCGAAACATCATGGTCAGGCTGGTCTCAAACTCCTGATCTCAGGTGATCCACCCACCTCAGCCTCCCAAAGTATTGGGATTACAGGCATGAGCCATTGCGCCCAGATGCATCTTCGTAATTTTTAAGTTCACACTTAAAGACAGAACTAGCAAATTTAGAAGCTGCATCATTAAATATCAAAAAAAAAAAAAAAAAAAAACCTATCGTCATCACTTACCTGGTATATGAATGTGAGCTGTCATATTTTAGAAACCTGGGACAAAGTATCAAATGCTTTGCCCTACTCTTCTTGCACAGAATTTTAATTTCAGAGGGTAGGAGTTTAATTCAATTTTTGAAAACAGTAAACATATCATCACCTTGGTTAAAATTATGGGTGAGATAGAAGAGTTTGCCCTATTTGGCTAATTAGAAGAAGGCTGGTAGCCGACTGTGAAAAGGAAATGTCTTCCCATCATGATGAGTTGAAGACTGACCCTGGTGGGCAAAAACAAGATTCCATTGCCAAACATTTTTACATCCAGACCTGTTTAAAAAATCAGGATCTTGTAGGAACACAGATTTCCTTCTGAATAGTTACAAAATAGGGAGATAAATGCCTTCTTTTGAGCGCTAAGGAGAATAAGCTGTTGACTTAATTTATAGAAAGTGAGTTCATTAAGAGAGAAATAACTTCTAGCTTTGGGGCCACCAAGCGTCTTTTTTTAAAGTGACTTTCCCCACAAACCAGGAAGAAATTTCCTTACCCTGCAGAGGAAGGAATTCTTGTGAGATCTTTTCCTCAGTCAACAAAGGCAACACAGCCAGGCAAAGTGTACTTTTATAAACGTCTTGGGGCCGGGCGTGGTGGCTCATACCTGTAATCCCAGCACTTTGGGAGGTCGAGGTGGGCAGATCACTTGAGGGCCAGAGTTTAAGACCAGCCTGGCCAAAGAGCCTGGTGAAACCCTGTCTGTACTAAAGATTAGCTGGGCATGGTGGTGGGCTCCTGTAATCCCAGCTACTCGGGAGGCTGAGGCAGGAGAATCACTTAAATCTGGGAGGCGGAGGTTGCAGTGAGCTGAAACTGCACCACTGCACTCCAGCCTGGGTGACAGAGGGAGACTCCTCAAAAATTATAATACAATACAATAAAGGTCTTGGCAAACACATCTTTCTGAAATTTTTTAAAGGCAAAAGTTATAATATGCTGCACTTCCTGTTCTGAGTAGTTATCTATTATAGTACCATTTATTTAAATCATATCCTTTAAGGAAAAATATAAAAACACTCTTTTAAATGTATATAGCCACTGTGAAGTATATTGAGATCTGCAACTTACTTTGAAATGAATTTAAGAAAAGAAATAGATGAGTGATGAATAGATAAATAACTATGTGATAAAGGAAACATAGCAAAATACTAATTGTGAAATCTAGGTGCCATTTATATGGACGTCTATTGTATAATTCAGCTTTTCTATATATTTGAGGGTTTTCATATTTTAGGAATTAAAATATTAAACAAAATTTTCATCAGAGAGTTAAGAAAATGTACCAAATTATAATTTATGAACTGATAACGGTGATCTTAGGCTTAGCTTAAAGTTTTGATGCAGAATAATTCATTAGAAAAAATTATTCATTATTTGCAATACTGTTGTCTACATAAAGAAGGCTCTTCACTATGTATACAAT
Source organism: Macaca thibetana thibetana (assembly GCF_024542745.1). NCBI lineage: Eukaryota > Metazoa > Chordata > Mammalia > Primates > Cercopithecidae > Macaca > Macaca thibetana. The sequence continues at coordinate 61,316,615 of NC_065578.1, forward strand.
TTTTGTTGAATAGCCACTAGCCTTAAAAGACTACACAGTATTAACCTCACATATTCATTTAAATGAATAAAGGGACAAGTAATGGAGGTCTAGCAGATTGGACTAAATTATTACAGATTCTAGGAAAATATTTGAGAAAAAATGTTATATATCCCTAAAACAAGCCTTTTTAAAAACGCTTGAGATTTGGTGCTTTTTTCCCCACAATTGAGGGTTCTATTTTGGCAGGTTTCTGCTAATCAAGGTCTTATTATACTTGTTTTAGCAAAATACATAATACATTTTGGGTAATAAGGGAATACCCAAATACATTTTGGGTAATAAGGTTGACTGTAACCCCAAATGAAACATAGTGCCCATTAGCTGACTATATATACAAAAACACTATGTGGCAACCTAGGAAAATGGTTTTGATTTTATGTGGAGCAAGAACAGCTGAAATGATTGTATGTTCTTCATCTTGGTGATTGAAACCATATACAAAAGCACATATAATGGAGAAAGCAATGGGGGAAATGTCTAAATGGGATTGGGTTGAGGTAGTAAGAGAATAAGTGTGGGTGATTTTTGTTTTCTTTCTCGGCCTCTTCATGATTTTCTGTTAGATGGTTATGGTGACATCAGTAATTGGCACACTAATGGATAAGTATGCATTTTGGGGGCCAAGTCTGCACACAGGTGACCCCTGGGTCTTTCTTTCAGGGCAGTCAACAGAGCGCACACAGCAGCTGTCATCCCTCCTTCGCTCCTGTCATCACTGGCCTGCAAAACCTGGTTGGCACAAAAAGAGTTTCAGATCCTTCCCAGAAAAATTCAGGTATTACACAGACACACCCACAGCAAAACTATCCTGTTACCCAAATTTAAAAATATATATATATATGTGTGTGTGTTTTTTAAAAGTCCTCTTTAATTTAAATGTTTTTTAATTTTTTGAGCTTGGCTGCATAAGCTGAGCTTTCTGAAAGGCCTGTTCTGAAGGTAAGAAAGCCATAGAGATTCCTTCAGTGGTGGCCAGGCATGGTGGCTCATGCCTGTAATCCCAGCACTTTGGGAGGGCCATGGCAGGCAGATTACCTGAGGTCAGGAGTTCGAGACCAACCTGGCCAACATGGCGAAACCCCGTCTCTATTAATACAAAAAAATTAGCTGGTTGTGGTGGCACACGCCTGTAGTCCCAGCTACTTGGGAGGCTGAGGCAGGAGAATTGCTTGAACCTGGAGGGGGTGGTAGAGGTTGCAGTGAGCCGAGATGGTGCCACTGCACTCCAGCTTGGGTGACAGAGCAACACTCCGTCTCAAGAAAAAAAAAAAAGAAATTCCTTCAGTGGCACAACACAGAGCACCTGGAAAACAGAAAAGCAGAAAGCTGGAGTGCATCATAAAGTAAAATTATTTACAAAGAGAAAATTAATAAATTACAGGTCACTGAAGAAAGGTGAGAAGTGTGTATACCTTCTATGGGAAAATTGGGCCAGTTAAAAAGAAAAAAAAGTGTGTATATCCTTGGGGACAGGATGGGACAAGGGGTCCTTTTAAGTCTTTTGTTGAATGGAGGGTTATCTTTGATTAAGGTAGAAAAAAATGTACAATGAAACACAGATGACTCTGCTGGGCGCGGTGGCTCATGCCTGTAGTCCTAGCACTTTGGGAGACCAAGGCGGGCGGATCACCTGAGGTCAGGAGTTCGAGACCAGCCTGGCCAACATGGAGAAACCTCGCCTCTACTAAAAATACAAAAATTAGCCGGGCGTGGTGGCACATGCCTGTAATCGCAGCTACTCGGGAGGCCGAGGCAGGAGAATCGCTTGAACCCAAGAGGCAGAGATGGCAGTGAGCTGAGATCGAACCACTGCACTCCAGCCTGGGTGACAGAGTGAGACTCCATCTAAAAAAAACAAAACAAAACACAAATGACTCAATCCTCCAAGCATTTACTCACCATGTTCCAGGCAGCTGCTGCTATATAGCGCATCAACTTTTGTCAGACCAAATGATTATGGCCACATCAATCTCAGACAGAGAGCACTTCTTAAAAATAGAGGACACAGCAGGCTGGGTACGGTGGGTCACTTGAGGTTGAGAGTTTGAGACCAGCCTGACCAACTTGGTGAAACCGAGTCTCTACTAAAAATACAAAAATTAGCTGGGCATGGTGGCGGGCACCTGTAATCCCAGCTGTTTGGAGGCAGAGGCAGGAGAATTGCTTGTATCTGGGAGGCAGAGGTTGTAGTGAGCTGAGATGGTGCCACTGCACTCCAGCCTGGGTGACAAAGCGAGACTTGTCTCAAAAGAAAAAAAAAAAAGAGGACATGGCCCCTGGTGACTTGGCTACCAGCTTGGATGCTGAGGAGGGGTGTACAATACCTGCTTGCTTTAGTGTCTTATCTTGAAAGACCGAGAAAATGAAACCATTTTTCATGGGACAATATTATATCCTAAATATATTATTTTTTAATGTTAAAAAGTTAATTGTGTTGCTTCTTTATAGGCATAGATATGGAACCAAGGACTGTTGAGATAAACAGGGTAAGTCAGTCATTTTGCTATATATGTTTTTCTGGTTTGTGTTGGATTTGCATTAAATGTACATTTTCCCCAATACAATTTATTGGATTGTAAGTGTGCTCTTTCAAGTTACTGAGATAAAAATATGGTCTAAATAACATCAATAAATAGACTTAGAAAAGTACAGTAGAGCACAGAGATGACCTCTATGAATTTTTTGGCAAATCTCATCCACTATATTCTGTGCCTGTAAATTTTATTTTTTTTTCAATCTTAGTCTTTTAACCTGTACATGTAAAGTTTTATAAAACAAAAATGGTATCATGTGGCACATACTAAGTGAGTATTTTTTGACAGCATGTGGCATGATTTTTATTGATTTCATAGTACTCCAGCATATGAATGTGCTATAAGTTTCTTTTCGTTTTTTTTTTTTTTTTTTTTTTGAGACAGAGTCTTGCTCTGTCACCCAGGCTGGAGTGCAGTGGCGTGATCTCAGCTCACTGCAAGCTTCGCCTCCCGGGTTCACACCATTCTCCTGCCTCAGTCTCCCGAGTAGCTGGGACTACAGGCACCCACTACTACACCCAGCTAATTTTTTATGTTTTTAGTAGAGACAGGGTTTCACCGTGTTAGCCAGGATGATTTTGATCTCCTGACCTCATGATCTGCCCGCCTCAGCCTCCCAGAGTGCTGGGATTACAGGAGTGAGCCACTGCACCCAGCCAACCATGCTATAAGTTTCTTAACCAGTTTCCTATTATTGAACAATTAGCATATTTCTCGATTTTTGCTATCTTTTATAGTAAAACATCTTTATATTTTTGCCCATATCATGAGTAATTTCCTCAGGATTAATTCCTAGAAATGAAGTTTCGGGGTCAAAAGCCAAGTTTGTTATTAGAGACTTTTATACATGTTGCTAAATTCCGCTTTTGAGAAGATTGTATAAGATGTATTTCAGTTCATAAATTTGTTGAACCCTGATTTTCAGACTCCTCTGTGATGATATCTAATGAAAGTAGACTCTTTTTTTCTTTTTCTTTTTCTTTTTGAGATGGAGTCACTGTGTTGCCCAGGCTGGAATGCAGTGGCGCGATCTCAGCTCCGTGCAACCTCCACCTCCGGGGTTCAAGCAATTTTCGTGCCTCAGTCTCCCAAGTAGCTGAGACTACAGGCATGCACCACCACGCCTGGTTAATTTTTGTATTTTCTGTAGAGGCACAGTTTCTCCATGTTGGCCTGGCTAGTCTCGAACTCCTGCCGTCAAGTGATCCAACCTCCTCAGCCTTCTGAAGTGCTGGGATTATAGGCATGAGCCACCAGCCCCGGCCAAAAGTAGACTTTTATTTTGCTCACTTTGACCTAAATGAGGGGTTCAAGAACAAATAATGACCTTGTTGTAATCATGGTAATCCACTGCAGTAAAGTGATATCCAGCAGAGCTTACTTCTCTAGATTTAATGATACCTCTGTTTGAGAGCATTCTACCATTTATTAGCTGCATTAGTTTGCTAGATCTGCAGTTACAAAACACCCCAGACTGGGTGGCTTAAACAACGGGAATTTATTTTCTCACAGTTCTGAAGGCTAGATCCAAGAGGAAGGTGTCTGCTCGTTTGGTTTTTCCTGAGGCCCCCCTCCTTGGAATGCAGATGTCCGCTTTCTTGCTGTAGCCTCACGTGGCCTTTTTTGTGTGTCACTCATCATCCCTGGTGTCTCTCCTATGTCCTAATCTTTTCTTATAAGGACACCAGTCACATTGGACTGGGGCTCACCCTGGCCTCATTTTAAAGGCCCTATCTCCAAATACAGTCACATTTTGAGGCCCTGGTACTTAGGGCTTCAGCATGTGATTCTTAGGGGGACACAATTCAGCCTGTACATTAGCTGTACAGCTGGGTGTGGTGGCTCATACCTGTAATCCCAGCATTGTGGGAGGCCGAGGTGGGAGGATCACTGAACCCAGTAGTTTGAGACCAGCCTGGGCAATATGGGGAAACTCTGTCTCTACAAATAATTTTTTTTTTAATTAGCCAGGCATGGTGGTACATGCCTGTGGTCTATTTGGGAGGCTGAAGTGGGAGGATCGCTTGAGCTCAGGAGGTTGAGGCTGCAGTGAGCCGTGATCATGCCACGGCACTCCAGCCTGGGCGACAGAGTAAAACCCTATCTCAAAAAAAAGCCATTAGCTCTATAATAGTTAGCAAGTCAACCTCAACCTCAATTTTCGCGTCTGTAGAATGGGAGTGATAACACTAACTTACCTCAAAGGTAAATATTGTTGTGTGGATTAAGTGAGGTAATGAATGTAATATCTTTAGCATAGTACCTAGTGCATCAGGAATGCCTAGGAAGTGGCTCTGTTGTTATTAGCTACAGCTTTGACTAAATCTGCCTTATTTGTTCCCAGTATTTTTCCACCAGAGTAGCAACTCAAATGTTCCTATCATGGGGAAGTTAAATGTACCAACAGTATAGATAATTATGGATAAATTAAGGAAACATCATGATGGATTTAAACAAAGCCAAAAAATTATTGCATACATTTCTCCCCTAAGATTTCAAAAATAATATTATTTTATATTTCCTTAGTCATTTCAGCCACTTGTTTTTACAGGCTTTTGTAATAAAGCCTGCTCCTACCTACCCTGTTCTACCACACGTGATCCAAGCAGAAATTTCTTTCTTTTTTTTTCTGAGAGAGTCTCGCTCTGTTGCCCAGGCTGGAGTGCAGTGGTGCAATGTCGGCTCACTGAAACCTCCACCTCCCAGGTTCAAGTCATTGTCCTCCCTCCGCCTCCCAAGTAATTGGGATTACAGGTGCATGCCACCATGCCCAGCTAATTTTTTGTATTTTCATTAGAGACAGGGTTTCACCATGCTGGCCTGGCTGGTCTCAAACTCCTGACCTCAAGTGATCCACCCACCTCGGCCTCCCAAAGTGCTGGGATTACAGGAATGAGCCACCGCACTCAGCCTCTAAGCTTCTGCTATGCTGGTTTGGGTCTGTCCCACACATACGTAGCCTGAGAGTTCTGTGGGTTCACAAACAGAACTGAGGATTCGTTTTCTTCTGCTTCCTCTACTCTGCTTTTCTTCTCTTTCCCTCTTTTTCCTGATTCTTCTGCCTAGAAGGATGGAATTTCTATCTGAATGTTAGCATTCAGCCTACCTTTCCAGCTCCTTGACTGGGAATCGCCCTCAGGGTAAAGCTGCCAGGAAAAAAAATAAAACTGGGAATTTCCCCTCGCTGCTGTCGTTTCTCCAAGTTTTGACTCTCCACCACACTTTATTTGGTTTCTTTTTGTTTCAGAGGCCCCAGGTAGTTGTTTTTTACATTTTGACTAGACATCTTGATTGTAACCAGCAGGAGCGATATGCTGTCACGTGTCTGTGCTACCATGCCAGAACTGGGACTTGTCATTTGTTCTTTTAGTGATTTTAAAAATATTAACCCTATGATACTAATGTGGGAAAAGACTGGACTAGAGCCAAGTCTCTTCACCAGAGTCCATCTTGGGGAACATTTTCAGCCACATTTTATGTCTCTCTTCAAACTGTTGTCACTACAGTGGGTGTCCTCTCAGATCCTTTGTTTTAACGCAGTCTTTTAAAGCCAAATGTGTTTGTTCACACCCAGAAGAGCATAGTATGTGTGGCAGTTTAATCATAAACACCATATGAGAATATACTTGCCAAGTCTGCATCAGAATTGGCCACTAAACTAAGCAGCTGCATAGGGCGTTGTGTGTGTGTGTGTGTGTGTGTGTGTGTGTGTGTGTGTGTGTGTTTAATTTACTTCTGCTATTGCCTTTTATTGAGCCTTTTCTGTAGGCCATGAGTGTGCCATACCATCTCATTTAATGCTCAGACCAACACTGTCAGGTATGTAGTATTCTTCTCATTTTATATATAGAGATGGAGGCTTTAAGAGGTAGTCAGCCTAAATAACAGAGAGGCTCTCTAAAAGAAAATGGTGTTTATTGAGGAATGGGAATATGCGGGCCATGGTAGACTACGTGCATATTCAGGCAGGTAAGGAAAATAAAAGTTTTTAGAGGACAAAATGAGGAATATATAATTATTTTGAGATAATTATCCTTGGCTACAAAGATTAATAACACGGGTGACACACAGCCCAAGGCTGGACAGGCATTTGCCGGACAAATGCACTTGTAGAAACTTTTTTTTAATGTAAGGTTGTGACGTCCTTCCTGCAGGGTTGTGGTTTTTGCAGTCTTTTGTGATAATTTTTGTTATCAGGCATACAAGCCTGAGAACCCTTTCTTCATAGCCTTTCCTGGCTCTATTGGTAAGGATTTTTTTTTTAACACAAGTGACTCCAATTTGATTCTGACAATTTTCACAAGGTTAAGTAACTTCCCCCAAGACTCCACAACTAATTAAGAGCTAGAGCTGGGGCTGGGCACGGTGGCTCACACCTGTAATCCCAGCACTCTGAGAGACCAAGACGGGTGGATCACCTGAGGTAAGGAGTTCAAGACCAGCCGGGCCAACATGGTGAAGCCCTGTCTCTACTAAAAATACAAAAAATTAGCCAAGCGTGATGGCGTGCACCTGTAATCCTAGCTACTCAGGAGACTGAGGCAGGAAAATTGCTTGAACCTGGGAGGCAGAAGTTGCAGTGACCTGAGATCGTGCCATTGCACTCCAGTCTGGACAACAAGAGCGAAACTTTGTTCAAAAAAAAAAAAAAAAAAAAAGAACTAGAGCTGTCTACTCCGAAGTCTCCACATTTAACTCCTGTGTTATCTTGGCCTCCTACCTCATGGAGGGATTTTGTTCAACAGCTATCTGGGGATAGTCAGTTTGTGGCTCTTTATTAAAAATATAAGCATTATGGGCCGGGCGCGGTGGCTCAAGCCTGTAATCCCAGCACTTTGGGAGGCCAAGACGGGCGGATCATGAGGTCAGGAGATCGAGACCATCCTGGTTAACACGGTGAAACCCCGTCTCTACTAAAAAATACAAAAAACTAGCCGGCCGAGGTGGCGGACGCCTGTAGTCCCAGCTACTCGGGAGGCAGAGGCAGGAGAATGGCGTGAACCCGGGAGGCGGAGCTTGCAGTGAGCTGAGATCCGGCCACTGCACTCCAGCCTGGGTGACAGCGTGAGACTCCGTCTCAAAAAAAAAAAAAAAAAAAAAATATATAATATATATATATATATATATATATATATATAAGCATTATGTTTTCTTTCTTTTTTAGGAGCTCAGTGATGCCCTTGGAATCAGTATTGCTGGAGGAAGAGGAAGTCCCTTAGGAGATATCCCTATATTTATTGCCATGATTCAGGCCAGTGGAGTGGCTGCACGGACACAGAAGCTTAAAGTAAACAAAAGATAACTGGTTGAAGAGCTAACAGCATGTGGTGGGGTGGGAGAGGAAGTTGCAGCCCTGGGCACCTTGTTTAAAACTGGAATTCCAATAGCCATCAGAGACCCAGGCTGAGGGCAAGATGCATTAAAGAAGCTTTATACCTTTAGAAATTCATTAGGTCCCCAGGCACGTAAAAATATTATTATTTGTATCAAAGCTTCTCAATAAAAGAAGAAATTGCAGCCCCTTTGCAAACCCTCCTTTACCCTTTTAAGCACCTCATTTCACCCAAACTCAGCTCTCAACTGAGAGACATTTGACCTTAGAGTCTTCCCTCAATCAAAAGAATCACCATTTTTATGATTTCTCCCCCTTGTTGCCCCTTAATCTTAATTTCAGTAGAAAAATAAAGCAGAAAATATTTGGCTTCCTCATTAGAACTTTATTGAACAGTTAATGTGTACACCTCGCTATTACTGGCAATGGATGTATGAAACACCACCATTACCAGAATACAAAAGTGGCCTACTGTGCTTTTTAATAATCAAATCTGACCCCCTTCTTGTTGCTCTGATTTGTCTGTATTTGGGGAAAGCCAAAAAAATTCCTCATGCTTCTTGAACATGTATACACAGTAGTAACGCAGAATCCTCACAATAGCCACCAATGGGAAATAGGACTTGCAAAGAATTTTAAGCATTCTTCTCAAATTTAATTTTTCTTAATGATAGTGATTTTCTGTCACTTTTGTGCTTCCAGGTTGGGGATCGGATTGTCAGCATTAACGGGCAACCTTTGGATGGGCTGTCTCACGCGGATGTGGTTAATCTGCTGAAGAACGCCTTCGGGCGCATTATCCTGCAGGTATTGCGATCAATGGAGCACACAGCTGTGCGAGGCAGATAAGTGGCATGCAAAAAAGATTGAGCGTCACTGGCAGTAGGCATCGCCACCCAGCAGGGTGCTTGCTGATGTGAATTATGAAGGTTGAAAGCAAGAAATTATTATTTTTATTCAAAAATTCTTTAATGCCACCCATACAGGCAGTGAGCATGATTATATGAAAGCATAACAAGGGGAGAAAAATTACTCTCTGCTTCACATGATAAATCAACACGGCTTTTAGCTTCCAGTGTTCTTTTGTAAATCAGTTTGTAAGGAATAAGAAATGATTTCTTTTCTTATGCCCAAAGACTGTTACTGAACTGCCCAAGTGCTATTTCTTCTTTTCCCCTTAAAGGAAGAGGAAAAATACAATGCTCTTTTTCTTGTAGCATAGATTGCCAACACTGTTAAATTCTCACTGCATAGCAGTCATCAACCAAGGCAGAAAATCAGCTGTGGTCCCCAGCAGTATTGTTCCGAGGCACGAGGAAATATACCAAGATATAAAAGCAAAGTGTGCTGTTAATTACCCCTGCTTATATTTTAGCCCTTCAAATGTCTCTGAGATTGACACCATGCAGTGACTGAGAGGCAGCATAATGGCAGTGAGTTTCATTAATGAGTTCCCCCAGAAATGTATGCTTACCACACTTCTGCAGAGGTAATATAAAATGGTTTATAGGTAGCCAGGCGCGGTGGCCTATACCTGGAATCCTGGCATTTTGGGAGGCTGAGGCAGGTGGATCATATGAGGTCAGGAGTTCAAGAGCAGCCTGGACAACATGGTGAAACCTCGTCTCTATTAAAATACAAAAATTAGCCAAGGGTGGTGATGGGTGCCTGTAATCCCAGCTACTCTGGAGGCTGAGGCAGGAGAATGACTTGAACCCGGGAGAAGGAGGTTGCAGTGAGCCGAGATTACTCCACTGTACTCCAGCCTGGGTAACAGAGTGAGACTGTCTCAAAAATAAAATAAAATAGTTTATAGATAAAAAGAATAAAGCCCACCGTTTACTACCTTAGAGAGAGGGCCAGCCAGCCACTCATCATTCTAGCCTTAAAATAAGAAATTTGGGCTGGGTGCAGTGGCTCACACCTATAGTCCCAGCACTTTGGGAGGCTGAAGCAGGTGGATCACTTGAGGCCAGCAGTTCAAGACCAGCCTAGGTCATAGCAAGACCCCATCTCTAAAAAAAATTAAAATAAAGAAGTTAGCCTGGCGTGGTGGTGTGTGTCTGTAGTCCTAGCTACTCAAGAGACTGAAGTAGGTGGATGGCTTGAGCCTAAGAGTTGGAGGCTACAGTGAGCCATGATTGTGCCACTGCATTCCTGCCTGGGCAGCAGAGTGAGACCCTGGCTCAAAATAAATAAAAAATATATAGGAAGTTCTAATTGAAAAACCATTACATAGCTGGGCACAGTGGCTCACACCTGTAATCCCAACACTTTGGGAGGCCAAGGCAGGAGAATTGCTTGAGCCTGGGATTTTTGAGACCAGCCTGGGCAATGTGGTATGATACCCATCTCTACAAAAAAAATATATAGATAGATATTTAATAATAAAAAATAAAAATTAGAAAAAAAGAAAAACCATTATATTTGGGACAAGCAATTTGTGGTGTTTAATATCTGTGGTCTAAGTCCAAAGTGTCAAAACAGACATTTAAAAAGTAAGTGACTGATGTATACATATGTAACAAACCTGCACGTTGTGCACATGTACCCTAAAACTTAAAGTATAATAATAATGATAATAAAATAAAGTAAAATTTTAAAAAGTAAGTGGCTTTCAGTATGTATGAGGAGTATAATGAAAATCCTGTCAGTTTACTATCACACTGGTCTTTAAGTTAAAATTGTAAAGGAAAAGAAAAGAAAATCCTGTCACTAATTTCAAGGGAGTTTATGTGATAGGCCAAATATTATTAAATTATTTGGGTCCCTGATCGTCTATTGAACACAAATCAAAACAGTGTGTGGACTGGGCATAGAATCTGCTTCCCCTCAACTCCTCATTCTCACTTTCAGTGGAAACCTGCATAATTACCTGCATTCCTTCCTCCACCCTACAAATCTTTGCTTTCTGAAATGGGTGGCTGTGCTTGCTCATCCTTCGCGTTATGCTGACCCCTAGAGGCAGTACGGTGCAGCTCTTCAGTGTGGAGCCCAGGACCTTGAATTACAAAGACCTTACGAGGAGCCTACTTCAAATGTAACTGACCAGAAAAAAAGGCTCTCCCTTAGCAAAATCTTGTATTGATATTTGCACATATTGATATAATTTGTTCAGCTCTGTCTTCCTACAAATAAATAAGAAGACACAATTAGCCGGGTGTGGTAGCACATGCTTGTAATCCCAGCTACTCAGGAGGCTGAGGCAGGAGAATCGCTTGAACCCGGAAGGCAGAGGTTGCAGTGAGCCAAGATCACCCCATTGCACCCCAGCATGGGCAACAAGAGTCAGACTCCGTCTCAAAAAAAAAAGCACATAGAAACTAGCTGCTCGGAGGCTGAGGCAGGAAGATCACTTGAGCAGAAGAGTTTGAGGCTGCAGTGAGCTATGATCATAGCACCGCACTCAGCACTGCACTCATAGTCACTCTGTCGCCCAGCTCTAAATAAGTAAATAATAACATTATGTAACTATAATGTCATAATAATAAAAACCAATATAACCAAACATTAGTATGAATGAATTATTATTATTTTATTTTTTTGAGACGGAGTCTCGCTCTGTTGTCCAGGCTGGCGTACAGTGCAACCTCCATCTCCCGGGTTCAAGCAAGTCTCCTGCCTCAGCCTCCCAAGTAGCTGGGACTACAGGCATGCACCACCATGCCCGGCTAATTTTGTATTTTCAGTAGAGATGGGATTTTACCATGCTGGCCAGGCTGGTCTCAAACTCCTGACCTCAAATGATCTGCCTGCCTTGTCCTCCCAAAGTGCTGGAATTACAGGCATGAGCCACCACGCCTGGCTGCATGAATTATTAGTAGCATGGGGATTTGTGGTGTTTTGGTAGAAGGAAAATGTGAGTTAAATCTTTATCTTCCACAATAAGAAGTAATTAGATATCAAAAATTGTAAAATCAAGAAGTAGAAGTAAAACTGTTATTTAAGAATATGGAAGCACAGCCTGGCCAACATAGAGAAATCTTGTCTCTACTAAAAATACAAAAAAGTAGCCGGTCGTGGTGGTACACCTCTGTAATCCTGGCTACTCAGGAGGCTGAGGCGGGAGAATTGCTTGAACCCCGGGGTAGAGGTTGTAGTGAGCCGAGATCTCGCCACTGCATTCTGGCCTGGGCAACGTGAACATGGAAGCAAATACTAGGAGAAACAGTTGAAAGTAGTTGCTTTTAGGGAGTAAGAATCTGTAATGGGGGTAAAGGAGCAAGGACTCTTTCATTAAATACTATAGAATCATTTTGACTTTTAAAATTATATAAATGGGCCAGGCGCAGTGGCTCACACCCATAATCCCAGCACTTTGGGAGGTCGAGGCTGGCAGAGCGCTTGAGCCCAGAAGTTTGAGACCAGCTTGGGCAACATGGTGAGACCCCATCTCTGCAAAAAAAAATACAAAAATTAGTCATGCATAGTGGCATGCACTTGTAGTCCCAGCTACTGGCGAGGCTGGGGTGGGAGGACTGCTTGAAACCGGGGGGCAGAGGTTGCAGTGAGCCAAGATCGTGCCTCCAGCCTGGATGACAGAGGGAGACCCTGTCTCAAAATTAAAAAAAAAAAAAAAAATTACATAAATGAATAGATGTGATTTTTTTTTTAATTGAGATAAAAAGTTGTTGGAAAGTATTAGAACTACAGAGGATTGAGTAGATTTTTCAAACATAGGAAACAAGTAGAACTTAAAAATAATGTAACAGTTAAGTGGAAGAGTTTGGCTAGCTAAATTTTCATCCCTTAGAGTACGGAATCAGTGGACACCAAGATAGTACATTTCAAAATAGGCATATAAGAATATTATTTAGCTTATTCTTTAGAATTAAAAAGAGAAAAGTTCAGTGTGCTTCTAGGGAGGGCAAGTGTTGAATTTTTTTTATCATGTACTGTACTATTTAATTTTTTATTATGTACACACAAAGAAATATTTAGAAAAAAAAAAAGAATATGGACAGGTATGGTAGCTCATGCCTGTAATCCCAGCACTTTGGGAGGCCAAGGCAGGTGGATCACTTGAGGTCAGGAGTTTGAGACCAGCCTGGCCAACATGGTGAAATCCCATCTCTACTGAAAATACAAAAATTAGCCGGGCATGGTGGTGGGTGCCTGTGGTCCCAGCTGCTTGGGAGGCTGAGGCAGGAGAATCGCTTGAACCCAGGAGGTGGAGGTTCAGTGGAGCTGAGATTGTGCCACTGCAGTCCAGCCTGGGCTTCAGAGTGCAACTCTGTCTCAAAAAAAAAAAAAAAGAAAGAAATGCAAATTCTTGAATCCCACGCCATTCCTGCAAAATCAGAAATGCTGGGGGAGCCCTCCAGGTGTTTCTGGAGCGTGCTAAAGTTTGAGAAGCACCATTCTACTCATTCACCATTCTGCACTATTCTACAGTGGCATGAGCCACTGTGCCCAGCCAGTTTTGCATTTCTTCTAACAAGCTCCTAGGTATGGGTGATGCTGCTAATTCAGATCCCATGCCTTAGACCCAGTGGAGTAGAGCATTATTTAGGGATGAATATAGGTCTCCCCACATTATTCTCTTCATCTGAAATACCCTTCTCACCCTACTCTCGTCTTTTTTTTTTTTTTTTTTTTTTTTTTTAGAGAGAGACAAGGTCTCGTTATATTGCCCATGCTGGCCTCTAACTCCTAGGCTCAAGAGATTGTCCCACCTCAGCCTTCCAAAATGCTGGGATTACAGGCATGAGCCATCACAGCCAGCCCTCTCTTCTTTTCTTTTTTTTTTGAGATGGAGTTTTGCTCTCGTTGCCCAGGCTAGAGTGCAAAGGCGTGATCTTGGCTCACTGCAACTTCCACCTCCCAGGTTCAAGCGATTCTCCTGCCTTAGCCTCCCGAGTAGCTGGGATTACAGGCGTGTGCCACCGTGCCTGGCTAATTTTGTATTCTTAGAAGAGAAGGTCTTGAACTCCAGACCTTAGGTGATCCGCCCACCTCGGCCTCCCAAAGTACTGGGATTACTGGTGTGATCCACCACGCCCAGCCTCTTTTCTTTATAAATTTTGGAAAATCCTTTGTTTAGAAACTCTCTATCCAAGAATAGGGAGTGCCTGGGTGTTGATGTCCTTCCAGACCATTGTTCTCCAAAGCCGGAGGAATCTGTGTCTGTGCCTCGGGCGCAGGGCCTCGCCCAGAGCAGATACCTCATCAGTGCTGCTCACATGGAATTGCTGAGTCATTCCAATCAAGCTGAAGGACATGAACTAATAGGGAACAAATCAGCACAGTTACCAATTTAGTCCAGAAAAATTCAAGTAGGGGAGGAAGATGGATGGCTTACCCAGGGTTGGGAATGGAAAAGGTGTGTCATTGAGGGTGCAGAGCAGGCATGTCGTGGCCTGTGTGAGCATCATTAAAGGAATGATCTGTGATTAGGTCTTTACCTTAGTTGCATAATAAAATCACTGATTTTAATACCTGTTCCTAGGCCCCACCCCAGACATTCAGATATAATTTTTCTGGGATATGGCATGGACATCAGAGGATTTTAAAATTTCTTGGTTGATTCTAACATGCAGCCAGGGGTAAGAAAAGTAGTCTACAAGGTTTGCAAATAAAAAGTCAACTAATGCTTAAGCCAGGTGCGGTGGCTCACGCCTGTAATCCCAGCACTTTGGGAGGCTGAGGTAGGTAGATCGCTTCAGGTCAGGAGTTCAAGACCAGCCTGGCCAAGGTGGTGAAACCCCCTCTCTACTAAAAATACAAAAATAGGCTTATTTTTTCCCAGCTGCTCAGGAGGCTGAGGCAGGAGAATCACTTGAACTTGGGAGGCAGAGGTTGCAGTGAGCTGAGATCGTGCACTGCGCTCCATCCTGGGCGACAGAGCGAGACTCTGTCTCAAAAAAAAAAAAAAAAAATCCAAATTAATGCCATGAAGACAGTGATAAACTGCAGGAAAAGGACAAAGACCTAAGGTTTGAAAGTTGAAGACCTAGCCCAAGTTAGGTAGGAGAGGTAGGCTGTGGTGTCAGAAAGTTGTGAGTTTGAATCCTTTTACTAAAGTCTAACCTATTCCTCTAAAACAGGGACTGTGGAGCTCCTTTCTTAACAAGGTTGCTCTGAGGATTAAATGAGGTGAGATGTAATGTGTCTAATAAATACAGTATGTTGCAAATGGTAAATACTAAGTGGCATCTTATTACTTTCATTGTAATAACATAGGCTTGAAGTTAGAGGATACTAAAATTCCTTTATAAAATCCTGAAAGTGGAGTGGTTTTCCAGGTGGCATTTGAGGTGTGTGCCACTAGGTGGCGATGTGGCTGGAAGTCAGTTTGCCCTTTTCGAATTCTACTCCAAATGCTTCACGCTTCAGACCTAAGATTTTTGTTGTTGTTGTTGTTGAGACAGAGTCTCGCTTTGTCGCCCAGACTGGAGTGCAGTGGCCGGATCTCAGCTCACTGCAAGCTCCGCCTCCCGGGTTCACGCCATTCTCCTGCTTCAGCCTCCCGAGTAGCTGGGACTACAGACGCCCGCCACCTCGCCCGGCTAGGTTTTTGTATTTTTTAGTAGAGACGGGGTTTCACCGTGTTAGCCAGGATGGTCTCGATCTCCTGACCTTGTGATCCGCCCGTCTCGGCCTCCCAAAGTGCTGGGATTACAGGCTTGAGCCACCGCGCCAGGCCCTTTTTTTTTTTTTTTTTTTTTTTTGAGACGGAGTCTCGCTCTGTCGCCCAGCCCAGGCTGGAGTGCAGTGGCGCGATCTCGGCTCACTGCAAGCTCCGCCTCCCGAGTTCACGCCATTCTCCTGCCTCAGCCTCCCGAGTAGCTGGGACTACAGGCGCCCACAACCGCGCCCGGCTAATTTTTTGTATTTTTAGTAGAGACGGGGTTTCACCGTGGTCTCGATCTCCTGACCTTGTGATCCGCCCGCCTCGGCCTCCCAAAGTGCTGGGATTACAGGCGTGAGCCACCGCGCCCGGCCTTTTTAAGACGGAGTTTTGCGCTTGTTAGACTGGAATGCAATGGTGCGATCTCGGCTCACTGCAACCTCTGCCTCCTGGGTTCAAGCGATTCTCCTGCCTCAGCCTCCTGAGTAGCTGGGTGTGGTGCATGCCGCCACACCCGGCTAATTTTGTGTTTTTAGGAGAGGTGGGGTTTCTCCATGTTGGTCAGGCTGGTCTTGAACTCCTGACCTCAAGTGATCCACCCACCTCAGCCTCCCAAAGGCTGGGATTACAGGTGTGAGCCACCACGCCCGGCCCGATCTTTAGGTTTTTAACAGACACATAAAAATCAATATATTCTGGTGTCACTAAAATCAGGGTCACTAGATTCTAGACAAAAACTTTAAGCAGCTGTGCTTTCTATTTCAGTAAGTTATACCAAAGGCCAGGCATGGGATTTTCTTGTGTGTGTGTGTTTTCTGTAATGTGTCCCCATCTTAAGATGCCAACTTTCTCAGGGATCACCTTAACTTTACAGCTTTCCTGTTTGTTTTCAACATGTGTGCACCCATAGGTTGAGGGTCCATCTGCGTACTGTAAGTGCTAAGGATTTTTATGTTTTGCTGTGTGTGTGTGTGTGTGTGTGTGTGTGTGTGTGTTTTTTTTTTTTTTTTGAGACAGGGTCTCACTTTGTCCCCCAGGCTGGAGTGCAGTGGCGCAATCATGGCTCATAGCAGCCTTGATCTGCCAGGCCTCCCACCTCGGCTTCCCAAAGTGCTAGGATTACAGGCATGAGCCACCACACCCAGCCAGTGCTAAATTTCACATTTGGTACTGAAAGATTTGGGTCCTAAATAAGTCTAAGGGCTAATTTTTTTTTTCTGGAATCTTTAGGAAAGTTCTAAGCAAGGAGCTCAAGCTTTTATGCATTGTAATATGTTCCTTATCTGGAAATTATTGTGACTTCTCAATTCTCCAAAACATAATACCTAAACCTGTTTTTAAAGAAAGGTACTCAACCTAGGTCCATGCAGTAAAGACTTCTACTTTATTATTCATTTAGAAAGCTTAATAAATATACAATATTTCACTGTAGAACATACAGTTGTAATGAAGTTTAATATTCCTTTTACCCTAAGTTATTAAATGCAACATGGAGGCAAAGCACAAGAGAGTACATGAGAATAAATATCTTCTTAAAGGAAAACAGTGGGGAAGGTGGCACAAATTAAGGAAATTCACATCAAAGGGAGAACTCTGTTGAAGAAACAGTGAGGCAGAAACCACTGGCAGAAGGAAATATGGAATGAGTTGTGAGTGCCGTTGGAGGGGGGAACACAGAGGGAGTGGGGACAGCAGCCTGAGGGGGAAATGCCTCCGGAGGGGGGAACACAGAGTGATGGGGGACAGCAACCTGAGGGGGAAATGCCTCCAGCGGGGGGAACACAGAGTGAGGGGGGACAGCAGCCTGAGGGGGAAATGCCTCCGGAGGGGGGAACACAGAGTGAGGGGGGACAGCAGCCTGAGGGGGAAATGCCTCCGGAGGGGGGAACACAGAGTGAGGGGGGACAGAGGCCTGAGGGGGAAATGCCTCCGGAGGGGGGGAACACAGGGTGAGGGGGGACAGCAGACTGAGGGGGAAATGCCTCCGGAGGGGGGAACACAGAGTGAGGGGGGACAGCAGCCTGAGGGGGAAATGCCTCCGGAGGGGGGAATACAGAGTGAGGGGGGACAGAGGCCTGAGGGGGAGATGCCTCCGGAGGGGGGAACACAGAGTGAGGGGGGACAGCGGACTGAGGGGGAAATGCCTCCGGAGGGGGGAACACAGAGTGAGGGGGGACAGAGGCCTGAGGGGGAGATGCCTCCGGAGGGGGGAACACAGAGTGAGGGGGGACAGAGGCCTGAGGGGGAAATGCCTCTGGAGGAGGGAACATAGAATGAGTGAGGATAGCAGTTTGAGAGGGGAACACAGATTGAGAGGGAAGCAGGCTTGTCGGTTCTTCCACAAATGCAGATGTCTCTGACTGTTCCTCAGGCACAGAGGACAAGGCTGCGGCCTCCCCATCCTCTGGCGGGAGGATTTCTTCCTGCTGCTTCTTCAGGCCAGTGGCCTCCCTCGCCTCAGGTGGGGGGATCTTCTCCTTCTCTTCCTCCCGGTCCATAGTCTCCTCCTCCCGGTCCATAGTCTCCTCCTCAGGTGGGGGAATTTTCTCCACCTCTTCCTTCAGGTCCACAGTCTCCTCTTCCTCAGATGAGATTTTCTCTACCTCTTTCTTCAGGTCTGTGGCCTCCCCCTCTTTGGGTTGGGAGAGTTCCTTCTCTTCCTTCAGATCAGGGGTCTCCTCCACCTCAGGTCGGCAATTACTAAATATTTGATAATAAGAGTTGGGGAGGATGAGGGGAAACCAAGTAGTTCATTAAATGCCTAGTGAGACTTTAAGTGAACACAACCATTTGGCAACTTAGGAAGTTCTCACTTTAATGGTAATGCATACCCATCACCAGCAATTCCAGATCTAGTTACCTGCCTTAAACAACCACTCAAGATGTCTACAGCAGCACTGTGCCTAACAAGAAGGAGCATAAGTTTTCTGTTTATTTGTTTGTTTGTTTGTTTGTTTGAGACGGAGTCTCACTCTGTCACCCAGGCTGGAGTGCAGTGGCGCAATCTCAGTTCACTGCAACCTCCACCTCCTGGGTTCAAGCGATTCTCCTGCCTCAGCCTCCCTGGTAGCTGGGATTACAGGCACCCACCACCACGCCCGGCTAATTTTTGTATTTTTAGTAGAGACGGGGTTTCTCCATGTTGGCCAGGCTCATCACAAACTCCTGACCTCGGGTGATCCACCACCTCAGCCTCCCAAAGTGCTGGGATTACAGATGTGAGCCACTGCACCCAGCCAAGAAGCAGCATAAGTTTAAAGGACCTGCAGGCATAAATTTAACCCACCTCCCCCGTGTTGGGGGACCAGGGCACCAGCCACATTTCCAGGCCTCTGGGTCCAGCGGGACATGAGAGAAAAGTTTACTGATCTGAGTAATGCAAAATGCAGCACCACAGCTGCAGATCTTAGGACCGGCGCTGGCCCCACCCAGGTGAAAGGACTCCGCATACTACAGCTCTGAAGCACATTCAGGCTACAGAGACCTTAATGCCTATTGTCCAGTTAAGGACCTCACAGTCCCTGTACCTTCCCCAGAAGGAATCCCTTTCCTTCCTGTCTCCTCTCTCCACTCTGACCTGCATATGTTCACATCTGCCTCCCATACTAGATGATACTGGCTGCAAGCTCACTGGAGGGCAGGCAACTTGTACTCCCCCTGGGTTTCCTCTGCCCCCATCTCTATTCTCGGAACCTTTCGCAGAAGTTTACACCCAGGAGTGTAAGATTTACTTTTAAAAAAGAGCAAACTGGCCAGGCGCTGTGGCTCACACCCGTAATCCCAGTACTTTGGGGAGGCCGAGGCACGGATCACCTGAGGTCAGGAGTTCAAGACCAGCCTGGCCAAGATGGTGAAACCCCCGTCTCTACTAAAAATACGAAAATTAGCCGGGCATGGTGGCGGGCGCCTGTAGTCCCAGCTACTTCAGTGACTGAGGCAGAGAATTGCTTGAATCCGAGAGGCAGAGGCTGCAGTGAGCCGAGATCACACCACTGCACTCCAGCCTGGACAACACAGTGAGACTCCATCTCAAAAAAAAAAGAGCAAACTTCACATTAGCCTCTTTGCCTTCCCCAAAGCACACAAACATCTCCCAGCCTTACCTCCGTGTTGTTCAGTCAGTCCCTGATGTTGATGGTGGAAGAGCTCTCCAGTGGCGGGGCTGAGCCAGCTCACAGACCATATCTCAAAGTTGAACTTATATGAACTCAAAGCTGAACACACCCTTTGGAGATCAGATTATCCCCTTTCACAAGTCAAAGCACCAGGAAGGTTTAACTCTGCTGCCTATCAAGTTACTTGTCAATCATCTCTTAAGACAGAAGGGCTTGATGGGGATTTCTTAGAGCTGTAAAGTCTAAAGTCATTCTTTTTTTTTTTTTTTTTTTTTTGAGACAGGGTTTCACTCTGTTGCCCAGGCTGGAATCCAGTGGCACAATCATGGCTCGTGTAGCCTCAACCTCCCGGGCTCGGGTGATCATCCCATCTCAGCCTCCCGGGTAGCTGGGGCTACAGTCATGCACCACCATGCCCAGCTAATTTTTGTATGTTTTGTAGAGTCAGCGTCTCACCATGTTGCTCAGGGTGGTCTCGAACTCCTGGGCTCATGTGATCTGCCTGCCTGGGCCTCCCAAAGTGTTAGGATTACAGGCATGAGCCACCTTGCTCAGCCTAAAGTCATTCTTAAGGTGACATATGTGTGCTCTCCTTGTCTTCCTGCAAAAGACCAAGCTGTCAGTGAAATTCCTTCACATTTCTCATTCAGCCCCTTGGATTCCACTTCTACAAAATAGGCAGAAGCCTGGACGACCCCAAGTGTCCTGGGTGGGTCTCTAAGATTCAGTATTATCAGTTTTTTTCATTTCAGGGTGAAGGAGTGAGCAAAAGGACTTCAGGTTTTAGAAGGATGTGAGTTTTTCCATAAGACGATGCTATAGAAGTGTTTTTCTACTTTGCAGCTAGACTTTTTAAAAATTGATTTTTGGCCAAGCACGGTGGCTCACGCCAGTAATCCCAGCACTTTGGGAGGCTGAGGCAGGCGGATTACTTGAGGTCAGGAGTTTGAGACCAGCCTGGCCAACATGGTGAAACCCGGTCTCTACTAAAAATGCAAAAATTAGCTGGGCGTGGTGGCACGTGACTGTAATCCCAGCTACTGGGGAGGCTGAGGCACGAGAATCGCTTGAACCTGGGAGGCAGAGGTTGCAGTAAGGTGCATGAGGTCATGTCACTGCACTCCAGCCTAGGCAACAGAGCGAGACACCATCTCAAAAACAAAAAAAAATTGATTTTCACCCAAATAAAACTATGACTTTGGTTTTACCATTTGTATGGCAGATTTCATGGACTCTTGAAAGGATCATCTCTTTCTAAAAGGCAATGAGCTGGCCTCAGTGGCTCACGCCTGTATTCCCAGCTACAAAGAAGGCTGAAGTGGGAGGATCACTTGAACCTAGGAGTTAAAGGCTGCAGTGAGCTATGATTGCACCACTGCACTCCACCCTGGGTGACAGAGCAAGACCCCATCTCTAAAAATAAAAAAAAAGCTAGAGAGCTCTCTTCCTAGAAAGCTAGGAAGGTTTCTAGGAAGTGGGGGTGAGGTAGTGGGTGTGTTATGCCTCCCACACCTCAGGCTGTCTCCTTGCAGTACCTTGGATAGTGAAGTACCCCCTGGTGCCAAGCGCATGCCATCATGATTGTCTGCTCTATTTGCATCTTCTTGTCCCACTGTCCCTCTGCCCCTCCCCTTCCCATGCTCCAAAAATGGCCTATAAACTCTGTTGCCTCACACAAGGTGATGTGCCTCACACCACAGACAATTCTAGATTTGGATTTAAATCCTGGCTTTACCCCTTATCACCTGTGTGACTTAGCCTCCCTTCTTCAGGTTCCTCATCTGTAATATGGGACTAATAGCAGCACCTACCTCTCTAGGGACTCAGAAGGATGCTTAAAGACATACATAATGCAGCAGCACCACGGCTGAATGTAAAATGAGCATAGCCGGGCGTGGTGGCTCACGCCTGTAATCCCAGCACTTTGGGAGGCTGAGATGGCCAGATCACTTGAGGCCAGGAGTTCAAGACCAGCCTGGGCAACATGGTAAACCCCATCTGTACTAAAAATACAAAAATTGGCCAGGCGTGGTGGCATGCACCCGTAATCCCAGCTACTCCAGAGGCTGAGGCACAAGAATTGCTTGAACCTGGGAGGTGGAGGTTACAGTGAGGTGAGATTGTGCCACTGCACTCCAGCCTGGGCAACAGAGTGAGACTCTGTCTCAAAAATAAACAAATACGATGACTCATGCCTGTAATCCCAGCACTTTGGGAGGCTAAGGGAGGTGGATCGCCTGAGGTCAGGAGTTTGAGACCAGGCTAGCCAACATGGTGAAGCCTACTAAAAATACAAGCCTACTAAAAATACAAAAAAGTAGTGTCTCTACTAAAAATACAAAAAAATTAGCTGGGCGTGGTGACACACACCTGTAATACCAGCTACTTGGGAGGCTGAGGCAAGAGAATTGCTTGAACCCTGGAGGCAGAGGTTTCAGTGAGCCGAGATCGTGCCATTGCACTGCAGTCTGGGCAACAGAGCAAGACTCTGTCTCAAAAATAATTAATTAAATAAACAAATTAAAATAAAATGAGCATAAAGTAAGTACTCATTTTATATTCAGCCATGGTGATGCTGCGTTATGTTGAACAAATGAGCAAGTAAAGGAAGGAGCAGACTGCTGTCACATCTTGGCATTTGACGATACCTTAGAAAAAACACTATTTTAGTGACTTTCTTCCTCAGCCACATATGGAGTCTGTTTCATGGTCAGCTGTCAACAGTACACGTGTAACTTCCCACAAAGCATAGGCCTCCCCTCCACTGCATCCTGAATTGGTTAATTTCAAGCCTCTATCTGAATGCTTGTTTCACTGAGGTGCTCATGTCCTAGCAAACTGTGCCATTCCATTCCATAACTGCCTTAATTGTTACTTTTTTTTTTCTCCTTTAAGAACCCAATACCTATCTCCTTGTAACCTCCATCAGTCTCACCCTGCTCTGTGGAAATTCAGAAAATTGAATCCCATAATCCCTATTCCTTATGACAGTTTTAGGTTCATTCATTCACTCCACAATTATTAAGCAATTGTTATGTGCTAGACACATTAGCATTGTGCCGAGGAGAAGCAGTCGTGATCCTCATGGATCCTGTGATTGGGTGGGAAAGACAGTCAACATGCACATAGATACTAATCACCATAATTTGTGAGAAATACTTGGAGAGTGCTATGGAGAGGAAAACAGGAGAAATTAAACACGGATGGTCAAAGCAGGCTTGTAGAAGGGAAGTGACATTTAAGCTGATGCCAGGCACGCTGGTTTGGGGGATGGGGGGAATTCCCTGCCCGCAGAGGGAACTGTGGAATGTGGGGTGGAGTGGAGAGAGACATGGGATTAGAGGAGTAGGCTATGGAGGGAACTTTATATGCATAATTAGAGAGTCTGAATTTTATTCCAAGTCCAAAGGGAAACCACTACAAGGTTTTAAGCAGGGGAGTGCCGATACCCATTTTATATTTGAAAAGGTAATTGGCGGCCGGGCGCGGTGGCTCACGCCTATAATCCCAGCACTTTGGGAGGCCGAGGCGGGCGGATCACAAGGTCAGGAGATCGAGACCACGGTGAAACCCCGTCTCTACTAAAAATACAAAAAATTAGCCGGGCGCGGTTGTGGGCGCCTGTAGTCCCAGCTACTCGGGAGGCTGAGGCAGGAGAATGGCGTGAACCCGGGAGGCGGAGCTTGCAGTGAGCCAAGATCGCGCCACTGCACTCCAGCCTGGGAGACAGAGCGAGACTCCGTCTCAAAAAAAAAAAAAAAAGAAAAGGTAATTGGCTACCGTGTGGGCGTGAGGTGAGACAAAGGTGAATGGGGATTCCAGTAACAGGCACTTGATGATGGACTGAATTAGGATGGTCACCTGTAGATGGAAAGTAAACAGTTTTGAGAAGGATTTTGGAGGTAGAATCCAGGGGACTTGATGGATTACATACGGCAAGCAGGAGTGGAGAGCTCAGATATTCAGAGAGCAATCAGCTATGTGGCTGGCATCCTAGCATCCTTTCCAGTTAGATAGGCACCAGCCAGCACACTAGTATTTTCACTACTTCACCTTGTAGATTTCTAACTGGGAAGCTGGAGGTGCCATTTACTAAAATGAGGAAAACTAGAAGAAAAGTGAATTGAAGGAAATGAATTGTTGGATCAAAAGTTTGGGTATTGTGTTAATTTTGATGCGTCTCTGAGATATTAAAATGCAGATGTCAAGTTGGCAATTGGATATCACAGACTAAGCTGGGATTTTTTTTATTTATTTATTTATTTTTTGAGACAGAGTCTTGCTCTGTCATCCAGGCTGAAGTGCCATGGCGTGATCTCAGCTCACTGCAACCTATGCCTCCTGGGTTCAAGCAGCTCTCCTGCCTCAGCCTCCCAAGTAGCTGGGATTACAGGCACCCGCCACCACACCCAGCTGATTTTTTTTATTTTTAGTAGAGACCAGGTTTCACCACGTTGGCCAGGCTGGTCTTGAACTCTTTACCTCAGGTGATCCAGCCCGCTCTGCCTCCCAAAGTGCTGAGATTACAGGCGTGAGCCACCACGCCTGGCCTAAGCTGGGATTGTGAGCACGTTGTTGGAATGTAAAGCTATGGGAATGTACATGCTGTCACTTGAGCCTGAGTGTGCAAGGGGACAATGGGCCCAGGACTGCATCATAAGAGATGAATGGAAGAAGAGCAAAGAGATGGAGAAACAGGCCCCCACAGAAGGAAAGCCAGAAGAATGTGGGTCATGGAAGTTTGGGTAGGAGATGGGGATGGAAACTGGAGAGGGGTAGGTTTATAAAGATGGTAGACTCCAAAAGTAGGGAGGATGAAAGAGTTCATGGACAAGTTAACCCTTCCAGTACACTTGCTGTGGAAGAGAGCAGAACTTGGGGGCAGGGAGAAATCTGTCGTTTCCTCCTTTAATCTTTCATCCTAAATATTTCCCAATTCATTCCGTCATTCTTCATACACTGGTATTTCCAGAAGATTCTGTAACTTGGACGTAGCACTGTTTTCCCCAGAATAGGATGCTTCACCCAAAATGTGTTCTGGGGCAGGCCTGTTGCCTTTCTTTTTCTGCTCTACTTAAGAGATGAAGCTTAATTTAGCAGTTTAGGCAGCCATGCCCTCTGTTGGCCTTTTCTGAAACTGCAATCAAGTCGAGCTTTGCAGTGCTGGCAGGCCAAGTTCCCTCTGTATTTGTGCAGTGAGAATTATAACCTAGAAGCAGGGGTAACAAGGAGCTCTTGAGAAAGTATCTCTGGTAACTAGTTGAGGTGGAAGACAACTCCAGGATAAGGCGGCAAAGCAGACTTTTATGATTCCCATTTAATAGATGAGGAAGCTGAAACTCAGATCCGGCATTGATAAGTGGCTGACACTGAACTCCGGAACTCCATCCTGAGTCCTGTTGTGGACTCCCAGAGCTATACTGTATTTCTTCTAAATGCTTTAGAATGTTATTTGCAAAAAAAAAAAGAAAGTTATTTGGAGAATGCAAATATAAAGTGAGTGTTTAAATGCCATTATTCTACTATACGTTTGTTTTTGTGTGCGTTTGTGGGTTTCTTTGGTTATTTTTATTATTTTCTTTTTTGAGACAGAGTTTTACTCTGGAGTGTGGTGATATGATCTCTGCTCATTGCAACCTCTGCCTTCCGAGTAGCTGGGACTCCAGGCGTGTGCCACCACACCGGCTAATGTTTTTTGTATTTTTAGTAGAGACAGAGTTTTGTCATGTTACCCAGGCTGGTCTTGAACTCCTGAGCTCGAGTGATCCGCCCACCTCGGCTTCCAAAAGTGCTGGGATTACAGGTGCAAGCCACAGTACACAGCCTATTCTACTATACCTTTGTTCAGGACTATCTAAGAGGCAAATCTCAGGGAGTCAGAGATATTCATCCATTCTTTCATTCACCAGTTATTTACTGAGCACCTGCTCTGTGCTAGGCACTCTTCTATGTGATGGGGAATACAGGAGTGAACAAAGCAGACAAACTTCCTGCCCTCACATTCTAATATGAAGCGATAGACAATAAATAAGATAAACAAGGTAAGATGTATGCAGTTCATTAGATAGTGATGGTGGTAAGAAGGAAACAGGCCAGGTGGGGTGGCTCACGCCTGTAATCCTCCCTACTTTTGGAGCCAAGGTGGGAGGATTACTTGAGCCCAGGAGTTTAAGACCAGCCTGAGCAACACAGTGAGACACTGTTGCTACAAAAACTAAAAAGTTAGCTGGGCATGGTGGTGCATGCCGGTAGTCCAGCTACTTGGAGGATGAGGTGGGAGGATCTCTTGAGCCCAGGAGGTCGAGGCTGCAGTGAGCTGAGATCATACCACTGGACTCCAGCCTGGGCGACAGCGAGTCCCTGTCTCAAAAAATAAAAGGCCAGGCGTGGTGGCTCATGCCTGTAATCTCAGCACTTTGTGAGGCCAAGACGGGCAGATCACTTGAGGTCAGGAGTTCAAGACCAGCCTAGCCAACATGGTGAAACCCCGTCTCTACTAAAAATACAAAAAAATTAGCCAGGCATGGTGGCCTGTGCCTATAATCCCAGCTACTTGGGAGGCTGAGGCACGAGAATTGCTTGAACTCGGGAGGCAGAGGCTACAGTGAGCCAAGATCATGCCACTGCACTCCAGCCTGGGTGACAGAGTGAGACTCTGTCTCAAAAATAAAATAAATAAATAAATAAATGAAATAAATAAATATTTAGAAGGAACCAGGAAGCAGGGAAGGGGAACATGAAACATGGAGCTGGGATGTTGGCGTGGAAAGGTTAGTTACAGTGACCAGGGAAGGTGGCTCAAAGGCCTAAGAGTAGGGAAGAAGCCAGCCACACAGATGCCAAATACAGAATGTGCCAGGCAGAAGGCACAGCGGTTCAAGTGCTGAGGTGGGGATGTGTCTGGCACGTGAGAGAAACAGCGAGGAGGCCGGCACAAAGGGCAGAGAGAATAGCGAGGAGAATGTTAGGGGAGAGGCAGAGATGTCACAGGGCACATCACTGCAGATGACCCTAGAGGTCATAAGAGGGACTTCAGTGGTGGTCCAAGAGAGTCGGCTTTCTTTGGACAGTTTTAAGCAAAATATTGGAATAATCTGCTCCATTGTAACAGAAACATCCTAGCCGCTATGGATGGAGGGGCTGAAGCGAGGAGACCAGTGAGAAGGCTAGAAATGGTTTCATAGAAAAACCAAGAGAATTTTGCCGGCCATGGTGGCTCACGCCTGTAATCCCTGCACTTTGGGAGGCTGAGGCGGGCGGATCACCTCAGGTCAGAAGTTCGAGACCAGTCTGACCAACATGAAGAAACCCTGTCTCTACTAAAATACAAAACAATTAACTGTGCGTGGTGGTGCATGCCTGTAATCCCAGCTACCGGGAGGCTGAGGCAAGAGAATCGCTTGAACCCAGGAGGCAGAGGTTGTGGTGAGCCGAGATCGCGCCATTGCACTCCAGCCTGGGCAACAAGAGTGAAACTCCGTCTCAAAAAAATAAAAATAATAAAAAAATTTTAAAGAAAGAAAAACCAATAGAATTTCATGAGGATGGAATGTGGGTTGTGAGAGACAGAGATGAGCCAAGGATGACACCATCCTTGAAACTGGAAACATCAAGTTGCAGTTGCCCAAGATGAAGAAGGCTCCAGGAGCAAAGGTTGCAGGGAGCAAAGGCTCCATTTTAGACATGTTAGCTTTGAGATTCCTGGAGATGTCCCATAGATATCTATGGACCCAGTGACAACTAGATCCATATATCCAGTCACCAACTGGATATATGGATCTGGTGTTAGGTAAGCATTGGAGCTAGAGATACAGATTCAGGGATTATCATCACTTAAATGGTATTTACATTCATGAGATGGATGGAATGGGATATGGGATGGGATGGAATGGGAGACAATGGGATGGGATAATATGTTTAATGGAAAAGATAAGAAGCTCAAGGACTAAGCCCTGTGGCCCTCAGTTAGAGGTTTGAATGATAGAAGGAATGGCCAGAAGTGGTGGAAAATAAACTAATGAATTGTGGTGTCATGGAAGCCAAACGAAGAAATGAAGAAAATAGTTTAAGGCTGGACACAGGGGCACATACTTATAATACCAACACTTTGGGATACCCAGGTGGGCAGATCACTTGAGCTCAGATGTGGGAGACCAGCCTGAGCAACATGGCAAAAACTCCATCTCTACAAATACAAAAAAATTAGCCAGGGCCGGGCGTGGTGGCTCACGCCTATAATCCCAGCACTTTGGGAGGCCAAGGTGGGCGGATCACCTGAGGTCAGGAGTTTGAGACCAGCCTGGCCAACATGGTGAAACCCCGTCTCTACTAAAAATATAAAAATTAGGCCAGGCACGGTGGCTCACACCTGTAATCCCAGCACTTTGGGAGGCCAAGGCAGGTGGATCATGAGGTCAAGAGATGGAGACGATCCTGGCCAACATGGTGAAACCCCATCTCTACTAAAAATACAGAAATTAGCCAGGTGTGGTGGCGTGTGCCTGTAGTCCCAGCTACTCGGGAGGTTGAGGCGGAGAATCGCTTGAATCCAGGAGGCGAAGGTTATAGTGAGCCAAGATCGTGCCACTGCACTCCAGCCTGGTGACAGAGCGAGACTCCGTCTCAAAAAAAAAAAATTAGTCAGGCATGGTGGCGGGTGTCTGTAATCCCAGTTAGGAGGCTCAGTCAGGAGAATCACTTGAATCTGGGAGGCAGAGTTTGCAGTGAGCCAAGATCGCACCACTGCACTCCAGCCCGGGTGACAAGAGTGAAACTCTATCTCAAAAAAAAAAAAAAATTAGCCGGGCCTGGTGGTGCATGCCTGTGGTCCCAGCTACGTGGGAGGCTGAGGTGGGACGATCACTTGAGCCTGGGAAGTCAAGGCTACAGTGAGTTGAAATCATATCACTGCACTCCAGCCTGAGCAACAGAGTGAGACCCTGTCTTAAAAAAAAAAAAAGTCTGCTTTGGGAGGCCGAGGCGGGCGGATCACAAGGTCAGGAGATCGAGACCACGGTGAAACCCCGTCTCTACTAAAAATACAAAAAATTAGCCGGGCGCAGTGGCGGGCGCCTGTAGTCCCAGCTACTCAGGAGGCTGAGGCAGGAGAAGGGCGTAAACCCAGGAGGCGGAGCTTGCAGTGAGCCGAGATCGCGCCACTGCACTCCAGCCTGGGCGACAGAGCGAGACTCCGTCTCAAAAAACAAACAAAAAAAAAAAAGAAAAAAAAAAAAAAGTCTGAAAGAGAGAATAGTCCATTGTGTCAAATGGTCCAGATAAGTTGGATGAGATCAGGATTGAGAACTGACCTTTGGATATAGCATGGTTTCTCTAATTCTCCCCTTCCTTATAATAAAATACCTTGTTTTCACTTTTTCCCCAGGTTGTAGCAGATACCAACATAAGTGCCATAGCAGCTCAGCTTGAAAACATGTCTACAGGCTACCACCTTGGTTCACCCACTGCTGAACACCATCGAGAAGACACAGAGTGAGTATTTCAGATGCAGAGGGCCTATTATGCATGTGGGCAAAGCTCAGAAGAACTTTTCCAGATACTCAAGTGCACTCTAAAGGAGAGGAGGCCAAAGCACCCATGACTTTTTCTAAATTCTAGGGAATCCTTATTTCTCACAAGGCTTAATTCCACCATATGAGTTCTTGAAAGACTACTGTTGCAGGGCCTGTGCACATGCTGCACCTGGTCACTTTGACACAGTGCCTATGCCTGCTTCCCTAAGAAACCACGGATGTATAGCCCAAGTGCACCCTGCTTTATTGTGCAAGGAGCCATGTTTCCTGAACTTCTAGGCTAAAATCTTGTTCTGAGATGAAATCTTGTTGTTATACTTGCTGACATGTTTCATTAAAACCAGTCATTGCAGTTAAAGTCATTCATTAAAGCAGGGTTTCTCAAACTAGAATGTGCATAAGAGTAATCTAAGGGCCGGGCACAGTGGCTCATGCCTGTAATGCCTGCATTTTGGGAAGCCGAGGCGGGTGGATCACCTGAGGTCAAGAGTTCGAGACCAGCCTGGCCAACATGTGAAACCCTGTCTCTATTAAAAATATAAAAAATTAGCCAGGCGTAGTAGCAGGTGCCTGTAATCCCAGCTACTCAGGAGGCTGAGGCAGGAGAATTGCTTGAACCCAGGAGGCAGAGGCTGCAGTGAGCCAAGATTGCACCACTGAACTCCAGCCTGGGCAATAAGAGGAAAACTCCATCTCAAAAAAAAAAAAAAAAAAGAGTAATCTAGGTAGCATGTTTAAAGATGCTAATTCCCAGGCCACATCCCAAAATTCTGACTAGGTGGTCTATGGTGGATTCCAGAAACCTGATGTTAACAAGTTTCCCAGAGTGATTCTGCTACAGGTGGGCAAAGGATCTACACTTTGAGAAATGCTGCCTAAAGCTATTCCTCGCAGGTACCAGCAGTGCCTGGTCACTAGTAGGTGCTTAATAAATGTTTGTTGACAGATCTGGATGGTTCATTTGAAGGATCTCATGGTCATAGCCCATCCAACTTTTTCCTCGTAGTTCCCCACCTAAATGACATCTTTGAGTTTGTTTTTCTTGAGGAAAGAATATTAAATTAAGCTCATTCTACCTTTTTCTCATTATAAAAGTAATACATGCCTGCCATAAAAATACAACAAAACATAGAAATATAACATTTTTCAAATTATGGTGGCCTTTTCCTTAAAAAAAAAAAAAAAAAAAAAAGGACCTTTATAGGAAGTACAGTGTACCTTTAGCATCCTTTGATGTGTCTATGGAAACACAGAGATCCCCTTGTAATCTTAATTCCTTTGCTATAATTCCATGGCCTCTGGCAGGCTGGGAACAACAAGCTTAAAGGAATTTTAAAATCACTCAGAACAAACATTGGGATTTTTTTTTTTTTTTTACTAGTCTTCTATATGAAAGTAAATTTAAACTAATTGGTTGAAAATGTTATGATAGGCCGGGCGCGGTGGCTCAAGCCTGTAATCCCAGCACTTTGGGAGGCCGAGACGGGCAGATCACGAGGTCAGGAGATCGAGACCATCCTGGCTAACCCGGTGAAACCCCGTCTCTACTAAAAAATACAAAAAACTAGCCGGGCGAGGTGGCGGGCGCCTGTAGTCCCAGCTACTCGGGAGGCTGAGGCAGGAGAATGGCGTGAACCCGGGAGGCGGAGCTTGCAGTGAGCTGAGATCCGGCCACTGCACTCCAGCCTGGGCGACAGAGCGAGACTCCGCCTCAAAAAAAAAAAAAAAAAAAAAGAAAATGTTATGATATTGTGAGACCAATGGAGGCAAATTCCATCTGATGTTGCCAGTTGAGGAGTAGAGCCACACTCCTCCCTCTTCCCCTGAAAACACGTCCCTGAGTATAAATAGGCACAATTATAAAGGTCTTTAATGATTTGGGGCCACAGGAGGTAGCTCTAAAATAATGGCTTTGGGCATCTAGGTTCCCATTCCAGTATCTTTGGAAATGGGGGCTGTGTTTGAAAGAAGAAACATGAATCGAATTTGTATCCGGCCAGTGAGCTGTTACTGAGAGTGCCTGTAAGGCCACGAAGTGGGGAAAAGTAGAGCCTTATTCATAACGTCGTAATCATTCAGCTATAGGGGACAATTCATCAGTATCTCAACAGATATTTATTGAGCACCATTCTAAGGCCAGACACTTAGATACAAGTGCTAGGTCCTGCGGATGCAAACTTAGAAATGTAAGTAAAGATACTGCCCCAGTCCCCAAAGTGCTGCCAGAGAAGTGGAAGAACAGACCCATAAATCCATGGTTATAAAAGATAACTATAGGAGAGCTAAATTCATTGAGAGAGGGTCCTGTGAAACCATGGATATAGGGCATAACTCAATGAAGGAGTGTAGTTGGAGAAGCTAATGCTTAAGCTTAAGAGAACTGGAGCCTGCCTGGAGCCAGGCATAGTGGTGCATGCTTGTAGTCCCAGCTACTCAAGAGGCTGAGGCGGGAGGATCACTTGAACCCAGGAGTCTGAGGCTGCAATGGGCTGCGATTGTTCCACTGTACTCCAGCCTAGGAGACAGAACAAGACCCTGTCTCAAAAAAAAGAAAAATATTTGGAATAAGCAGGTGGCATTCAAAATAGTTAAGTGTGGTGGCTCACTCCTGTAATCCCAGCACTTTGAGAGGCCAAGGCGTGGGCAACATAGTCAGACTCTGTGTTTATAAAAATATGTAAAGACAAACAGAACAGTTAAAAACAGTTAACAAGGCCGGGCGTGGTGGCTCACGCCTGTAATCCCAGCACTTTGGGAGGCCGAGATGGGCGGATCACAAGGTCAGGAGATCGAGACCATCCTGGCTAACATGGTGAAACCCCGTCTCTACTAAAAATAATAAAAAAAAACTAGCCGGGCGAGATGGCAGGCGCCTGTAGTCCCAGCTACTCGGGAGGCTGAGGCAGGAGAATGGCGTAAACCCGGGAGGCGGAGCTTGCAGTGAGCTGAGATCCGGCCACTGCACTCCAGCCTGGGCGACAGAGCGAGACTCCGTCTCAAAAAAAAAAAAAAAAAAAACAGTTAACAAGGCCGGGCGTGGTGGCTCACGCCTGTAATCCCAGCACTTTGGGACGCCAAGGCAGACAGATCACCTGACGTCAGGAGTTCAAGACCAGCCTAACCAACATGGAGAAACCCCATCTCTACTAAAAATACAAAATTAGCCAGGCATGGTGGCGCATGCCTGTAATCCCAGCTACTTGGGAGGCTGAGGCAGGAGAATCACTTGAACCCAGGAGGTGGAGGTCGCGGTGAGCTGAGATCATGCCATTGCACTCCAGCCTGGGCAACAAGAGCGGAACTCCATCTCAAAAAACAAAAACAAACAAACAAAAAAATCAGTTAACAATTTATATAGCATAGATCATCAGCAGTAACTATGGATGTCTGCTGTAAACAACCAGTAAGTACATCAACAAACAACTGGTAACAATGTGAACCAGCTGAAAACCCTTTAATAAACCCAGCGAAATTGAAGAGGAAGAATATTCTAGTTAAATAGAACAATATATTCAAAGATCGCTTGTGTCCCCATTTTGCAAATTTCTCTAAGTACATGAATGGCTGAGTTTATATGAGATGACTTTGCCTCTCAGACATGCATGTTGCCACAAAACAAAGGATGCTGCCAGTACACAAATGTGAATTACCTATCATAAATAAGACAGGGTCTGGGTTTCTGCCTTTTGAGCAATAGCATTTGGGAATAAGAAATTGGCATCACCTAAGCTTTCATTAAGATTAAATTACTGGGAACCCACATAGGTAGTTTAATTTTTAGCCATGTTGTTTCTGAGAGAGAAGACTTCCACACTGGATGAAGCTTTGAAAAGCTAAATTTTACACTTGAAACAGATTTTCTTTCTCCATTTTGCTTCACCTTGGTTTCTCTCTTCTCTCCTGGATTTCAGTTCTCATTTACACAGTCATGATCCTGAGTTTCTGACAAGCACCACACATGGTGCTGGGAAGGCTCAGATGACTAAGACAAAGAGGTCATAGTCTGGTAGAGGAAATGGATGGCAAAGTAATTACAATATGATATAGTCAGTGCCGAAATGGAAATTTGGACTCAGTGCAGGGGAAGCACAGAAAAGGATGTGGAGGCCAGGCACGGTGGCTCACGCCTGTAATCCCAGCACTTTGGGAGGCCGAGGCAGGTGGATCACCTGAGGTCAGGAGTTCGAGACCAGCCTGGCCAACATGGTGAAACCTCGTCTCTATAAAAATACAAAAATTAGCCGGATGTGGTGGCAGACGCCTGTAATCCCAGCTACTCGGGAGGCTGAGACTAGGAGAATTGATTGAACCTGGGAGGCGGAGGTTGCTGTGAGCCGAGACCGCACCACTGCACTCCAGCCTGGGTGACAGAACGAGACTCTGTCTCAAAAAAAGAAAAAAAGGATGTGGAACCCATCCTCCCAAGAGAGGCAGGAGAACCTCACATTAGAAGTGAGTTTGAGGAATGAGTTCCTGCCTTAGGTGGAAGTGGCCAGGGCATTCAGGCAGAAAAGGAACAGCAGTCTGGGTGCGGCAGCTCACACCTGCAATCCCAGCACTTTGTGAGGCGTCAGATGGATCACCTGAGGTCAGGAGTTCGAGACCAGCCTGGCCAACGTGGCGAAACCTCGTCTCTACTAAAAATACAAAACTTAACTGGGCATGGTAGCACACCCGTGTAATCCCAGCTACTCAGGAGGCCGAGGCAGGAGGATCGCTTGAACCTGGGAGGTGGAGGTTGCAGTGAGCCAAGATTGTGCCACTACACTCCAGCCTGGGCAACAGAGCGAGACTCTGTCTCAAAAGAAAAAAAAAGATAAAAGAAAAGGAGCAGCAGTTTCCTGAATTGCAGGCTGCTGCTGCCTATTACGGACAAGAGTTCACTTGAAGTCTCCCACCACACTAGGAGATACGCTGCCTCTCTTTCCATGCACATGCTTCAAGGATGTGATGACAGCTTCCTTCAGCTGTCAGCCGTAAGTTTAAAAGTTAAAAACTGGCTGGGTGCAATGGCTCATGCCTGTAATCCCAGCACTTTGGGAGGTCGAGGCAGGCAGATCATTTGAGGTCAGGAGTTCGGGACCAGCCTGGCCAACATGGTGAAACCCCATCTCTACTAAAAATACAAAAATTAGCCAGGCATGGCACGCACCCATAGTCCCAGCTCCGTCTCAAAAAAATAAATAAATGAAAAGAGTTAAAAACTAAGCATATAGAAGAGTGCTTTGATAATTTCAGCATCATGACTTTATCTTTAATTAGAAATCAGTGAGTTTTATGGAAGAGAAACCTCTAAAACATCAAGAATATAGGTGATTAATTGGCATGACGTGAGAAGTTTTAAAATAACTTTCTAGATTGCTTTCTGAGAGTTTGATTTGATAAACCAAACTTCATAGTTTTGCAGTATGAAAGTCTCTCTCAAATCTGTATTCTTCCAATAAAATGAAATTCCCTCTCGATATCTATTCTGGAATTAAACAGCATGCATTGTGTTTTCAGAACACCTCCACCTAAGATTATTACTTTGGAGAAAGGCTCTGCAGGATTGGGGTTTAGTATTGTAGGGGGTTATGGAAGTCCCCATGGAGACCTGCCAATTTATGTCAAGACTGTATTTGCAAAGGTATATTTTCTTTTTTAATGTACTTTTTTAAAAAAATTAAACCTAGGTGAGATTTTTTTTTAAGTGCTTTGCTTAGCTTTACTTTGGGTTAAACCTGGATGTGTGCATGTATGCTTATTTCATTTGAATCTTATAGGAAATTCTCACACCAGAATAGTGAAAGAAGAGTTCTTTTACAATGGCGGAGCCACAGGAAGTGCAGTTTTCTTTGGACTCTATTACGGAAGCAGATGCTCACAGATTTTTAGAGTGTCTTCTTTCAGCAACACAGCATAAGGAGCAGTGCCACTCTTTAGAAGGTGTCCTTGGAAATATTGTTCTGAACTAGAAAAAAGATTTGGCCTTCTTCTTGAAAATAATAGGCACTGGCCGGGCGCGGTGGCTCAAGCCTGTAATCCCAGCACTTTGGGAGGCCGAGACGGGCGGATCACGAGGTCAGGAGTTCGAGACCATCCTGGCTAACACGGTGAAACCCCGTCTCTACTAAAAAATACAAAAAACTAGCCGGGCGAGGTGGCGGGCGCCTGTAGTCCCAGCTACTCGGGAGGCTGAGGCAGGAGAATGGCGTAAAAACCCGGGAGGCAGAGCTTGCAGTGAGCTGAGATCCGGCCACTGCACTCCAGCCTGGGCGACACAGCGAGACTCCGTCTCAAAAAAAAAAAAAAAAAAAAAAAAAAGAAAATAATAGGCACTGGGGGCTGAGGCAGAAAGGTTTGTGCTGTGCAAGCCTCAAATCAGTGCATTCTGCATTCTTTTTCTTTTTTTTGAGATGGAGTTTTGCTCTTGTCACCGAGGCTGGAGTGCAGTGGCATGGTCTCAGCTCACTGCAACCTCCGCCTCCCCGGGTTCAAGCAATTCTCCTGCCTCAGTAGCTAGGACTCCAGGCGCACGCCACCACATCTGACTAATTGTTGTTTTTGGTAGAGATGGGGTTTCGCCACGTTGCCCAGGCTGATTTCAAACTACTGAGCTCAGGCGATCCACCCACCTCGGCCATCCAAAGTGCTGGTAGGTGTGTGTCACTGTGCCCAGCCTGAGTAATTATTTTTAACTTCATTGTAATTTTTTTAATTGGAATTTAATTTTTAAATAAATTTTGAAGATCTCTGAGAAGTATTTCAAATTGATATTACAATTTTTTTTCTTCTTTGGTTTTATCACAGTCATTTGTTTATGAACAGATCTTGTTGAACTGCTTTAGTTTCCTAAAGAAATAAAGGTCTTCAAGGCTGGGCATAGTGGCTCACGTCTATAATCCCAGCACTTTGGGAGCCTGAGGTGGGCGGATCACCTGAGTTCAAGACCAGCCTGGTCAACATGGTGAAACCCTTCTCTACTAAAAAACACAAAAATTAGCCTGGTGGTACACACCTGTGATCCCAGCTACTTGGGGGGCTGAGACATGAAAATCCCTTGAATCTGGGAGGCAGTGGTTGCCATGAACCCAGATGGCACCACTACACTCCAGCCTGGGCAACAGAGTGAGACTCCATCTCAAAAAAAAAAAAAAAAAAAAAAGACAGAGAGAGAGATAAAGGTCTTCGAAAGGAGGAATAAGAAGGAATCTGTCTCTTTCTAGAAAGCTATACTATACATTAAATACAAGCTTGCTTTTACCTGTGCAGATCTTAGATCTTATCACCTGTTAATTGGGCCCAGTGAACTGCCATAAAACCCTTAAGTCATTTGGTATTTGCTTTTGGGCCACATTGAGCAGCTGCACATTTACCCACTTCCTGCGTCTTGCGAGAGTGCCTATTAGGGCACGGTATTCCCAAACACAACCTGTTAAACTGGTTATAGGCAAAAGTGGAGAGGAAAGGCAGCACAGAAACATTCTGGGTAGCAGAATGCTTATCCCCAAGGTAGATAAACCATCAACTGACCATCCTTCTCCTATGACACATTTAATACCATAAGTTGTTGGGATAATTATTCTTTGGAGGGCATTATTATACTTTGCTTTTGAAATAGCCAGCTATGTAGATAAGGACAGTGGGAAGGCTGCATAATTAGCCCCCATGTTTTAACACGTTCTGCTGGCCTGCCGTTGCTTCCACAAAGCCCCTCCAGAATGTTTGCAATCACCCGTTCACTTCATGGTAACTGGATACAGACACAACATGGGGTCAGCTTCTAAGGCCTTTTGACCTGGATCCAGAGCTCAGCAGGCTGCCCCAGCTGTCTACACTTTCAATAGATTGGTAGGCTGGGACCCAGACACGTTTTGACAGGACACCAGAACATGCAGCTGGGAGCCAGACACCCTGACATGGCACCAGAACATACAGCTAAGAGTAAAATGCCTGTGCATTGCTGGTGAATTTTTAAAAGAACCCAGCAGCATCCACACAGTGGGACAAGAGTAGTGGGAATAAAGAATGGACTGCGGCTCACACAGAATGCCCTCTTCAAAGGCCCCACTGAAAGAGCTCCTTTAGGAAGCACCCATGGAAGTAGAAACATTGTAAGGAATAGATATTGAATATCCTTCGTGTATTTCATTACTTACAGAATGGCACACCTAAAAATGAAAAGCTCTGAATTAAAAAAAATAAAAGGACAAATTTCTAAGCCATATCCCGTGGCCCACTTAGCGCAGTGAGTCTTACTAAAAGAATATTCCAGGCCAGGCACGGTGGCTCACACCTGTAATCCTAGCACTTTGGGAGGCCGAGGCGGGCAGATCACGAGATCAAGAGATCAACACCATCCTGGCTAACACAGTGAAACCCTGTCTCTACTAAAAATATAAAAAAATTAGCCGAGCGTGGTGGTGGTCACCTGTAGTCCCAGCTACTCTGGAGGCTGAGGCACGAGAATGGCATGAACCCGGGAAGCGGAGCTTGCAATGAGCCAAGATCACGCCACTGCACTCCAGCCTGGGCGACAGAGCGAGACTCTGTTTCACAAAAAAAAAAAAAAAAAAAAAAAGAATATTCCAGTAGGGCAGGACATGGTGGCTCACACCTGTAATCCCAGCACTTTGAGAGGCTGAGGCAGGAGAATAACTTGAGTCCAGGAGTTCAAGATCAGCCTGGACAACAACAAAAATGAGGTGGGGACAACCCCATCTCTAAAATGAAAAAGATTTTTTAAAAAACTCCAATGTAGGCCAGGCATGATGGCTCACGCCTATAATCCCCAGCACTTTGGGAGGCTGAGGCAGGCAGATCACTTGAGGTCAGGAGTTCAGAACCGGCCTGGCCAACATGGTGAAATCTTCTCTCTACTAAAAATACAAAAATTAGCCATTCGTAGTGACAGGCACCTGTAATCCCAGCTACTCGGGAGGCTGAGGCACGAGAATCACTTGAACCTGGGAGGTGGAGGTTGCAGTGAGCTGAGATCCCACCACTGCTCTCCAGCCTGAGCAACAGAGTGAGACTCAGTCTCAAAAAAAGAAAAAAAAAATCCAAGCCAGCCTTAGGTCTTAGTCCCTTCAGCAGCCAAATTTTACCCTAAGCCAAATAAGAGATTGACCCAAAGACTTCCGCAACTCTAAAAATGTACGGAGCAGTTTTTCAGAGCCTATGAAATCTGAACCATGAACTTGGTTGTCACCAGTGTTTTATGTTATTTACCACCATGTTGAGTAAATGCCATGTGTCATACATTTAATCCTTAGAACAGGCCACAAGGTAGATAGTAGATGCCCATTTTACGGCATCTGAGAAGACTAAGTGACCAACTCGGGACAAATAGCAAGTAAGTAAAGAGGCACAATTACGAAGTAGGTAGAGGTTTTCAAGCCATGTATTTATTTCGTTTTTACCTTTTCCCCTGTAGTCCACAAATGCCACATTGGTAAAGCAGGAGAATAGATACACATCAGTAAGTGCTCATCAACCAACCACTGCAACACCAGAGACAGTCCAAATCCTAGAAAGTTAAAAAATCATCCTGGCTGGGCACGGGCTCATGCCTGTAATCCCAGCACTCTGGGAGGCTGAGGCGGGTGGATCACCTGAGGTCAAGAGTTCGAGACCAGCCTGGCCAACATGGTGAAACTCTCTCCTAAAAATACAAAAATTACCCAGGCCTGATGGCAGATGCCTGTAATCCCAACTACTTGGGAGACTGAGGCAGGAGAATTGCTTGAACCCGGGAGGTAGAGGTTGCAATGAAGCAAGATCGCACCATTGCACTCCAGCCTGGGTGACAAGAGTGAAACTCCTTCTCAAAAAAATTTAAAAAATGCCGGGCGCGGTGGCTCACGCCTGTAATCCCAGCACTTTGGGAGGCCGAGGCGGGCGGATCACAAGGTCAGGAGATCGAGACCACGGTGAAACCCCGTCTCTACTAAAAATACAAAAAATTAGCCGGGCGCGGTGGCGGGTGCCTGTAGTCCCAGCTACTCAGGAGGCTGAGGCAGGAGAAGGGCGTAAACCCAGGAGGCGGAGCTTGCAGTGAGCCGAGATCGCGCCACTGCACTCCAGCCTGGGCGACAGAGCGAGACTCAGTCTCAAAAAACAAAAAAAAAAAAAAAAAAAAAAAAAAAAACAAACAAACAAAAAAAAATTTAAAAATTCTTTTTTTGCATTACTAAAAAAGATAAAGAGCTTAACATAGTTTTTAAAAAACTAATTTACACAGATATCTGAGATTTACTGAAGCCCTTAAATCTTAGCATGTAAAATTTAATGAAATCAACTTTGCTTGTAATTCTGATTTTATCCAGTAAAATTACTTGTTTAATTTTGTCTTTAGTACAGTTGACCCATTACTTTCTTAAAAGATTTGAGTGAAGTTGCAAGTTTTGGGTTTTTTGTTTTTTGTTTTTTGTTTTTTTTGAGTCAGAGTTTCACTCTTTTTGCCCAGGCTGAGTGCAATGGGGCTATCTCAGCTCACTGCAGCCTCCACCTCCCAGGTTCAAGTGATTCTCCAGCCTCAGCCTCCCAAGTAGCTGGGATTACAGGTGTGCGCCATCACACCCAGCTAATTTTTTTATTTTTAGTAGAGACAGGATTTCACCATGTTGGCCAGTCTGGTCTCGAACTCCTGATTTCAGGTGATCCTCCTGCCTTGGCCACCCAAAGTGCTGGGATTACAGGCATGAGCCACTGTGGCTGGCCAGTTGCAAGTTATTAATACTTAATTTTGATATTTTGCCCACAGTATATACCTGATTTCGAATACTTTTTTTTCTTTTTTTTTGAGACAGTGCTCACTCTGTCACCCAGTCTGGAGTGCAGTGGCACTATCTCAGCTCACTCCAACCTCTGCAGGTTCAAGTGATCCTCCTGCTCAGCCTCCCAAGTAGCTGGGATCATAGTCATAAGCTACCACGGCCGGCTAATTTTTTGTAGAGGCAGAGTTTCACCATGTTGCCCAGGCTGGTCTCAAACTCCTGAGCTCAAGCAATCCTCTCACCTGAGATTCACAAAGTGCTGGGATTACAGACGTGAGCCACTGCACCCAGCGGGTTTTGAATATTCTTTATTGCACATTCATTTAGAAATTCCACCATTCTCATGGTTTAGAAAACCTGTCTGATTCCCAGCATCTCAGGACCTCCAAGCTGCACATGCACACAGGTCTCAGGAGCGCTGGTGCCTCCTAGCTCGGCTTCTGATTGAGTCGGTCAACAGCCAAGTGCCTGTAGGCTTTGGTTGCCCCCTGAAGTTTGACCTCGTTTAGAGGATTCTTGTGGCACTGACTTTTCAAGGGACTTAAACAGTTACCCCCTACAGATGGTGAAACCTCCTGTAAATCATTTTTTAGGTCTTTTCTTCCCTTACCAGTCCAACATGTTT
Organism: Macaca thibetana thibetana; assembly: GCF_024542745.1. Classification (NCBI taxonomy): domain Eukaryota; kingdom Metazoa; phylum Chordata; class Mammalia; order Primates; family Cercopithecidae; genus Macaca; species Macaca thibetana. The sequence continues at coordinate 61,357,120 of NC_065578.1, forward strand.
CTAGTAATATCGTGGCATTTTTAGATATGCAGCTTTAGAGTGAAAAAACCCCGAAGTTTCACTGGCTTTGTGCCGTTTTGAGGAGCCATGCATGACTGAGTATATAATAAAAGTAGTCATTTAGAAACCTATTTAGATGATCAAAGATAAAGTGGAAGGTTTTGAATATGATATTACAAAATTTTAGAGATGCTACACTTGTACATATTTATATATAGATAACAGCTTTATTGAGATATCATTCACTTACCATATAATCCACCCATTTAAAGACTACACTTATTTTTGACAGATCACAGTGCTGATAGCTTAATAATGCAATGGGAACTCTGTATAATGGTGGTATTATAAGACTAACACCAGATTCAATTCTATCTGCCTTTTTTTGTATATTACATTTCCATGAATAAGAGGGGATATGACATCCAATTCCATTTATACTAAATAGTGAAATAAGGTTCTACTTGTATTAAAAGAAGTGTATCAGTACATTTCGACTAGTATGTTATTTAGATTATCCATAATTGTAGTTACTATTCAACCATTATTATTCAAACAACGTATCTTACATTTTTCCTCATTTAAAACACTACCTAGAAAAAAACTTTAATTGGTAGTTTTTAAAGTTCCTCTTTTAATATGCACACCAGACAGAAGTTAGAGTTTTTAATATGAATGTTATATGAACTGTGCTTTAGCCTGGATTAAACTGGAATGTTTCTTGTTTGTAGGGAGCCGCTGCAGATGACGGCCGATTAAAACGAGGGGATCAGATTTTAGCTGTTAATGGCGAGAGGCTGGAAGGTGTTACTCACGAGCAAGCGGTTGCCATTCTCAAACACCAGAGAGGGACTGTAACCTTAACTGTGCTGTCGTGAGCCTCGGGCCTGGTCACAAGATAGATGTTGTTGTTTAGAATATCCACAGGCAGATGAAGTTCTGAGTGGGTATGAAAAGCACCCTCAACTAAAATGCACCTTCATTCTTATTTCTTGTCCTCTCTGCTCAGGAGAAATGGCTGAGGTTTCATGTGAATTTCCCAAATCAATAATCATCTCCTAATGTTTCCCAGTTCCTGTCACCTGTTGGTGAGGTTGATTTCTAAAACTGAAATGAGTCTGTTTTGCATTTAATTTCAGTGTTCTGATTTTTTTTTTTTTTTTTTTTTTGAGACTGAGTCTCTGTCGCCCAGACTGGAGTGCAGTGGAGCCATCTTGGCTCACTGCAACCTCTGCCTCCCAGGTTGGAGCAATTCTCCTGCCTCAGCCTCCCGAGTAGCTGAGATTACAAGCATGCATCACCATGCAGGGCTTATTTTTGTATTTTTAGTAGAGACAGAGTTTCCCCATATGGGCCAGGCTGGTCTTGAACTCCTGACCTCAGGTGATCTGCCTGCCTTGGCCTCCCAAAGTGCTGGGATTCCAGGTGTGAGCCACCGCGCCCAGCCCAATATTCTGATTTTAACCAATTGGTTCTGATTATATTTGCCAAACCTGGAGTTAACCTCTCTTTCCTTATGCTCTTCTCTCCCTATCCCCTACTCATACCGAGGCTTAACAGCAACCTCAGATCTCACCCAATGGACAGAAACAAATGTTAAGCAACTTATCATCTCACTCATGATTTACTTATGCTAAATGTCTCTTCAAGCAAGCAAGAAAACATCAGCAGTGTAATTAATTTACCAGTGATCCCCGAGATGAAATACCAGATTCTCCTATGGGAAATTACTGTGCACTCTTCTGTATGACTTATAGTCAAATAAGTCTCAAATTCATTTCTCTGGATAGATCTTTATATGCTAGTCATTGGTGATTTTGATGAGTCAATTTACAGACTGTAATCTTCTAAAAATTCTGAAAGACTAATTGTTTTCTGCGCCATCTAAATGCATACCACTGAGCAACTGAACCTTATTCTCAACAGGAACAACTAGCATACATGTTCTGAATTCTAACAATGCTAAATTACATTCAAATCCAGGAAGATCACCTGGAATTAATGGCATTTCGGTAGGCAGGCATCATTCCCACCCCTCGGTCTTAGGAAAAGGAGGTAGAAGCCCCAGAACCACACTGCAGAGATAAGCAAGTTTTGTCTCAAGTCACACAAGGTCTGGGTGGCCTTGGCCTTGTACAAAGTAGGGAGACATATTTGATTATCTTTCCCTTCACCTCCATAGCAGTCAGTCCAGCAGCACAGACTGCAGGAACCTAAATGGAGCAACATACTTAGCTGCAAAGTGAGCAAATGAATTGAGCCTAGGAATCTGTGATGAAAATGCATGGCTGAAGTTTCCTGATCTCCAAGGAGACTCCCATTTGCTGAAGTTCTGCATGCTAAGAAAGCAGCTACAGCAGAAAATACAAGAATACTTTTAAGTCGATTATTGGCAATCTTACTCATATATTAGCAAGAAAAAGGGAGAGATGCTTACTGGTGGATGCTATAGAGTCCTCTGTTTTTAAAAGTACCATGGCCAGGTACAGTGACTCACGCCTGTAATCCCAGCACTTTGGGAAGCCAAGGCAGGTGGATCATGAGGTCAGGAGTTTGAGACCAGCCAGGCCAACATGGTGAAACCCTGTCTGTACTAAAAATACAAAAATTAGCCGGGTGTAGTGGCAGGTGCCTGTAATCCCAACTACTCAGGAGGTTGAGGCGGGAAAATTGCTTGAACCTGGGAGGTGGAGGTTGCAGTGAGCCAAGTTCGTGCCACTGCACTCCAGCCTGGGTAACAGAGCAAGACTCTGTCTCAAAAAAAAAAAAAAAAAAAAAAAAACCATGAAGGATGAGTACTAGAGTCAGTAATAGAAGTAGTTTAGCATTATTTAACTACAACACAATGCTGCAAATATTTCACAGTAATTGTCAAAGTTTAACGGGCTCTAATTTAAAATGTTATTTAATAAGTATAGATTTTAATTGAGAATTATCTTTGAGTAGATGTAATCACAAAGTGCATTAACTCTTATTGGAATATTTTATGGCTATTCCAAAGTATAGAGTGCCTAAATTTTGTGTTGAAAATGTCTTTCATGACGATATTAAGTTTTCTGAAATTACACATGGCTTTTAAAATTTCTAACGTATCCAAGATGTGCAATGTTGTTAGGATCTCATTTTTCAATGCATGAAAAGCCACCAACCTCAGAACATTTTGTGTTAATTGTACCTGCAAGAACACCTCAGGCAAGCCACGAAGAAATGAAACCCAAATGAAACTTGAAAATGCACCTTAAAATATATATATACATATAATAGTTTTGAAATGGGATTCTGCTTTATTTTGATGGAATGGCCATTAAATACACATTTTGAGATAATACATTGTTGTTGTGTTTCTTTATACATTATCCTTTTAGGTCATGCTAGTAAAAGTATATTGATGAAGGATTTATGATGCTTTATACTTCTTACTGCACTAAATTGATAGAACTAGTCCTTGTCATAATCGGTTCTGTCTCTGCTTGCATGACTAATAAGTAATTGCCTTTCCAAAAAGATATTTTTGCCTCAGAACTTACTGACAAGCTGAGAGGCTATGAAAATGGCAATTTGTGAAAGAAGTAGTGCTCTTATATTTGGCCTCATCATTTGGGCCATTTAAGTATAGTAATGATATCACTAATGGAATTAGCATGAGAGGGAAGTAAGCCAGGAAGAATAAAAGTGCTGAATGTTTGTATGTATAAGATATTTCCAAAGATTCTAAATAAATGTAGTTGCCTACAGAGCAAATGGAGTTTTATTATATATGAAAAAGTGTACTTTCTGGATCTAATTGTGCTTTTTCTTCAGCATGTTGTTCCCTAATAGAAAAAAAAAAAAGTCCAACTTTTCACAAGGTATTTTGGTGTCCTATTAAAATCTGGAGTCCATGGCTGGGCATAGTGGCTCACGCCTGTAATCCCAACACTTTAGGAGGCCGAGGCAGATGGATCACCTGAGGTCAGGAGTTCAAGGCCAGCCTGGCCAACATGGCAAAACCCTGTCTCTACTAAAAATACAAAAATTAGGCCGGGTGCAGTGGCTCATGCCTGTAATCCCAGTACTTTGGGAGGCTGAGGCGGGTGGATCACGAGGTCAGGAGATCGAGACCATCCTGGCTAATACGGCAAAACCCCGTCTCTACTAAAAATACAAAAACAAAATTAGCCAGACGTAGTGGCGGGTGCCTGTAGTCCTAGCTACTCTGGAGGTTGAGGTGGGAGAATGGCGTGAACCCAGGAGGCAGAGCTTGCAGTGAGCCGAGATTGCACCACTGCACTCCAGCCTGGTCGACAGAGTGAGACTCAGTCTCAAAAAAAAAAAAAAATTAGCCGGGCATGATGGTGGGTGCCTGTAATTCCAGCTACTGGGAGGCTGAGGCACAAGAATCACTTGAAACCGAGAGGCAGAGGTTGCGATGAGCCAAGATCGTGCCATTGCACTCCAGCCTGGGTGACAGAGTGAGACTCTGTTTCAAAAAAAAAAGTCTGGAATCCATTAATAGCTGTCTCAGGTATTCATTGCCCAACTATGTTGCTGGGCACTAGAATAGATGCATTATAGGCCGAGCATGGTGACTCACACCTGTAATCCCAGCACTTTAGGAGGCAAGGCAGGCGGATCACCTGAGATCAGGTGTTCAAGAACAACCTGGCCAACATGGCGAAACCCCGACTCTACTAAAAATACAAAAATTGGCCAGGCGTGGTGGTGCACGCCTGTAGTCCCAGCTACTCAGAAGGCTGAGGCAGAATGGCTTGAACCTGAGAGGTGGAGTTTGCAATGAGCCAAGATTGTGCCGTTGCACTCCAGCCTGGGTGACAGAGGGAAACTCAGTCTTGCTGTGTTGCCCAGGCTGGCCTCGAACTCCTGGGCTCAACCAATCCTTCCACTTCAACATCCTGTGTAATTGAGACTACAAGTGCACGCCACCTTGTCTGGCACAACTAAAATTTTTTGCACCCACTTTTCTTCTTAATTTTATATTTTATTTATATTTTTTCTATTAAAGTCCACCAGAACAGTGAGACTTTTTTTTAACACAAAAATTTAAATTTAGGTTATAGTCTCAGTTGTATGCCAGCCTAGTGCAAATGTTAAGTTTTTGACAGCTTGACTTTCAATCTTCAGATGCTCTGTATTTAAGTAAAGACCAAAAAAAGAAACATTTCACTCTCTGCACAATCCCAAAATAAACTGACATTTGGAAGAGTCATTTGTGTGTGTGTGTGACGGTGTATAAAAGACCTCGCCTGAGCAGTATATCCTTTTCCAGTCATGTGAAGGAGTAAGCAAGAAAGTTGCTTTGGTCTTCAGTCCCTGAGAGATTGCTGTCGGGTATCAGCACCCATGCTTGGCAAAATTATACAGGAGCAAACATATATTTGATCCTCCTTCTAGAATCAGTTTTTTTGAAATGGAGGCAACCTCAGAACTGGGAGTTTGTCCTGCCTGCTACACCACTCCTCCCATTTTACAAGTGGGAGAAGTGTGCCAGAGAAAGGAAGTGACTAGCCCCGTCCCCCACTAGCTTGCAGCCCTGAGTTTTCCATAAACCTTACTGGGAATTCACCAACTTAGCAAACTACTGTAGAGTACTCACACATGGCTGCTAAATTGGTTCGAAATACTCTCGAGAGCTTTTTTTTTCTCTTTTGAGTCAGGGTCTCCCTCTGTCACCCAGGCTGGAGTGCAGTGATGCGATCATGGCTCACTGTGGCCTCAAACTCCCAGCTCCAGCAACCCTCCCACCTCAGCTCTCCAACTGGCTGGGACTACAGGTGTGCAACACCACGTCTGGCTAATTTCTTAACTTTTTGTAGACACGGGGCTCTCACTATGTTAAGACTATTTTTAAGGACAGTTTTGGCCAGGCACAGTGGCTCACACCTGTAATCCCAACACTTTGGAAGGCGGAGATGGGAGGATCACTTGGGCCCAGGAGTTTGAGACCAGCTTGGCTAACATGGTGAAATCCCATCTCTACAAAAAATACAAAAATTAGCCAGGCATGATGGTGTGTGCCTATAGTCCCAGCTAATCGGTCGGCTGAGATGGGATGATTGCTTGAGCCTGGTAGGTTGAAGCTACAGTGAGCTTTCTTTGCACCACTGCACTCCAGCCTGGGTCACAAAGTAAGACCCTGTCTCCAAAAAAAATTTTAAAAGGCAGTTTTAAGTTAACAGCAAAACTGGGAGGAAGGTGCAGAGTTTTCCCACATACCTGCGCCCTCACTCACATAGCCTCTCCCATTATCAACATCCTCTACCAGACTGGTACATTTGCCACAATGAATGAACCTACATTCTCACCCAAACTCCATAGTACCTGAGGGTTGAATCTTGGTAGTGTACATCCTATGGGTTTGGACAAATGTATGACGTGCCTACCATAAAGGTATATAGAATATTTCCACTGCCCTAAAAGTCCTTTGTGTGCTCCCTATTCTTCTCCAACCCCCTTCCCAACCATGGAAACCAAGTTTGTTTTGTTTCTTAGTTTTTTGTTTGTTTTGAGATAGAGTCTCTCTCCGTCTCACAGGCTAGAGTGCAGTGGTGCAATCTCAGCTCACTGCAACCTCCACCTCCCAGGTTCAAGCAATTCTCCTACCTTAGCCTCCTGAGTAGCTGGGATTACAGGCGTGTGCCACCACACCCAATTAATGTTTGTATTTCTAGTAGAGACGGAGTTTTGCCATGTTGGCCAGGCTGGTCATGAACTCCTGGCCTCACGTGATCCACCTGCCTCGGCCTCCCAAAGCGCTGGGATTACAGGCGTGAGCCACCGCACCTGGCCCCTCTTCCATGTCTTTTCATGGCTTGATAGCTCATTTCTTTTCAGCACTGAGTCATATTCCATTGTTTGGATGTACCACAGTTTATCCATTTACCTACTAAAGAACATTTTGGTTGCTTTCAAGTTTTGGCAGTTAGGAATAAAGCCGCTATAAACATCTGTGTGCACAGCCTGAATTTGTACGTTTATTTCAGTTCTCCCTAAACACAAGCACAAGATTTGGTGCCACAACACAAGCACAAGATTTTAAAAAGATTAAAGAGTAGAAGAAAACAAACAAATGAAAAAAGGACACATCTTTTGGATGTAGACAAAGAAGACCTAGTCTATCCACTCACCCTACATCCCCACATCCTGGGAAGAAGTTCCAAGGCCAGGCACTCCGGATACCCTCCCTCATGGTTTAAACATTCTTCTGCTCTAGACAGACACAGTTGATTACAGATGCGGTGTTTCAATGGCTCCTCCTGCCTAATGGCTTTACTGGGCATGTCCCCAGCATTACTCTCCCAGGAGAACAGAAGAAACGGTAATGTCTTAAAGGGAACCCGTCATTCAACTCCTCTCAACCCCAGAGCCATGTGTTACTCTCCTGGGAACTTCAGGATAGCTGTCTGAAAACACTCCAGGGAGGCTAAAGTGGAGGATCACTTGAACCCAGGAGTTCAATACCAGCTAGGGCAACATAGGGAGACCTGGTCTCTACAAAAAGTAAATGAGGCTGGGCTCACTAGCTCACACCTGTAATCCCAATACTTTGGGAGACTGAGGTGGGCGGATTGCTTGAGCACAGGAGTTTGAGACCAGCTTGGGCAACATGGCAAGACCCCGCCTCTACAAAAAACACAAAAATTAGTCGGGCGTGGTGGCACACACCTGTAGTCCCAGCTACTCCGGAGGCTAAGCTGGTAGAATCACCTCAGCCCAGGGATATTGAGGCTGCAGTGAGCGTTGGGTGACAGAGTAAGGCCCTCATCTCAAAAATAATAAATTAATTAAAAAATCAGCCTGGCACAGTGGCATGCACCAGCAGCCCCACCTACTTCGGAGGCTGAAGTGAGAGGATCGCTTGAGCCTGGAAGTCAAGGCTGCAGTAAGCTATGATCACACACTGCACTCAAGCCTGGGCAACAGAGAGAGAACCTGATCCTCCTCCCCCACTCCCCCCAAAAAGAAAAACATACTCGGGCCGGGCGCGGTGGCTCAAGCCTGTAATCCCAGCACTTTGGGAGGCCAAGACGGGTGGATCACAAGGTCAGGAGATCGAGACCATCCTGGCTAACATGGTGAAACCCCGTCTCTACTAAAAAATACAAAAAACTAGCCGGGCGAGGTGGCGGGCGCCTGTAGTCCCAGCTACTCGGGAGGCTGAGGCAGGAGAATGGCGTGAACCCGGGAGGCGGAGCTTGCAGTGAGCTGAGATCCGGCCACTGCACTCCAGCCTGGGTGACAGAGCGAGACCCCGTCTCAAAAAAAAAAAAAAAAAAAAAAAAAAAAGAAAAACATACTCCAGTGGCCCCCATGCCATGAAGAATAGGATTCACCTGTTCTTAAAGATTGAGAGCAGAAACTTCCTGTTCAACATCGTATTAGTCAGCGTTCTCCAGAGAAACTGAACCGAGAGGATGTGTATGTATTTAGAAAGATTTATCATAAGGAATTGGCTTTTGCAGTTATGGAGGTGGGCAAGTCCAAAATCTGCACTGTGGGCCAGCAGGCTCAAGACCCAGAAGATGATCTTCTGGGAAGAATGTTTCACAGCTGGGCGTGGTGACGCGTGCCCGAAGTCCCAGCTACTCCAGAGGCTGAGGGTGGGAGGATCACTTGAGCCCAGGAGGCAAAGGCTGCAGTGATCTGAGATGGCGCCACTGTACTCCAGCCTGGGAGAAAGATCCAGACCCTATCTCAACAACAAACAAAACAAACAAAAAAAGAAAGAAATGTTGATCTCATCCAAAGACACCCTCCCAATTCACAAATCAAGCATCAGACATCATGAGACCTTGAACAGACCCCTCGAGGGATGGCCTTGCCTTAAGGAAAGTGCGGAAGTGTCCACTATCCTTGTTCTCAACACCTTTCCAGCCCCCCGCCCCCTCTGGTGTTCACAGCTGTGGTGCAGTCACCATCATCACTTCTACCATCCCAGAACCCTCAGGAGCAGATGGCTTGAGATCTTGCCTCTGCCACCCCACCACCCAAGGACCCTAAGTATTTGTACACCTAATTAGGTGGCTTCTCAGTGGACTCAGGGTCAAGTCCAACTCAGCATGGATGTTAGGCTCTTCATAATTTAGCTTCCATCTTAACCTCCAGCAGTCATATTAACTTTGGTTAACCCTGGCTTATCCCAGGATAAGCCGGACTCTCACACCCTTAGGCTTTTGCACACACTATCCATTGGCATAGACAGCACTGCTGCTCACGATGTGACTGCAGACCACCATCATCAGCACCACCTAGGAGAGGTGCAAATGTATGCTCCAGCCTAGACCAGCTGCATCAGAATCTCCGGGGTAGGGCCAAGAAATCTGAGTTTTAACAAGCTCTTCTGGTAATACTAAACACTAAAGTTTGAAAGCCCAAACACTCCCCTTTTTCCAGTCTGTGGTCATTCACAATTGCTGAGTTCTTTTCTGCCTCCAGCGGCTAGAGGCAGAAAGAAACACCAGCCTCCTCCCTTGCCACTGGAGGTATTTTACCTGTTAGAACAAGTCTCAGACTGAGTCTGCACCTGTATGAACTTTTTTTTCTTGAGACAGGGTCTCACTCTATTGCTTGGGCTGCAGTGCAGTGGTGTGATCATGGCTCACCACAGCCTTGACCTCCCAGGTGATCACCTCCTTAGGTGATCCTCCCACCTCAGCCTCCCGAGTAGCTGGGACTACAAGTATATACCACCACAACCACCTAATTTTTTTTTTTGAGATGGAGCCTTGCACTGCAAGCTCCGCCTCCCGGGTTCACGCCATTCTCCTGCCTCAGCCTCCCGAGTAGCTGGGACTACAGGTGCCTGCCACCACACCTGGCTAACTTTTTCTATTTTTTAGTAGAGACGGGGTTTCACCGTGTTAGCCAGGATGGTCTCAATCTCCTGACATCGTGATCCGCCCACCTCAGCCTCCCAAAGTGCTGGGATTACAGGCGTGAGCCACCATGCCCAGCCCTGTTTTTTTTTTTTTTTTTTTTTTTTTTTGGCTTTTGGGTTTTTTTTTAATTAAAACAGGGTTTCACTCTGCCACCCAGGCTAGGGTGCAGTGGTGAGACTAGGATCCATTGCACCCTCGACCTCCTTGGCTCAAGTAACACTCCTGCCTCAGCCTCCTGAGTAGCTAGGACTACAGGTGCACACCACCACACTGGGCTTCTTAAAATTCTTTGTAGAGTCGAGGTTGTACTATGTTGCTCAGGCTGGTCTCAAACTCCTGGCCTCAAGCGATCCTCCCACCTCAACCTCCCAAAGTGCCAGGATTACAGGTATGAGCCACCACGCCCAGGTGTATGAACACTTGTTAGCAGACAGGTGCAACACACAGCCCCACCTGTCCAAAAAGCACAAACCTGGCAAGGTGCAGTGGCTCACGCCTGTAATCCCAGCACTTTGGGGCCGAGGCGGTTGGATCACCTGAGGTCAGAAGTTTGAGACCCACCAGGCCAACATGGTGAAATCTCGTCTGTACTAAAAATACAAAGATTAGGCGGGCGTGGTGGCATCTGTAAATCCCAGCTATTTGGGAGGCTGAGGCAGGAGAATCACTTGAACCTGGGAGGCAGAGGTTCCAGTGAGCTGAGATCGTACCACTGCACTCCAGCCTAGACGACAGAGTGAGACTCGGTCTCATAAAAAATAAAAAAATAAAAAAAAAAAAAAAAAAAAAAAAAAGCACAAACCTGGTGCTCTTTTTAGGACAGTGGTTCTTAACCTGGGCTATTCATTCAAATCGCCTGGGGATATTTTAAAGGCTCAATGCCCAAGCTACACCCCAGAGTAGGGGGAGGAAGGGAGAAATCTAAGAACTGGTATTTTTTTTAAAGCTCCTCAAGGAGTTATAGGAAGTTTCCAGGCAACTGCAACAACATTCAGACTTACTTTTTTTTTTTTTTGAGACAGAGTGTTTTGCTTTTGTTGCCCAGGCTGGAGTGCAATGGTATGATCTCTGCTCACTGCAACCTCCACCTCCTGGGTTCAAGCGATTCGCCTGCCTCAGCCTCCTCAGTAAACCCCGAGCTGGGATTACAGGCAGGCACCAACATGCCCGGCTAATTTGGTATTTTTAGTAGAGATAGGGTTTCTCCATGTAGGTCAGGCTGGTCTCGAACTCCCGACCTCAGGTGATCCGCCTGCTTCAGCCTCCCAAAGTGCTGGGATTACAGATGTGAGTCACTGCACCCAGCCCAGTATTCAGACTTTCTATCCCATCAGATAACCAACTAACTCTTCTGGAAGAGATGAGACAGAGAGGGAATGCAGAGTGAGAATTCCAGACTATAGAGCTACCTGGAAGGTATTGGTCTTTAGACCCTCAGTCGCTGTTTAATCATCTTCATAGGCCAGAAATGAAGTCAGTCCAAGCTTGGGCCACATCCACCCAAACTCACTCTCTTCTTTCCAGCTTTCCACTGTGGCATTGCAGCTGATTGTCTCTGGAAACATCCAGGCCAATGGGGAAAAAAAACATGTTCATTTAGCTGAGTCCTCAGTAGGAATCAGACAGGAGGGCAGGGAAGGCAGAAAAGGCCTGGCTGTAGTGCAAGCTTTCCTGACCTCCAGTGCGGCCAGAGCCTCAGAAGGTCAGTTTCAACCCCAGCAAGGTTGTTAACCAACTACAGGAAGGTGGACATGATCCTCATACCTGTTGGTGCTTTGTCTCTGACTGACCAGGTTCCATTGCCTTCCAATCCCAGCTTTCCCATTGGCCAGTTAGATCCACTTGCCTGGCCTGGACATTGAGCAACAAGATACAGATGTGAGGGTTTCAGGGCTTGGCCATGGATTTCAGTCCTCGGGTGCCCCCACCTCTGTCCTTATCCTGATTCTTTCCAAGGTCTGCACTCTGAAGGAGTCTTGTTGCTAGAACTTAATGAGTACTTTAAGTAAGATTACTATTATAGGACACACTTGGAAAATGCTAGCAGAGGCCGGGCACGGTGGCTCACACCTGTAATCCCAGCACTTTGGGAGGCCAAGGTGGGCAGATGACCAGGTCAGGAGATCAAGACCATTCTGGCTAACATGGTGAAACCCCACCTCTACTAAAAAATAGAAAAAATTAGCTGGGTGTGGTGGCAGGCGCCTGTAGTCCCAGTTACTCAGAGAGGCTGAGGCAGGAGAGTGGCATGAACCTGGGAGGCGGAGCTTGCAGTGAGCCGAGATTGAGCCACTGCACTCCAGCCTGGGCAACAGAGCGAGACTCCGTCTCAAAAAAAAAAAAAGAAAGAAAACGCTAGCAGATTTAGTGTTTTTTTTTTTTTTTTCTTTGAGATGGATTTTCCCTCTTGTTGCCCAGGCTAGAGTGTGATGGTACGATCTCGGATCAGTGCAACCTCCACTTCCTACTTTCAAATGATTTTCCTGCTTCAGCCTCTTGAGTACCTAGGATTACAGGCAACCACCACTATGCCTGGCTAAATTTTTTTGTATTTTTAGTAGAAACGGGGTTTCACCATGTTGGTCAGGCTGGTCTTGAACTCCTGACCTCAGGTGATCCACCACCTCGGCCTCCTAAAGTGCTGGGATTACAGGCATAGGCCACCACGCCCGGCCCTAATAGTCATTAAAATTGATTTGTTGGCCAGGCGTGGTGGCTCACGCCGGTAATCCCAGCACCTTGGGAGGCCAAGACGGGCAGATTACTTAAGGTCGGGAGTTCGAGACCAGCCTAACCAACATGGAGAAACCCGCCTCTACTAAAAATACAAAATTAGCCGGGCATGGTGGTGCGTGCCTGTAATCCCAGCCACTGGGGAGGCTGAGGCAGGCAGAAGAATCACTTCAAGTCAGGAGGCAGAGGTTGCGGTGCGCTGAGATCGTGCCATTGCACTCCAGCCTGAGCAACAAGAGCGAAACTGTATCTCAAAAAAAAAAAAAATTTGATTTGTTAAAAAAAAAAAAAAAAAAAAAAGAAAGAAAAGTCGGCTGTGGTGGCTCACACCTGTAATTCCAGCACTTTGGGAGGCCTAGGCAGGTGGATCACCTGAGGTTAGGAGTTCGAGACCAGCCTGGTCAACATGGTGAAACCCCGTCTCTATTAAAAATACAAAAATTAGCCAGGCGTAGTGGTGCATACCTGTAATCTCATCTACTCAGGAGGCTGAGGCAAAAGAATCACTTGAACCTGGGAGGCAGAGGTTGCAGTGAGCCAAGATTGTGCCATTGTACTCCAGCCTGAGCAACAAGAGTGAAACTCCATGGCCGGGCGCGGTGGCTCAAGCCTGTAATCCCAGCACTTTGGGAGGCCGAGGCGGGCGGATCACGAGGTCAGGAGATCGAGACCATCCTGGCTAACACAATGAAACCCCGTCTCCACTAAAAATACAAAAAAATTAGCCGGGCGTGGTGGCGGCGCCTGTAGTCCCAGCTACTCGGGAGGCTGAGGCAGGAGAATGGCAGGAACCCGGGAGGCGGAGCTTGCAGTGAGCCGAGATCGCGCCACTGCACTCCAGCCTGGGCGACAGAGCGAGACTCCGCCTCAAAAAAAAAAAAAAAACCAAGAGTGAAACTCCATCTCACAAAAGAAAAAAAATTGATTTGTTAAAAAAAAAAAAAAGGTCAGGTGTGGTGGTTCACACCTGTAATCCCAGCACTTTGGGAGGCCTAGGCAGGTGAATCACCTGAGGTTAGGAGTTCGAGACCAGCCTGGCCAACATGGTGAAACCCCGTCTCTATTAAAAATACAAAAGTTAGCCAGGCGTGGTAGCACACGCCTGTAATCCCATCTACTCAGGAGGCTGAGGCAGAAGAATTGCTTGAACCTGGGAGGCAGAGGTTGCAGTGAGCTGAGCTCATGCCATTGCACTCCAGCCTGGGCGACAGAGCAAGACTCCATCTTAAAAAAAAAAAAAAAAAAAAAAAAAAAAAAAAACCACTTACTGGTTAGGAACAGTGGCTCACACCTGTAATCCCAGCACTCTGGGGGCCGAGGCGGGAGGACCAAATGAGCCCAGGAGTTTGAGGCTGTAGTGTGCTGTGATCACCTGTGAAAAGCCACTGTACCCCAGCCTCAGCAGCATAGTGAAACTGTCTCTTAAAAAAAGAAAATGGCATGAGGCCGGGCAAGGTGTCTCATGCCTGTAAATCCCCAGCACTTTGGGAGGCCGAAGTGGGCGGATCACTTGAGATCAGGAGTTCGAGACCACCCTGACCAACATGGAGTAACCCTGTCTCTACTAAAAATACAAATTCAGCTGGGTGTGGTGGCGCTTGCCTGTAATCCCAGCTACTCGGGAGGCTGAGGCAGGAGAATGGCTTGAACCCGGGAGGTGGAGGTTGCAGTGTGCTGAGATCGAGCCACTGCACTCCAGCCTAGGCAACAAGAGTGAAACTCCATCTCAAAAAAAAAAAAAAAAGACATGAGATGAGGGCTGGGTGCAGTCGCTCATGCCTGTAATCCCAGCACTTTGGGCTTTCAAAAGGGTGGATCGTTTGACATCAGGTGTTCTAGACCAGCCTGGCCAACATGGTGAAATCCTGTCTCTACTAAAAATACAAAAATTACCCACATTGTGGTGGGCGCCTGTAATCTCAGCTACTAGGGAGGCTGAGGCAGGAGAATCGCTTGAACCCAGGAGGCGGAGGTTACAGTGAGCCAAGATCCTGCCACTGGACTCCATCTCAAAAAAAAAAAAAATGACATGAGAGGTACAAGAGGGGTCAGGAAAACCACCTGCAGAGGCTGCAGAGCAGTAAGAGCCAGGTGGTCAGGTGAAAGAGCGATGAGGAGGAGTATGGCATGATGGCCAGGGAGAGCAGCAACATTTCAAACTGAGATGCCAGAACAGTGAGTTCCAAAAACTCCTGAGTCAAGTATGACTGGAACATAAGATGTGAGAAGTGGAAAGACAGGCAACCAGGCAGACAGGCAGGGTCCCTCTCAGTATGGGCCCTCTAAGCCACTTGAAGGAGTGTGGAATTTATCCTTTCAGCATTATGCAGTCACTGATTTTTTTTTTTTGAGACAGGGTCTCGCTTTGTCGCCCAGGCCATAGTGCAGTGGTACGATCACACCTCACTGCAGCTTTGACCTCCTGAGCTCAAGTCGTCCTCCCATTTCAGTGTCCCGAGTAGCTGGGACTACAAGCATGGCACTATGCCCAACTAATTTTTTATTTATTGTACAGATGGGGTCTCACTATGTTACCCAGGCTGGTCTCAAACTACTGGCCTCAAGTGATCCTTCTGCCTTGGGCTCTCAAAGTGCTGGGATTACGGGCATGAGCCACCCCACCTGGAAAACTGAGCTGTTTTAATCTGGAGAGTTTTGTGATCAGATTTTCCCTTCAATGAAATGAAGGTTTGGCCTTCGCTGCATCTTTACTGTTTCTCAGAGTGTGGCCCATGAACAGTTTACATCAGAACCCTAGATCGCTGCAGGTACACATGTACAAATCAGAGTCTGTATTTCAACCTAGTTTCTTCCCTGATTCGTCATTGAACACACACAGGCATACATACCCTAAAGAACCTCCAATTTAGCAGCTAGAAAAGCAGAGGAAAACCTCTATCTAACACTAAAGAACAATGACTCTTCAGAAAGCTACTCACATCTTAGCCAGAAGATGGCGCAGGTTTTCCATTTACCTGGTTCCTGCCAGACTAGAAAGACGGAAATCTTGTTTGAAAGAAATTGCTTGATCTCATTACTTAAGTCAGAAGAGGGCTCTCCAGAAATCATGATGGCACGTGAGAAATGAGAAAGATTCATAACAGGTGGGAATAGGTATCCCATCTCCATAGATGCCACCCTTCTCTCCAGAGAGCACAGCAGATTAGGACCTGTCCACAAGGCTGGAAGAGTACTACACTCCCAAAAAGAAAGCTTAAAGCGTCAGGTGCGGGGGTTCACGCCTGTAATCCCAGCACTTTGGGAGGCAGAGGCGGGCGGATCACGAGGTCAGGAGTTCAAGACCAGCCTGGCCAACATGGTGAAAGCCCTGTCTCTACTAAAAGTACAAAAATTAGCCGGGCATGGTGGCAGGCGCCTGTAATCCCAGCTACTCAGGAGACTGAGGCAGGAGTGAAACTGGGAGGCGGAGGTTGCAGTGAGCTGAGATCGTGCCACCACACTCCAGCCTGGGTGACTCCAACTCAAAAAAAAAAAAAGTTTTCATCAATCCCTCCGCCACCTTTTTAAAAAAACAAACATTGACTGCAGAGTCAGGGCCAGCCATTATAAGAGGGTAGGTCTTAATTTAGGAACAACAGCAACTAGCCTCCATCCCCAGGTACAAGTGAGAAAAGACTCTAGTCGCAGCCCGGCGCGGTGGCTCACTCTGCTAATCCCAGCACTTCGGCAGGCCAAGGCGGGCGGATCACGCGGTCAGAAAATAGAGACCATCCTGGCTAACAGGGTGAAACCCCGTTTCTACTAAAAATACAAAAAACTAGCTGGGCGAGGTGGCGGGCGCCTGTAGTCCCAGCTACTCGGGAGGCGGAGGTGGGAGATTCGCTTGAATCCAGTAGGCAGAGGTTGCAGTGAGCCGAGATCGTGCCACTGCACTCCAGCCTGGGTGACAGAGCGAGACTCCATTAAAAAAAAAAATAAAAAAGTCTAGTCCCAGGGCTAGTGGAGGGGGATGCACCAGGTTCCCTAGACTGTTGAACCCACCTTGCTGATTCTCTTCCTTTGCTCCTAGTTTGAGTCCTGGCATCAGCGAGGGCTAGATGCAGAGACCAGTATGTTGGAACCTCCACTGAGAAAAAATTAGTTTTGTGTGAACCAAAATGAAATTCTAAGCCCCGAACCAACTGAATGGAGACCCCCACCCCCATTCTAAAGTAAGCCTGAAAAACTAGTTCAGGCCATCATGGGAAGAGGGGATCAGACACACCTCATTATACCCTTCTCCTTTGGGAGGGAATTCAGGCACAACTGACCAGCATTAACATTAAAATGGAGATTTTAGGCATGGTGCTGCGCTCCCGCCTGTAATCTCAGCACTTTGGGAGGATCGCTTGAGCCCAGGAGTTCAAGACCAGCCTGGGCAACAAAGCAAGACCTCCTCTCAAAACAAAGAAAAAAAAAAAAAAAGTCGGAAGCAGTGGCTCATGCCTGTAATCCTAGCACTTTGGGAGGAGGTGGATTACAAGGTCAGGAGTTCAAGAACAGCCTGACCAACATGGTGAAACTCTGTCTCTACGAAAAATACAAAAAATAGCCGGGCGTGGTGGCAGGCCCCTGTAATCCCAGCTACTCAGGAGGCTGAGGCAGGAGAATCACTTGAACCCAGGAAGCGGAGGTTGCAGTGAGCTGAGATTGCGCCACTGCACTCCAGCCCGGGCGACAGAGCAAGACTCTGTCTTAAAACAAAACAAAACAAAAGCATTAAAATGGAGATCTTAAGACTGACAAAGCCAGGCCGGGCGCGGTGGCTCAAGCCTGTAATCCCAGCACTTTGGGAGGCCGAGGCGGGTGGATCACGAGGTCAGGAGATCGAGACTATCCTGGCTAACATGGTGAAACCCCGTCTCTACTAAAAATACAAAAAACTAGCCGGGCGTGGTGGCGGGCGCCTGTAGTCTCGGCTACTTGGGAGGCTGAGGCGGGAGAATGGCGTGAACCCGGGAGGCGGATCTTGCAGTGAGCCGAGATCACGCCACTGCACTCCAGCCTGGGAGACACAGCGAGACTCCGTCTCAAAAAAAAAAAAAAAAAAAAAAAAGACTGACAAAGCCGACTCTTTGTAGCAATAAGATACCAAATTCTAACATGACTCTAGTATAGCTTCACATGACAGAGAGCCTGCCCTGAAAGAAATCCAAAGTATTTTACCCCCAAATATATTCTTTTGGCATATTTTTAAATGGCCCTGGTGGAGAAATCTACATTCTGTAGAGAATCACCTTCCCTTTCCAGGTCTTTTCCTGATCCAGAGAGATAAACTAGAGTCTGGCGCCTTTTAAGGCTTGATAAGAAACATTTACCGTCTATTCTACACAATAAGAACCTTGGATTCCACAACCCCTTATCTTAACCCAGACACTCCTTTCTATGGATTCCTAGCCTTTAGATAATAACTCTTTCAAACAAATGCCCATCGGAAAATCTTTATATCCACTTATCCCATCTTTCTGAACCAAACCAATGCATACCTTATATGTATAGATTGATGCCTATGTCTCCCTAAAACGTGTAAAACCAACCTGTAACCCAACTACCTTGAGCACACGTTCTCAGGACCTCTTGAGATTTTGCCTTGGGCCTTGGTCACTCATACTTGGTTCAGAATAAATCTCTTCAAATCGTTTACAAGGTTTGTTTTCCCTGACTTAGGAGAGCACAGCATCCACACATTGTGCAAAATGCCTTGTTCTTCAAGACTCAGTTCGCTATTGCAACTTCCAAGAAACTTTTCCCCAGACCTCCTCTGCCGTTCCATGAAATCTGTTGCTTATCTTTACCTTTTCAATTAACATGTTGCGTTAAAATTATCTGTTTACAGGATCTATCTTTCCCAGGGAGATGCTGTAATTGCCCAATGGGTTCACCTTGCCCACTGCTGTTGGGGTGATCAGACCCAACACTAGGTCATGGGGGTGACGAAGTCCAACAGAGTCAAAGCAATGATAAAAAGACAGTTTGAGAGAGAGAAGTGGGACAAGAAGGCCATCGCGAGAGTGGAGGCTGCAAAGGCCCCAAGCTCTAGGAGCCCAGGCTAGTTGTTGGTGCTCAAAGGAGGATGTGGGGTTTGAAAGGAAACAGTGTATCAAGTGAATGAGAAACATGGCTGCTTGAGATAATGGCAGTGCTAGAAGCAAGGAACCAGCAAGTCTAGCAGACATGCAAGCTCTGCCCTAGCTTCTCTCCCAACACTCAGCTTCTCTCCCAACATACCCCCCTTTCTCTTTTTTGTAAAAACTGCCACAGCTATCATTACTAGCATAAGGTGGCCTCTTTTTAAAATTAATTGAGCAAGGCAATTGCAGGCTGTGCAGCCCTTAATTGCCAGTTGGTGATCCTGCTTCATTTTTTTAGCCCTTATTCAAAATGGAGTCACTCTGGTTGGAATGCTTCCTATTTATCTCCCCTTTCCCTTTTACAAGAGGACCCTTAATCCTAGGGGTTGCAGAAGGATGAAGGTCCATCTTCTGTAACTTCTTCATGCTGAACAGAGGCGATGATACTCCTGCCTACCTATTAGGGTCTCTTGTATTCAGGGTAGAGAGGAGTTCAGTCAGAAAGCATTGGTCCATTAAGTATCTATAGGTAAAACCCTGGCACTCCAGCAGTTTCTCAGCATGGCTTATATGAGGGGAACCCGGTCCATGGTTGGGATCCATGGGTCCTTCCAGTCTCCTATTCCATGGTTGCACACATCTTGAGGGCACCTACACAGTTAGTTCATCTCCTGCAAAAAACACAAGCATACCGTCACCCCCCCGTTAGTAAATCTACTGAAACAGAAGCAAAACCTTTTGTGGCTGTAGCTGGGAGGCATGCCATTGCTGAAGCATTTGTAACTCAGCTTCTGCCTCTTTGGTTAATTACTGCAGGGCAAAACTTACCGTTGATAACGAGAAGCAGGTCCCTTCTAACAAGGCACAGAGAAAGCAAATCGAGGCTTAAAAGCAATCCTTAAACCTTCAATTTGCACCGTACAGTGGGTCCACTAGATGCTGTGGTTCATGATAGATCTTCAGATGTTGGGTGGGCACCCACACAGGCACCTGGTTGTCACCTGAAGCGACCCAAGCAAATTCTCTTCCCCATAAAATTATCTTTCCTTTTTCCCAGCTCTTTGTATGTGCATCCCTCCACCATATATCTCATCCAGCCTCTTTCTTTTCCTTTTGTCCTGTCAGATGTTGCTCAGCTGCAGTCATGGGTTGATCTTTTTGTAAATTTAAAAAATTTAATGTTAATAAAGCTAAATGCAATTGCATATGCGATGTCTTATATTCCTAGTCCCCTCCCTTTTGCTTCTGTATTTGAGTTTTGTGGGGTTTTGTTGTTGTTGTTGAGAGGGAGTCTCGCTCTGTCACCCAGGCATGATCTCAGCTCACTGCAACCTCCGCTTCCCAGGTTCACGCCATTCTCCTGCCTCAGCCTCCTGAATAGCTGAGACGACAGGTGCCCACCACCACGCCCAGCTAATATTTTTGTATTTTAGTAGAGACGGGGTTTCACCATGTTAGCCAGGATGGTCTCAATCTCTTGACCTCATGATCTGCCCGCCTCGCCTCCCAAAGTGCTGGGATTACAGGTGTGAGCCACCATGGCCAGCCTTGTATTTGAGTTTTTAAAGTACAATTAACTGTATCCCCTATTGCTTGTCCTTGTGAGTTATATAGAATACCCATAGTATGGGTAATATTCCATTGTTGAAAAAATGTAGCCATGGCTTTACTACAGTATCCTGGGCTGTTATCAGTTTTGATTTCTTCTGGGATTCCCATAACTGAAAAGCAAGATAAAAGATGTCTTTTAACATGAGCTGTAGCTTCCCCTGTTTGACATGTGGCCCAGATAAAATGTGAATAGGTATCTACCAAAACATGAACAAAGGACAGTTTTCCAAAAGCAGGAATATGTGTTACACCCATCTGCCAGATGGAATTTGGAGATAAACCTCTAGGGTTAACTCCTGGTCCTTGATGTGGCAGATGGCACGTCTGACTTGGCAGGCAGAACTGTGTTGCACAATTTCTTTAGCTTGTTTCCATGATAGACCATATCTTTTTCTAAGGCCTGCGGCATTAAGATGGGTTAAAGAATGAAATGTTTGTGCATCAGCAAAGGCTACAGACACCAATGCATCCGCCCTTTGATTAAGTTTAGTTAAAGGGTTCAAGAGGTTAGTATGTGCTCCCATATGAGTGATATAGAAAAGTGAAAGCCTTTGTTGTATTGCTTGCTGTAAAGAATGAAATAAAAAATTAAGGTGTTCATCAGTCACATTTCAAATTAAGGCACATTCAATCCAGTATTTTGGGTCATTGTTGGGGAGGGCAGCCCTGGTTATAGCACGCCCATAGGTTGAATCACAGCATTAACGGCCCTTAAATCTGTTAACATTCTCCATTTACTGGATTTTTTTCTTAATAACAAATACAGGAGAATTCCAAGGGGAGAAAGACTCTACATGTCTCTTTTGCAATTGTTCCTGCACTCCTTCTTTTAGTTCTTTTAAAGCCTCCAGTTTTTCCTGTTTCAGCAGCCATTGCGCCACCCAAACCAGTTTGGCAGTTAGCCAAACAAGAGGAATGGGAGCCGGAGGCTCGACAATGGCCACTCCTAAAAATGACACCCCAATCCGGTCTGACATATTTGTTCTTTTAATTCTGAAGATTCTGATTGGCGATTTATCGTTTTCTAGTCCTTTTCCCGGGCGATATCCCATATTTTTCATCATTTGTCTACTATTACTATATTGATCCATAGGAATAGCTATTTCAGCATCCCATTGTTGCAATAAGTCTCTACCCCATACATTGAACAGATGTAATGATAGGCTGAATTGTCCCTGCCTGACCATACGGCCCCTGTCATGGTAAAATCAAAGAACTCTGAAAAACTTCTGAGGCAGCGCCTACTCCAACAATACCAATGGATGCCCTTTGCTTAGGCCAGTGCCGGGGCCATTGATTTATAGCAATAATAGAGACATTAGCTCCAGTATCTACTAGTCCTTCAAAATCTTTTCCCTGAATAGTTACTGTGCAAATAGGTCTTTTGTCAGACACTTGATTAACCCAATACACGGCCTTTCCTGCTGGATTAGTATTACCAAAGCCTCCTGTTCTTTTCACTGAGCTGCTTTCTAGCTTTATGTAAGGTAACAGCAACAACTGAGCAATTCTTTCTCCTGGGGAGGCAGACCATGGAGTTGAGGAACTAATAACTAATTTAATTTCTCTGATATAATCAATTATTCCTGTATGTACAATAACACTTTTTAAATTTAGACTAGATCTTCCAAGTAATAGACTGACTGTTCCTGAGGGTAAGGGTCCCCTAACTCCCGTGGGGACCTTCTTTGGTGGTTCCCCAGGAAGTAAGGAGATGGGAATTGTGCTGTAGAGGTCTACGGCAGCACTGCCTGCTGAGGCAGAGGACAATTGTACATTTGTAAGGGCACTGGCTGTGCCGGGTATAACTCAGTTTGTTGAGGGGCTCGAGGCGGGCCCCTCTTTTCGTTTCCTGAAAGAGGTTGTCCACCTTTGCTAAATTTAGAATGACACTGATTTGTGTGATTGCCTTTCTTACACCGGGGACATATACCAGGACTTTTCTGTTGATGACAGCAGTAGTTTTTGCCTTTTAATTTCCTTTTCTACATTCCTTTCTTGTGTGTCCAAATTGCCCACAATTAAAGCAAGAGCCTGAGAAACAGGGCATACTCCCTCCTACTCTTAATCCAGCCATAGCCTGAGCTAAAAGAGTAGCCTTATGTAAGTTACCTCCAATGCCATCACAAGCCTTAATATATACAGCTAAATGAGCCTTCCCTCTCAGGGGTCTAATAGCAGTTTGACACACTGCATTAGCATCATATGCAAGCAGCTGTATTACAACATCCTGATCTGATTTTATCAGTTATGGCTTTATACACAGCCTCTTGGAGCCAAGCAATCAAATCAATATATGGTTCTTTAGGTCCTTGTCAGACAGAACTGAAAGAAGAATATTTTTCCTTTGTAACATTTATCCTTTCCCATGCCCACAAGCACACAAAGCGCAGCTGAACAATGGCAATATCCTCCATTACTGCTTGATTCTCTAATCGACCCCAATTAGGGCCAACTCCCCTTAACTGTTCAAAGGAAACAGGCACAGGTGGCTATGCTTGTATGTTTTCCTTTGCCTGAGTTTGAGCTTCATCAACCCACCAGGTTTTAAACTGTGAGTACTGAGAGTGATAACAGATTTTGTCAAGGTATCCCAATCATACGGTATTAACCTATTATCAAGAGCCATATTTTTAAATAAAGTTTGCACAAAAGGAGGGTTCGATCCGTATTAATGGCTTGCTTAAATTCCTTCAGTAACTTAAAAGGAAAAGCAGCCCAATTAGTTATATTCTGTCCTCCTTGCTGGATTATAGTAATGGGAAATTGCCATGCTTCAAGGTCTCCCTTGGCTCTAGCTTTTTGAATAGAATTTTGTATAGCACCACCAGTGGCTCCAGGTTTTAATATTGCAACTACAGGAGCAATAGTAAGTTTTTCAGCTAATTTATTTTCTCCCCCATTAAGGGGTGAGAGAGGAGGTGTCCATTCACTTAATTCAGCAGGTGGAGCCAACGGGCTAGTAAAGCATACTTTTTTTAGTTTTCCTTTCTTTTCTTTAATCTCCGGTAGCTGTTCCTCATACCCAGAATCTGAAGTTAGTTTTTTACACTCATCCTTCTCTTCCTCATCTGAATCTGCCTCATCGTCTGTTTGAAATGGCTCAAGAGCTGTCTTTATTAGCACCCACGCTGACCAAATGGAAACTGGAATTTCTGCTCCCTCTTTATACGCCTTTTTGTTTTTGTTTGAGACAGAGTCTCGCTCCGTTGCCCAGGCTGGAGTGCAGTGGCATGATCTCGGCTCGCTGCAAGCTCCGCCTCCTTGGTTCATGCCATTCTCTTGCCTCAGGCTCCCGAGTAGCTGGGACTACAGGCGCCTGCCACCACACCTGGCTAATTTTTTGTAGTTTTCAGTAGAGACAGGGTTTCACTGTGTTAGCCAGGAGGGTCTCGATCTCCTGCCCTTGTGATCCGCCCGCCTCAGCCTCCCAAAGTGCTGGGATTACAGGCGTGAGCCACCGCGCCCGGCCCTTTATATGCCTTTTTTAAATCTCTTCCAATTTTCTCCCATTCATCCAACTCCATAGTCCCTTGTTCAGGAAACCATGGGCAAAATTGCTTTACTGCACTAAAGAGTGATAACAAATTCTGAGTACTAACTTTCACTCCCCCTCTTCGTAATAAATGCCTTAAGAAATTTAAATAAGCAGAACGTCTGCTTTCACTTTGTCCCATTGTTACCTTGGTTCTTCCCAGTGTTCAGCTTTCCCGCTAAGCTTCTTTCAGACGTCCTCAGGTGTCCTTTGACGATGTGTCCTCCGCTTTCACATGCTCTAGCGTTCCTTCACTGGGGTCTTTGTCGCCCCATGTTGGGCAGCCAGGAATGTTGGGGTAATCAGACCCAACACCAGGTCGTCGGGGCAACAATGTCGGCGGAGTCAAAGGATTGAGAAAAAATTTGGGAGAGAGAAGTGGGACCAGGGGCCATTGCGATTGTGGAGGCTGCAAAGGCCCCAAGCTCTGGGATCCCACGCTATTTATTGGTAATCCAACAAAGAAACAGGTGGTGAGGATGTGGGGGTTGAAGGGAAACATTGTATCAAGTGAATGAGAAACATGTGACTGCTTGAGGTAATAGGAGTACTAGAAGCAAGGAGCCAGCAAGTCTAGCAGACATGCAAGCCCTGCCTCAGCTTCTCTCCAACACTCAGCTTTTCTCCCAACAACTGCCTAGACAGAGCAGATTTATCAAGACAGGGGAATCGCAATAGAGAAAGATTAATTCATGCAGAGCCGGCTGTGCTGGAGACCAGAGTTTTCTTATTACTCTAATCAGTCTCCCCAAGCATTCGGGAAGCAGAGTTTTTAAGGATAACTTGGTGGGTTGGGGGAAGTCAGTGAGCCAGGAGTGCTGATTGGTCAGGGATGAAAACATATGGAGTTCAAGCTGTCTTCTTGCACTGAGTCAGTTCCTGGGTGAGGGCCACAAAATCAGATGAGCCAGTTTATTGATCTGGGTGGTACCGGCTGATCCATCAATTGCAGGGTCTGCAAAATATCTCAAGCACTGATATTAGGAGCAGTTGAGGGAGGGTCAGAACTCAGTAGCCTCTAGCTGAACGACTCCTAAATTATAGTTTCTAATCTTGTGGCTAGCATTCGTCCTATTTTTTTTTTTTTTTTTGAGATAGAGTCTCACTCTGTTGCCCAGGCTTGAATGCAGTGGCACGATCTCGGCTCACTGCAAGCTCCACCTCCCAGGTTCACACCATTCTCCTGCCTCAGCCCCTCAAGCCTGGGTAATTTTTTTTTTTTTTTTGAGGCTCCCACCTCCCTGTTATCTGGGACTACATCTCGGCACCCGCAGCCCACCATGCCACCCCAGCTAATTTTTGGTATTTTTAGTAGAGATGGGGTTTCACTGTGTTAGCCAGGATGGTCTTGATCTCCTGACCTTGCGATCCGCCCACCTCGACCTCCCAAAGTGCTGGGATTACAGGCGTGAGCCACCGTGCCCGGCCATGCCTGGGTAATTTTTATACTTTTTATAGAGATAGGGTTTTGCCATGTTGCCCAGGTTGGTCTTGAACCCCTGGACTCAAACCATCCTCTAGTCTCGACCTCCCAAAATGTTGGGCTTCCAGGCATGAACCACTGCACCCAGCTATTCAGGAATAATATTTACAGAAAAATTTAAAAATGTGTAAGACCTATTTCAGAGAAAAAAAAAATGCAAAAAGTTTAAATAGCTGGGCGTGGTGACTCACACCTGTAATCCCAGCGCTTTGGGAGCCTGAGGTGGGAGGATCGTTTGAGCCCAGAAGTTCAAGACTAGCCTGGGCAACATAGTGAAACCTCATCTCTAATTTAAAAAAATGAAGCCAGGCATGGTGGCTCACATCTGTATTCCTAGCACTTTGGGAGGCCAAGGCAGGTGGATCACTTGAGGTCAGGAGTTTGAGACCATCCTGGCCAACATGGTGAAAGCCCGTCTATACCAAAACTACAAAAATTAGCTGCGCATGGCAGCACGCGCCTATGATCCCAGCTACTTGGGACACTGAAGCAGGAGAATCTCTCAAGTCTGGCAGGCAGAGCTTGCAGTGAGCCGAGATGGTGCCACTGCACTCCAGCCTGGGCAACAGAGTAAGACTCAATCTCAAAATAAATAAATAAATAATAAAAATGTTTTAAAAGTTTAAACAAATGATGGCATTAACAATGTTAATAGTAAACATTTATGGGCTGCGCACGGTGGCTCAAGTCTGTAATCCCAACACAGGGAAGCAGAGGTGGGTGGATTGCTTGAGGTCAGGAGTTCAACACAAGCCTGGTCAACATGCCAAAACCCTGTCACTACTAAAAATACAAAAATTAGCCAGCCATGGTGGTGCATTCCTGTAATCCAAGCTACTCAGGGTGGCTGAGGCAAGAGAATTACTTTAACCTGGGAGGCAAAGGTTGCAGTAAGCCGAGATTGTGCCACTGCACTTCAGTCTGGGTAACAGTGAGACCTTGTGTAAAAAATAAAAATTAAAAAAAAATTTATAGAAGGCTTACTATGCCATAGGCACAATTTTAAGCACTTTTGTATGTTTGACTTTATTTAATCAACAATCCTATAGACTAATACCATAGTATTTCTCATTTTACAGGAAATAGGCACAAAGCAGTTAAGTAACTGGCCTGAGATTTCATCTTCATTGCTGTAAAGTTTGAATAATATGTAATTTTTCCCCAGCTGACTTTTATATAACTCAACTTTGATTAAGATCCCCAAAGAGGCCAGGCATGGTGGCTCACACCTGTAATCCCACACTTTGGGAGGCCAAGGTGAGCAGATCACCTGAGGTCAGGTGGGACTACAGATGTGAGCCACCACGACCCCAGGCTTTTTTTTTTTTTTTTTGCTTTTTTTTTTTTTTGAGACAGAGTCTCACTCCTCACCCAGACTGGAATTCAGTGGCAGCGAGATCTTAGCTCACTGCAACTCCGCCTCCCAGGTTCAAGCAAGCAATTCTCCTGCCTCAGCCTCCCAAGTAGCTGGGATTATAGGTGCCCACCACCAAGTCCAGCTAATTTTTGTATTTTTTAGCAGAGACAGGGTTTTGCCATGTTGGCCAGGCTGGAATTGAACTGACTTCAAGTGATCTGCCTGCCTAGGTCTCCCAAAATGCTGGGATTACAGGTGTGAGCCACTACGCCTGGCTTTTTTTGTTGTTGTTGTTTAAAAAAAAAATAACTGAGTCTTCCTGCATTGCCCAGGCTAGACTGGAGTGCAGTAGCACAATCACAGCTTGCTGCAACCTCAAACTCCTGGATTCAAGTGATCCTCCCACCTCAGCCCCACAAGTAGCTGCGATTACAGGTATGTTCCAGCACACCCAGCCAATTGTTCAATTTTTAGTAAAGTCAAGGTCTCACTTTGTTGCCCAGGATGGTCTCAAACTCCTGGGCTCAACCAGAGTTTTACATCCAGCAGAAATACCCCTATAAATGAGTTAAGAAAGCCGGGTGCAGTGGCTCAGGCCTGTAATCCCAACACTTTCTGAGGCTGAGGTGGGTGGCTCGCCTGAGGTCTGCAGTTTGAGACCAGCCTGGCCAACATGGTGAAACCCAATCTCTACTGAAAATACAAAAAATTACATGGGCATGGTGGTGAGCACCTATAACCCTAGCAACTTGGGAGGCTGAGGCAGAAGAATCACTTGAACCTGGGAGGCAGAGGTTGCAGTGAGCCAAGATTGCGCCATTGGACAACAGTATGGGCAACAAGAGTGAAACTCCATCCAAAAAAAAAAAAAAAATGAGTTCAGAAATGTGAGTCATCATTTTACAAAGTGGGAAAAGAAAGATTGAGGAAAAGGCAGGTAAAGATAAGGGGAATCTCTCAGACCTCAGTCACCTTTTCAGGGAGATTGGTTTAAAAACAGATATATGTTTAAGTTGAGGCTCAGGAAACTCAGGCTCAGGTTGCCTTAGGGTGACTGGCATGGAGTTGGGGCACCATGGCATGTTCACTTTTCCCTCAATTTTTCTTCTCTCCCCCTCCTGCAGCTTCCTGATCACTAGCACAGAGGACCCAGCGCTGAGATTGTCTAAAGCCATAGGATAGTCATGGAGAATTCACCATTACCATTGCCAGAAAGAGCAATATATGGCTCTGTTCTTTTCTTAAACTCCCAGTTTGGCTTCATGCCTTGTCTACTATGGACTTTAGTTCCTGAATCTTGGCTAAATTCTTCAGGCTTAAATTATTGGCCTCAAAAATATTGGGCAGTTGTATAACCTGCCTAACTCCTTAGTACTATAGTAACCAGTTATATACTCTTTTTTGGAACTAAAATAATGAGTATCTGTCTCCCCACTCAACTGCATTCGTAAAATCACACGCAACTATTCCAAAAAATAACAGCAGAAAAAAATACTAAGAAGCCATACCAGCATTAACACATACTCCTATTAATGAAGTAAACCTAATGTTCTTTTTGGCAACCAAAGAACTTTAGACCAAAAACTGATATATAGATATACTAACACCAAACATTTATATGTTTTTGCCATTATAATTGTGACCGTAATTATTTTTAATTATCTTAATATCTCCTATTAAGATGTATTAAAATGTAAAATAAAATATACATCTAACTTTAAGTTCCATTATTATTGTAAATGTTCTCAAATATTAGTTACTAATGGACAGAATTTTACAATACTTCCTGAATATTTAAAAAAAAAACGCAGGGCATGTTGACTCACGTCTGTAACTCCAGCACTTTGGGAAGCTGAAGTGCGTGGATCACCTGGGTCAGGAGTTCAAGACCACCCTGGCCAACATGGTGAAACCCCAACTGTACCAAAAATACAAAAATTAACTGGGCATGGTGGTGCATGCCTGTAGTCCAAGCTACTTGGGAGGCTGAGGCAGAAGAATCGCTGGAACCCGGGAGGTGGAAGTTGCAGTGAGCTGAGGTCGCACTATTGCACTGCAGCCTGGGTAACAAAATTGAAACTCCGTCTCAATAATAATAATAATTAAAAACAACAACAGGCCGGTGTGGTGGCTCACACCTGTAATGCCAGCACTTTGGGAGGCCGAGGCGGGCTGATCATGAGGTCAGGAGATCAAGACCATCCTGGCTAACACAGTGAAACCCGTCTCTACTAAAAAATACAAAAAATTAGCCAGGCATGGTGGCGGGCACCTGTAGTCCCAGCTATTCAGGAGGCTGAGGCAGGAGAATGGCATGAATCCAGGAGGTGGAGCTTGCAGTGAGCCGAGATCGCACCACTGCACTCTAGCCTGGGCGACAGAGCGAGACTCTGTCTCAAATAAATAAAAAAATAAAAAATAAAGTAAAATAAAATAAAAACAACAACAACTAGCTCTTTCTGCCATTTTATCGTGCCACCATAATGATGCACATAAATGTCCTGGTGGATGTTCTTAAGAGCATCAACAATGCTGAAGAGAGAGCCAAAGGCCAGGTTCTTATTAGGCTGTGCTCCCAAGACAACATCTGGTTTCGCACTCTGATGATGAAGCATGTTCAAATGTTCACATTTGAACATTGGCAAATTTGAGGTCATCGATGATCACAGAGCTGGGAAAATTGTTGAGAACCTCTCAGGCAAGGTTACACAAGTGTGGAGTGATCAGGCCCAGATTCGACATACGACTCAAAGATCTAGAAAAACGGCAGAATAATCTCTTCCCTTCCCCTCAGTTTGGTTTCATTGTACTGACAACTTCACCTGACATCATGGGCCATGAAGAAGGAAAATAAAAACATGCAGCAGGTAAAATCCTGGGATTCTTTTTCTAGGGATGTAATACACATGTACAAATAAAATGCTTCAATGGACAAACAAAACAAAACAAAGCAACTGTTCAGGCCAATTTATTTGCTAGAAGTTCTCCAAGTACCGTAGAGGCAGCATGTACCAGCGTCAAGGCCTCTGCTGTAGGACACCACCACCTCACTAGTCTATTCCCTTTGCCACCAGTCAGCTCCACTTCTTCATATAAATAGGCCTTGACTGGCCGATTGGAACCCAGAACCCAGTCTTTTTACCCCAAACCTAGTAGCATAGGGCTGGAAGTGAGACATAATAAGAATGGGACACAGCACCTCCTTCATTTTTTTTTTTTTTTTTTTTTTTTTTTGAGCCGGAGTCTGGGAACAAGCCTTGTCTGGGAACACTCTTTCAGCCTCATGTCAATTTCTATCGCACTGAGAGCCCAAGGACACGTGATCAGTAACAGAAGGCTTTCACCTTTAAAAAATCTAATCACAGTAACCTTATTACACTTAAATTAACAGTTATTCTTAATATCATCAAATATCCAGTCAGTGTTCAAATTTTCCTGTTGTTTTTGTTTGAGAGAGGGTCTTGCCTTGGGTTCCTAAAGTGCTGGGATTACAGGCTTGAGCCACCTCATCCAGTTTTTTTGTTTGTTTGTTTTGGTTTGGTTTTTTCTTTTTTTAGACAAGGTCTTGCTCTGTCACCCAGGCTGGAGTGTAGTGGTGTGATTGTAACCGCCCAATAGGTTCACCTTGCCCACTGCCTACACAGAGCCCATTTATCAAGACGGGGGAACTGCAATAGAGAAAGAGTAATTCACACAGAGTGGGCTGTGTGGGAGACCGGAGTTTTATTACTCAGATCAATCTCCCGAAGCATTCAGAGATCAGAGTTTTTAAGGACAACTTGGTGGAAGGGGGGAAGCCAGTGAGCCA
This sequence comes from Macaca thibetana thibetana, assembly GCF_024542745.1. NCBI lineage: Eukaryota > Metazoa > Chordata > Mammalia > Primates > Cercopithecidae > Macaca > Macaca thibetana. The sequence goes on from NC_065578.1 coordinate 61,387,593, forward strand.
GGAGTGCTGATTGGTCAGGTCAGAGATGAAATCATAGAGAGTCAAAGCTGTCTTCTTGTGCTGAGTCAATTCCTGGGTGGGGAATTGACTCACCAATATCAGGTGAGCCAGTTTATTGATCTGGGTGGTACCAGCTGATCCATCAAGTGCAGGATCTGCAAAATATCGTGAAATATCTCCCTGGTCTTAGGTTTTACAGTAGTGTTTTTATCCCCAGAAGCAATCTGAGGAGAGTCAGAGTCTTGTAGCCTCCAGCTGCATGATTCCTAAACCATAATTTCTAATCCTGTGGCTAATTTGTTAGTCCTGCACAAGCAGTCTAAATCCCCAGGGTTTGTTCTGGGAAAGGGCTGTTGTTGTTTCAAACTATGAACAAGTGATCCTTCCACCTCATCCTCCCAAAGTGCTGGGATTATAGGCAGTAAGAAGAAATAAGGGATTAAAAACAAAAGACAAGGCCAGGCGTGGTAGCTCACGCCTGTAATCCCTGCACTTTGGGAGGCTGAGGGAGGTAGATCACAAGGTCAGGAGTTCCAGAGCAGCCTGGCCAACATGGTGAAACCCCGCCTCTACTAAAAATACAAAAATTAGCCGGGTGTGGTGGCGCATGCCTGTAGTCTCAGCTACTCGGGAGGCTGAGGCAGGAGAATTGCTTGAACCGGGGAGGCGGAGGTTGCAGTGAGCCGAGATTGTGCCATTGCACTCCAGCCTGGACGACAGAGCAAGACTACGTCTCAAAAAGCAAATAAATTAAAAATAAAAAACAAAAGACAAAATTCTGTGTTTATTCATGTGCTGTGTATTGACTGAACTACCAGATATTGAGGCTTCTCTGCTTATTAGCTGCATGATGTTGGGCAAGTCAAGTTCCATGTGAGCCTGGCAAGTCAGGCCTGGGGAGTCCAACAGAAATTTTGAGTCTCTATTACAGAGCAAGACACTGTCTCAAGAAACAAAATGAAACAAAAAAGAGTATTGGTATGTGGGGAGTTTGGCTCCTGTAGAAAGGGTAGTCTGGGAGACCTGTTAGAGGAGTTAACATTGGACCTGAGACCTGAGGATGAACAGAAGCCATATTGAAAGAACTGAGAAAATAACTCAAAGAGGTGGATGGGCGCGGTGGCTCACGCCTGTAATCCCAGCACTTTGGAGGCTGAGGCAGGTGGATCACGAGGTCGGAGTTCGAGACCAGCCTGGTCAACATGGTGGAACCCCATCTCTACTAAAAATACAAAAATGAGCCGGGCGTGGTGGCTCGCGCCTGTAATCCCAGCTACTCAGGAGGCTGAGGCAAGATAATCACTCGAACCCAGGAGGCGGAGGTTGCAGTGAGCCCAGATTACGCCACTGCACTCCAGCCTGGTGACAGAGCAAGACTCTGTCTCAAAAAGAAAAAAATAAAAAATAAAAAATTAGCTGGGCGTGGTGGCGTGCTCCTGTAATCCCAGCTACTCGGGAGGCTGAGGCAGGAGAACTGCTTGAACCCAGGAGGCGGGGGTTGCAGTGAGCCCAGATCGCGCCACTGCACTACTCCAGCGCTGTGGCGACAAGAGAAAGACTCTGTCTCAAAAACAAACAAACAAACAAAAACTCGCGGAGGAAACAGCCAGTGCAAGGGCCCTGAGGCAGGAAGTTCTGTTTTCTGAGGAACAGAAAGAGACCGTGTTTCTGTTGTGAGGAGAGTAGTGCTAAGACAATGTTGAAGGGGCAGTCAGGATAGAATGAGGAGGTAGAAATTCAACCGAAACAGGAAGCCACTGAAAGGTATTGGAAGGGGAGGAGGATTGCAGAGGGGTCGCGGGAGAGACCAGGGAGCAGTTGGGGGTGTTTTCAGTGATTCAGATGAGAGACAATGGGGCTTGGACTGGGCTGGAGCTGTGGAGATGGAGAAAAGCGGGCAAATTGAAGGACTCAGGAATGGATTAACTGCGAAGGTTGAAGAAAAGGAATGAGGTGACCTTGGGATTCACGCCTGGGTGATGAGGCGCTTTAGAGGTGCCTTTATTCAGATTTCAGTCTGAAGTCGGGTCTGAGGGGTGGGGCTCGTTCAAGCGAAGGTTCGGTGGAGACAGAAGGAATTGGGCTCAGTCGGGAGGCAGCGATGGAAGTCAGCAATTGCTTAGGGCAGAATGTGATTTCCGGGGAGGAGGCGAGGGTATGTAGACAGAGGGGGTTGGACACACTAGGAGGGGAGGAGCCAGCCGAGAGATCCTGAGTCCCCTCAGTCCTTAATTAAAAACCTCCATCCTCACTTTGTTCGCGTCAGTCGTCCAGGCGTCCTTTTCCGCCAGGTAAGGCTCCCCCGGGTGTTTGGGGCCCTGGGTGCCCCGGGTAAGGCGGGTCCAGGCGCGTGGGATCCAGGGCGCCCCGGGTAAAGCTGGTCCAGGCGCGTGGGCTCCGGGGTGCCCCGGGTAAGGCCGGTTCAGGCGCGAGGGGCCTGAGGTGCCCCAGGCAGGGCTGATCCGGGTGCGTGGGTCCAGGGGTGCCCCGGGTAAGGCTGGCCCGGGTGCGTGGGGCCCGGGATGGGGCAGGCAGTTGGCCGCCTCACTTTACTCCCTGCTCTTTCCCTTACCTTCCGTGGCGAAGTGAGGAAAAAAAGTATCCTAAGACTTTACCCCCAAATTGGAAACATTAAAGTAGTTCTGTAAAGAAAAAATGAAGTCAAGAAAATGAGGTGGTGTTTGACAAGTCCTAGCTTTAAAAAAAAAAGGATGGAGGGGGCGGAAGCGGTGGCTCACGCCTGTAATCCCAGCACTTTGGGAGGCCGAGGCGGGCTGCGGTCGGGAGTTTGAGACCAGCCTAACCAACATGGAGAACCCCGTCTCTACTAGAAGTACAAAATTAGCCGGGCTGAGGCAAGAGAATCGCTTGAACCCGAGAGGCGGAGGTTGCACTGAGCCAAGATCGCGCCATTGCACTGCAGCCTGGGCAACAAGGGCGAAACTCCGTCTCAAAAAAAAAAAAAAAAAAAAAAAAAAAAAAAAAAGATGGAAGCCGGGCGCGGTGGCTCACGCCTGTTATTCCAACACTTTCGGAGGCCGAGGCAGGCGAATCACGAGGTCGGGAGATCGAGACCATCCTGGCCAACATGGGGAAATCCCGTCTCTACTAAAAATAAAAAATTAGCCGGGTGTGGTGGCTCGCGCCTGTAACATTCCCAGCTACTCGGGAGGCTGAGGCATGAGAATCGCTTGAACCGGGGAGGCGGAGGTTGTAGTGAGCCGAGATCGGGCCACTGCACTGCAGCCTGGGCAGCAAAGCGAAACTCCGTCTCAAAAAAACAAAAAGTGTTTTATTATGTGACTGGAAAAATTGATTTGGAAGTAATAACTTCTGCATTTTCTTCAATTTCCTCCAATTGTTAGGCAAATTTCATTCTTGTTCAAATTGCAAAAGGAAAGCGTGTCTTCCATAATGGACCCCCAACTCTCACAAAGAAGAAACCATTCTCTCCAGCCCCTCCCTGTCCTCCTCAGATTCACCTCTGGGTCCTCCCCTTCCCTGCAGCCCTCTCCCGACTTGCACCCCAGACTCTGCTAATGACTTGTGTGCCTTTTTAAGCAAACACGTGCATAGAGAAGTGCTTTTTTTTCCTGTCTACAATATGAGGTGATTTTCTACATTAAATAAACCTTAAAATTTGGTGTTATGAACTTGAATTCTAGGCACCAAGGCACAGCTTCCAGTAGACCCAAGTCCTGCTTTGCAGAGAGTTCGTCTTCCCCGGGAAGGTACAGAGGTGGATGAACTGCTGAGACTTGGTAGGTAGTTTAGTGGATTCGGGGCAGGATTAGTGGCGGGTATGTGTGCCGGTGGGGTTTTTTGTTTTTTGTTTTTTGTTTTGAGACGGAGTCTCGCTCTGTCACCCAGGCTGGAGTGCAGTGGCGTGGTCTTCGCTCACTGCAAGCTCCGCCTCCCGGGTTCACGCCATTCTCCTGCCTCAGCCTCCCGAGCAGCCGGGACTACAGGCGGGACTACAGGCGCCCGGCTAATTTTTGTATTTTTAGTAGAGACGGGGTTTCACCGTGTTAGCCAGGGTGGTCTCGATTTCCCGACCTCGTGATCTGCCCGTCTCCGCCTCCCAAAGTGCTGGAATTACAGGCGTGAGCCACCGCGCCCGGCCAACCGGTGGGGTATTTTATTTTTTGAGACGGAGTTTCGCTCTTGTCTCCCGGGCTGGAGTGCAATGGTGCCATCTCCGCTCACTGCAACCTCCGCCTCCTGGGTTCAAGCGATTCTCCTCCGTCAGCCTCCCAAGTAGCTGGGATTACAGGCGCCTGCCACTATGCCCGGCTAATTTTTGTGTTTTTAGTAGAGACGGGGTTTCGCCATTTCAGCCAGTGTGGTCTCGAGCTCTTGACCTCAGGTGATCCTTCCACCTCCATCTCACCAAGTGATGGGATTACCGGCATGAGCCACCACGCCTGGACTGGGGAGGGGTATTTTAGAGTGAAACAGGGGAAGTGACCTTGGGTCTGATAAAGAAATGAGTCCTAACTATAGTGTGGATTAGGACCCTTTTGCAGTCTGGTGCTATTAGCAGAACCCACAGTTTCGTAATCACTAGAAACCACGTTTTATTTCACATAACAGTTGTTGCAAGTTTTGCACTCACTACTTAAGATTATAAGGGTAGGACCTGCGTGGTGGCTCACACCGGTAATCCCAGCACTTTGGGAGGTTGAGGAGGGCAGATCACTTAAGGTCTGGAGTTCGAGACCAGTCTGGCCAACATGGCGAAACCCCATCTCTACTAAAAAATACAAAAATTAGCCGGGCGTGGTGGCACGCTCCTGTAGTCCCAGCTACTTGGGAGGCTGAGGCAGGAGAATCGCTTGAACCTGGGAAGCGGGGGTTGCAGTGAGCTGAGATTGTGCCACTGCACTCCAGCCTGGGTGACACTGAGACTCCATCTCAAAAACAAAACAAAACCCTGTAAATTACTTGAATGCCCACTGCTGAGGGAATTACTTACTGAACCAAAATATGTTCAATATGTTCAAAATATGGCATGTCACACATAGAAAAGTGAGGTGTGCACATGTAACTGGAAGATTACAAATGGCCTATTGAAAAAGAAAAATAATGTTAAAAGTATAAAGCTATTAAAAAAAAATTAAATGTCCCCTGACCTAAGGAAAGAGACATACCAACTAGAATTCGAAGTTGGCATTCTCCTTTATTGTCCTCCTATGCACCCATAAAAATCAGGCACTTTAGCTTGGTATGGTGGCATGCCTGTAATACCAGCTCCTTAGGATAAGACTGAGGTGAGAGGATCACTTGGTCCCAGGAGTTTGTGACTGCAGCGAACAGTGATCATGCCACTGCTTGTCACGCTGGGTGAGAGTGAGACCTCAAAAAAAAAAAAAAAAAGCGAAAACACAAAAGAAAAGTCACGTGTACATTGTGAGAGATACCACACCAAACTTTGGGTGGCCTCAGAGGTCAGATTATAGAGACTGAGGTGAGGGAATATTAATTTTTCTTATATAAAAGAAAGAAAAAATAAAAGAGAAGTCCATAATCCCCCAGCAAATTCAGAAAAACCCACACACCAACCCCCCAATAACAGGCTGCCAGTGTTGAAAAGGTAATTCACCACAAAGGAAATGCAAGCAGATAAACATATGAAAAGATGGCAGTCACAAGCCAAGGCAATGCAAATCAGCAAGCTTTTTTCCATCCCTAAAATTAAAGGAAAAGTTTATTCTCCCTCCCAACCCCCAGTCCCTTGAGGGAAGTGCTAAACATTTTTTGCCTTCCCAACCGGTGTTCTCCTATATTGCATACTTTTGGAGTAACCTCCTTAAAATATAAAGCAGAACTTGTGAGTACACTGATGAAAATCTCCCAAGTCTCCCTAATCACTTTCTTTTTTTTTTTTTTTTTTTTTTTCTGACAGGGTCTTGCTCTGCCTCCCAAGCTGGAGTGCAGTGATGCAATCCTAGCTCACAGTAACCTTGAACTCCTGGGCTCAAGTAATCCCCCCACCTCAGCCCCCCAAGTAGCTCAGACTGCAGGCAGAAGCCAGGACGCCTGGTCCCTGAGCCCTTTTGATGGCTACCATCCAGCCCTGAGGCAAAATTTGCTAAATTTGTACCAGCCTCTGCTTTCTTCTTGATCAGGGATTCTGAACCCAGAGTGCCTGGGTAGTGCCTGGCTAGAATTCAGAGTATGTGATATCGTGGATGTGAAAAAGGTCACGTATATTTATTGTCATTAAACGCTAATTATAATTTAGCCTTCAGCATTTGAGGTCAGGAGCAGTAATGCTTGTAATCTCAGCACTTAGGGAGGCCTAGGCGGGTGGATCACCTGAGGTCAGGAGTTTGAAACCAGCCTGGCCAACACGGTGAAACCCCGTCTCTACTAAAAATACAGAACTTAGCTGGGCGTGCTGGCGTGTGCCTGTAGTCCTCAACCCAGCAGGCTGAGGTGGAAGAATCGCTTGAACCCGGGAGGTAGGGTTTGCAGTAAGCCGAGATTGTGCCACTGCACTCCAGCCTAGTCGGCAGAGTGAGACTCTGTCTCAAAAAAAAGGAAAAAAAAAAGTAGCATTTGATACAGTTAATGACAAATAATAAATCCCACTGCACCGGGCTGTAATTTTCAGTTTTAAGCCAGGCATGGTGGTGTGTGCTTGTATTCCCAGCTACTCAGGAGGCTGAGAAAGGAGTTTGAGTGTAGCCTGGGCAACATGGCAAGACCCTGTCTCTTTTTAAAAAGTTAATTAATTTCCGGTTTCTCATTGCACCTATCATGTACTATAGAGTGACTCTTGGAAAACACATTACCCAAAAAAGGTAGTGTTACATAATAGGGCACCGGCCAGATTAATTACTGAAAAGGTCTAAAAATCCCCAGGGTCACTATGAATGTGACCAGAGTGGATATTTGCCCCTGCACTGGCTGTAATCAGGATGTTCAAACACTGAAATGTGTTTTGATATGCATTCTCCTGACTAATATAATTGACCAATCTTTTTGTGTTTACTCTACATACGGTTTTTGTATATGTGTTTAAGAATGGGATTGTACTCTGTATATTTTCTGCACCGTTTTTTTCCTTCTAACGTACCAAAGACATCCTTAACCAATGTGTATGATTCTAATATACTCTATTAGGTAAAGTATAATTTTTATACGTACATTAAACATATTGTATGCACCATATAGAGTATATATATCATAACATATGGTGTGTATATATAACATAATGTATATTATTATTATTTGAAATGGAGTTTCACACTTGTTGCCCAGGCTGGAGTGCAATGGCGTGGTCTCAGCTCACTGCAACCTCCACCTCCGGCATTCAAGCAATTGTCCTGCCTCAACCTCCCAAGTAGCTGGGATGACAGGCGCCCACCACCACCACGCATGGCTAATTTTTGTATTTTTAGTGGAGACGGGATTTCATTTTGGCCAGGCTGGTCTCGAACTCCTGACCTCAGGTGATCCACCCACCTTGGCCTCCCAAAGTGCTAGAATTAACATACATGAGCCACTGTGCCTGGCCATAATGTATATTATAATGTATATTTTATAAATTATTGTATTATATATACTTATATATATCTATTATATATAATCGCATTGTGTACATAAACCATCATTTGTTCAATCCTTCTCTTTTAAGGACATTGTTTTCTAATTTGTTTTAGTTTATCAATTTTATTTTAGTTTTAGTTTTAGTTTTTTTTTTTTTTTTTTTTTTTTTTTTTTTTTTTTTTTTTTTTTGAGATGGAGTCTCGCTCTGTCGCCCAGGCTGGAGTGCAGTGGCCAGATCTCAGCTCACTGCAAGCTCCGCCTCCCGGGTTCCCGCCATTCTCCTGCCTCAGCCTCCCGAGTAGCTGGGACCACAGGCGCCGCCACCTCGCCCGGCTAATTTTTTTGTGTTTTTAGTAGAGACGGGGTTTCGCCGTGTTAGCCAGGATGGTCTCGATCTCCTGATCTTGTGATCCGCCCGTCTCGGCCTCCCAAAGTGCTGGGATTACAGGCTTGAGCCACCGCGCCCGGCCTAGTTTTAGTTTTTTTTTTGAGATGGAGTCTTGCTCGCTCTGTTGCCTAGGCTGTAGTGCAGTGGCATTAACCCTAATTCAACCTCTGCCTCCCAGGGTCGAGTGATTGTCCTGTCTCAGCCTCTGGAGTAGCTGGGATTACAGACACCCGCCATCATGCCCAGCTAATTTTTGTATTCTTAGTAGAGACAGGGTTTCACCATGTTGGCCAGGCTATTCACCATGTTGGCCAGGCTGGTCTGGAACTCCTGACCTCAGGTGATCTGCCCTCCTCAACCTCCCAAAGTGTTGGGATTACAGGCATAAGCCACCGCAACCGGCCTCAAGTTCACTTATTGTAGCGTTTATTGGACACAATAAAGGCACAATTGTTATCAAAAGAATTTGTCTGCATGTGAACATGTTACCCTTGTTTTCAGCTTTCTGTTTCATCTTGGCAAGTCAAGTAGAAGTCTGTTTCACCAGGGAGAGCTCAGTGGTTTTCCTTAAGGATTTTCAGTTTGAGAAAAAATTTAGAAGCATTATCAGGCCAGGCCCGGTGCCATATGCATTCCAACCTCAGCGAGTGAGACCCTGCGTCAAAAAAAAAAAAAAAAAGCATTGGAGCATTTTCTTTCCTTTTTTTTTTTTTTTTTTTGGCTCTGTCGCCCAGGCTGGAGTGCAGTGGCGACATCTGGGCTCACTGCAAGCTCCACCTCCCAGGTTCATGCCATTCTCCTGCCTCAGTCTCCCAAGTAGCTGGGACTATAGGCGCCCGCCACCGCGCCCAGCTAATTTTTTGTATTTTTTTAGTGGAGACGGGGTTTCACCATGTTAGCCAGGATGGTCTCAATCTCCCGACCTCGTGTTCCACCCACCTCGGCCTCCCAAAGTGCTGGGATTACAGGCGTGAGCCACCACGCCCGGCCAGTAGCATTTTCAATCATCAGTGAAAGAACTCATCATCCAGATTCAAAAACAAGTATTTTTCCCCATTTGCTTAATCTCCCTTTTTTCTTATTTATTTGTTTGCTGTGTTTTAAAGTAAATCCCAGACATCATACCATTTCACCTGTAAAAACTTCAGTATGTAGTTTTTATAAAATAAGGACACTTTCTTAACTAAATACAGTATTGTTACAGTTAATAAAATATATATTCCTCAATATCATTTAATAATCAGTCCATATTCAATACTCCCTGCATTTTATAGTTGATTCATTCAAATAGAGATCCAAAATAGGGGGAGCATACACTGCATCTAGTGAATTCCCTTAGTCTTCTGAATGAGAGTGGGCCCCTTTATTCCTGTTGAAGTCCTGTATAAGTTCCTACAGACCTGTCCTGTGGACTACTCGGTTGCTTTCTCAGTCCTTGATTAGATTCAGATACTATTGCTTGGTTTTTTAAATTTACTTAATTAAGAGGATAAGGCTGGGTGAGGTGGCTCACACCTGTAATCCCAGCACTTTGGGAGGCCTAGGTGGGCGGATCACCTGAGGTCGGGGGTTTGAGACCAGCCTAACCAACATGGAAAAACCTCGTCTCTACTAAAAGTACAAAATTAGCTGGGCGTGGTGGCGCATGCCTGTAATCCCAGCTACTTGGGAGACTGAGGCACGAGCCTGGGAGGCGGAGGTTGCGGTGAGCCAAGATCACGCCATTGCACTCTAGCCTTGGCAACAAGAGTGAAACTTCATCTCAAAAAAAAAGGGGATTAAGTGTGTAACTAATACTGATTCCTTCTCTTTTTTAGTAATCATTTACATGTTTCTTCTTTTAACCTTTTCTCTGGTGTAATCAAGATTTTCTGTATACATTTGTCCCCCTTACCTCCTGTTGCTCATATTTTGGAAGTTATTTTGTGATAGATAAGTGCCATGTTTTTAAAACAATTTTTTATAACTATCATGCTTTTTTTTTCTTTTTTTTTAGCTGTTCATTTATAATTTTTTATTTTTTATTTTTTTTGAGACAGAGGCTCACTCTGTATGTAGCCCAGAGGCATGAGCTGGGCTCATTGCAACTTCCACATCCTGGGTTGAATTTTTTTTTTATTTTTTGAGACAGTGTCTTGGTCTCTTGCTCTTGTCACACAGGCTGGAGTGCAACCACACAATCTCAGCTCACTGCAACCTCCACCTCCTGGCTTCAACTGATTCCCCTGCCTCAGCTTCCCAAGCAGCTGGGACTACAGGAACCCACCACCACGCTCAGCTAAATTTGTATTTTTAGTAGAGATGGCGTTTCACCGTGTTGGCCAGGCTAGTCACGAACTGCTGACCTCAGGTGATCCGCCCACCTCAGCCTCCCAAAGTGCTGGGATTACAGGTATGAGCCACCTCACCTGGCATAATTTGTTTTTTTAAAAAAACTAGAGATGAGGTCTTACTATATTGCTGAGGCTGCTCAAACTCCTGGGCTCAAGCAATCACCTCAGCCACCCAAAGTGCTGGGATTACAGGTGTGAGCCACTGCGCTTGGCCTGTTTTAAATTTTTATGGTTACATAGTAGATGTATTTATTTATTTTCATACAGACATGCAATGTGTAATAATCACATCAGGGTAAATGGGGGTATCCTATCCATCGCCTCAAACATTTATCATTTCTTGTTAAAAACATTCCAATTATTCTCTTTATATATACAATAAGCTATTGTTGAGTGTAGGTACCCTGTTGTGCTACCAAATACTAGATCATTTTTGTACCCATTAGCCATCCGTATTCCCTGCACCCATCCACCTACTACCCTGCCCAGCCACTGGTAACCATCATTCTACTCTCTTTTTTTTGAGACAGGGTCTCACTCTGTCGCACAGTATGGTGGCGTGATCTTGGCTCACTGCAACCTCCACCTCCCGGGTTCAAGCAGTTCTTATGCCTCAGCCTCCTGAGTAGCTGGGACTACAGGTGCGTGCCACCAAGTCTGGCTAATTTTTGTTTTTGTTTTTTCTTTTGAGATGGAGTCTCGCTCTGATGCTCAGGCCAGAATGGAGTGGCATCATCTAGGCTCACTGCGAGCTCTGCCTCCCAGGTTCATGCCGTTCTCCTGCCTCAGCCTCCCAAGTAGCTGGGACTACAAGTGCCCACCACCATGCCCAGCTAATTTTTTGTTTATATTTTTAGTAAAGATGGGGTTTCACCGTATTAGCCAGGATGGTCTCTATCTTCTGACCTTGTGATCTGCCTGCCTCAGCTTCCCAGAGTGTTGGGATTACAGGCGTAAGCCATGGCGCCTAGCCTCTGCTAATTTTTGTATTTTTAGTAGAGATGAGGTTTCGCCATGTCGGCCAGGCTGGTCTCGAAGTCCTGACTTCAGGTGATCCACCTGCCTTGGCCTCCCAAAGTGCTGGGATTCTAGATGTGAGCCGCTGTGCCTGACCTTTTTTCACTATTCTCTAGAAGAGTTGGGGCACAACTGTGATAATAGTCGCTTCTAAATTTTCTGATTTAATTATGAAAGTTGAATGGTGCTCCCATTTTTCAACCATGCTTTATCTGTAGTTGTGCCCCCTTTTTGTTCATAGTGTTCCTTATTTGTATTTTGGTTTTGTTAATTCTGTATAAATTTCTGTTTTTCATTTCTTTGATTTGTGCACATCTCTTGGCTTCTTGGGTAGATTTTGCCCTTAATCTGATAATTTAACTTTAATTTTTATTCTTTTCTAGAAAATTCTAACATTTTAAGTCGATACATTTTCCTCAAAGCACCACTTCAGCTACATTCCCCAAGTTTTGATAGGTAATTATCATTTTGATTTAGTATTTTAAGTTTCTCCATTAGTTTGACTGATTAGTCATTTTAAAATTTAAATAACTTTAACCTTTAGTATTTAAACATTAAACATAGAAGTTTTAAATTTAATTTATCTTTTAATTTTATGCTATTATTTTTCCTGGTTCAGTTTTTATTGCAATGAAAAATTTCAATTATTTTTTAGAAACAGAGTCTCACTATGTTGTGCAGGCTGATGTTGAACTTCTGGGCTCAAGTAATCACTCCACCTCAACCCCCCAGAGTGCTAGGATTACAAGTGTGACACCGTGCCCTGCTTGAAATTCTTGGTTGGGTGCTCAGCAGATATCTTTTGTCCTGACATGAATGACATTTTAGCTGCTTATATGATTCTTATTTTGAAGGGGAGGGGACAGGGTCTCACACTGTCACCCAGGCTGGAGTGCAGTGTCAGCTCACTGCATCCTCTGCCTCCCTCAGGCTCAAGTGATCCTCTTACCTCAGCCTCAGTTATTGCTGGGACTACAGGTGCACACCACCACACCAGGCTAATTTTTTTATATTTTTGTAGAGACAGAGTTTCACCATGTTATCTAGGCAGGTCTCAATCTCTTTTTTTTTTTTTTTTTTTTTTTTTTTTTTTTTTTTTTTTTTTTGAGACGGAGTCTCGCTCTGTTGCCCAGGCTGGAGTGCAGTGGCGCGATCTCGGCTCACTGCAAGCTCCGCCTCCTGGGTTCACGCCATTCTCCTGCCTCAGCCTCCCGAGTAGCTGGGACTACAGGCCCCCGCCACCTCGCCCGGCTAATTTTTTGTATTTTTAGTAGAGACGGGGTTTCACTGTGGTCTCGATCTCCTGACCTTGTGATCCGCCCGCCTCGGCCTCCCAAAGTGCTGGGATTACAGGCGTGAGCCACCGCGCCCGGCCAGGTCTCAATCTCTTAAGCTCAAGTGATTCACCTGCCTTCACCAAGGAACCCTTTCTAGATTGCCCTGTAATCTAAAAAACAATATTCTTGGCTGGGCACGGTGGCTCACGCTTGTAATCCCAGCACTTTGGGAGGCCAAGGGAGGCGGATCACGAGGTCAGGAGTTTGAGGCCAGCCTGGCCAACATAGTGAAACTCTTGAGCCTTCGAAGTAGTTGGGACCACAGGCGTGTGTCACTATGCCCAGCTAATTTTTATATTTTTTGTAAAGAAGGCCTCCCTATGTTGCCCAGGCTGGTCTTGAATTCCTTGGGTCAAGTGATCCTCCCACCTCAGCCTCTATAAAAGTGCTGGGATTACACCCGTGAGCCACCATGCTTGGCCAAGAAAGTAATTTTGAATTGACTTGATAACTGGTTTTCAGAAAAAGTCTTAATAATCTCTGCAATTCAAAAGGGACACCTGTTTCTCAATTTTCTGTAAGATTCCATTCAAGTTAGCTGAGACTTGGATGATTTGGTATGATACATATGTTGATTTTTTAAAGAATAACATCTATTTTCTTGTAATTAATCTACTCATTATAGAGAACATAGACAACAAAGCTAATAGTATGGCAAATCAGACAGCTTCATTCTTAGTTATCTGCTCTTTGGTTAATTTATTGCATTCAAATCTTTATGTAAAGGGAGTTTTCATGATAATCTATAAATTATGAATTCTAATTTTTTTTCTGGTCTTAGTTTACAGATACCCATTTTGTTAGTGAACCTTTTATGAATTTATTATGGAGTGCACCCAGCATAGTTTTCTTAACTAAGCTCATATTCTTACAAAGTTTCTCAAGAGAATTCTTCAGTAAGTAATTTTTCATTTCTTTGTATTTCAGATTGACATATTTTAAGATTTTTTAATTTCTGAGGTCTAGCCGACCTGTAAGAACAAAATCATTCTGCAGGAATTAAAAACAGAATCCAGTCTTGACAACATATCCACAATGTCTGATGTATCTAGTAGTGTACAGTCAAAATTTGCTAGACTTGCAAAGAAACAGGAAAATATCACCTATATGAAAAGAAAGCAGTTAACAGAAACTGAAAAGGACATAGCTCCAGTATTAGATGTAAACTGCAAGGACGTATCAGCAATTGTTATGAATAAGTTTAAGGTCTTAATGGAAATTCAAGACCTGAAGTTTGAGGAGATGAGAGAAACTCTTAAAAGTGACCTAAAGGCAATTTTAGGAGGAAAAACTACAATACCTGAGGTAAAGAATTCAGAGAACTCCAGTAGTAGGACAGAGTTTCAACAAATAATCAATTTAGCATTACAAAAAACAGGGATGGTAGGGAAAACGGAAGGAGAAAACTCTAAAGTAGGTGATGATATTGAGAATTTAACCTTTAAAGTCAAAGAAGTAAATGAGCTGAGCAGGAAATTAGACAACGCTGATGAATACAATAGGAAGGAAGGTAAGAAATTACCCCAGAATGAATCACAAAGTTACAAAGTCCTTGGAAGTATGGAAGAAACCTTACGCAATGTAGATGACAGACATGGAAATCACAATGTCCATTTAGACATTACAGAAGGAGAGAGAAGGAAGGATGGGGAGGATGAATTTGTCAAAGACATGGGAGAGGAAAAAAAATTTCAGAAATTCAAGAATAAAGAGGACATTTTAAAAGCCTCCAGAGAAGAAAAAGTGTTGATGGATGAAGGAGCAGTACTTACCCTGGCTGCCAACCTTTCATCAGCAACGCTGAATATTAGTAAGCAATGGAGTGATGTCTTCAACATTCTGAGAGAACATGATTTTGAACCTAAATTTCTGTGCAAAGTTAAATTGGCATTTAAATGTGATGGTGAAATAAAGACATTTTCAGATCTGCAAAGCCTTAGAAAATTTGCCAGCCAAAAATCTTCTATGAAAGAATTATTGAAAGATGTACTCCCACAAAAGGAAGAAATAAGTGGAGGAGGAAGAAGATATGGAACTCAAGAAAAAAGGGTAAGCGTACAAATAGAAAAAGCTTATGTATAAATGTAATAGTTGGCACGGTTATTTTGAAGGATAAATCAATTTTTTTTTTCTTGAGTTTCACTCTTGTTGGCCAGGCAGGAGTGCAATGGCCCGATCTTGGCTCACCACAAACCCACCTCCCAGGTTCAAGTGATTCTCCTGTCTCAGCCTCCTGAGTAGCTGGGATTACAGGCTTGTGCCACCATGCCCAGATAATTTTGTATTTTCAGTAGAGACGGGTTTCTCCATGATGGTGAGGCTGGTCTCAAACCAAACTCCTGACGTCAGGTGATTTACCCACGTTGGCCACCCGACGTGCTGGAATTACAGGTGTGAGCCACTGCGCCCGGCCAGATAAATCAATTAAAGAAAAATGATTCCTTAAAAGTAAAAGCATAATACTAAAAGTAATGATTTAAAGGGCACTTTTTTTTTCTGTGAAGGTTTTATTATGTGCCGAGGGCAAGGGGGCCTCAGTCATTCTTGGCAGCTGGTTTAATCATGGTGGCCAAGATGGTGCTCAGCTCCTCTCCCTCTTGGTGTGGATGTGTGACCTCAGCCTTTTCTTGATGAACTTGAGGGCCTCTTTCATCAGGCCCTCACCATCACACCATGGATGGTGTGATGCTCCTACCTGGCGAAGCAGCACACCTCTCAGATCATGTCCCACACTAACTTGGTGTGTTTGGTCAGATGGCTGGAGCAGCAGCTGTACCTGGGCTTTTGGTCATGTTCTTGATCACCTTGTTGCCCTTGCTGAGGCCCAAAGCCTTAGGGTCACACAGAGTTGTGGCTGCTGTTCTCCAATGGCTGCTGTGCTGGAAGGTGCTTTTTTTTTTTTTTTTTTGGAGATGAAGTCTTGCTCTGTTTCCCTGGTGGGGGTGCGGTGGCTCAATCTGGGCTCACTGCACCCTCCACCTCCCAGGCTCAAGTGATCCTCCTACTCCAGCCTCCCGATAGCTGGGACCACGTGCATGCACCACCACGCCCAGCTAATTTTTGTACTTTTTGTAGAGACAAGGTTTTGCCACGTTGCCCAAGCTGGTCTCAAACTCCTGGGCTCAAGCAGTCTACATGCCTTGACCTCCCAAAGTGCTGGAATTACAGGTGTGAGCCACCATGCCCAGCCAAGGTCCAGATTTGTAAGCCAATTTTTTTTTTTTTTTTTTTTTTTTTGAGACGGAGTCTTGCTCTGTAGCCCGGGCTGGAGTGCAGTGGCCGGATCTCAGCTCACTGCAAGCTACGCCTCCCGGGTTTGCGCTATTCTCCTGCCTCAGCCTCCTGAGTAGCTGGGACTACAGGCGCCCGCCACCTCGCCCGGCTAGTTTTTTTGTATTTTTAGTAGAGACGGGGTTTCACCGTGTTAGCCAGGATGGTCTCGATCTCCTGACCTCGTGATCCGCCCGTCTCGGCCTCCCAAAGTGCTGGGATTACAGGCTTGAGCCACCGCGCCCGGCCCCAAGCCAATATTTTTTACATGTTTCCAAATGAATGCTTCTCCTCTGCCTTTCCCACATTTCCAAGTGTAACCTCT
This sequence comes from Macaca thibetana thibetana, assembly GCF_024542745.1. NCBI lineage: Eukaryota > Metazoa > Chordata > Mammalia > Primates > Cercopithecidae > Macaca > Macaca thibetana. The sequence goes on from NC_065578.1 coordinate 61,403,817, forward strand.
GCAAAGTGAGAATCCAGAAGGAGAAGGTACACTTGAATCAACAAATTATTTAAAAATCAGTATTTAATTCCAGAAATTAGCTGCTTCTAGTGTTTACACAGATGAGGCACCTAACCTGTCCTGGTGGGTTTGGGAAGACTGAAAAGCTCAATGGCCGACTAAGGGCTTCAAGGAATATTAGGAGCCAACATTTATATTGCAGACATCATCAGAAGCTCAGTACCTTGCTTACTTTATATTACAACAATCCTGGGGTGGTACTGTCATTAGACCCTGCTTTATAAGGAAAAGTGAGGCACTAGTAGCAAATGTGGCAATTGGGCCAGGGTTTGAATAGTTTTGAACTGAGCCTGTTGTATTCCTAACCAAAGCCTGCTTGTCTTTAAAGTCATAAGGCTATAGTGTAAACTGCAATTGGGGTCTTTTTTTTTTAAATTTTTGTATTAAATTTGTTGTTATCTGTGGGGAAAGGTAAATGTGAGCTTGGCGTTTTTGTTTGTGTGTGCTTATCATCTTCCTAAAGCAGATTGTAAACTTTAGCCAGATTACAATGCCTATTTACCATAGGACTCATATGTAATAAGCAGACAATTCATTAAAACAGGTAATTACTGATAATCAGTCACATACACAGCAGTAAATGTTGCGGGATCAAGAAGGAAGAAAGTAGACGTTATGACCTCATATAATTTGTTCCGAGATTACACAAGAAATGACAAATATCTTGAGATGATCTTAGGGAAACTTGATTTGTTTAGGGACCTAGGCCTTCAAGAACAATTAATATTTAAGCAGTTTTTCAGATATGTTCCCATTGTCAGAATGGAAGCCATATTAAAATTAGTGAATTGAAGTTTTAATTCTTTAAAATAAATGATTTGAATAAATAACTCTTCTTTTTCTTTGTTTAACTTTAGGGTAAAACCCTAATAGACTCAAAGCATAGAGCTGGAGAAATGACCAGTGATGGATTGAGCTTTCTATTTCTTAAAGAAGTGAAATTTGCTAAGCCAGAGGAGATGAACAACTTAGAGACTCAAGAGGAAGAGTTTTCTGAGCTAGAGGAGCTGGATGAAGAGGCCTCAGGGATGGAGGATGATAGAGAAGATACCTCAGAGCTGGAGGAAGAGGAAGAGGCCTCAAGGATGGAGGAGGAAGAGGCCTCAGGGATGGAAGAGGAGGAGGAAGAGGCCTCAGGGCTGGAGGAGGAAGAAGAAGAAGAGGCCTCAGGGCTGGAGGAGGAAGAAGCCTCAGAGGAGGAGGAGGAACAGACTTCAGAACAGGACTCAACCTTTCAGGGTCATACTTTGGTAGATGCAAAGCATGAAGTTGAGATAATCAGTGATGGCATGGAAACTATTTTCATTGACTCCATAGAGGATTCTGAACCAGAGGAGGAAGAGGAAGGAAAGGATTCTGAAATAGGAAAGGTAAAGACTACCTCCCTGCCTGAGAAAAAAGAAGCCTCATGTAGACAAAAAGAAATTCCCTTTAGTTATTTGGTTGGGGACTCTGGGAAGAAAAAGTTGGTGAAACACCAGGCAGTACACAAAACCCAGGAGGAACAGGAAGCAGCTGTGCCCACGAGTCAAGGAACTGGCACACCCTGTCTGACCTTATGTTCGGCCTCTCCCTCAGAGTCACTAGAGATAGGTTATGATGAGCGTAAAAAGCATTCACATACAAATTTGAGTATTTCAACAGGAGTCACCAAACTTAAGAAAACAGAAGAAAAGAAACACAGAACTCTGCACACAGAAGAACTAACATCTAAAGAAGCAGACTTAACACAGGAAACAGAAGAAAACTTGAGAAGTAGTGTGATTAATAGCATCAGAGAGATAAAAGAGGAGATTGGAAATCTGAAAAGTTCCCATCCAAGTGTCTTGGAAATTAAAAATTCAGTAGATGATCTAAGTAGCAGAATGGACATACTTGAAGAAAGAATAGATAGTCTAGAAGATCAAATTGAAGAATTCTCTAAGGATACAGTGCAAATGACCAAACAGATGATTAATAAAGAAAGGCAAAGAGAGATAGAGGATAGATCCAGAAGTTGCAATATTCGTTTGATAGGAATTCCAGAAAAAGAGAATAATGAGAATGGGGCAGAGGACATAATTAAGGAAATAATTGATGAAAACTTTGCAGAACTAAAGAAAGGTTCAAGTCTTGAGATTGTCAGTGCTTGCCGAGTGCCTAGTAAGATTGATGAAAAGAGACTGACTCCTAGACACATCTTGGTAAAATTTTGGAATTCTAATGATAAAGAGAAAATAATAAGGGCTTCTAGAGAGAGAAGAGAAATAACCTACCAAGGAACAAGAATCAGGTTGACGGCAGACCTATCACTGGACACACTGGATGCTAGAAGTAAATGGAGCAATGTCTTTAAAGTTCTGCTGGCAAAAGGCTTTAATCCTAGAATCCTATATCCAGCCAAAATGGCATTTGATTTTAGGGGTAAAACAAAGGTATTTCTTGATGTTGAAGAGTTTAGAGATTATGTTTCGCATATGCCCACCTTGAGAGAATTACTGGAAGATAATGTGCTTTAGCACTCTAGGGTGACTAGAAACAATATGCTTTCCTCCCCCAGCACACATCCAAAAATCAAGTAAAACTGGAAAATACACTTCTATCCAGAAGGATGGACAGCTAATAGCATACTTGGGGATGGAGGAGCAAGGAATATTACAGATTTACCTAGATGTTAATAAAGGGTGTGTTTAAAAAAGGCTGGTCTGAATGTAGAGTTATTTCAGTTGATTGTTCAGTCAGACAGAATTCCTTGTTCTACCTCCCCCACCCACCTCTCTACTGCAGTTGACTAGTCTTTTTAGAACTTATATTGTCCTAGCTTGTCTAAGAGTAAACTTCCTATACTATCGGGGGAGGGCCACACCTGTCAAGACAACCCATCAATGTAGTAGGAAAACAGGAGGGGACAGTAACAAAAGCACAGGAGTTCAAGGCCTCCTGGGCAATGTGGTGAAACTACAAAAAAAAAGGGAAGAAATGATACTTCACAAATTTGTATCATTTGTCATGATGTGATATTTGAATATTTTAAATCTTTTTCCCTTGAATACTGTATGCTATGTTTGCTTATTTAAAAATTTTCGATTACACATTTTCTGAAGTACTTTGTCATACATAAATAGCTTTTACATTTTATTGTGTAAACCCATTCCTGGAGAGATGAAATCTCTTCCCTAGCGTGACACTATAAGGTTTTCAGTTTATTTAAGAATGAAATGAATCGGCTGGGTGCTGTGGCTCACACCTGTAACCCAAGCACTTAGGAAGGCTGAGGTAGGCATATCTCGAGAACAAGACCGTCATGGTCAACATGGTGAAACCATGTCTCTACTAAAAATACAAAGTTAGCTGGATGTGATGGTGCTTGCCTGTAGTCCCAGCTACTTGAGAGGCTGAGGCAGGAGAATCCCTTGAACCTGGGAGGCGGAGTTTGCACCACTGCACTCCATCCTGGTGACAGCGATACTCCGTCTCAAAAAAAAAAATTTGCAATGGATGATTAGTGAAGAAATTAAGGAGAGGGAGTGATCTCGTCATTTAGACTGCTAGTAGGACTAATTTAGTAGATTCCTGTTTTTTCCCCCCTCCCCCAAACAGTAGCATCTTGGCATAACTGGTATAAAAATAGGGCTGGGTGAGCTGGCTCACACCTGTAATCCCAGTATTTTGGGAGGCCGAGGCGGGCAGATCACCTGAGGTCAGGAGTTTGAGACTAGCCTGGCCAACATGGTAAAAACCCATCTCTACTAAAAATACAAAAATTACTTGAATGTGGTGGTGGGGACCTGTAATCGCAGCTACTTGGGAGGCTGAGGCATGATAACCACTTGAACCTGGGAAGTGGAGGCTGCAGTGAACCAAAATTGTGCCACTGTACTCCAGCCTGGGAGACAGAATAAGTGAAACTCATCTCACCAAAAAAAAAAAATCAGGCCAGGCATGATGGGCCATAATTCCATAATCCCCGTCTGCAAAGATGAGGCAGATATTGGAGGAGTGATGCTTCTACAAGCCAAGGAACACCATGTGTTCTCAGCAACTAGAAGCTAAAGGAGGTAAGGAAGGAATCTTCCCTAGATCTTCTGGTGTGAGCATGAGCCTGCCAATACCTTTATCTCGGATGTCTAGCCTCCAGAACCACAAGGGAATACATTCTTGTTTTTTTGTTTGTTTCTTTTGAGACGGAGTGTTGCTCTGTCACCCAGGCTGGAGTGCAGTGGCGCGATCTCGGCTCACTGCAAGCTCCGACTCCTGGGTTCACACCATCCTCCTGCCTCAGCTTCCCGAGTAGCTGGGACTACAGGCGCCCGCCACCACGCCTGGCTAATTTTTTGTATTTTTAGTAGAGACAGGGTTTCACCTTGTTAGCCAAGATGGTCTCCATCTCCTAACCTCGTGATCTGCCCGCGTCAGTCTCCCAAAGTGCTGGGATTACAGGTGTGAGCAACCGCGCCTGGCCACATTCTTATTTTAAGTCACTGAGCTTGTGGTACTTTGTGATGGCAGGCCTACAAAACAAATGCAGTAGTCATGACCCCAATTCACCTCCTAAACACTGCTGTCCCCTAGACTCATAGCCGGTTGCTTCAGAGATATTGGTGGCTGGAAGATTTTAAGAGGCCAAACCACAGGAATCTGCTGACTGATTTATTTGCAGCAGCCAGTTTGAGAGACAGAGAAGCCTGAACCTCTGCAGTAGCCTCAACCTGGATGCTTACATTGACATTTATTTTTGAGACAAGATCTCACTCTCACCCAGGTTGGAGTGCAGTGGCACAATCATCAGGGCTCACTGCAGCGTCAACCTCCCAGGCTCAAGTGATCCTCCTGCCTCAGCCTCCCAAATAGCTGGAATCACAGGCACACCACCATGCCCAGCTAGTTTTTTGGTGTTTTTTGTAGAGACGGAGTTTCTCCATGTTGCCCAGTGGTCTCGAACTCCTGGGCGCAAGTGATCAGCCCACCTCAACGTCCCCAAGTGCTGGGATTATAGGCGTGAGCCACCTTGCCTGACCACTTTGAAATATTTATACAAAGTCAAGACTTGTCTTTTCTTGTGGAATTTATTTGAATATAGTAATTAAGCTGCCTTTTTCCAAGGCTGAGGGAAAGGAAAAGAATTCCAGTGCAGAGAGTAGATAAAATTGAGAATCTTCTGTCCCTGCTACTCAATCAACGCTAGGCAGGGTCCCTCTATTGATTTTCCCCTTTATCCTCAGTCCTCACTCATTCTTCCCCTGCCTCCCAGTGTTCACCTACTCTATGTGTCATGTAAATCCTTGGAGACATGGGTTTCTTCTAAAATACATCATTTTGTGAGTGTATTCTTAATTGATGTGAGTGTAGTACTGTGACAGTGAATGAAGACCATGCAAATGGGGAGAAACTTAGGCTATATATTCAGACCTTGCTCCGCTGGGCACGGTGACTCACACCTGTAATCCCCGCAATTTGGGTGGCTGAGGAGGGTGGATCATTGGAGGCCAGGAGTTTGAGACCAGCCTGGCCAACATGGTGAAACCCCATTTTTCCTAAAAATACAAAAATTAGCCAGGCGTGGTGGTGTGTGCCTGTAATCCCAGCTTCTCAGGAGGCTGAGGCACGAGAATTGCTTGAACCCAGGAAGTGGAAGTTGCAGTGAGCCAAGATTGTGCCACTGCACTTCAGCCTGGGTGATAGAGTGACACTTGGTCTCAAAAACAAATGGCCGAGTGTGGTGGCTCACACCTGTAATCCCAGCACTTTGGGAGGCTGAGGCATGTGGATCACCTGAGGTCAGGAGTTCAAGACCAGCCTGACCAACATGGAGAAACGCTGTCTACTAAAAAATACAAAATTAGCTGGGCGTGGTGGTATATACCTGTAATCCCAGCTACTTGGGAGGCTAAGGCAGGAGAATCGCTTGAACCTGGGAGGCAGAGTTTGCAGTGAGCTGAGATCAAGCCATCGCATTCCAGCCTGGGCAACAAGAGCGAAACTCTGTCTTAAAAACAAACAAAAACAAACAAAACAAATAGTTCAGACCTTGCTCCGGCAAAGGAGGCAGCCACCATCACTAGTGTTTGACAAAGACTCAGAGGCAGAGGCAGTCGGGGGGAGCAAAAAAGCTTCATAGTGAAATAAAAAGGGATGGCCTCAGGTATGTGTGTCCTCTGGAAGTTGTTGGCATGGAGAGGCTAACTAGAAGCAGGACTTCTTATGTGATGGCTTTGAGGAGCATATCTGTTTTTTTCTGCTTGGTCCTGAGTTTGGAGCAAAAATAGGGAAGCTGTCGCTGAAACTCTGACCGTTCTGGGCCAATTGCTGCAAAGGTGGTTTGGCTCCCCCAGTGATGGCTGCAGAAGTTGTTGGTCAGAGTTCTATTGTATGCTTTGACCATTGTCTGTTTGTATATTCAGTCTCTTCCACCTGAAGGCCTAGGATGAAATTCGTATTTCCCTGTATCCTCCCTTGCATTCTCATTTTTACCTTCACAAAACCGTATCCCTTTGTTTTAATTTGTATTTCTCTGATTAGTGAAGTTAAGAATCTCTCCATATATTTTTCAGCCATTTAGAGTTTGTTTTTTGTGAATTGCTGATTAATATCTTTTTTGTTTGTTAGTTTGTTTTTGAGATGGAGTCTTACGCTGTCGCCCAGGCTGGAGTGCAGTGGCATGACCTTGGCTCACCGAAACCTCCGCCTCCTGGGTTCATGCAATTCTACTGCCTCAGCCTTCCTAGTAGCTGGGATTACAGGCGCCTGCAACCATGCCCAGCTAATTTTTTGTTTCTTTTTTGAGACAGAATCTGGCTCTGTTGCCCAGGCTGGAGTGCAGTGGCACGATCTTGGCTCACGCAACCTCTGCCTCCCGGTTTCAAGCGATCCTCCTGCCTCAACCCCCCTAGTTGCTGGGATTATAGGCACGTGCCAACATGCCCGGATAATTTTTGTATTTTTAGTAGGGACGGCGTTTCGCCATGTTGGCCAGGCTGGTCTCAAACTCCTGACCTCAGGTGATCTGCCCGCCTTGGTCTCCCAAAATGCTGGGATTATAGGCATGAGCCACCATCAATGTTCTTTCATCAACTAAACAAACAAACACCTCTTTTTATTGCTAGTTTGCAGAAGTTCCTCGTATATCTGGGTAGTAATCCCATATTGTTTTTATTGTTTTTATTTTATCTTTCTTTATTTCTGAGACGGAATCTCGCTCTGTTGCCCAGGCTAGGATGCAGTGGTGGGATCTCGGTTCACTGCAACCTCCGCCTCCTCCGTTCAAGCAATTCTCCTGCCTCAGCCTCCTGAGTAGCTGGGATTACAGGCGTGTGTCATCAGGCCCGACTGATTTTTGTATATTTAGTAGAGATTCACCATGTTAGCTAGGCTGATCTCGAACTCCTGACCTTGTGATCCACCCGCCTTGGCCTCCCAAAGTGCTGTGATTAGATGTGTGAGCCACTGAGATCAATTATCTTTTGTTTTTTTTTTGAAACAGAGTCTTGCTCTGTTGCCAGGCTGGAGTGCAGTGGCGCTATCTAGGCTCACTGCAACCTCCGTCTGTCAGGTTCAAGCGATTCTGCTGCCTCAGCCTCCTGAGTAGCTGGGACTACAGGTTTGTGCCACCACGCCCGGCTCATTTTTTGTATTTTTAGTAGAGATGGGGTTTCACCATGTTGGCCAGGATGGTCTTGAACTCCAGACGTGGTGAGCCACCCACCTCAGTCTCCCAAAGTGCTGGGATTACAGGCGTGAATCACCGCGCCAGGCCCCGGTCAATGATCTTAAATTCCAAATGGTTCATCTGTGTTTTGCAAACTGAATTTATTTGTATTTTCGTGTACTGCCTTCAGGTGTTTTTTTAAAAATTTTATTTTATTTTTAATTGTGGTTGCAATCACATAAGATTTAACTTGACATCCTAAACTTTTTTTTTTTTTTTCGGGACGGAGTCTTGCTCTGTTGCCCAGGCTGGAGTACAGGGGTGAGATCTTGGCTCACTGCAAGCTCCGCCTCCCAGGTTCACGCCATTCTCCTGCCTTAGCCTCTCGAGTAGCTGGGACTACAGGCACCTGCCACCACACCCAGCTAATTTTTTGTATTTTAGTAGAGACAGGGTTTCACCATGTTAGCCAGGATGGTCTGGATCTCCTGACCTCGTGACCCACTGCCTCGGCCTCCCAAGGTGCTGGGATTACAGGTGTGAGCCACCACGCCCGGCCAACATCTTAAACATTTTACATGTATAGTTTAGTAGTGTGCTAAGTATATTCATATTATTGTGCAACAAATCTCTACAACTTTTTCATCTTGCAAAACCGAAACTCTATGCCCATTAAGCACTAATTCCTCCTTCCCCCTACTTCTAGCAATCACCTTTTTACTTTGTTTCTGTGATTTTTTTTTTTTGGGGGGGGGACAGGGTCTCACTCCATCGCCCAGACTGGAGTGCACTGGCATGATCTCGGCTCACCACAACCTCTGTCTCCTGGGTTCAAGCGATTCTCCTGCCTCAGCCTCCTGAGTAGTAGGGAATTATAGCCTCGTGCCGCTACTGCCCAGCTAATTTTTATATTTTTAGTAGAGATGGGGTTTCACCATGTTGGCCAGGCTGGTCTTGAACTCCTGACCTCAAATGATCCGCCTGCCTCAGCCTCCCAAAGTGCTGGGATTATAGGTGTGAGCCACCATACCTGGCCTGTTTCTGTGATTTTTTAACTATTCCAGATACCTGATATGAATGAACAGATACAGTATTTGTCCTTGTGTGACTGGCTTATTTCACTCAGTGTGACATCCTCGAGTTTCAGCCATCTTGTAGCATGTGAAAGAATCTTCCTTTAAAAAGTCTGCATAATATTCCATTGTATGTTTTTACCACATCTTCATGTACTCACCCTTAGATGGATTTTTTTGTGGTTTTCACCTCTTGGATATTTTGAATAATGCTGTAATGAACATGGATGTGTTAATATCTTTTTGAACTCTTGCCCGAAAAAGGAATTGCTGGATCATATGGTTTTGTTTTGTTTGTTTATTTTTTGAGACAGAGTTTCACTCTTGTTGCCCAGACTGGAGTGCAATGGGGATCTCGGCTCACTGCAACCTCTGCCTCCCAGGTTCAAGCAATTCTCCTGCCTCAGCCACCCAAGTAGCTGGGATTACAGGCACCTGCCACCATGCCCAGCTAATTTTTTTGTATTTTTAGTAGAGATGGGGTTTCACTATGTTGGTTAGGCTGGTCTTGAACTCGTGACCTCAGGCAATCCACCCGCCTCGGCTTCTCAAAGTGCCAGAATTTTACAGTCATGAGCCACCCTGCCTGGCCCAGATCATATGGTGATTCTACTTTTAATTTTTTTTTTTTTGAGACCGGGTATTGCTTTGTCACCAAGGCTGGAGTGTAGTAGCATGATCATAGCTCACTGCAGCCTTGGCCTCCTGGGCTCAAGTGATCCTCCCGCCTCAGCTTCCCAAGGTACTGGGATTTCAGGCATGAGCCACTGCATCTAGCCTATTTTTAGTTTTTTGAGGAACTTCCTTATGGTTTTTCACAGCAGCCACACCATTTTACATTCCCATCTGCTACCAGGTTTGTAAAGAAATATAAACATCCTAGGGACTTAGAAGCTCCCAGCCTGCATGTGTCCTTGTCTTTTTTTTTTTTTTTCTTGAGATGGAGTCTGGCTCTGTTTCCCAGGCTGGAGTGCAATGGCACATTCTTGGCTCACTGCAACTTCCTCCTCCCAGGTTCAAGGGATTCTCCTGCCCCAGCCTCCCCAGTAACTGGGACTACAGGCACACGCCATATTGCCCGGCTACTTTTTGTATTTTTACTAGAGATGGGATTTCACCATGTTGGCCAGGCTGGTCCCAAACTCCTGACCTCAAGTGATCCGCCTGCCTTGGCCTCCCAAAGCGCTAGGATTACAGACATGAGCCACTGCACCCGGCCGTGACCTATGCTTTACAGACAGCATAGGAAGAGAGTTAGAGGGTACCTGTAGATCACCAAATTCTTTGCAGCCACCACGCCTGGCCTGAAAGGAGACTTCTTAAGGGTGGTGTTAACTGAGTCAAGCCCTGAAGGATCCTAGGAGCTACCTCAACAAGGGCAGGAATAAGGGCTTCCAGGTAGAAAGAATAGCCTGCAGCGCACGGTGACTCACGCCCATAATCCCAGCACTTTGGGAGGCCGAGGCGGGCAGATCAAGAAGTCAGGAGTTAAAGATCAGCTTGACCAACATGGTGAAACCCCGTCTCTACTAAAAATGCAAAAATTAGCCGGGTATGGTGGCTAGTGCCTGTAGTCCCAGCTACCTGGCAGGCTGAGGCAGGAGAACTGCTTGAACCCGGGAGGCAGAGGTTGTAGTGAGCTGAGATCACATCGCTGCACTTCAGCCAGGGTGACAGAGTAAGACTCTGTCTCAAAAAAAAAAAAAAAGAAAAAGAAAGAATAGCCTGAAAAAACCTAGAGGAAAGAGGACCACCTTTTTTTTTTTTTTTAGACGGAGTTTCACTCTTTCACACAAGCTGAAGTGGCACGATCTTGGCTCACTGCAACCTACACCCTCCCCACCCCCTCCAGGTTCAAGCAATTCTGCTGCCTCAGCCTCCTGAGTGGCTGGGATTACAGGCATGTGCCACTACACCAGTTAATTTTTGTATTTTTAGTAGAGCGGGAGTTTCATCATGTTGGCCAGGCTGGTCTCAAACTCCTGACCTCACGTGATCTATCTGCCTCGGCCTTCCAAAGTGCTAGGATTGCACGTGTGAGCTACAGCGCCCGGCCAGAGAGAGGATTTGACTCATGCAGAGAATTATTTCTTCTTTAGTATGGGTGGGGCTTAGAGATATTTAAAAATCCGTATTTTTGACTTCTCTATTATTAGTTTTTAAATGACGGTATGCAGACATTCAAGTTTTTTTGTATGGTAGTGTAAAAACTGGGCAGCAAAACTCCAGGCTGTAGGGATTGTAATATCAATCTCTCTTTTCACAGCAACCATGGAGGATGTGAACTCAATACCCGTGGCCCGAATGCTTTTATGCCAAGAGAGACTTTCCTTGACTTGATAGAGTTTATGGTCTTAGTGGGAAAACCAGACATTAAAGAATGTTAAGGCTTATGAGTTATATGAAAGGGGCAATACTGTGTTCTCTGAAAACCTGGGAAAGGACTGAGGAGCCTCACACTTCAGATGAGACACTGAAGAAGTCTAGAGATGTTATTATACAATAGCCACACCCAAGTCTATAAACAAATAGGGATACTTCAATTATTTGCTTAACTTGCATAAGAATATGAAAAGTAGGCTGGGCACGGTGGCTCACACCTGTAGTCCCAGCACTGTGGGAGGCCGAGGCAAGCGGATCACCTGAGGTCGGGAGTTCATGACAAGATTGACCAACATGGAGAAAGCCTGTCTCTACTAAAAATACAAAATTAGCCGGGTATGGTAGTGCATGGCTATAATCTCAGCTACTTGGGAAGCTGAGGCAGGAGAATCACTTGAAACCGGGAGGTGGAGATGGCCGTGAGCCAAGATCGTGCCACTGCACTCCAGCCTGGATGACAGAGTGAGACTCCGTCTCAAATAATGATGATGATGATAATAATAATAATAAGCAATTCAAGCTACTAAAAGTCATTTATTTATTTATTTATGTTTTGAGACAGTCTCTTTCTGTTGTCCAGGCTGGAATTCAATGGTGTGATCTTGGCTCTTTGCAAACTTCACCTCCTGGGTTCGAGCAATTCTTGGGCCTCAGCCTCCCTAGTAACTGGGATTACAGGCACTGGATAATTTTTTTTGTATTTTTAGTAGAGATGGGGTTTTGCCATGTTGGCAAGCAGGTTTCAAACTCCTGACCCCAGGTGATCCATCCAAAACTTGGCCTCCCAAAGTGTTGGGATTACAGGTGTGAGCCACTGTGCCTGGCCAATTTTTAAATTAAATCTTTCCTCTAAAATAACCATTGGACATTGCAGTTATTTTGTTTCTAATCACCATATATACAAATACGAATTTCTATGAATAAGGATTTCCTTTATTTAGTCCTACCCTCCTTCCCCACCCCAACCTTATGATAGGACAGGCTAGCAAGTCTGGAATTAATAGACCAAAGAGTCTGCTCATTTTATGACTTGTGCTAAATATTATCCATATTGCTTTCAAAATCAGAGTTAGTGATTTATACTGTCTCAACTGAGAGAGCTGGCTTTTTGCCTCTCCCTGCCAACAAAGGGCATAATTTAAAATACGTTTTAATGGAGAAAAAATGGTACCTTGTGATGCTCAATGTTGACTAGATTCTAGTGTGATTAGAACACCTCTGTTTGTATTTCTTCCATTGTACTGCACTCATCTATCTACATGCAGATTGGGCTTTTAATTTTGTATCTTTTTTTTTTTGAGAAGGAGTTTCACTCTTGTCCCCCAGGCTGGTGTGCAATGGCACAATCTCACTGCAACCTCTGCCTCCTGGGTTCAAACGATTCTCCTGCCTCAGCCTCTTGAGTAGCTAGGATTACAGGCACGCACCACCACACCTGGCTAATTTTTGCATTTTTAGTAGAGACGGGTTTCACCATGTTGGCCAGGCTGGTCTCAAACTCCTGGCCTTAAGTGATCTGCCCGCCTTCGCCTCCCAAAATGCTGGGATTACAGGCGTGAGCCACCGTGCCTGGCCGAATTTTGTATCCTTAAATGTGCTTTATGCTGGGCGTAGTGGCTCACACTTATAATCCCAGCACTTTGGAAGGCTGAAGCAGGAGGATTGATTGAGCTTCGGAGTTTAAGACCAGCCTAGGCAACATAGTGAGACCCTGTCTCCACAATAAATTACAAAATTTGGCCAGGTGTGGTGGTGTGCGCCTGTAGTCCTAGCTGAGGTAGGAGGCTCGTATGAGAGGCTGAGGTAGGAGGATTGTATGAGCCTGGGAGGTCGAGGCTGCAGTGAGCTGTGATCAAACCACTGAACTACAGCCTGGGTAATGAAGTGCACCCTGTCTCGAAAAAAGAAAAATAAGGCCAGGCATGGTGGCTCATGCCTGTAATCCCAACAGTTTGGGAGACTGAGGCAGACAGCTCACCTGAGGTCGGGAGTTTGAGATCAGTCTGGCTAACATGGTGAAACCCTGTCTCTACTAAATATACAAAATTAGCTGGGTATGGTGACGCACACTTGTTATCCTAGCTACTCAGGCTGAGGCAGGAGAATCGCTTGAATCTGGGAGGCGGAGGTCGCAGTGAGCTGGGATTACGCCACTGCTCTCCAGCCTGGGCAACAGAGTAAGACTCCAACTCCAACTCCAAAAAAAAAAAAAAAAAACCACTTAAAAAAAAGTGATTTATCTTATTTTTTTACAGGGCTAAAGAACTGGGCCTATTTCACCCACCATATCTTTTATTCCCTCTAATTTCATGTTTTCAACTTTTTCTTTCATTGGCTTTAATTCATTTTTTATTCATTTGTATGAAGTGTCCTTTATTATATCTGCTTGGGGTTTCTTTTTTTTTTTCTTTTTTCTTTTTGGAGACGGAGTCTCACTGTGTCGCCCAGGGTGGAGTACAGTGGCATGATCTTGGCTCACTGCAACCTCTGCCTCCCAGGTACTTCTCCTGCCTCAGCCTCCTAAGCAGCTGGGATTACAGGCGCCCACCACCATGCCCAGCTATTTTTTTTTTTTTTTTTAGTAGAGACAGTGTTTCACTATGGTGGTCAGACTGGTCTCAAGCTCCTGACTTCAGGCAATCCTCCCAAAGTGCTGGGATTACAGGCGTGAGCCACTGTGCCCAGCCTCATTTATTTTTAAAAGTTATAAAAATGGAATTAAATGAGAAGGCAAACATCAGACAAGATGATGATGGTTAAAATTTATGGGGAAAAATAAGACTCCATGAAAAAGATACAAACCAGCCCTTTTTATCTTTAATTAAATACAAAATACAAACAAATTCTTTTAACATTTATTTATTTATTTATTTATTTTTATTTTATTTTTTTGTGAGACAAAGTCTGGCTCTGTCACCTAGGCTGGAGTGCAGTGGCACAATCTTGGCTCACAACAACCTCCGCCTCCCCATGCTTAAGCCTCCTCCCGCCTCAGCCTCCCAAATAGCTGAGACTACAGGCATGTGCCATCATGCCCAGATAATTTTTGTACTTTTTGTAGAGATGAGGTTTTGTCATGTTGCCCAGACTGGTCTCGAACTCCTGGGTTCAAGGGATTCACTTGCCTTGGCCTCCCACAGTGCTGGGATTACAGGCATGAGCCACTGCGCCCAGCTACTTTTATTTACTTTTAGTTAGAGGTAAAAAGAGAATAAAAGTGGCCAGGCACAGTGGTTCACGTCTGTAATCCCAGCACTTTGGGAGGCCAGTGTGGGGAGATTACTTGACCCCAGGAGTTTGAGACTTGCCTGGGCAACATAGTGAGACTCTGTCTCTATTTAAAAAAAATAAACATAAAGGAGCAAGATAAAGAACTACCCGTAAATATGTGTTAAGAGATTGTTATGGACTCAATGTTTGTGTCCCCTCAAAATTCATATGCTGTAGCCCTAACCTCCAATGTGATGGTATTTGGAGGTGGGGCCTTTAAGAAGTACTTAGGTTTAGATCAGGCCATGATCCTGGAGGCCTCACAATGGATTAGTTTCCTTATAAGAGGAAGGACAGAGAGTTCTGTCTTCATGAGCACACATCAAAGAAAGGCCATGTGACCATACAGTGAGATGTCAGCTGTCTGCAAGCCAAGAAGAGGGCCCCACCAGAACCTCACCATGTTGGCATTCTGATTTCAGACTTCCAGCCTCCAGAACGGTGAGAAGATAACTGCCTGTTGTTTAAGCCACCCAGTCTATGATACATTCTTAAAGCAGCCTGAGGTGACTAAGATAGAAGTTTACTAGGAATGGGTATAGAAATTTTATTGAAATGTATTTCCTTTACTTTTTTTTTTTTTGAGACAGAGTCTTGCACCGTCACCCAGGCTGGAGTACAGTGGCGCGATCTTGGCTCACTGCAAACTCCATCTCCCAGGTTCAAGCAATTCTCCTGCCTCAGCCTCCCAAATAGCTGGGATTACAGGCATGGTCTTGAACTCCTGACCTCAGGTGATCCACCTACCTCAGCCTCCCAAAGTGCTTGGATCACAGGCGTGAGCCACCACACCCAGCCAGTTTCTCTCCTCTCTTAGTGCTTAAGAGTCGTGGCCAAAGGTCACAAAATTTGTGATTTCCCCAATTGTTCCTATAGATAACATCACTATTGTATAACCTAGATTGGTCTTTTGAGATGTTTTTGCAGACTTTCACATTCTCGCAATTGATTGATTCCACCTTGTGATTCATGACTCAACCAGTCATGTGGCCCCCCACCCAGAAGGGGACTCAGAGTATATGAACATGATTTTTTGTCCCTCTATGATTGCATCCCCAACCAGTCAGCAGCACTCATTCCTTTGTCTCCTGCCCTCCAAACTATCCTTGAGAAACCCTAACCTCTGAATATTTTTGGCAACTGATTTGAGTGATGACCCCAGTTCTTCCATGTGGCTGGCCTTGCATTAATTAAACTCTTTGTATACTCCTATACCACAGTCTCAGTGAATTAGTTTTGTCTGTGTAGTGGGCAGGAAGAACCTGTTGGGTGATTACAATTTCACATATGACTCTTTCAAATACTGAAACGACAGATGTTTTTTATGCTGTTTAAACTGTTCAAGAGAATAGAGAAATAAAGGAAATAACTCATTTTACAAAATCAAAGAAATCACTAACCTAAGAAGCTAATAAAAGCAAAACTGCAGACCAATTTTACTTGTGAAAAGAAAAAGATGATAAAAAGGAGAAAAAGGTTTGGAAAAAAAAGAAGAAATATATACATATATACTGAGAAATAAAAATAAAATTCCAAACCCTTAACTGACTGAATGGACCCCCTGTTGACCAAGAATATCCCCGCAGAAACCTTGGAAGCTGAATTCACAGCCATGATGAAATGGGAGATTGGACTCACCTCATGACCCATACCCCTCCCCTCGTTGAAAGTCATTACATTTTCTTGCCTGAGGGCTAAACAGAAACTAGCCCTTTCAAGAGACTACTAGCTTATCTGCCCAGGTACAGAACAAAGACAAGATGAAATAATCGCTTCTCCATCCATTCCTGAGATAAGACGAGACTGATGGTTCCTTCACCCTACCTGAGATGTCTGCTTCCTCTGTTCCCTTTTTCTTCAAAAGTTCACCTTATGTAAAATATAGATTTACTGGGGACTCATTAAAGTCTCACAAATATGTAATCATTTGTCTCACTGCCGGCCCTCCCCACCTTTAAGGAAAATACATAAATACTAAACCTCCTGAGAAACCTCTTTGTTAAAAACAGCCACATATGCTTCTGTGACGCAAGTTTTTCACAGGTGCACTCTCAAGCTGGTTCAGTAAACCTCCATGATTTGAGACGAATGCCTCAATTTCTCATTTTGGTTATCAATATAAACCACATATAAAGTATATATATCAAATTGAACTAGCAATATATTAAAAGAATAATACACAGGCCAGGCACAGTGGCTCACACCTGTAATCCCAGCACTTTGGGAGGTAAGGTGGGCAGATTACCTGAGGTCAGGAGTTTGATACCAGCCTGACGAATATGGGATCTCGGTTCACTGCAACCTCCACCTTCCAGGTTGAAGCAATTCTCCTGCCTCAGCCCCCAAGTAGCTGGGATTACAGGTGTGCACCACCGCACCTGGCTAATTTTTGTATTTTTGCTAGAGACGGGGGTTTCACCATGTTGGCCAGGCTGGTCTCGAACTCCTGACCTCAGGCAATCCTCCCGCCTCGGCCTTTCAAAGTGCTGGGATTACAGGCGTGAGCCACTGTGCCCGGCCTTATCTATATTTTCTATATATATTGAGCAAGTTTCCTTTTATTATTTCAAATTTTTTTTTGTATTTTCTCCTTTTTTCTCTTGTTTAGTTTAGCTGCTGACACCCATACTATTTAGTAATCCAGTTTTTAGATTTATATATTCAATTTTTGTGCTTTTTTAGTCATTCAGTTCTGATTTTAGCCTTATTTCTTCTACTTTCTTTGATTCTATTTAATTGATTTTTTTTTAACTTGAAAGAGACGAGTTTTCGGCCGGGCGCGGTGGCTCAAGCCTGTAATCCCAGCACTTTGGGAGGCCGAGACGGGCGGATCACAAGGTCAGGAGATCGAGACCATCCTGGCGAACACGGTGAAACCCCGTCTCTACTAAAGAAATACAAAAAACTAGCCGGGCGAGGTGGCGGGCGCCTGTAGTCCCAGCTACTCTGGAGGCTGAGGCCGGAGAATGGCCTGAACCCGGGAGGCGGAGCTTGCAGTGAGCTGAGATCCGGCCACTGCACTCCAGCCTGGGCTACAGAGCGAGACTCCGTCTCAAAAAAAAAAAAAAAAAAAGAAAGAAAGAAAGAGACGAGTTTTCATGTGTTTTTTTCTTTTCTTTTCTTTTTTGAGACAGAGTTTTGCTCTTGTTGCCCAGGCTGGAGTGCAATGGTGCTATCTCGGCTCACCGCAACCTCCGCCTCCCTGATTCAAGCGATTCCCGAGTAGCAGCTGGAATTACAGGCACGCACCACCATGTCCAGCTAATCTTTGTATTTTTAGTAGAGATGGGGTTTCTCCATGTTGATCAGGCTGGTCTTGAACTCCTGACCTCAGGTGATCCACCCGCTTCGGCCTCCCAGAGTGCTGGGATTAGGATTACAGGTTTGAGCCACCGCGCACAGCCCATGTGTTTTGTTTTGTTTTGAGATGGAGTCCCGCTCTGTTGCCCAGGCTGGAGTGCAGTGGCGCAGTCTCGGCTCACTGCAGCCTTTCAAGCAATTCTCCTGCCTCAGCCTCCCGAGTAGCTGGGAAGCCTCCCTAGTAGCTGGGATTACAGGCGCATGCCGCCACGCCCGGCTAATTTTTTGTATTTTTAGTAGAGACGTACTTTTGTATTTTTAGTAGAGACAGAATTTCACCGTGTTAGCCAGGATGGTCTCGATCAACTGACCTCGCGATCCTCCCGCCTCGGCCTCCCAAAATGCTGGGATTACAGCTGCGAGCCACGGCGCCCAGCTCTGTGTTTTTGTTTTTTTTTTTTCTATAGAGGCAGTTAATTTTCCTGAGCTCGTTGCGCTCCACTGCGCCACCTGCTGACTTTCTAGGATATCACACCCATTGGAATTGGCCTTTTGGGACTTGTTCGTCAAGGTATTTTAGCACCTTAAATTGAAAGGACTGGAGAAGAACTCTGAGTGAGATCTGCGCATGCAGACATTGGGTATGAAAAGATCACAGTAGGTAGAGGCTGCAACGCAAGCAAATTCTTGGAGGTTGGGAAAAATTCGATGTCGTCTAGCTGGAGGGTATGATAGTAGGATGGTGGTGGATTTTTGGAAGCTGGGAAGGAAGCCAGACCACACGGCATCTTGAAGCCAAAGCTGCAGTTCAGAGAGTTTCTGTAGGAGGTGGGAACTAAGGATGAGTTTTATTTAAGGCGGGATGCCATGACCTCAGAAGGGATTCAGCAGACGCCAGCACCATGGGGTCAAATGCGTTGAGCAGGGTACTCCTGCAAGATCAGTACTGGCCCAGTGGGGTGGCTCATGTCTGTAATCCCAGCACTTTGGGAGGTTGAGGCAGGCGGATGACTTGAGGCCAGGAGTTCGAGACCAGCCTGGCCAACATGGCGAAACCTCATCTCTACTAAAAATACAAAAATTACCCGGACGTGGTGGTAGATGCCTGTAATCCTAGCTGCTCTGGAGGCTGAGGCACGAGATTCGCTTGAACTCGGGATGTGGAGGTTGCAGTGAGCCAAGATTGTGCCACTGGACTCCAGCCTGGGCAACAGACCAAGACTCTTTCTCAAAAAACAAAGCTAAACAGGCCGGGGCGCAGTGGCTCAAGCCCGTAATCCTAGCACTTTGGGAGGCCAAGCGGGGCGGATTGCCTGAGCTCGGGAGTTGGAGACCAGTCTGGGCAAAAACTCTGTCTCTACTAAAATACAAAACAACAACAACAAAAAAAAAACAATTAGCAGGGCGTGGTGGCATGCACCTGTAGTCCCAGCTGCTCAGGAGGCTGAGGTGGGAGAATTGCTTGAACCTAGAAGGCAGAGGTTGCAGTGAGCCCAGATTGTGCCACTGCACTGCAGCCTGGGCAACAGAGCAAGACTCTGTCTCACAAAAAAAAGAAAAAAAGAAAAAAAAAGAAAACACACACACACAAAACAAAAAGATCAGTACTGGGTCAGGTGAGATGAACTTGAGCTCTGCAGAAGTCAGGGCAGAGGTGTGGGTGTGGAAGTTGTTTGGATGAAAGTAGTCCTGGGGGTCCTAAGGGAGAGGAGGGAAGAGAAGAAAAGAAGAAAATAGGATGGAACCTCTTTTTTTTTTTGAGATGGAGTCTCGCTCTGTTGCCCAGGCTGGAGTGCAGTGGCGCGATCTCGGCTCACTGCAAGCTCTGCCTGCTGGGTTCGTGCCATTCTCCTGCCTCAGCCTCCCGAGTAGCTGGGACTACAGGTGCCCGCCACTATGCCCGGCTAATTTGTTGTAATTTTAGTAGAGACGGGGTTTTACCATGTTAGCCAGGATGGTCTCGATCTCCTGACCTCGTGATCCGCCTGCCTTGGCCTCCCAAGGTGCTGGGATTACAGGGCTGAGCCACCGCTCTCGGCCAGATGGAACCTCTTAAAGTGATTCAGAGAGGCGCCTAAGATAGAGCCCTGGAGGAGGAAGACTAGGGAGCATTACTGCAGAAGCTGAGGGAAAGAGCTGAACTGGGCTACAGGAAATCGCAGGTCAAAGCGACATGTGGGCTGGCTGTGGTGGCTCATGCCTGTAATCCCAGCACTTTGGGAGATCGAGGCAAGAGGATTGCTTGAGGCCAAGAGTTCAAGACCATCCTAGCCAACATAGCAAGACCACCATCTCTATTTAAACAAACAAACAAAACAAATAAAAAGCTATCTGTGGTGAAGGAATGAAGAAAAGCAAGGAAGTGAGAATGTTGGTGACGACCCCTCCTTTTAGAAGCCTCCCTCATTCCTAATACTAAATGAATAATTGAGTGGAAGCATTGATGAGAGGTAGGTTCTTGAAAGAATGGCGGTTCACCCCTATAGATTTTCACATTATTCACAATTAACAGATAAATTATTAGAGAGTTGTTGTTTTGGTATTGGAAGGTTCAGTTTCACTTTACCTACCTTACCCTCCTGGGTAGGAGGTACTCAGTAGAAAATACTGACTAGCACTTTTTCTTTTCTTTTCTTTCTTTCTTTTTTTTATTTAATTATTTTTTTTGAGACAGAATTTCGCTCTTGTTGCCCAGGCTGGAGTGCCGTGGCATGATCTCGGCTCACCACAACCTCCGCCTCCCAAGTGATTCTCCTGCCTCAGCCTCCCGAGTAGCTGAGATTACAGGCATGTGCCACCACACCTGGCTAATTTTGTATTTTTAGTAGAGATGGGGTTTCCCCATGTTGGTCAGGCTGGTCTCGAACTCCTGACCTCAGGTGATCCACCTGCCTCAGCCTCCCAAAGTGTTGGGATTACAGGCATGAGCCACCGCGCCAGCTGTTTCTTCTTCTTCTTCTTTTTTTTTTTAAAGGCAGAATCTCACTCTCACCCAGGCTAGAGTGCAGTGGTACAATCATGACTCACTGCAGCCTCTACCACTTGGCTCAAGCGATACTCCTGCCTCAGCTTCCTGAGTAGCTGGGGCTACAGGTGCACACCACTATGTCCAGCTCATTTTTTTTTTTTTTTTTTTTTTTTGAGATGGGGTCTCACATTGCTGATCTCGAACTCCTGGGCTAAAGTGATCCTCCTGCCTCACCCTCCCAAAGTGTTGGGATTATGGGCGTGAGCCACTGCACCCAGCCAGTGACAACTACTTTCTTTTGGAAAATAGATTTTGTTAAAGAGAGGTCAACTAGAGGGAAAAAAATGAGGAATATTTCCTTCATTTCAGTGATTTGCTACAAGTTCCCTTTACATGGAAGCCTCTCCAAGGGTATTCCAAGTATTATTCAATTTACAAAGATTGTGGATATACTAAACTTTTCCATGGAATGATATAGAAAAATGTCTTGTAGAACCTCAATAGAAGTCAGTCCTTCCCCGATCTCCCATACCCAGAGTTCTAAGGTAAATCAGGCCTGGTGTTCCATCCCAGGAGTTAAGTTCTTCCTGCTTAGAAGTTAAGATTAGTCCAGCCCGGTGGTAAGATCACGCCTGTAATCCCAGCACTTGGGAGGCTGAGGTGAGTGGATCGCCTGAGGTCAGGAGTTTAAGACCAGCCTGGCCAACATGGCGAAACCCCGTCTGTACTAAAAATACAAAAATTAGCCGGGTGTGGTGGCACACACCTGTAATCCCAGCTACTTGGGAGGTGGAGACGGGAGAATTGCTTGAACCCGGGAGGCGGAGGTTGCAGTGAGCTGACATTGCGCCACTGCACTCCAGCCTGGGAGACAGAGCAAGACTCCTCCGTCTCAAAAAAAGAAAAGAAAAAAGCAATAGTTTAGGCCTTTTCATCTGGGGTCAGACATATCCAACTCTCTCCCAAACAGAGGCTAGGTGCTGGGCGCTGGGCAGCATTTTTTTTTTTTTTTTTTTTTTGAGACGGAGTTTTGCTCTGTCGCCCAGGCTGGAGTGCAGTGGCCGGATCTCAGCTCAC
This sequence comes from Macaca thibetana thibetana, assembly GCF_024542745.1. Classification (NCBI taxonomy): domain Eukaryota; kingdom Metazoa; phylum Chordata; class Mammalia; order Primates; family Cercopithecidae; genus Macaca; species Macaca thibetana. Next base: position 61,425,571 of record NC_065578.1, read on the forward strand.
TGCAAGCTCCGCCTCCTGAGTTCACGCCATTCTCCTGCCTCAGCCTCCCGAGTAGCTGGGACTACAGGCGCCCGCCACCTCGCCCGGCTAATTTTTTGTATTTTTTTTAGTAGAGACGGGGTTTCACCGTGTTAGCCAGCATGGTTTCGATCTCCTGACCTCGTGATCCGCCCATCTCGGCCTCCCAAAGTGCTGGGATTACAGGCTTGAGCCACCGCGCCCGGCCAATGGGCAGCATTCTTAACCTTTCCAATCGCATCAGCATCTCCTCCACATCCCCATCCCACCTGCTTATTTTGCCTGATGTTTGCTACAGGATAATCACTTTGGAACTGCAGGGCAGGCCTCCTGTTTCAAGACTGCATACAGACCAGAAGGGGTGTGGAAAAGGTCACTAATATAATCATATATGACTTGTCCACCAACAAATACTCATACAAACCATGGTGGGTGCTAAGAAATTTATTTATTTTTTATTTTTTATTTTTTTTTAACGGAGTTTCACTCTTGTTGCCTAGGCTGGAGTACAATGGCACGATCTCAGCTCATTGCAACCTCCGCCTCCCGGGTTCAAGTGATTCTCCTGCCTCAGCCTCCAGAGTAGCTGGGATTACAGGGATGTGCCACCACGCCCAGCTCATTTTGGATTTTTAGTAGAGACAGGTTTTTTCCATGTTGGTCAGGCTGGTCTCGAACTCCTGACCTCAGGTGATCTACCCGCCTCAGCCTCCCAAAGTGCTGGGATTACAGGCATGAGCCACTGTGCCCAGTGGTGGGCTCTAAGAAATTAAAGGGAAAGTCCACCCAGATCCTGGATATCTATTCCAGCCCATAATGGAGTCAAAGCTAAACTTCAAGCAGTCCTCCCGTCTCAACCTCCTGAGTAGCTGGGGCCATAGGCACATGCCACCAGCCTGCCTAATTTTTAAATTTTTTTGTGCATAGCAAGAGGGGTCTTGCTATGTTGCTATGTTGCCCAGGCTGGTCTCAAACTCCTGGGCTCAAGCAATCCTCCCATCTCAATCTCCCAAAGTGCTGGTATTACACGAGGGATTTTTTTGAGTTGGAGTTTGGCTCTTGTCTCCCAGCCTGGAGTGTAGTGGCATGATCTCGGCTCACTACAACCTCTGCCACCCGGGTTCAAGTGATTCTCGTGCCTCAGCCACCCAAGTAGCTGGGATTACAGGTGTACAAGCCCAGCCATCATGCCTAGCTAATTTTTGTTTGTTTTTTTTTTTTTTTTGTAGGTATGGGGTTTCACCATATTGGCCAGGCTGGTCTTGAAAGCCTGACCTGAAATGATCCACCTGCCTCAGCCTCCCAAAGTGCTGGGATTACAGGTGTGAGCCACCGTGCCCCACCTGCTGGACCACATTCTAAAGAGAGCCAACTGGCACAACCTGAGGACTTCTAAGACGACCAGAGCACCAGTGACCTCCCCATCCACCTTCCCTGCCTTCTCCATCTTACCTTAGGGAACCCTAGAGGAATCCAAGGAAGATGGGGTGATTCTGAAGTTATGGTCCAGCATGGCATGCTATGGTCTTGAAGCCTATGAAATTCACTCTTCAACAAACTTGGCATCTACGTTGAGCGCATGAAGGTAGTGAGTTATCAATCAACAATCGCCTTTAAGATTATTGTAATCCCCCAAGTACTTCAGCCCCAGGTAGCCACCCACTGCCGTATGTCAGAGGACATCCCGGTGCTCTTTCCTGCCTGGACTCCTAGCCTGGGATTCTCACCCTACATCTCTGCGGAGTGAACTCCTTCCTATTCATGCTTCAAGACCCAGCTCAGTTCTAGCTCAGCTGACCCCTTGGTTCCCATGTCTGTTTCCTGCTGGGCTGTGAGTATTTTTATATTTTGTTTTTTTTATGTCCATTTAGATTTGAATATGAGTGTTTTATTTTATTTTATTTATTTTTTATGCTTCTTTGAGAGAGAGTCTTGCTCTGTTGCCCAGGCTGGAGTGCAGTGATGCAATCTTGGCTCACTGCAACCTCTGCCTCCTGGACTCAAGCAATTTTCATGCCTCAGCCTCCCAGTAGCTGGGACCACGGGCGCCTGCCACCATGCCTAACTAATTTTTTTTTCTATTTTTAGTGATGGCCTCAAGTGATACTCCCGCCTCAGCCTCCCAAAGTGTTGGGATTATAGGTGTGAGCCACCATACCCAGCCTAGAATGTGAGTGGTTTCTGTTGTTGTTGTTGTTGTTTTTTTTTTTTTTTTTTGAGACGGAGTCTCGCTCTGTTACCCAGGCTGGACTGCAGTGGGCGGATCTCAGCTCACTGCAACCTCCGCCTCCCGGGTTCACGCCATTCTCCTGCCTCAGCCTCCTGAGTAGCTGGGACTACAGGCGCTCGCCACCTCGCCCGGCTAGATTTTTTTATTTTTTAGTAGAGACGGGGTTTCACCGTGTTAGCCAGGATGGTCTTGATCTCCTGACCTCGTGATCCGCCCGTCTCGGCCTCCCAAAGTGCTGGGATTACAGGCTTGAGCCACCGCGCCCGGCCTGTTGTTGTTTGAGTTTTTTTTAAGACAAAGTTTCAGTCTTGTTGCCTAGGCTGGAGTGCAGTGGCACAGTCTCAGCTCACTGCAACTTCCACCTTCCGGGTTCAAGTGATTCTCCTGCCTCAGCCACCCCAGTAGCTGGGACTACAAGCATGTGCCACCACACCTGGCTAATTTTTTCTTTTTTCTTTTTTTTTTCAGTAGAGACGGGATTTTACTATGTTGGTTAGGCTGGTCTTGAATTCCTGACCTCAGGTGATCCGCCCACCTAGGCCCCCCAAAGTGTTGGGATTACAGGAGTGAGGAGTGAACCACTGCGCCCAGCCTCGAATGTGAGTGTGTTAAAACCCAGATCGGATCTGATTGGGGTTGGCACGCAGGTGGCTCCATAATTGTTGCTGTCCTGAATTGTTGCCCTCTTTGCTACTTGGACCGAGCCCCACCTGGGACCACTGACTTCCTCTGACTCCTGGACAGGCTCCTGGGTGGCAAACCCTGGCTCCTGGTATGGTCTTGCCTGCCTCTCTGTCACTTTGTCTACCTGAGCAGACCTCTGAACTTTGAAGCCTGGATGCCCCATCTCCCCTCCTGTGAGGCCCTGTCCTACCTCACGTTGGGACCTAGGGCACTCTATTGTACAACTCCAGGGAGCACCATTGTGTCTTCTGTGAATGGCAGCTTCTGGAGCACAATTCTAGAAGGTACCATTCACTAGACACAATGGTGGCACCCCCTTGAGTCGTGCAATGGCAAGTGAACCCTTGACAGGGCCATGTCAACTGTGGGCTCAGACATCCTTTGGGTCTGGCAGTGCCCCACTCCATGTGCCCTGTCACTCGGCCCCTCTTTTTCCATCCCACTTCTCCTAGCTGGACCAAGCTAGGCGTCATCTACGGGCCCAGTATGCTGACCAGGGAGTGTGTGGGGCTTGGGGACATGGGGACAATAAATAACATCACTTTTCTCATTTCCCAGGCTGGGAACCAATTGAAAGATAAAAGATACCATAGACAGACATCAACTTTATTCCTGACTAAAGCTCAAAAGAAGGGCGTGGCGTGGATTTACAGTGACCATCCTAACACTCGCGTGCAGAGTCACACGGTCCCACACTGGCCTGGACCAGCCCTGCTAAGCCCACGAGGGGTGGAGAGAACAGCAGCCGCTTCCTCTTTGTGGGGACGAGGCCTGAGCTTCCCTCCGCTCCTGCCCCGGATCTGATCACTGGGACTGTGGGAGAGGGACAAAGGACAGTTTTCTCCCACAGTTTTCCCTTCCAGGGAGAAGAGTGGAAATCTCATCTCAAAGGTAACATGAAATTGGAGAATGTACTCTCAAATCTGAAGCAGCAACAGAATTGTTCTCCTTGCTTCAGAGTAGAAGCCCCACAGCCCTTTCCAGACCTCTCCCAAGCATGGAAATGGACCGAAGGCTGGATGAGGCTCAGAGGGGAAGTCAGGTGGGACCCCCTCAGACAGCAGCTGGGCTTCCTCTGTTCCAGGCCCCGCTATCACTGAAACGGGAGAGGGGGTGAAGGAACGGATTTGGAACTGTCAAAAGCTCCTTCCTTAGGGGCAGTGGAGGTAATGCGGGGTTCAGATCGTCTGTGCCCTGGACAGAGGCCTCTTTCTTCCCCAGGAATGCCAAGCACATGGGCATCCTGATACCTCAACTCCTTCGGTCCCAAACACTCTGCCTGTTTGTCCCCTTTGTCCTGAGCCACCCGGTAGGAACTGCATGTTAGCTGCTGACTTCAGGTCAGGTCCCCGAAGCAGTTTTGTTCTCTCAGCAGTGTCCACCGCCTGCAGCCAGGCACCTCTCTCCCCTAGCCTGGGTCACTGGCAAGGGAGCAAGTAGAGTTCTGGGCTCACAGCAGGCAGTGGAGTGTAGTCACAGAGCCTGATCCGGCTTGAAATCTCAGATCCTTTGCTTACTAGGCTGTGTGGCCTTAGGTGAGTTACTCAATCTCTCTGGGCTTCAGTTTCTGCATATGTAAAACAGGGATAATATCTAGCTCACTAGGTTATGATAAGACATAAGTAACTTCATACAAACCCATTAGGACTGATGCCTGGGCATTTCTAAGTACTCAGTGAAGGCAAGCTGCTATTTTTATGGGCCCAGGTCTAGGGAAAAAGCATCAAACATCCAGGGGAAAGGGGATGCGCTCCACTGTATGTTAAGTTCTATCATAGGGACCATTTTAGCTAAACACATAAAAACAGAGGAGGGGGCTGGGTGTGGTGGTTCATGCCTGTAATCCCAGACCTTAGGAGGCTGGATTGTTCGAGACCAGCCTGGGCAATAAAGTGAGACCCCCATCTCTACAAAAGATACAAAATTTAGCTGGGTGTGGTGGCGCCCGCCTGTAGTTCCAGCTACTGGGGGGCAGGGTGAGGTGGGAGGGTAACTTCAACCTGGGAGGCAGAGGTTGTGGTGAGCTGAGATTGCGTCCGTGGTCTCCAGCCTGGGTGACAGAGGGAGATCCTGTCTCACACAAAAAAAAAAAGCAGAGGAGGAACAAGGAACAATTATCCCCCATTTTACAGATCAAAAACCTAGTGGCCAAGTGGTCCAGCTGGAATTCAACACGTGAGATATCTGACTCCAGATTCCAGCCCTTCCTCGCTTCCCACTGGCTGCCTAACCCAGAGAGGAGATTGGGAAAAGAGAAACAAGTTACAGAATTCAAGAGTGGGTATCTACTGGGGTCTTCGTGAAGGAACAAGTGTTGCTCCAGAGAAGCCAGAAGTTCTTCTCTCTGCTTTACTCTGACCACTTCCTTTAGGCTTTATGACTGAAGAGTCCCTTCGGCCCCTTACCTCCACAAGGCTGACCCTGGTCATCAGCAGCTGAGATCTACATGGTACAGTCCAGACACCAGAAGGCGACTGAATCTCTCTCCTAAATCTCAGCTCTAAAATTCCCAAGAGAGGGCTTCATGGGCCCAGGCAGTGTCTGGTGTCTGTCCTGCAATGGCCAGGGGTCAAGTTTTCCTGTAGGAGTGTGACCGTTCCTGCTGCAGTCGGGGATCCTGGATAGGGCTGAGGAGAAGTTCCCAGGCAAGGAGGGTTGGCATCTACTCCGTAAACGCATTCTTCTCTTTCCGCTTGATCTTTTGTCTGCCTCATAGATCCTTCTTTCTCACACTTTCAGTCTGTCCTTTTTCTTTTTTTTTTGAGACAGGGTCTCGCTCTGTCACCCAGGCTGGAGTGCAGTGGCATGAACTTGGATCACTGCAGCCTCCACCTCCCAGGTTCAAGTGATTCTCCTGCCTCAGCCTCCCAGGTACCTGGGATTACAGGTGTGTGCCACCACACCTGGTTAATTTTTTGTATTTTTAGTAGAGACGGGGTTTCACCATGTTGTCCAGGCTGCTCTTGAACTCCTGACCTCCGGTAATCCACCCACCTTGGTCTCCCAAAGTGCTGAGATTACAGACATGAGCCACTGTGCCCAGCCCTTTCAGCCTGTTTTGACCTCTACTCATGCATATGTTACCTTTCCCTTTATGCCTCACTCCACCTCACAGCTTCACTCTCTTCTCCCTAATCGCACCCCACTATGACTGCCTGAAATGCCACATGTTTCTTCATTCAGATTTCTCAGATAATTCGATGGTTCCACCCGTAATTCCACACACCAGGCCACTTCACAGGCAGTGACTCACTTAAGGACTGGCTGCCTCAGGGTGCACAGCCTGTATTCAGGAATCTGCTAGAGCAACACATGGCTGTACCTTCTGCAAGGCTGTGGGCTGGATGACTCCACTGTGGGCATGGAACACGGACCGGTGTCATAAGGAGCCATTCCTTATGCCTAGGCATTGAAAGGATACTCCTTCCGGAAGGCCTTTCCCAGCATTTCCCCCTGAAATCCACTAACCATAGCATTTGACTGTTGACACTGCCCTATGGTGCTAAGTGCATTTGTCTAAGTCCTACTGCCACAGAGATCCAAGTGTACAATGGCTTACACATGTGAGAAGATTATTTCTTGCTCAGATATCAAATGCAGAATAAGCAGTCCAGAGAGGAGATGACAGCTTTATGGTGTTGGGGACCTACACTCCTTCTGACTTGCTATTCTATCATCCCTAGGACGGTGGCCTCATCTCCTCGGATCAAGATGGATCACTACCACATTCCAGCCAGTGGGAAGGGGGAAATGCATTTCCTTTTCCTTTAAATGCAGGAGCCAGAGTTCGCACACCTCACTTCACTCATACCTCACTAGCCAGAACGTAGTTACAGTCACATCAAGCTGCAAGGAGAGCTGGCAAATGAAGTCTATTCTAGGTGGTCACGTGCCCGCCTAAAAGTTGGGAATTCTGATATTAAGGAGGAAGAGAAGAAAGCATATCCCACCATTCTCCTGTCATCATTTTTGACGGCCTCCACTCACTGTCCGGTCTGTCTCCACATGCTGGCACATCCCATTCCTGATGCCTTTCCTACAGGGCTCTATTCTTCATCCCCACCAGCACCACCATGCACTGGGCCCTTCCTGCTTTATGCCCAGTGTCTCATTAGAACATCCTAGCTGATCTCTTTGCTTTCAGTCACCTTCTGTGATCCTTCTATCAATAAATAGCAAATCTGATCATATGCCCTTATTGTTTAGAAATCAATGGCTCCCCACTGCCCGTAGCAGTAAGATTTTGAGTCCTTTTTTTTTTTTTTTTGAGACAGAGTCTCATTCTGTCACCTAGCCTGGAGTGTAGTGGTCATTCTGTCACCTAGCCTGGAGTGCAGTGGACATTCTGTCACCTAGCCTGGAGTGTAGTGGTGAGATCACAGTCATTGCAGCCTTGACCTCCTGGGCTAACTTTAGCCTCCCAGGTAGCTGGGACTACAGACACACATCACCACGCCTGGCTAGTTTTAAATTTTTTTTGTAGAGATGGGGTGTCACTATGTTGCTCAGGCTGGTCTTTAACTCCTGGGCTCAAGTGATCCTCCTGCTTCAGCCTCTCAAAGTGTTGGGATTACAGGTGTGAGCAACTGCATTCAGCCAGGTGCAGATTGTTGAATTCCTAAAGTTACATGCAAATTTTGCCTTTTTTTTTTTTTTTTTTTTTTTTTTTTTGAGATGGAGTCTCACTCGCTCTGTCACCCAGGCTGGGTTGCAGTGGCGTAATCTTGGCTCACTGCAACCTCTGCCTCCTGGGTTCAAGCGATTCTCATGCCTCAGCCTCCCGAGTAGCTGGGATTACAGGCATGCACCAACATGCCCTACTAAGTTTTGTATTTTTTAGTAGAGATAGGGGTTTCACCATATTGGCCAGGCTGGTCTGGAACTCCTGACCTCAATGGATCAGCACACCTTGGCCTCCCAAAGTGCTGGAATTACAGGCATGCGCCACTGCGCCTGGCCCTTTTACTTTTTCTTTCTTTTTTTTGTAGAGATGGGGTCTCAATCTGTCACCCAGGCTGGAGTGCAGTGGTGCAAAAATAACTCACTGGACTCAAGCAATCCTCCTACCTCAGTCTCCTAAGTAACTAGGATTATTACAAACATGTGTCACCATGCCTGGCTATTTAAAAAAAAATTTTTTTTTGTAGCGATGCAGTCTTGCTATGTCCTGGCCTCAAGCAATCCTTTTGCCTTGGCCTCCCAAACTTCTTCTGCTGAGGCCTTTGCATTTTCAAAGGAGCCTGTTATTCCCGTCAAGTTACAGGCACAAGTCCAAATTCCAAGTATCAATGTACGAGTGCATGTTTCCTGACCTCTCTCTCACATCTCCTGTTTAGTCATGTCTCCTGCGTAACTGAAACTAAAGTCATTTTGAAATTGTCTCCATTGCCCAACAGGTCACACTTTTTCTTTTTTTTCCCTTTTTTTTTTTTCGAGATGGAGTCTCGCTCTGTCGCCCAGGCTGGAGTGCAGTGGTGTGATCTCGGCTCACTGCAACCTCCACCTCCCGCGTTCAAGCGACTCTCGTGCCTCAGCCACCCGAATAGCTGGGATTATAGGCGTGAGCCAGCGTGCCCGGCTCAGGTCACGCTTTTTCACATGCCACATCTTCCATCCACCTGCTGTTATGTCTAAACTCCTAGGCTTCATATGGCTTAGCTGAAAAGCCACTCCTCTGGGAGGCTTCCTTGACTCCCCTTGTCCAAGTCAGTCTCTGCAGCTTGACTCAGGCTTCCAACACTTGTCACATTTCACCGTTGTCATTAGCTTACATCTGCCGCCTCCAACAAGCCCTTAACTCTGGAGCCCAGGACTCTGAACGGACACTCCACAAATGTTTATTGAATAAATGTCACCCATGCTAAAAAAAACTGGAGTGCTGTTTTTAACATGTGAATCTAAGCTTTGCTTCCTTTTTTGGGGGTAGTGCGGAACGGTGTCCAGCTGTAACCCAGGCTTGAATGCAGTGGTGAGATATCAGCTCACTGCAGCCTCCACCTCCCCAGTTCAAGTGATTCTCCTGCCTCAGCCTCCCAAGTAGCTGGGATTACAGGCACATGCCACCACACCCAGCTAATTTTTGTATTTTTATTAGAGATGGGATTTTACCATGTTAGTCAGGCTGATCTCGAACTTCTGACCTCAAATGATCCACCCATCTTGGCCTCCCAAAGTGCTGGGATTACAGGCATGGGCCACTGTGCCCAGCGTAGGCACGCTAACATTCTTTGAATGGCCCAAATCAATATTCTCTCTTGTTTTGGAGCTTTATTCATGCTTCTTCCTCTGCCTGGAACGTTCTCCTGCTCCTCTTTGCCTGGCTAGCTCCTACGCATCCTTCAGATAGCTAAAATATCCCTCAGGAAGCCTTCCTAGACCCCCTCCCCAATTCTAGGTGAAGGGGGGACTAGGCTGAGGGCCCCATCGAGGCACCCCCCAGCACCCTCTGCTCGCCCAGTTGCGACATGGCTCTCACTGCAAGGCGGTGGCTCATTTGTCTTTCTTCCCTGTTCATGTGCAGTGTACTCTGTGCCTAACTCGCCGGCTGGCATAGGTCCAGCCTCAAGCACAGCACTTGGAAGGGAAGAGGTACCTGATAAATATGCGTTAAATGTGGGTTAGAGGAATGGATTTCTCCATTTTAAATCTTGATTTCAATAGCTTTCTGTTGCCTTTGGAATAAAGCCTTACCACAGCTTTTACAGCACTTTCTGATGTGGTCTCCACGTATTTTCAGTCTCGTCTCTTAAAAATACACCCTTTGATTTCAGTGTCCCACTCAAACATGGCAGCCACATGGAACTGAATGAAGGCCCCCACATGCTGCTCTCCCTTCTTTCAGCCTCCACAGTGAAACTGCCATTGCACACTTATAACAGACAGTGAAAGAGCTCTGACCTAACCAACTCCATCTTGCTTCTAACCTCCAAGCTGTCCTTGTTCATTCCTGGGCGCAGGCTGAACTGACTTTGGGAGGAAGTTTATAGTTTAAAACAAAGATGATAACAGCCCTTTTCCAAAACAAACCTCCTTCTTCCCTGGGGACTAGACTGCCTTTGCAGGACAAGAAATTAGCCACGAGATTAGAAATTATGGTTTAGGAGTCATGCAGCAGGAGACTACCAGGTTCTGACCCTCCCTGAACTGCTCCTAAGATCAGTGCTTGAGACATTTTGCAGACCCTGCACTTGATGGATCGGCTGGCACCACCCAGATCGATAAACTGGCTCTTCTGATCTTGCGGCCCCCACCCAGCAACTGACTCAGCGCAAGAAGCTTCGACTTTCTCTGAGTTCATCTCCGACCTGACCAATCAGCACTCCCGGCTCACTGGCTTCCCCCCAGCCCCCAAGTTGTCCTTAAAACTCTGCTCCCCGAATGCTTGGGGAGACTTATTTGAGTAATAACAAAACTCTGTTCTTCTGCACAGCCAGCTCTGTGTGAATTACTCTTTCTCTATTGCAATTCCCCAGTTTGATAAATCAGCTCTGTCTAGGCAATGGGCAAGGTGAACTCACTGGGCAGTTACAGCAGTACTCTTCTGCCTGGCACACTCACCTCTCACTCCGCTTCCTTTTCTGCCTAACATCCAGTAATCTGTAAGTTCATTGGCCCTTCCTCCAGGAAGCCTCTCTTGACTTCCTAAGGCCAGCTCTGGTTCCCTTTAGTGGTACCCCTCTGGGCTTCCTTTGACCTTCTATGTGTTTTCCCTAGGGGATGGTGAGGCAGGAGACTGAACTGGACTCACTGTGATGTCTCTAGTGCTGGGAACAGTGCCGGGCACCTGGCCGGTATATATGTGTATACACACACACACACACACACACACACATATATATATTTGAGACAGTCTCGCTGTGTTGGCTAGGTTGGAGTTCAGTGGCGTGATCTTGGCTCACCGCAACCTCTGCCTCCCAGGTTCAAGCAATTCTCCAGCCTTAGCCTCCTGAGTAGCTGGGATTACAGGAACACACCACCAAACCTGGCTAATTTTTAAATATTTTTGGTAGAGACAGGGTTTCACCATGTTGTCCAGGCTGGTCTCTAACTCCTGACCTTAAGTGATCTGCCCGCCTCAGCACCCCAATCAATAGATATTTTTAAATGAATTTTAGAGCTGAGGGACCGTGACAGGAAGGCAGGCTGTGCTTGTTCATCTCACCATATTCTGAGCTCAGACATTCCAAAGGAAAGAAATGGTTATAAAGGATGAAATCATATGCTCATGTCCAAAACTCGAGATTAAAATAAAATTATTAAAAACCTCAGACAGGATGGACAGTCTTTTGATAGTGATGAGTAAGTAGTCTTCAAGCCCTAGGAAACCCAGTTTGTTTTTCCTGGTAAATAAGTTGTTTTGAATATGATTTCATTTTTTTAAAGTGACCCAATGAAAGTTGCCACCTAACATGAGATGCAGAAATAAATCCTAAACAGGCAACACAGGACACAGACTCCATACTGAAGACAATAGCAAATAAGACCCACGCTGCAAATTCCCAAGAACCAAGAGCAGAGAAATGCAAAGAAATTTTGAGACAGAAGATTGTGAGGCAGCATTTTAATATAACAAACAATAAGGATAGGCCAGAGGCTTGCTACTCAAAGTGTGGTTGTGGCGCGATAGCATCAGCATCTCCCCGGACCTGGTTGGAAATGCAGACTCTCAGGCCCCAGCCCAGACCTACTGCCTTCTAACAAGATCCCAGGTGATTTGTATGCAGATAAATGTTCGCGAAGCACCAGGCTAGAACATTTATTAACGTAGGATGTTGCTCTTACAATGTATTTTGAGGTCAAAATAAACCCATTTAAAGCTTTTTTTTTTTTTTTTTTTTGGCTCATTATTTGCTCCATTCTCTCCACCTCTGAGTTGCATCAACACATGTCGTCGTGTTCTGGGACTTTGAGCCTCTCTTATGAATCACAATGGCATAAAGAAGTTTGCTGTACCATTTCTATAGATGGCCTTAATGGGTTACAGATTGGATTTTTTTTTTTTAACTTTTATTTTTTAGACAGAGTTTCGCTCTTGTTACCCAGGCTGGAGTGCAATGGCATGATCTCAGCTCACTGCAACCTCCGCCTCCCAGGTTCAAGCGATTCTCCTGCCTCCTCCCAAGCAGCTGGGATTACAGGCGCCTGCCACCACGCCCAGCTAATTTTTACATTTTTAGTAGAGACGGAGTTTCTCCATGTATGTCAGGCTGGTCTCGAACTCTCGAGCCCAGGAGATCCACCCACCTCAGCCTCCCAAAGTGCTGGGATTACAGGTATGAGCCACCGCGCCCAGCCACAAATTGGATTTCAAAACTTCCATCAGCTGCTTCTTGTGCAGCACTCCCCAGGAGGTAGGTTGTATGATAATTTCCGTTTTTAGAGATGATGAAATTGGGGCCCAAGGAGGTTTCATGACTCACCGCAGGGGCACCCAGCAAATCGGCATCCCAGCCAAAATGAGTGCGCAAGCTTTTGCGTTTCCAATGTAAAGCTCATCAAACTTTGACACTACTTCTTTTAATATAAGGGAGTTTTTTTTTTTTTTTTCATAAGAGATTTAAAGAAAGAGCGTATTCAGATGACCTCACGTGAGCTACTGACCATATAAACCTTGCATGTGCTGGCCCCAGGGAATATGGAAGCTTCGGAAAGGATTGCCCTGCCCTGCCTGGCTCCCTTGCTTCTGCTGCTTTCCAGGCTTGAAGGCTCTGCAGCCACAAGTCCCAGAAAACCTCAGAACAGATATTTGCTTCTAGGGGATATGAGGGGAAAGCACCGGGAATTACCATAGGTAATGGGTACAGCTCTGCAGGAAATGTGGCGGCTTCTTGATGACAATAACCCATCCTCAGGAGGAAGCTTTTTTTTTTTTGTTTCTTTTACAGACTCAAAATAGCTGAGAGAATCTGACTCTGCCCAAATACATGTGGTGTGTGTCATTGGATCGATTTTCTTTTTTTTATTTATTACATACTAACCTACTAGATAATACATTTCTTAGTTAATTCCAATTTCTCTGGAGCACATTGGAGTCACTAGATGACTCAGAAATAGTCAAGACTGTACATTCAGCATTGACGCCAATGTGCTTCTTCCTACCTTGTCTGAATTTAAGATTTCTTTGTCAACCCCATCAAAACAAATCTCCCAAATGGTCCTTGTTCAGTTTCACCAGTCTGCATGGTGATTCTTCTAGGGTCCTCTACAGAATGCTTGCCAGGGGGTTGGCTTAAATCCCCTCCCATCTCTAGACATGCATATCAATGGGACATATTTGTATACACTTGCTTAAAAAACAAAGATAGTGCACTTTAAAATTCCATGTAAAAAGTATTGCTTTCCTAATGTGCGAATGTGCTCCTGCCTGCCTTCTTCCTACACAATGCTACAGAGGGTAGAGTCATGAGGAATTCAAGGCTGAAGATGTTTTGGATGTTTGGATGACACCGATGTACCCCTCACCTTGCACCTTGAACCCTGCTCTGAAGCCCGTGTAGTTTTGGGGCTTGGCCTAAGGCAAAAACTACAAAGCATCCTAATGAGCAGAATTATACAACAGGAATGTATGTGCATATTTGACATAGTTTCTTCTCTAGAGGGGTGGCTCTCTGGCCTGTGACCTCCGCCCTCTTCAAGGGCGAGGGAGGAGTCCAGAGAAGAAGGCTTTTGTTCCCCACCGCCAGTTCTTCTGCAGCCCCTACAGCCCCAGGGACCTGCCCTGCTCCGCGTGGGCTCTCAGAAGCCCAGCAATTTCCATATGGGTGGGTGACTTCAGAGCGATGGACAAAGCTGTGCGGCCAGCCTATAGGAGAAAAAGGAAAGGAGAAATAAATATCATCCAATCTGCCTCCTGCCCAGTGGGGAAAGGCAAGTTGGGAGTAGGGGTATGCCTGGGACACAGGTGTCTATGAAGGCTTCCAGAGGCCTCCGTAGAGGAGAAGATTCAAATGGCAAGAGGATCACCAGAAATGCGGTCCCTCCCACAGAAACAACAGTAATTCCTGGGAAATCTGTGACATAGAAATAAAGAAGGGTCATCTGGTTTTTAATGCTTTTGTTTTTTTTTTTGAGATGGAGTCTCATTCTATCATCCAGGGTGGAGTGCAGTGGCGCAATCACAGCTCACTGCAACCTTCGTCTCTTAGGCTCAGGTGATCTTCCACCTTCAGCCTCCCAAGTAGCTGGGATTACAGGTACACACCACCATGCCTGGCTAATTTTTGTGTTTTTTGTAGAGATGGGGTGTCAACAAGTTGCTCAGGCTGGTCTTGAACTCCTGGGCTCAAGTGACCCTCCCACATTGGCTTCCCAAAGTTTTAGGATTACAGGCGTGAATTGTAATCCTGTCCTGTCCTGCACCTGTCCTGTTGTTGGTTTTTAAATAAAGGAATGATATTGTATATCGACTTTGAATTTGCTTTAATTCTTAATTTACCATGATATGCTATAAGATTTTTCTTTATTCTTACATAGCCATTATAATGCATGATTTTTCTTTTTGGTTGTGTAATATTCCATAATTTACTAATTTTTACTAATTATGGAAATATTCCATAACTTCCTTTCAATGGAAATTTATGTTGTTTCCAAGTCTCTGCCATCATAATCTTAGTGCAAAAAGCATTTTCCTATTTTTAATTATTTCCTAAGGACTGACTCTAAGAAGTGGGCTCAGAGGCCGGGTACAGTGACTCACATCTGTAATCTCAGCACTTTGGGAGGCCAAGGCCAGTGGATCACCTGAGGTCGGGAGTTCAAGACCAGCCTGACCAACATGGAGAAACCCCCTCTCTACTAAAAATACAAAATTAGCCTGGCGTGGTGGCGCATGTCTGTAATCCCAGCTACTCGGGAGGCTGAGGCACGGGAATCGCTTGAACCTGGGAGGCGGAGGTTGAGGTGAGCCGAGATTGCGCCATTGCACTCCCGCCTGGGCAACAAGAGTGAAACTCTGTCCCTAAATAAATAAATAAATAAATAAAATAAAATAAAAAGAAGTGGGCTCAGAGCATTGAAGGACATGCACATTTTTACCTCCTGATCTGTGATGCCACAGCATTCTTTACATTGACACGCAATGCAGGAAGCTGACAGTCCCACTGTCTAAAGAAGCTGCACCCAGAGGGCTTCATCAGGCACCACCGGCCTGACTGAGCAGCCGCAGTCTCTTATGAATGAGCTCAGTCCCACGTCCAGAATTCTGAACTCTCAACAGCTCTGAAAACCACACTCTTTAGGTAACTTCTTGGGAGCTGAAATCTGACCTGAGGCTGTTGGCCTACTGTGAATATTTTGACATTTTGCTGCTGTAAAGGGTTTGATGGGTAGGGACACCCAAGACCCCACTAGATTGTTCTCTACTGCGTAGGCACAGATTTACTTCCTAAAATGTGGACAATTCTTTCACAGAAGCAGGTAGGAAGTGTTAACACCCAGCTTAACACTTCAGGCTTTTTCCCATGCACAGGGATGGAATCCAGTGGCCATCAGGGCTCCCACGCAGGCAAATAACTATAAAGCATGGCAAAGCACTAAACGAGTCAGAAGACAGGAACAGAGTGAGCTCAGGGGAGAGGACGGCCACTGTGTGCCAGGGCGGGGTAGAAGATGGCTGTGGGGAGGCAGAGGAAGGAAGTGGTGTTTCAGTAGGACCCCCAAAGATGGTACATGGGCTTCTCAAAACATACAAAGTTCTTTCCCTGAAAAGCCCTCATGACTCCCTAGACTTTTCTTTTACCACTTGCTATATGCTGGTATTTGTGGTGTTATTTGATAAATTTCGGTCTCCACAAGGTCAAGAACCTGATCTGGCCTGTTCACTGCTGCATGCTGGCACCCGGCCCAGAGCCTGGCGTTTGGTCGGCCCTCAACAAGCATTGTTGAAAGAGAATGTTGCACGAGAACCTAATGGTATTCATTCAAGCTGATGGAATCTAAATCCTAGTGAATGGGTTCTTACACTGGAAAGTACTGGAACAAAGCAAAGCTTTTAAGCAGGGAGTCCTGAAAAAGCCTCCTAAAGGAGGGGCCTGGGTTTACTTAGGCTGGAGTTCCTGCTCCTGAGCTCCATCCGCCGTGCCTTGTCAATCCTGAGGCTCTATGTAAACACAGAGTATGTGCTGACAGTGTTTACGCAGAAGAGCCACAGGCCAGTCCCAGGGGAGGCGCACCTTTTAACAGGGTCCATCTGGAGGACAGCCTGCAGCTGTGGACTCCTCGACTGCTGACATGGAGGGCAGAGGACCCCATTCAGCTCAGGAGGTGTGGCCACAGAGACAACTTGGCGAGGGTTAGTGTTCCTCAGATGCCTCTGCCAGAACCCTGGGAACAAGCTCATGCCATGCAGCTCCCGTGGGAGCCAGGTATGGTGAGCCCCTGCTCGACAACACTCCAGAGCTGCTCTAGGAGATCCTGACTGAAGAGATGGGGGACTAGCCAGATATGGTGCAAAATTTGCAGGTAACTTCAGGGATTCAAAAATCTGCACTTGGCCAGGCGCACTGGCTCATGCTTGTAATCCCAACACTTTGGGAGGCTGAGGTAAGAGGATCACTTGAACCCAGGAGGTCAAGGTTGCAATAAGCCATGATCATGCCACTGCATTCCAGCCTGGGCGACAGGGTGAGACCCTATTTAAAAAAAAAAAAAAAGGAGGAAAGAAAAAGAGAAGTGTGCAGGCAGCTGGCACAACTGTACAACTGTGTGTGTATCCGTGTGTTGGAGGGGTGTCTTTGAATTCATCACAAGCCCACTATGTATCACCCAAAGATGAGCAAGGCATAATCTCTGCCTTCAAGAAGTTTTCGGCCGGGCGCGGTGGCTCAAGCCTGTAATCCCAGCACTTTGGGAGGCCGAGACGGGCGGATCACGAGGTCGGGAGATCGAGACCATCCTGGCTAACACGGTGAAACCCCGTCTCTACTAAAAAGTACAAAAAACTAGCCGGGCGAGGTGGCGGGCGCCTGTAGTCCCAGCTACTCGGGAGGCTGAGGCAGGAGAATGGCGTGAACCCGGGAGGCGGAGCTTGCAGTGAGCTGAGATCCGGCCACTGCACTCCAGCCTGGGCGACAGAGTGAGACTCCGTCTCAAAAAAAAAAAAAAGAAGT
Source organism: Macaca thibetana thibetana (assembly GCF_024542745.1). Taxonomy (NCBI): domain Eukaryota; kingdom Metazoa; phylum Chordata; class Mammalia; order Primates; family Cercopithecidae; genus Macaca; species Macaca thibetana. The sequence goes on from NC_065578.1 coordinate 61,442,608, forward strand.
TTTCAATCTGATGGGTGCTTTAAAGAAGCTGACAAATTAAAGGGTGGGCTCTGAGACCCAGAAGAGGCTGGGTGACGGATTTCCTCAAATTGTCTTTAAATCTAGGGGAAGGGCCTGGCCAGCTGTTCTGGGAGTTCTGCATTTACACCGAGCTTTAAATGTTGATGAAATAAACCAATTTCAGGACATGAATTCTCTCCCGGTTTTCCATAGACATTCCCAAATGAGCTCTGCTGTTAACACCTAAGCCTCCATAGGAAAGATGAATATGGAAATGATATGGTGGGTACGATAAGGGCCAGACTTTCCCCCTAAATGTGAAGCACCAGGTACAAGCCTTGGTACTTGGTAGAGCCTTGTCAAAAGCTCCCTTTTCCCACTGAAATGTCTCACCCTGCAGATGGAGACGCTGTGCTCCCCAAAGGCACCCTCGGGAATCTGCATGTGAATCAAACCCGACCCAGGTGGGCAGCACGTGACCCATCCGTGAGTGGGGTCTGGAACCCGCCTTACCTGTGAGCCCATTACCTGCACTACCTGGGCACCACTGTGCTGGCTGGGCTTTCCCTGAGTTGCTCCAGCTTCTGCCAGGATAGATTTCCTCCTCCATCTCCTGATTAGCACTCCAGTCCCTCCCTTCCAGGCTTACAGCCTACCTGAACTCCAGCCTGCCCGGTCCTCAGCCTGGTCTGGCTCTCCCTGATCCAGCACTTCACCAGGATTGGTTACCTAAACCCACCTGGATTTCAGTGTTTGCCTAGACCAGGCATTCTCAATTGCAGCACTACTGATATTTCGACCAGATAATTTTTTTGTTTTTGTTTTTTTTTTTTGAGACAGAGTCTTGCTCTTTCACCTAGGCTGGAGTGCAGTGGCACGATCTCAGCTCACTGCAACCTCCACCTTCCAGGTTCAAGCGATTTTCCTGTCTCAGCCTCCCGAGTAGCTGGGATTACAGGCGTGTGCCACCACGCCTAATTTTTGTGTTTTTAGCAGAGACAGGGTTTCAAAATGTTGGCCAGGCTGGTCTTGAACTCCTGACCTCAAGTGATCCGCCTGCCTTGGCCTCCCAAAGTGCTGGGATTACAGACATGAGCCACCGGGCCTGGATGGATAAGTGTTAATTCTTTGCTGTTCCTGTGTATTGTAGGATGTTTAGCTGTATCCCTGGCCTCTACCTACTAGATGTCAGGAGCATTTGCTCACCCACTTGTGACTAAAAATGTCCCCAGACATTGCCAAAACTCCCCCAGAGGGTAAAATCACCCCGACTGAGAACCACTAGATTGACCCAAGTCTGTCAGTGGCTTCTCCCTTCGGGGTCGGTCGCTCTACTCTGATTGGTTCCCCTAATTCCAGACCTTTGTTCTCTCTGCTCCCTCCAGACACTGTCTGTAAATGCCATGGTCCCTGCTGGTTGATGTGGTATTTTTTTTGTTTTAGCTACCACTATTCATCTATTCATAATTAAAACAGTTACCATCCCCTGTGTACTCCTAGATGTCAGATTCAGCCTTTATAAACATTACAGTATTTAGGTAGAGTCTATGCTGTCCCCATTTTACAGATGAGCATCTAGAGGCCCAGAATAGTTAGATCACCTACCCAAAGTCACTGAACCTAGATTCAAACTCATGAGTGTTTAATTTATTTTTATTTTTATTTTTTTTGAGACAGGGTCTCACTCTGGTATGATCACGGCTCACTGTAGCTTCAACTTCCCAGGCTCAGGCAATCTTCCTGCCTCAGCCTCCTGAGTAGCTGGGACTACAGGTGCAAGCCACCACACTTGGCTAATCTTTTTCTGTTTTCTGTAGAGAGGGAGTGATATGGTTTGGCTGTGTCCTCACCCAAATGTCATCTTGAATTCCCATGTGTTATGGGAGGGAACTGTGTGAGGTAATTGACTCATGGGGGCAGGTCTTTCCTGTGCTGTTCTCATGATAGTAAGTCTCATGAGATCTGATGGTTATTATAAGGGGGAGTGTTCCTGCACAAGTTCTCTCTTTGCCTGCTGCTATCTGTGTAAGATGTGATTTGCTCCTCCTTGCCTTCTGCCATGATTGTGAGACTTTCCCAGCCATGTGAAACTGTAAATCCAATTAAACCTCTTTCTTTTGTAAATTGCCCAGTCTCAGGTATGTCTTTATCAGCAGCGTGAAAACGGACTAATACAGGGGGTCTCACTTTGTTGCCAAGACTGGTCTCAAACTCCTGGGCTCAAGCAATCCTCCCCACCTGGCCTCCCAAAGTGTTGGGATTACAGGCATGAGCCACTGCACCTGGTCTCATGAGTGTTTAAAGTCCATGCTTCTAACAATCATGCTTGAGTTGTCTGAAATGCAACAGATCCCACAACTCTTCCACCACCAGAAAGCAGCCACTAAGCTCTCTCATACCTGTGACAGACCTCCAGAGATACCCAGGAGAGCTCTCAGATCCACTGCCTGATTATCCCAGCTAACCAGGGACTTCCAAAGCTCATGCCTGCCTGCCTGTCCCACAGGCCTCCCATCTCAGACCTCTTTGGGCATCAGCAGTGGCTATGCCTTAGAGGGCCGGGGGCCTTTGAGGTACAGGCCTGTTCCAGATTAGGGCTGCCTCCTTCTCCCCCAGGACAACCCAGCAGGGAGCTCATTAGCACAGATCCTTTGTCTGACCATATAATGTTTGGAAGAGGAGGCTCTGGTTTCTAGTAGTCCACCCCTGTTCCCAAATGAATGTCAAGAAAGTCTGTGCTCTCTAATGATCTCAGAAATGGCTTTGGGGTGAAGGTAGGGTTCACAGGACCTAGAGTCACTGGATGGGTGCCTGCTGCAGACAGGTGTGACTGAGGGACACAGCAGCTTAAATTGCTGATGAGTCAATCTCCGGGTAGTTTAAATGTGGCCCAGTAAGAGGTGCTGCCCCGGGCAGGGAGAGGACTCTCTTCCCCTCGCCAGGTTTTTGTTTCCTTTGAACTGTGGCTGTTAAGAAAGGATAAAGACAGCTGCTTAAATCATTACATTACGGTGCCAATATTAAGGATACTGGAGTCATACCTAGGCTTGAATCTCTGCTCTGAGAATCAGTAGGCTGTAACTCTTAGGTCAGTTACATAACATCTCCAGGCCTGTTTTCTCATCAGTAAAAAGTGGACATCAGTATCTATGTCACTGGATTACTGAGAGGGAGAGGATTAGACGTAATGCATGGGAAAGGTTTAGTTCCCAGGAGCACTCTAGAAATATTATTATACCTACCGTAATTATCAGGAACAAGGTCACTTACTGTTGACTTACCTCCAAAGTTTAGGGGTTCACTCACTCATTTGTTGATTGATTCAATGAAATGTGGCAGGCACTCTACTAGGTGTGGGGGATTCAGCAGGGAGCCAGAGACATGGATGCTTCAATGTGAAACAGTGATGATGATGGAACAGTTAAGGGTATGGGCCCAGGAGTTTAATGGAGCCGGGTTCCACTAGCTGAGTAATCCTGGGTATGTAACCTAACCATTTGATGCCTCCGTCTCCTTGAGCAAAGTGGGGCAGTAGGAAGACAATCTCACAAGATTGTTGTGGGGTTTAAATGAAACGGTCCATGACAAATGCTTAGTACAGTACCTGACACAGAGTAAGCCCTCCATATGTGTTGGTTACTATTGTTACTGATTAGTTACTATTGTCATCATCATCATTGCCATCACCTTATGAGGAAGTTTATTTAAGAAGCCTGTGACTGACAGTGCAACTTCAAGTAGGCTGGCTTGATGGAATGGGCTGCTTCATAAAGTGGATCTGTGTCCGAGAGGCACTTTCAGTTAAATGACCACAGAGATGACTCTGTAAGGTTGATTCCTTCTGAAGGCTTTTGAGTCCCTATTGGACAGCAGAGCTTCCCCATCTAAGCTACTGCCTCAAAGCCCACATGTTGTTATTGCCGTGACCAAATGAGGCTGAATATACCCAGACCTGGGTATATTTGCCCAAGATGGTGTTGTGAAAAGCTAGGGTTGTGGGTTTTGCAGCTCTAAGACTCCAAACATTTACCATGAATCATCTCATTTATTTATTTATTTTTAAAATTTTTTTAGAGACAGGATCTCACTCTGTCACCCAGGATGGAGTGCAGTGGCCTGATCGTGGCTCACTGCAACCTCAACCTTCTGGGCTCAAGCAATCCTGCTGCCTCAGCCTGCTGAGCAGCTGGGATTACAGGCGTGCAACACCACACCTAGTTAATTTTTTGTTTTGTTTGAGACAGAGTTTCACTCTTGTTGCCCAGGTTGTGGTGCAGTGGTGCGATCTCAGCTCACTGCAACCTCCACCTCGCATGTTCAAGTGATCCTCCTGCCTCAGCCTCCAGAGTAACTGGAATTACAGGTTTCCACCACCATGCCCAGCTAATTTTTGTATTTTTAGTAGAGATGGGGTCTCACTGTGCTGCCCAGGCTGGTCTTGAACTCTTGGCCTCAAGCAATCCTCCTGCCTTGGCCTCTGACAGTCCTGGGATTACAGACATGAGCCACTGTGCTGAGCCTCTTATTTAAATCCCACAAGGCCGGGCGCAGTGGCTCACGCCTGTAATCCCAGCACTTCGGGAGGCCGAGGCGGGTGGATCACAAGGTCAGGAGATCGAGACCATCCTATCTAACACGGTGAAACCCCATCTCTACTAAAAATACAAAAAATTAGCCGGGCATGTTGGCGGGCGCCTGTAGTCCCAGTAACTCCGGAGGGTGAGGCAGGAGAATGGCGTGAACCCGGGAGGCGGAGCTTGCAGTGAGCCCAGATCGCGCCACTGCACTCTAGTCTGGGCGACAGAGGCAGACTCAGTCTCAAAAAAAAAAAAAAAAAAAAAATCCCACAACAGCTTTAGGAGGCTGATTTTGTTGCACTGCCATAGGGTTCCTCGAATTTTGCTGGCTGGCAAGGCACTCTTCAGGAGGGGAAGTTAAACAGCTACTTTTTTTTTTTTTTTTTTAAAGAGATGGGGTCTCCCTATGTTGCCCAGGCTGGTCTTGAACTCCTGGTCTCAAGTGATCCTCCCACCTCAGCCTCCCAAAGTGCTGGGATTACAGGCATGAGCCACCCTGCCCAGCAACAGCTACTTGTTAATTGCCTGTAAGTCTCACCTTGTCAGTCAGACTGCTGTCGCAGGCCGGGTGTGCCAGGAGCAGCCGCACCAGGTCCACGTTGCCATGGTGACAGGCCAGCATGAGGGCTGAGGATCCATCGTGGTCCTGCAGATTGACATCTGCCTGGCAGCTAAGCAGCGCTTGAACCATGTCCTCCCTGTCGTGGCTGACTCCCAGCATCAGTGCAGTCTGGCCTCCCTGCATGCAGAGCCACAGGGATGTGGTGAGGTTGCTGCCAGTGGGGAAGGACCGCCTCTCCAGCCTGGGTGTGCTCATCAGAGACTTCCAAGAACACAACCACTGATCTGAGTCTCCTGCCCTTGATATGGGACATAACCTTCTCTGCTTGGCGAACTTCTACTCTTTTAAGATTAGTCAAATGCTACATTCTCTCTAAAGCCTTCTCTCACTCCCCAGGCACGGGATTCCTAACACAGCACTCACCACTTAGTATTGCAACTTGTCAACTGCTCTTTCTCATGGATGTGACATTGTTGACAGCAGGGACTAAGTGTTTTTGTCCCTGTCTCCCCAGTGTCCAGCACCAAGAACATGCTGATAAATGTGAAATGATGGAACAGATGAAGGTTGAGTGCTTGAGCATCATGGCTTCTTACTGCCTGCCTCAGCCTGACTTTCCCCATGAAGCCTTCTCTGCTCAATGCCTCTGAAATTTTCCGTTGAAGGATAACCAGAACCCTCCTCTCTCAACATGATCTCTGGTTGCATGTCCCGTGGTCATTTCTAAGCTATAGACATTGACAGTAATGTTGGGCATCTCTGTAATCATAGGTGGACATAGCAATGAGCTGGAATCAGAAAGCAAGTTCAAGCTCTAGTTCTGCTGTTTCCTAATGCATGATTCAGGTCACGTCACTGTCTTCTTGATTCTTGGTTTTTTTTTTTTTTTTTTTTTAAATATGGGGTCTTGCTGTGTTACCCAGGCTGGAGTGCAGTGGCACAATCACAGCTCACTTCAGCGTCAATCTTTTGGGATCAAGTGATTCTCCCACCTTAGCCTCCCAAGTAGATGGGCTCACAGGCATGTGCCACTCACTACATCTGGCTAGTTTTTTTTTTTTTTGAGATGAAGTCTCATTCTTGTCGCCCAGGCTGGAGTGCAATGGCGCGATCTTGGCTCACTGTAACCTCCGCCTCCTGGGTTCAAGCCATTCTCCTGCCTCAGCCTCCCAAGTAGCTGGGGTTACAGGCACCTGCCACCATGCCCAGCTAATTTTTGTATTTTTAGTAGAGACGGGGTTTCCCCATGTTGACCAGGCTGGTCTTGAACTCCTGACCTCAGGTGATCCGCCCTCCTTGGCCTCCCAACGTGCTGGGATTACAGGTGTGAGTCACTGTGCCCAGCTGGTTTTCCTTCTCTTAAGAATTAATATAACAATTGGGGCCGGGTGCAGTGGCTCATGCCTGTAATCCCTGCACTTTGGGAGGCCAAGGCGGGCAGATCACCTGAGGTCAGGAGTTCAAGACCAGCCTGGCCAACATGGTGAAACTCTGTCTCTACTAAAAAAAAAAAAATACAAAAATTAGCTAGGCATGGTGGCGGGCACCTGCTACTTGGGAGGCTGAGGCAGGAGAATCACTTGAACTCGGGAGGCAGAGGTTGCAGCGAGCTGAGATTGTGCTACTGCACTCCAGCTTGGGCAACAGAACAAGATCTGTCTCAAAAAAAAAAAAAAATATATATATATATAAAACAATGATTTGTCCTGTGTACCTCACAGGGCTTTTGTGGGAATCAAATGAGATAAAGGATGTAAATATAATAATGTACAGTAGTAATTTTTCTGATTACAAATTGACCATCATTTCCCATTTCCCATAGATTTTCTTATATATACTATATGTGTGTGTGTGTCTGTGTGTGTGTGTGTGTGTGTGTGTGTGTGTGTAAATTGACCATCATTTCCCATTTCCCATAGATTTTCTTATATATACTATATGTGTGTGTGTGTCTGTGTGTGTGTGTGTGTGTGTGTGTGTGTGTATATATATATATATATATTTTTTTTGAGACAGAATCTCACTCTATCACCCAGGCTGGAGTGGAGTAGCATGATCACGACTCACTGCAAACTCTGCCTCCCGGGCTCAAGTGATCCTCCTACCTCAGCCTCCTGAGTAGCTGTGACCATAGGCGTATGCCATTCCATCTGGCCAATGTTTGTTTTTTTTTTTTGAGATGGAGTCTTGCTCTGTTGCCCAGGCTGGAGTGCAATGGTGCAATCTTGGCTCACTGCAACCTCCACCTCCCAGGTTCAAGCCATTCTCCTGCCTCAGCCTCCCGAGTAGCTGGGATTACAAGTGCCCGTCACTATGCCCGGCTAATTTTTGTATTTTTAGTAGAGATGGAGTTTCACTATGTTGGTCGGGCTGGTCTCAAAATCTTGACCTCAGGTGATCCTCCCACCTCAGCCTCCCAAAGTGCTGGGATAACAGGTGTGAACCACCGCGCCCGGCTGCCCTCAGCAGTTTTTACATGTAAGATAGTGCTTTCAGGGCCTCAGGGGATCCAAAAGGAGAGAAAACAGTTCTTGCCTTATTCTTCAACCTTACAAAGCCTGATGTCCCATCAGAGAGACCTGCCTGGAACCCAGGAAAACCATGAGGGCAAAATATAATAAAGTTGGATGAGAGGACTGTAGAGATATACATAGGGCCGGGTGCGGTGGCTCATGGCTGTAATCTCAGCACTTTGGGAAGCTGAGATGGGCGGATCACTTGAGGTCAGGAGTTCAAGACCAGCCTAGCCAACATGGTGAAACCTTGTCGCTGAACTATCCAGACCACAAGGTTTCCAGACCTTGTATATATTACATGTATGTGTTTGTGTGTGTGTGTGTGTATATATACACATATACGTATATATACACATACATATACATACATATACATATATATGTACACATACATGTATATATACATGTACACATACACACATACATGTATATATACATATATACATATATGTGTATATATATGTATGTATATATATGTATATGTGTGTGTATATGTGTGTATATATACATACATATATATATATGGCTCCTGGGGACTGGGGCATGATTTGTGTGTCTGGAATAATACCACTCACACTTGCTGGTGCAGAGATAAGGCAGATAGGAGTGTTTTGGGATCTGGTTATTTCAAGGGCTGAGGCAGCATGCCAGGTTGATACATACATACACATGTATATACATACATATATACAGTTGTTTACTGAACTATCCAGACCACAAAGTTTCCAGACCCCTCTTTCCAACTGTTTTATTATTATTATTATTATTGTTATTTTTGAGACGGAGTCTTGCTCTGTCACCCAGGTTGGAGTGCAATGGCACAGTCTCGGCTCACTGCAACCTCTGCTTCCCAGGTTCAAGCGATTCTCCTGCCTCAGCCTCCCGAGTCGCTGGGATTACAGGCGCCCACCACCCTGCCCAGTTAAGTTTTTTTTTTTTTTTTTTTTTTTTTTTTGTATTTTTAGTGGAGATGGAGTTTCACTATGTTGGCCAGGCTAGCCTCAAACTCCCAGCCTCAAGTGATCAGCCCGCCTTGGCCTCCCAAAGTGCTGGGAATATAGGCATGAGCCACCGCGCCCAGCCCCCAACTGTTATTAAAGCCATTTGACATATGCAGATGGTCCTCACATCTGCCCCTCTGCCTGATGCAGGACCCCTTCCTTCCTCATCGTTCTCCTGGTCCCTTTCAATATAATTTAATTCAATGAGCATTTACAGAGAGCTACTATATGCTGCTGCACTGCCCTGGAGATCCAGAGAGAAGCAGCTTGTTCTTAGGAGACTCCCAGCGCATTCCCATTGAATCTGGTACCTCCGCCTCTCTTCACATGTGAAGGCCCAGGGGGAGTTAAAGGGAATGGCTGCAGCTATGCATTCTCATCCCTCCTGTGGTCACCCAGAATGAGTCCCTTGTCCTCCTACAGCATCAGTTTCTTCTCTGTACAAAGAAGGGGTTGATTTTGATCCTCTTGCAAGCATCCCCTCTTACAAGAGGGACAATTTAGAAAATAATTAACGTATTTATGGGAAACATTAGTTAAAAATGAAACATTAGCTGTATTGAGTCTTATGGAACAGGAGTTGTAGGTGAGTAGAATACCTTGAAAACCAGAAAGCAATCTACAAATATTGGTTTCTGGCCATCAATAGGGTTGCTGTTAGTATGCAACGATGACTTCGCCATCGGGTTGGGTTACTACCTGCAATCACTCTGGGGGAGTATGGGACAGTGGTGCTTAATATATTGTTAGGAGTCCATTTTCCATAAGTCTCTTGCTTTTCTGCACATCCGGTGAGTAAAGCACACCACAATCTGCCCTTTTTTTCTAGACTATCTTTTTAAGGATGTTTATATAGTGAACAGCCTTATGTCTTCTTTGGAGAAAAGGGCAGGCAGGCTTAGCGTCCCTTATCAAAGCTTCAGTTTCCCTATGCTCAGGCGTCCTGTCCTGTAACACAACCCACTCCATGCTCAGCTTTCTGGCCCTCCTCACACTGCCCCGTGGGAGCTGGGATTTGGGCAATGCTGATACTATGGCTACTGCTTCGGCTGTGGGTAATACATGGTCCTTTGTCTTGGGCACAGAAGTCTCATGTCTTCTGCCAGTATCCACAAAACTGTAGCAGGTCACCTTGTTAGCTTTAACATGGGGTAAAAGCCCAGACTCTTCACAGTTCTCAACAGTTACCTTATCATCTATGATCACTCCAGGAGAAAGGAGAGTTAAACATACTCCATTCATTCCTGTAGATTCAAAAAATGGGCAAATGACCTTTTGAGGAGTCCTTGTTGTTCTATGTGGAGACTTGTCTAACTCAAAGCCCTTCTGGGTAAGGACCACACCCCCACCCTGTGTTCTCAAGCAGAGGGCCCCAGAAGATGAATAGAGACATTCCAACCCTCTGCGCTGCCTTTGCTGTCTTAAGATCGTTTTTTGGAGTGAACCCTGATCAACTTCTAATCACTCCATGAAAGATTCAGAGGCCGGGCGCGGTGGCTCACGCCTGTAATCCCAGCACTTTGAAAGGCCAAGACGGGTGGATCATCTGAGGTCAGGAGCTCAAGACCAGTCTGGCCAACACAGTGAAACCCCATAGCTAAAAAATACAAAAATTAGCTAGGCATGATGGCGGGTGCCTATAGTCTCAGCTACTTGGAAGGCTGAGGCAGAAGAATCGCTTGAACCGGGAGGTGGAGGTTGCAGTGTGCTGAGATCACGCCATTGCACTCCAGCCTGGGTGACAGAGCGAGATTCTGTTTCAAAAAAAAAGAAAGATTCAGAGTACCCAGTTTTGGCTCAGTATAGAAAGTTATCAGAGCTGTCTAGAGTAACAAATGGGCTGCTTTGGTAGAGCGTGAGTTTCCTGACACTGGAGGTCCCGGAACTGGAGACCACCTTGTAGGATTTTGCAAAATAATAAGGGGTAGACCTAGGTGACCTTCAAGGGCTCTTCTGACCTAGGGCACAAGTGACCCAAGGAATTCGTGGAGCCCACGTGTCCTGAATTCCTGGCTACTACATTTGTGTAGGGCTCCACTGGCTCTTCGCAGCAACTGCTGTTCCCAGCCTGGCTCATGGCACTGCTCCTGGGGACTGGTGCATGATTTGTGTGTCTGGAATAATGCCACTCGCACTTGTTGGTGCAAAGGTAAGGCAGACAGGAGTGTTTTGGGATCTGGTTATTTCAAGGGCGGAGGCAGCATGCCAGGTTGATTGATAATGACCTGCAGAACTCTCTAATAAGCCTCTGAGCTAAGCTGATATAAGCCTGGAAAGTGGAACTCCTCACGCCCCTAGGAATGATGAGCCAATGCTTCTGTCTGCCCTGGCTATCCAGTTTCCCTCAGTCTGAGGACTCATGACCTTGTTAAAAGGCTTTGGAGTGATAGAGGTGAGAACTTCTTTAAAGGACCGGACCTCCAAAGAGCCTAGTTAGATGCTCTGGGCCATGATCAAGGTGAGTCACCTGTAAGGGCTTTCTTAGAGCAGCCAGCTAGCAAATGCCTTCTCAAGATGGCAACTGAGAATGGGAGGTTGCTCCCGGATGGAATTTGCTCAGTTTCAGACTGGGGCCTGTATTAGAAGCTCACTGACCTCTGTGCAAGCCTGACTGGGTCTCAGGAGCCTATAAGGAAAACTGAATATTCGGGCTTTGCCTGATGCCATTTGGAGGTCCCAGCCTCACTTGGGTTAAAAACTACATGGATCTGCATGGAATTTCTCTCCACGCTAGCAGAATAAATCTGGGAGGTGCCCCTGCATTTACTGAAGAGATCATGTTCATTCCACCCACCTGAGTAGCTTGAATGTTCACATTTCCTTCTCTTAAGAGCTTCCAGACAACAGCCATGTCTTCATTGGTCTCTGCGGAAGCCAAGGGAGTGATCATTACGGCAGTGTAGCCAGCTTTGTTCTGATGGTCCACGTTGCAGACGCCTGCAAGAGAAGCAATGGGTGCTGGAAAGGCTCCTGAGGGGCCGGGAGCCAGACTCCACTTCAGCCGTTTCAACAGGACACTGCTTGCTGGTTAGAAAGCCATGGACTAGAGCAATGCTTTCCAGTGGTTTACATTTGCAGCAGCCTTTAAAGCTGGTTACTTTTCTTTTTCTTTTTCTTTTTGTGAGATGGAGTCTCGCTCTGTCACCCAGGCTGGAGTGCAGTGGCTTGATCTCAGCTCACTGCAACCTCCACCTCCTGGGTTCAAGCAATTCTCCTGCCTCCACCTCCTGAGTAGCTGGGATTACAGACATGCACCACCACACCTGGCTAATTTTTTTGTATTTTTAGTAGAGATGGGGTTTCACCATGTTGGTCAGGCTGGTCCTGAACTCCTGACCTCGTGATCCACCCTCCTTGGCCTCCCAAAGTGCTGAGACTACAGGCATGAGCCACTGCACCTGGCCAGCTGGTTACTTTTCTTGACAAGTTTTCCGAGGATACCCAGCAAGGGAGGCCCACAACAAAGCCAGAGATGGCCAAAGGGCTAGTGGCCATGACTTCATTTCCTAAACCGGAGCACAAGATGTTGTTCCTATTGTACAGATGAGGACACTGAGAGCCAGAGAAGTTACATTGTCCACTCATGTGAAGGCGAAGTGGGTTGGAAACACTCAGGTCTGTCCGGCTCTGGAGCTCATCCCTCACCTGCCCCTATGCCTGGAATGCCACCACGGCTGTGCATTTTAGGTTTCACACTCACTAGCTCACATTTGTGTGTGACTCTTAAACTGATGGCTGTGTTTGCAGGTCCTTTCCAAGGGCCCAGGGGTCTACTGTGCCACGTACCAGGAGGGTGAACAACACCATGAGATAAACGTGGGAAATCTTCCAGGAACAACCATCTCCCTCGAAAAATGGAGGGAGAAAAAAACTCCACAATTTTATATTAAAACAACTAAGAATTACATTTCACAATACAATGAAAACCTGGCATTATTTGTTTATCTATTTATTTTTCTTGAGACAAGGCTTCACTCTGTCACCCAGGCTGGAGTGCAGTGGTACGATCTCAGCTCACTGCAACCTCTGCCTCCCGGGTTTAAGTAATTTTCCTGCCTCAGCCTCCTGAGTAGCCTGTAGGTGCACGCCACCACACCTGGCTAATTTTTGTATTTTTAGTAGAGACAGGGTTTCACTGTATTGGCCAGTCTGGTCTCGAACTACTGACCTCAAGTGATACCCCCGCCTCGGCCTCCCAAAGTGCTGGGATTACAGATGTGAACCAATGTACCTAGCCAAACACCTGGCATTTGTTTGTTTGTTTGTTTTCAGACAGTCTCTCTCTGTTGCCCAGGCTGGAGTGCAGTGGTGCGATCTCCGCTCACTGCAACCTCCGCCTCCCGGTTCAAGCAATTCTCCTGCCTCAGCCTCCTGAGTAGCTAGGGCTACAGGCATGCACCACCACACCCAGCTAATTTTTTATTTTTTATTTTATTTTATTTTATTTTATTTTATTTTATTTTATTTTCTGAGACGGAGTCTCACTCTGTCGTCCAGGCTGGAGTACAGTGGCACAATCTGGGCTCACTGCAAGCTCCACCTCCTGGGTTCACGCCATTCTCCTGCCCCAGCCTCCCGAGTAGCTGGGACTACAGGTGCCCGCCACCACGCCTGGCTAATTTTTTGTATTTTTAGTAGAGATGGGGTTTCACTGTGTTAGCCAGGATGGTCTCGATCTCCTGACCTCGTGATCCACCCACCTCGGCCTCCCAAAGTGCTGGGATTATAGGTGTGAGCCACCGCGCCTGGCCTAATTTTTTATTTTTTAAACGTTATTTTAGTAGAGATGGGGTTTCACTATGTTGGTCAGGCTGGTCTCAAACTCCTGACCTCAAGCAATCTGCCCGCTTGGGCTCCCAAAGTGTTGGGATTATTACAGGCATAAGCCACTGCGCTTGACCAAACCTGGCTTTTTTTTTTTTTTTTTTTTTTTTTTGATGGAGTTTCGCTCTGTCACTAGCCTGGAGTGCAGTGGCATGATCCTGGTTCACTACAACCTCCGCCTCCCGGGTTTAAGTGATTCTCCTGCCTCAGCCTCCTGAGTAGCTGGAATTACAAGCGCGTGCCACCACACCTGGCTAATTTTTGTATTTTTTAGTAGAGATTGGGTTTCACCATGTTGGTCAGGCTGGTCTTGAACTCCTGACCTCATGATCCACTCACGTCGGCCTCCCAAAGGGCTGGGATTACAGGCATGAGCCACCGTGCCTGGCCAAACGTGGCATATTTTTAAGACTAAGTAGTGCCGGGCGCGGTGGCTCACGCCTGTAATCCCAGCACTTTGGGAGGCCGAGATGGGCGGATCACGAGGTCAGGAGATCGAGACCATCCTGGCTAACACAGTGAAACCCCGTCTCTATTAAAAATACAAAAAACTAGCCGGGCGCGGTGGCGGGCGCCTGTAGTCCCAGCTACTCGGGAGGCTGAGGCAGGAGAATGGCCTGAACCCGGGAGGCGGAGCTTGCAGTGAGCCGAGATCGTGCCACTGCACTCCAGCCTGGGTGACAGAGCGAGACTCCGTCTCAAAAAAAAAAAAAAAGACTAAGTAGTAAATGAGAATTCTAAAGAAAGTCCTGCTTTGTAGCCCTGGGGATATGTATCCATATTCCTCCCCACCTAAGGAAAGGTAGGGGATCATCAGGCCTAGACTGATACCTGTTACATAAATGACCCCACCTCTCAAGGGTGATGGGAAAACCAAACGTCTTTGTACTGTTGCTTATCTGAAAAAATTATGTCGCTTTTTTTTTTTTTTTTTGAGATAAGGTCTTGCTCTGTTGCCCAGGCTGGTGTGCAGTGGTGCGATCATGGCTCACTGCAGCCTCAACCTCCTGGGTTCAAGCAGTCCTCCCTGACGTAGCTCCTTTGGGCAATAGGAAAACAATTACACTAAATCAAGTCACTTAGCCTTTCTTAGCATTTCTTCCTCTATAAAATGGGGATGACAACACAACCTACCTCATAAGTGACATTTATTGAGTTTATTTATCTATTTATTTATTGAGACAGGGTTTGGCTCTGTTGCCCAGCCTGAGGATGAGTGCAGTGGCATGATCTCACTATAAGTTCTGCCTCCAGGGCTCAAGTGATCCTCCCACCTCAGCCTCCTGAGTAGCTAGGACTACAGGTGCATGTCACCACGCCTGGCTAATTCTTTGTGTTTTTTATAGAAACAGGGTTTTTCACTATGTTGCCCAGACTGGTCTCAAACTCCTGGGCCACCCACTGTGGCCTCCCAAAATGCTAAGATTACAGGTGTGAGTCACTGTGCCCAGTCTAATATATTTAAAGGACTTAGAACAAGCTTGTCCAACCCGTGGCCCGTTGGCCACTTATGGCCCAGGACAGCTTTGAATGTGGCCCAACACAAATTCACAGTTTCTTAAAGCATTATTTTTAGCTCTTTGGCTATCATTAGTGTTAGTGTATGTTATGTGTGCCCCAAGACAGTTCTTCTTCCAGTGTGGCCCAGGGAGGCCAAAGACTGGACACCCCTGACTTAGAACCATGCCTAGTACACAGGAAACACTCAGTGAGCGTTCGCTGTTATTACTATTGTTGTCCAGAATGATATTCCCCTAAGGTTTAGGTATTCATTGTAAAAATATGGTTTATGAAAAAATGTCAATTAGGGCTATTTGCAAGTTCTGTGCAAGTGGAAAAAAGCAACATTTGTTTGATATTCCCTCCAACCCACAATTTTTCTTTCTTCTTTCTTTTTTTTTTTTTTTTTCTAGATGGCGTTTCATTCCTGTTGCCCGGGCTGGAGTGCAATCGTACGATCTCAGCTCGCTGCAATCTCTGCCTCCCGGGTTTAAGCGATTTTCCTGCCTCAGCCTCCCGAGTAGCTGAGATTACAGGCATGAGCCACCACGCCCAACTAATTTTTGTAGTTTTAGTAGAGACGGGGTTTCTCTATGTTGGAGACGCCCACCTCAGCCTCCCAAAGTGCTGGGATTACAGGCATCAGCCACCGTGCCTGGCTACCCCATAATTTTTCAAACAATTTTTCAGAAGTGTGCCATGATAATACCAGGCCGTCAGCGGAGACAGAGGTATCAGTCTGCCTCATTTATCAGCAGTTTTCCCTCAAGCTCCTTGGACCACTGCCATGAGCCGGCAGGTGATGAAAGCTAAATAACAACTCCATGCATCACCTCATAGCTCTGTCCTGATACCAAAGTGAACATTTGCACTGCCTTGTTAATAACTGTTTTATTTCTACCCCTTGATTATTTTAAGTTTGCTTTTAAGATGTGTAAACGAGCCTCAGGTTATCAGTTCTTTTTTTCTCTTCAGAAACATGGTTTTTAGTTCAGTAGAATGAGGTCTGACACCTGCCCACAGGCTCAGGAAAGGGACTAGGAGGGGCTAAGGACCCAGGACTTTGTTTATTTATTTATTATTTTTGAGATGGAGTCTCACTCTGTCACCCAGGTTGGAGTGCACTGGTGTGATCTCGGCTCACTGTAACCTCTGCCTCCTGGGTTCAAGCGATTCTCCTGCCTCAGCCTCCCAAGTAGCTGGGATTACAGGCATGCGCCACCACGCTCAGCTAATATTTGTATTTTTAGTAGAGATGGGGTTTCGCCATGTTGGCCAGGATGGTTTTGAATTCCTAACCTCAGGTGATCTGCCTGCCTTGGCTTCTCAAAGTGCTAGATTACAGGCGTGAGCCACTGCTCCCTGCCAGGACCCAGAACTTTACAGAAGATGCTTCAGAGCAGCCATCAGGCAGCAAAGCCAACTCTCCCTGGAGGTGACAGAGGAGCAAGGCTCTCGACAGAGCATCCTCTGACTCAATACGCCCTGCAACGGCATTTGGCAAAATAAAGGACGGATCACTTGGGGTTGAACCGGCAGAGGTGCACTCTGGCTCTATTCTCAATAATAATGAGTCACTTCTGTACAGCCCTTTACAGTTTGTAATTTTTTTTTTTCTGGATGCTTAACAACTGCCTCTAAGGACACCCCAGATTTGGGAGTGTGACAGATCTGTCACCCTCAACATCCCTTCTACAGATAAGAGAAAGTAACAACTCTCTCAACCCATTCTCCCCAACCCCCTTCTTACTTTACCTTTATGGCTATTTAGCTATTTCACTATGTTAAAGGGAAAAGTTTCCAAACCACTTTAACGTTGATGAGTATTAAGTGAATTCTTAGCATCAGCAGATATTTATATCACCCAAATTTTAGTTGTCTCTTCTCTGTCCTGGCTGGCTCATCCAGAAACTTCTAACCGGCTACAAGACTGTGAACACTTAAAGACAAGGGCCATATGTTACTGGTTTTTGGATTCTTCATGAACATAATGGATGTTCCCAAAGTCTCAATGTCCCAGAAGCATAGACAGGGTAGTAGAAAAAGCCCAGATTAGGAGGCTGACTGACCTTGGTTTGAATTCTGGATTAGCTTCTTACAGGCTCTGTGACCTTGACCACATTACCTGACATCTCTGGGCCTCAGTTTCCTCACTTGGAAAAGGCAATTAAGATCTGCTTCACAATTCCTGCAAGAATTGTACATGACAGTGTATATGTATATCACACTAAGTCCAGTGTCTGGGATGAGGACGACACTGAAAAAGCAGTAGCTGCTTTATTCACCTTCTACATGGATGGCCCCTAACATTGAATACAGTAACAGAACACAGAGCCATGCTCCATTTAATTATGTGCCTTTCTCATTTGATCTACCATTTTGATGGTATCCATGCATCCATGAAGAACTGAAATCAATAACATCAGCTCACTGTTAGCTATAATTTAATCTTCTTTTGATGATGTGAAAATCAGAAACAACTTCAGGCTGTCATTATGTACGCTGCCTTTCCCGTTCAGCTGAAGACACTCAAAGCTGCTTAGCAGAATTTTGAAGACGTGGAAGTTTACTGGAATTTAACCTAGCTCCCAGGAGTCATCCATCGCTCATTCATTTAACAGACGTTTTCACTCAACACCTACTAGGAACCAGGAACTGGTCTAGGTGTTAGGGAAACAGACCGGAACAAGACAGGCAGGAGCCCCTTTTGAGTGAATGAACATTCTGTTGAGTAGAAATGAAAAGCAAAGAGTGTCTCAAGAAAGAAAGAGGGTGCTCCCCTAGAGAGAGGTGGGGGCAGCCACTTTAGACAGAAGCACCAGGAAGACTTCTGAGGAGGTGACATTTGGACTGTGACTTGAATGACGAAAAGGAGCCAGTCACAAGAAGAGCCTCAGGGGGAAGAGTCCAGGTAGAAGGCAAATACAAAAATCCCAGGAGGGAATGACCTTGGTGAGTGAGGCCAGCGTGGCTAGAGTGGAGGGAAGGAGGAGAGCATGGCGGCAGCAGAGACGGCCCAAGCAGGTGGGAGCCAGGGCAGGCAGGGTCCTGAAGGCCAGGTTGAGGAAGCCGCCTCTCACGCTAAGAGCAATAGGAAGCCACAGGAGGGATTTTAGCCAGACAGAACCCAAGGTGGGGAAAGCCACTGGGTCCTAAATTCAGACTTTAGATGTTCATTTAAATTCCTACCTCAGGCCTCCTAAAGGAAGAGTTATGCTCTACCTCCTAGATGTCAGAAATGAAAAGAGCAACGGGACCAACTTTTCTTTTTCTTCTTCTTCTTTTTTTTTTTTTTTTTTTTGAGTCCAGGTCTCACTCTGTCACCCACATTGGAGTGCAGTGGTGCAATCATGGCTCACTGCAGCCTCAACTTCCTGGGTTCAAGCGATCCTCCCACCTCAGCCTCCCGAGTAGCTGGGACCACAGGCGTGTACCACCACATCTGGCTAATCTTCGTATTTTCGGTAGAGATGGGGTTTCATCCTGTTGCTCAGGCTGGTCTTGAACCTCTGAGCTTAAGTGATCCCCCTGCCTCAGCCTCCCAAAGTGCTGGGATTATAGGCATGAGCCACCTCGCCTGGTCCAGTATTGACTTTAAATCCTAGTAGCACACTTAGTTATTGGGTGATCTAGGGTAAGTTTGCTGACTTTTCTGAATGTCACTTTCATGGTCTATAAAGAGGGATAATCATCCTATTCTAACAATAAAATTTTATTATTAAATGAAATAATTATATTCATTATTCTATAACATATTTCTAATTATAAACACAATATAATTTATAACATAATTTATAAATATAATATAATTCGTAATACATTTAAATTATATTTAGCAGATGCTAAATACTTAGCAGCAGAAGGCCACATCTGTGGGGATAACTTGGGGTTTTATACCTCTTGTACGGACTCTCCTAGACAGCCCCATACAGCCTTCCTAAACTCATAGATGACATTTGACTGAGGCCCATGCACTTTAGCTCAGCCCCATCACGCACCTGTCTTTGGTTGACTGTTAACTACACCTTTCCAACCTGTAACCCTGATCCTACTCTCACTTTCCTGAGAAGATCGAGGCCATCTGAGGCCAGTGGCCTCCACCTCCCTGCTCTCCTCAACATCTCTCTGCACTGTTACCCACTTTCTCCTTTTCTCGCTTCCATCTCAGAGAAATGAATGGCCCAGCGTCTTGCCTACGCTGCCCTCACCTGCCTCTGCTATGGAGCCCAGGCTTTCCCAGCTCCTCCTAGACCTTGCTTCACCAAGTGGCTTCTCTCTTTTGTATCTTTCACCTCTCTCTTTCTCTGTCTCTGATTCTCTGTCAGTCTCTCTCTCTCTTCCTTTTTCTCTCCCTGTCTTTCTTTTTCTGTCTGTCTCTGTCTCTCATTCGCTTCCTCTCCATCTCTCTCTTTGTCTCTCATTCTCTGTCTCTGTTTCCCACCTTACCTGTTCCTCTTCTTTCTTGGATTCTTCTTCTCAGTCAAAAAATATGTTCAGATCTCCTCTCCCCAGACAAACACAAAACCAACTCTCCGTAGGCTCTCCTGCTTCCTTCAGCCAAGACACTCCATCACTGCCTTCCCCAAGCCTGGCGCTTTGCTCCTTCCCCTCTTCTAGCTGGTTTCCTCCCAACATGCCCCAAAGCAGCTGTCTCCAAAGTCACCAGTGGCACCCCCCGTCCCCTCCATCTGCCAAACCCAGGCATCTTCCTTCAGGGACCCTGCAGAGTCTGATGCAGTTGACACTCTTTGTTTTTCATGGGCTGTCCTTCCCCATCAGCCACAATCCTCTTATTTCTTCTAGTTATCACACGACTCTGCCTAGGTCTCCTTCACTGGTGTGCTCTCTCTCTCTCTCTGCACAGGATAACCAAGAGCAAGAGAGGCCTCCTCTCCTAAAGGCCTCATTGCACGTGCTCTGGCCGGCCCCACCCAAAGCTCTGTTGCCTTTTCATTTTGCATCTGGAATTCTCAATAGCCTCTGTACATCTCCAGAAACTAAAAATCTGCCCCAAACTGAATTATCCTTTCTGCTTCCTCCACATTTAGTCCTTCTCCTCCTGCAGCCCACTGTCTTCTTAACCATCCAGGCTTGACAGAGAGCTCCAACTCACCTCACCAGTCGGGCACTACTTTCCCAATGACTTTTTTTTTTTTGAGACAGGTCTCACTCTGTCACCCAGACTGGAGTGCGGTGTCACTATCTCAGCTCACCAAAACCTCCACCCACCCCAGGCTCAAGCAATTCTCCTGCCTTGGCCTCCTGAGTAGCTGGGATTACAGGCATGCGTCACTACCACCCAGCTAATTTTTGTATTTTTAATAGAGACAGGGTTTCACCATGTTGGCCAGGCTGGTCTTGAACCTCAAATGATCTACCTGCCTCAGCCTCCCAAAGTGTTGGGATTGCATGCATGAGCCACCGTGCCCAGTCTTTTTTTTTTTTTTTTAATCTTTTGAGATAGAGTTTTGTTCTGTTGCTGGAGCTTTGTTGCTCTGGAGGCTGGAGTGCAGTGGTGTGAACTCGGCTCACTGCAACCTCCACCTCCTGGGTTCAAGCAATTCTCCTGCCTCAGCATCCATAGTAGCTGAGATTACAGGTGCACGCCACCATGCCCGGCTAATTTTTTTGTGTGTTTTTAGTAGAGACAAGGTTTTGCCATGTTGACCAGGCTGGTCTTGAACTCCTGACCTCAAGTGATCTGCCCGCCTCGGCTTCCCAAAATGCTGGGATTACAGGCATGAGCCACAATGCCTGACCTCCCAATGGCTTTTTGCTATTCAGTTCCTACCATCCTCACCTATTATAAGCCCTCACTACCTCTCTGTGGACCTCTGTAATGGCCTCCTGTCTGCCCTGCCACCTCCTCTCCTGCTTTCTTCACTAACCCACCCCTACTGTCAAATGACTCTTTTAGAGAATTACCCTGGTTATGGAGTTTCCTACAAAAAAACCTGCACTGACTTCCTGGGACCTTCCAAGCAGGGTTCAGCCTGGCATTCCAGGTCCTCCATTTCTCCATGTGGTGGCTCCAACTCACCCTTCCAACCTTAATTCCCATCCCATCCAAACTACAAGCTTTCTGGTCTTCAGGCATTTTCCCTGTCTAACCTCCATGGAGTTCCTTCTGCCTGGAACACTGCCTGCTGGAGTCCTGCCTGCTCCAGTGCACCTTTGCCGCTCCCTGCACTAGAAACGCTCGCATTTCAGTTCCTAAATCACTTTCTCTATCTCTGTTTCATGAGCCACCATCCAGCTCCATCCCAATTGCTAGACTGTTAGCTCCCAGGAAGCAGAGGGCTAACCTGGCTCACCTTTGCATCCCTGGTAGTAGCCAGTATGGACCTCATGTGTAGTCAATAAATATCTGATGAAAGATGAATGAATCAAGTTGAGTCAAATGGGTCAAACGGAGCCACGACCTTTGTTAAAAAGTATCCTCTGAAGATGGGAAAATGCCATTTCCCCCAGAGGCAGTATAGTTATAGCTGTGGAGGTGGATAAACTGAGTACAAAACCTGACTCTACCCTTGACCAGTGCTGTAACCTGAGCAAGTTTTATAACTCTTGAGCCTGAGTTTCCTTAGCTGTAACATGAGAACAATACCCACATCACAGGAATGCTGTGAAGAACAAATGAGGCAAACAGAGGCAAAATGGTCTGGTCCAGTTTCTGGAACACAGAAGGAACTTTCTCTTTTTTTGGTTTTTTTTTTTTTTTTTTTTGAGACAGAGCCTTGCTCTGTCGCCCAGGCTGGAGTGCAGTGGCGTGATCTCGGCTCACTACAAGCTCTGCCTTCCGGGTTCACGCCATTCTCCTGCCTCAGCCTCCCGAGTAGCTGGGACTACAGGAGCCCGCCACCACACCCAGATAATTTTTTGTATTTTTAGTAGAGACGGGGTCTCACCCTGTTAGCCAGGATGGTCTCGATCTCCTGACCTCATGATCTGCCCGCCTCGGCCTCCCAAAGTGCTGGGATTACAGGCGTGAGCCACCGTGCCCAGCCAGCCCAGAGGGAACTTTCGACAATGATGCATTTCCTCACCAGAAAGAAATGTGTACAAGAATTGCCCTTCAAGTCATTCTATCAAAAAGACACCCGCGTTTGTATGCTATCACAGCACAATTCACAATTGCGAAGACATGGAATCAACCTAAATGCCCATCAACTGATGAGTGGATAAAGAAAATGTTATATATACATATATATAAAATATATAATATATACATACATATACATATAATAAAATGTTATATGTACATATATGCACACACATACATACATTCCATGGAATACTACTCAGCCACAAAAAAGAACAAAACAATGTCTTTTGTAGCAACCTGGATGGAACTGGAGGCCATTATCCTAAGTGAAGTAACTCAAGAATGGAAAACCAAATACTGCGTGTTCTCATTATAAGTTGGAGCTAAGCCACAGGTACATGAAGACATACAGAGTGGCATAAAGGACAATTATACCACAGAGTCAGAAGAGGGGAGGGCAGAAGGCAGTGAGGAAAAGCTCCCTATGGGGTACCATGTACACTATTTGGGTGATAGGTATACTACAAGACCAGACTTCACCACTGTACAATTCATCCGCGTAACCAAAAACCACTTGTACTTCCAAAGCTATTGAAATTTTTGAAAAAAATTTTAAAAATTGCCATGTCCTTCAAGGACGGACCCAGACTGTATAAATGCAACCACTTCTGACCTGTCTCCAGCAGCAGCTTCGCGATGGAGAAGTTGGAGTGGGACACGCTGTAGTGAAGGGCTGTGTTTCCGTTGCGATCGGCCAAGTTGACAAGCAGCTTCAGGAAGTGTGGGGAGTGAGGCTGGACCTCGCAGAGGTAGGAGGCCACCACAACAGGGCTAGACGACTTCCGGCTGGAGACGCGGAACCACTCTTGACTGATGGTGTTCAAGCTTTGCCTCTGAAACCCCAAAAGAGACCAATTCCAAGAGGTTCCCTGGCCAGCAAGAGTTCCTCCCTTACACAAGGAAAGCCAGCTTTGGCCTCTGTCCCTTCAGCTCCCTCCAGTTTGCCATGTGATTTATTCCTGAAGGGCTCAGAGCTGGTGGGGTTAGGAATGCAGCAACATACTTTGTACTTGTGCGATCAGCCCCCTCTGGGAGTGGAAAGGAGGACTGGGAGGACAGCCTAGTAACCAGTAACAAGGCATTTAACTGGAGAAAGTTTGAGTCTGCGGGAAGTTTAGCTTACACCTCCGGTAAGAAGTTTAGCTCACACCCCTGGTCTGCTCACAATCACAAAGGCCCTCTCCTTCCCCCTCACACAGCCAGCCCATACTGACCTTGCCCCAGACTCTACCAGGACTCCTGCGTGTGTTTAATAGGCATAGCTGGAAACTCGCATCATCTTACTAATGGGAAACATGCATGCGAAGACAAACAACATCCCCAATTTATGCTTGAAATAAAACCCAAACAGGTGTGCTTGACATGTTTGGCTTTTAAGCTTTGCAAGGACCTTGAGAGTAAATGGTTTAACAACCCACGGCAGGGCCCTGCTATCTGCAACATTCAGCTCCTCTGGGACCATGAACGAGAAGAGTTCCAGAACCAATGACATCAATTCTGTGTGTGACATGACCTCAGTGTTTAAAGGGTATTTACCTAATGGGGAGGAGAAGCTATTGAGAAGTGATTATGATAAATGATTTCATACTGACGCCAGGAAGAGTCCTGGACTTGGAGTCACTAAATCGATGTGACACAGTTTAATCCCTGGCTTGGCCGGGCGCGGTGGCTCACGCCTATAATCCCAGCACTTTGGGAGGCCAAGACGAGGGGATCACCTGAGGTCGGGAGTTTGAGACCAGCCTGACCAACATGGAGAAACCCTGTCTCTACTAAAAATACAAAATTAGCAAGGCATGGTGGCGCATGCCTGTAATCCCAGCTACTCGGGAGGCTGAGGCAGGAGAACCGCTTGAAACTCGGGAGGTGGAGGTTGTGCGTGAGTGCACCATTGCACTCCAGCCTGGGCAACAAGAGCAAAAATCCATCTCAGATTAAAAAAATAATATAATAGAAATAAAAATAAATAAATAAATAAAATCCCTGGCTTAGCTGTGGGACCTTGGAAGTCATGTAACCTTTTTGATCCTTACTTGTTCTATTATAAAATGGGAGTAAAAGGGGACTGGCCCCTTACCTTCATGGTTCTACAGAGTGAGGTCCTTACACACCTGCTTCTTCCTCTAAGGTGAGGGGAAGGGAGACGGTATCCATTGCTTTGATCCTAACATGGGTGTGGTGCCAGGCTTGCATATTCTCTGATCACTTTTCTAGAGCAGAATCAGTGGAATCTTTTGTGGCTAAAACACTTTTATAAATCAGAGTATCTCCTTTACCCATGAGATCTTCAAGAAAATCTGGAGAAAGATCCTAATATTAAGGAACAGAGGGGTGGATTTTGTGTTTTGTTTTTGTTTGTTTGGTTGGTTTCTTTTGAGACAGAGTGGGCCAGCCTATGGCCCAGGCTGGAGTGCAGTTGCATGATCTCAGCTTGCTGCAACCTCCACCTCCTGGGTTCAAGCGATTCTCCTGCCTCAGCCTCCCAAGTAGCTGGGATTACAGGCATGGGCCACCATGCCCAGCTAATTTTTGTATTTTTAGTAGAGACAGGGTTTTGCCATGTTGGCCAGCCTGGTCTTGAACTCTTGACCTCAGGTGATCCGTCCATTTCGGCCTCCCAAAGTGCTGGGATTACAGGTGTGAGCCACTGCGCCCAGCCGAGTGGTGGGTTTTGAATGAAGGTCTAAGAAAGACCTTAGTTTGATAATTCAATTAAGAATAAGTGACAGGAGTTTTGATCAACATCCACATATTGGTTCTTTTTTTTTTTTTTTTTTTTTCCTGTGTTTTCGACAGGATCTCACTCCAGTGCTGAGGCTGGAGTGCAGTGGTGCAATCACAGCTCACTGCAGCCTCAACCTCTGGGGCTCAGGTGATTCTCCCACCTCAGCCACTGAGTAGCTGGGACTACAGGCACATGCCACCACGCCAGGCTAATTTTTTGTATTTTTTCGTAGAGACAGGGTTTTGCCATATTGTCCAGGCTGGTCTCAAACTCCTGGGCTCAAGTGATCCACCTGCTTTGGCCTCCCAAAGTACTGGGATTACAGGCGTGAGACACTGGCCTTGGCCCTACATATTGGTTCTTTAGGGAACAACTATTTGTCAGATCAGCTAAAGATAAAATAACAGAAACGAGTTGGGTAAGAAATAAACACTGATGCATTGATCGTTTTTACTTCTAGGGCTCTTTTGCAAAGGAGAGCAAAATGGCTTTGAAAAATGCTTACGGGTTGTTCCACCACGGGTCTTACAGCTGCTCTCATAACTTGGGAAAATGTGTCTGTGCCAATATCCCTTGATTAAAAGTAGAGTCACTATGTGTTTAAACCTCTGTAAACCATGAAGGTGTGAAGGAGCAAATGCATATTTTCTTGTTTTCGGTCTCTTGACCCAGAGGTACACTTCAAGAAAGACAGTAATGACTACAGAATTAAACGTCAGGGCTTGAGAGGAATGGAAACATGCCATCCACCACCTTCATTTTATTGATGAAGAACCAGAGGCCCTGAGCATCAAACTGACTTGCCCAATATCTCACAGACGAGGGTCCTGGGAATAGAACCTTCAGTTCCCATTCTACGTGCTTTTCACACTCTGCCTAAAGTCCTCTCAAACCACAGGGGCATCGTGAGCCTAAGTCACAGAGTCTGATGACAGCCACTCATGGTGCATTGCTTAATGATGCATGGGAAGTGCCTCTGAGCCCCCGGCCTGCTTTCTTGTGCATATCCATGGGCTCCACTTCCTCAGTGTGTCCCATCACTTCAGGCAGCAGTGCTTGGGTAAAGGAGAGAACACCCAGAGGAAAGGGGCCCTGGCCTGCACACTCAAACCACTGCCTCACACTATGCACTGTACACTCACACCACTCACACCCCTGCACACTCACACCACTGCCTCATACTGTGCACTGCACACTCACACCACTGCACACTCACACTGCTGCCTCACACTGCACACTCACACCACTGCACACTCACACCACTGACTCACACTGCACACTCACACCACTGCACACTCACACCACTGACTCACACTGCACACTCACACCACTGACTCACACTGCACACTCACACCACTGCACACTCACACCACTGACTCACACTGCACACTCACACCACTGCACACTCACACCACTGACTCACACTGCACACTCACACCACTGACTCACACTGCACACTCACACCACTGCACACTCACACCACTGACTCACACTGCACACTCACACCACTGCACACTCACACCACTGCCTCACACTGTGCACTGCACACTCACACCACTGCACACTCACACTGCTGCCTCACACTGCACACTCACACCACTGCACACTCACACCACTGACTCACACTGCACACTCACACCACTGACTCACACTGCACACTCACACCACTGCACACTCACACCACTGCCTTACACTGTGCACTCACAACTCATACCACTGCACATTAACACCACTGCCTCACACTGCACACACACACCACTTGCACCACTGCACACTCATACCACTGCCTCACAGTGTGTGCTCACAACACTCACACCACTGCACGTTCACACCACTGCCTCACACTGCAAACTCACAACACTCACACTATACTCACACCACTGCCTCATACTGTGCACTGCACATTCACACCATTCACACCACTGCACACTCCCACCACTGCCTCACACTGTGCACTGTATACTCACACCACTCGAACCACTGCACACTCACACCACTGCCTCACACAGCACACTCACAACACTCACACCATTGCACATTCACACCACTGCCTCACACTGAACACTCCCACCACTGCCTCACACTGTGCACTGTATACTCACACCACTTGAACCACTGCACACTCACACCACTGCCTCACACAGCACACTCACAACACACCATTGCACATTCACACCACTGCCTAACACTGCACACTACACCACTGTACACTCACACCACTGCCTCACACTGTGCATTGTATACTCACACCGCTGCACACTCACACCACTGCCTCACACTGCACACTCACACCACTCACACCACTGCACACTCACACCACTACCTCACACTGCACACTCACACCACTGCCTTACACTGTGCACTGCACACTGACACCACTGCACACTGACACCACTGCCTCACACTGTGCACTGCACACTCACACCACTAAACACTCACACCACTGCCTCACACTGCACACTCACACCACTGCCTTACACTGTGCACTGCACACTGACACCACTGCACACTCACACCACTGCCTCACACTGTGCACTGCACACTCACACCACTAAACACTCACACCACTGCCTCACACTGTGCACTGTACACTCACACCACTGCACACTCACACCACTGCACACTCACACCACTACCTCACACTGCACACTCACACCACTGCCTTACACTGTGCACTGCACACTGACACCACTGCACACTCACACCACTGCCTCACACTGTGCACTGCACACTCACACCACTAAACACTCACACCACTGCCTCACACTGTGCACTGTACACTCACACCGCTGCACACTCACACCACTGCCTCACACTGCACACTCACACCACTCACACCACTGCACACTCACACCACTACCTCACACTGCACACTCACACCACTGCCTTACACTGTGCACTGCACACTGACACCACTGCACACTCACACCACTGCCTCACACTGTGCACTGCACACTCACACCACTAAACACTCACACCACTGCCTCACACTGTGCACTGTACACTCACACCACTGCACACTCACACCACTGCCTCACACTGCACACTCACACCACTGTACACTCACACCACTGCACACTCACACCACTGCCTCACACTGCACACTCACACCACTGTACACTCACACCACTGCCTCACACTGTGAATTGTATACTCACACCACTGCACACTCACACTGCTGCCTCACACTGCACACTCACACCATTCACATCACTGCACGCCCACACTACCGCCTCACACTGTAAACTGCACACTCACACCACTGCAAGGGACTAAAGTCACCCTGGCAGAGTTAACGTCTTAAACAGAAGGGAAATCTTTACATGACAATGAAAAATTAGAGTACCAAGAGCTGGTCCGTGG
Source organism: Macaca thibetana thibetana (assembly GCF_024542745.1). NCBI lineage: Eukaryota > Metazoa > Chordata > Mammalia > Primates > Cercopithecidae > Macaca > Macaca thibetana. Next base: position 61,470,781 of record NC_065578.1, read on the forward strand.
TGGTCCCAGTTTCTGGCAGATGCTGGCTCAGTGCCTGGCATGCATTAAGAAATTCTTCTGAGGGTTTATATCTAAAGAAAACAAATATATATACACACATATTTACATAATCATTCTTCATGTTGATAAACAAGACTTTCACTCTCCTCCTCTTTCACATCTCAGCAGCTCAAAAATCCAACCTGGGCAACTGCCCTAGGAGGGGGCGTGCTTCAGAAATCCAGAGTGACCACGGTGTGTGCCGATGTGACTTGGCTTCTGAACGCTTCTGAAGATGAGCCCAGTGTGTTGCCCATTTAATCCTGCTTTTGTCAGGGGCTGGGGCCGATAACCAAAGCATTTAGGTGGGGGGTCGTGGTAGGGGGTGGTGGACAGGCCCAACTGCATTTCCTGGCATGCTGGGAAGGGGAGGGCTGTCTTTCTGACTTTGGACCACATATTTTCTGCCTGGGAGGCTGGAAAAAAAAAATCAAAGAATCCAGTCCATACCAGAAAATTTCTTCGGGTTATTCTTCCATGGAGGACACCGGAAGTACTAACAGAGTCAGTAATATGAGACTCGTTGAAGCTGGGTGTCCACAGTGACAAGCACTCTTCCCGTATTAGTCTGAAGGAAGGCTCAGCACCAAGAGGCCTCAGGTGAGGCTTAAAGACACTGGACACAAAGAAGCCAACTCACTTGGCCTGTCCTCATCTTGCTGCCACGTTGGAGCAGCCCTGACGTGGGTGACAATCGGCTCCCGTTCACTGTTCACCACTCCTCTGGCAGCCAGGCTGGAGATGGTGATAGTGATGATAATGGTAAAAACCGTCTTGTTTCTACCATTTACTGAGAGCCTAGTATGTGGGAGGTGCTGTGCCAAGCATTTACTTGCTTTTTCTCATGTAGTTCTCAATCAAACCTATCAAGTTGCTATTATGCACATTTGACAGATGAGGAAATTGAGGCAACCACAGCTCAAGGACTTTGCCTAAAGTAACACCGTGGCAGAGGCAGGAATTGAGTCCAGGTATGCCTGACTCCAAAGGCAATGCTCTTCTTTTCCTCCCATATGACCTCCCATCACTTTACTTCTATTATTTTTTCTTAAAAAATTAAATACTATAATTAAAATAGAGACAGAGTCTCACTCTGTTGCCCAGGCTAGTCTCGAACTCCTAACCTCAAGGGATCCTCCCACCTCAGCTTCCCAAAGTGCTGGGATTACAGCTGTGAGCCATGGTGCATGGCTGCTCCCATCACTTTAAAAGACACATCACTGGCCAGGCACTTGTAGCTCACACCTGTAATCCCAGCACTTTGGGAGGCTGAAGCGGGTGGATCACAAGGTCAGGCGTTCAAGATCAGCCTGGCCAACATAGTGAAACCCCATTTCTACTAAAAAATACAAAAAAATAGCTGGGCATGGTGGTGGGCGCCTGTAGTCCCAGCTACTCGGGAGGCTGAAGCAGCAGAATCACTTGAACCCGGGAGGCAGAGGTTGCAGTGAGCCGAGATTGTGCCACTTCACTCCAGCCCGGGTGACAGTGCAAGACTCTGTCTCAAAAAAAAAAAAAAAAAAAAAAAAAAGACACATCACTTTAAAAGCCAGCATGGTCAACAGGACAGGCAGAAAAGCTTATGGGTAACAGTCAGAAGGACTGGGGCTGGGGTCCCTGCTCTGCTGGCTGCATCCCTGCACTTCCCTAAGTCTCTGTTTCCACATCTGTACAGTGTGGTGGTCACAATAACTTCTACCCTGCAGGACTGTTGAAAGGATACTTGTAAAGTCCTTCACAGTTTCAGCGCTAGGTAAATGTTGACTTTATACGTAGACACCGGCTGTGACAGTACATTCCACGAAAGCAGGAGCTATATATCTGCCTCATTTAATCAGTGCACAGTGTGGGCATGAAACAGAGACTTAAACAACACTGGCGAATGGATGGGTACATGAATGAACAAATCGCATGAGTGGGTGGATATATGCCCTTGCCCTTTTTCAGAGGAACAAGTGCCCATGTTTGTGTCCATTTGCTCACCTCTCAGCCTTGGACTGGGGGACTTCTTCCCCAGCCCCACTTTCCTGGGCAGCATGGCAGGAGCCCTCGGGGATGCCCTGCCCAACCTCGCAGGTAAGGTGGGCGTCTTTGACATGCCTGTGGTCTGGGCCATCACACTTCTTCTCAGCCTCACTGTCAGACAAGTCCTCTGGGGAGCTGTCCTCACCGCTGGTCTCCTCACTCGAGGTGGTCTCATACCTGGGGTAGGAAACAAAGGTCACTCGTCCTGTCTTTCCTGCCCAGTGCCCATGTCAACACCAGTGAGAGCTGGGTGGGCCTCGGGTCACACTCCGCAGCTTGCTAACCTCCTCCCCGACTCTCTACACCTGCCAGCAGGGTGAAGGGCTCCCAGGAATCTTAGCGTCGGAAAGACTGCAGTCTTTCTGACTGCATGGTGCAGGGAGGCTATTTGGGGAGACTCAATTAACTGTGCTCATTGTCAAAATAATTAACTGTGCTCATTGTCAAAATAATTATCTGTGCTCATTGCAGCAAACCCACCAGTAGCCTGTCCCCTCATCGGTTGATGCATTTGGTGACCCAGACAGGCCATCACAATGTCCTCATGAAAGCATTTGCTTGTGGAATCCTAATGTTAGGTCCGGAGAGGGGCCCAACTCCAGGCAAACATCCCCACCTCCACCCTGAGTTCGCCAAGTTGCCTGCAAATCTTCACATCTCTGGGTGAGAGCGAGTCCTCCCTTCAGCCTGCGCCAGCCCAGCTTGCATGTGGCAAGGCATGAACTCCTCCACACCTACATCCAGCGCTCCGTGGGATACCCCAACACAACATCTGCCTGTCTTCGCTGCAACCTGTTTGAACTATTGCTTGGAGCAAAAAGAGGGAGAGCACAGGCCACTTGACTCATGGCCCTCTTTCCTGGTAGTGACCCTTATGTTCAATTATAAGTGACTCTGTTGAGTTGGCAGACCAGAGGCCAGAGGCCATGGAGGAAAGTCCTGGAAGATTTATTGACTCCTCTACTGATATTCAACAGGAGATCCCTGATGGAGAATGCTGGTGGTAAGATGATTTCAGGTTCTTGGGCCACTGGACACAGCCACAGGGACTGGTGGCCATGGCTTCCACTGAACCCCCTAAGGACCCTTCTCTGAATGGTGGCCTCTACATAAAACCCCTGTGCTCAATGGATTTGCAAACCCAGTCTGCTCCCTGGTATGCTTATATTCTGTCTCGCTTAAACCCTAGATATTTCTTCCTCTATTATGCAGGAACAACCTTTCACGTTTGTGATTAACAGAGTGGAGGGCATATTACATTTCCCAAACAGTACTCATCTTGGAACTGCTTCCATAAAAACTTTGCCTGGAAGTTCACTTATTCATTCAACAGGAATTTATTGAGCACCTACTATGTGCCAGGGCAGTTCTAAATCCTATACCAAAGTCCCTGCCTGCCCTAGTGGAGCTTATATTCTACTAGGGAGAGTCAGAAAATGAACATGTAAAGAAATATTACATTCAGGTGGTGACAAAAAATGAATAAAATAAAAAAAAGAGCCATGGGATAGAAGGATAAGAGGAGTGGCTACTTTAATTAGAGCAGAAGTTCCTAACATTAGTGGTACATTAGAATCATTTGAGGATGTTTAGAATTCCCAGGATGTGGACTGCACCCAGACTGATTAAACCAGAGTGTTCAGGGAAAGGACCCAGACACTGGGATGTTTTAAAAGCTCCCCTGGTGTTTCCAGCGTGCAACCAAGGCTGAGAATCACTGCACTGGAGTAACAAATGCTGAGGGAATGTCCAGGAGAGGAGGCCTTTAGCAGGGCAACGGCAAGTGCCAGGGCCCTGAGATGGGCCTGAGCTCAGCCCATTGGAGGGAGGGAAGGAACGGCAGTAGCAGGGACTAAGGCTGAGCAGAGCCATGATTTGGTTCTTCCAGGTTTGGATGCAGAGTGGGGACCGCTGGGGGTGTTTAAGCTGGGGAGAGACGTGACCTACACGAGGCTTTGAGATTAGGCTGATTCTCCTTTTCTGTACATGAACTGTGAAAGCACACAATCCCGTGTCAGATGTTAGTGGAAGTGGGAACAGCAACTCGCCTGTGACACCCAGTTTATCATTTTTTTTTTTTTTTTTTTTTTTTTTGAGACGGAGTCTCGCTCTGTCACCCAGGCTGGAGTGCAGTGGCCGGATCTCAGCTCACTGCAAGCTCCGCCTCCCGGGTTAATGCCATTCTCCTGTCTCAGCCTCCCGAGTAGCTGGGACTACAGGCGCCTGCCACCTCGCCCGGCTAAGTTTTTGTATTTTTAGTAGAGACGGGGTTTCACTGTGTTAGCCAGGATGGTCTCGATCTCCTGACCTCGTGATCCGCCCGTCTCGGCCTCCCAAAGTGCTGGGATTACAGGCTTGAGCCACCTCGCCCGGCCTCATTTCTTTTTCTTTTCTTTTTTTTTGAGACTGAGTCTTGCTCTGTCGCCCAGGATGGAATGCAGTGACACAATCTTGGCAACTCACTGCAACCTCTGCCTCCTGGATTCAAGCGACTCTCCTGCCTCAGCCTCCTGAGTAGCTGGGACTACCAGATGTGTGCCCCCACGCCCAGCTAATTTTGTATTTTTGGTAGAGATGGGGTTTCACCATGTTGGTCAGGCTGATCTTGAAATCCTGGCCTCAAGTGATCTGTCCACCTCAGCCTCCCAAAGCGCTGGGATTACAGGCATGAGCCACCGCACCTGGCCCCAGTTCATCATTTCTGACGTTTCCCCTTGTTGGCGTTTAACGTCTTCCCTTCTGGTGTGACTCAAATTAGCAAGGATTCTGAGCTCTCTGGGCAGCCTTCAGGGTTTGGGCTTCCTCACCCAACAGAACTTATCTCAGCACATCAGCATTTCATTTTTACTTCTGTTATCTGTGAGCTAAAGGCAGGCACCTTTATTTATTTGACTTTTCAATCTCCACGACCGAGCGCACTGTTGGCATTTATAAGTGTTTGTTGAACATTCAATTCTCTAGAATATATAAGGTTTTGTTCATGTTCTAAGTCAATAGTCTAGTTGTTTTTCTTCATCCCCAAACACTTGGGCTTGGCTTGCAGGAAGTTAAAGGAAGAAAAAAATTAAATGGATGAAATTTGAAGTTCCATGAATTAACAAAGTTTGTTACTAGTTTCAGTTTTATGGTTCAAGTTAAATGCCTTCCTCTAAGGGCCTGTATACTCCCAAAACTCCCAGAAGCCACCTGGAGTCCTGGCCCTGGGGAAGACCAAAGCCAAGACATATTAAAAGCAGAGGTTCCAACAGACCACCACAGCTGGCAGGAAGCCAAACACATGCAAACCCGAGATGGAGTTGTAAAGGGCCATTGAAATTAATTCCCTTGAAGAGGAATGAAAACCAGATGCCTCCCCCTAGGAAAAGAGAGTGTGAAGGACAATAGCAGGAGAGGTAGCAAGAAAGGCAGTCTGAGCTTCACAAGCGATGCTTACCCACCGTTAACCCCAACAAACTGAAGGTTCTTTTTGGTTCCATTACCTCCTGCACGGAAGCCATAGTCTTTCTTTTTCATTATGGATTTAAGGCTGGTCGACGGGGAGATCTCTAGGCAGACACAACATCACAGGTTAGAATGATCTTGGGGATGCATGGCAATGTAGCAAAACCAGGATATTACTTTGAGGGGACAAGAGTTGCCGGTGTGTGGAGAGGTAAGGGAAGGACGGAACCAGATCATGTAAATCAATGTTTTGGGGACCTCTTGGGGGAGCCTTGCTTTCCGCTCAATGTCGGGAGAACTGTCTCTGTTAACGATGCCCCTCTAGGTGTGGATGAAGAACAATGTGGCGTAGGTGCCATTGCTGTCCCTGTCTTATGGCTGGGAAATCTGAGGCCCAGACTTGCTCAGTGAATGGCAGTGCAGGAGAAGAACTTAGGCCTCTGGACTCATGGTCCAGCACCCACTTCTGCTCAAGGGCATCTCAGTGGTCCTTCCTGGCTCACAAGTGCATGTTGACACTAGGGTTGCGGGAGTGGTGATGACACCGTGCTCACAGTAGACACACGAGCAAGGACACAGATCTTGCATTGTGCTCAACAGGACAGGAGGCGGTTCCCAACCGGCAAGGCTAGAACTAGCACCGAAACAATGAGAAAGCAGCCAAATCGTGATTTGTGGCAGGAAGCAGACTTGCATGCTGACCAGCAAAGCAAAATGTGGTTCCACTTTACCCAACAGTGAAGAGGGTTTGATCTGTTACAAGAGGAAGTGCTGCTCAGCTGAAGGGCCCAGTTCCATATGTGAGCAGCACTCAATCTCCTGCCCCTGTACACACACAAGCACGTACACACACACATGCACGCAGAGAAAATATTCAGTGAACTATACCAGATATCAATATAATGTTCCTCCAAAACCAGGCTATAGAAAACCTCTACTGTGCAAGAACCAGAGAGGAACACAGGAATGCAAAAGCCCAGGAAGAGGTTTGGAGTCCACTCAGCAGGGCCATTCTTGGCCCCAGACACTGCCTTTGCACAATGCAAATGACAACAGCCCCCTCTGGGTGGATGCGGTGCTGCAGTGCAAGGCATGGCAAATGGAGTGTGGGCTGGCTTTCAACTTTCATTTGCCCTCCCTGGCTGCCATCTTTGTGCCCTGTGCTATCCATACAACTGTAGGCAGTGGCCTCACAGTCAGACCCAACCTTAGAGCAAAGGCAAGAGTAGAGGTCCCGAGCCTCCACTGTCACACACATCAGTTTTTATTCCACTGGGTTCCTGGAAGTACTAAAATCTTTTTTTCTTTTTTTCTTGCTTTTTTTCTTTTTTTTTTTTTTTTTGAGATGGAGTCTCGCTCTGTCACCCAGGCTGCAGTGCAATGGTGTGATCTCGGCTCACTGCAACCTCTGCCTCCCAGGTTCAAGCGATTCTCCTGCCTCAGCCTTCCAAGTAGCTGGGATTACAGGCGCCCACCACCATGCCCAGCTAATTTCTGTATTTTTGGTAGAGATGGGGTTTTGCGATGTTGACCAGGCTGGTCTTGAACTCCTGATCTCAGGTGATCTGCCCACCTCGGCCTCCCAAAATGCTGGGATTACAGGCCTGAGCCACTGCTCCCAGCTGCTAAAATCTTTTTAAAAACACATTAATATAATGAAAACCTTGTTCCCTCTGCCTCATCATGTGAAGGAGAAAGGGCTCCCTGTCTCAGGCCCCTGTATGGACGGTATTTACCCATCGGCGGGGAGGAGGAGGAGGCCGGCGGCTCCTTGGGTGGGGGAGCCTGGGCCGAGTAGGCTGACAGCAGCAGGTTGAGGGAGCTCAGCAGCTGGCTCTGGATGCTGCTGAGCTTGGAGGCCGGCTGCTTGATGGCGCTGGCCAGCTCTGGGTACCCATGCTCCAGGCAGTTCCACTGCTCCTGCAGGAGCTCCTGGATCTTCTTCACGTACTGCCCAATAGTGGCATCCGTTGGCGAGCTCGGTGGCCTTCCCGGGCGCTCCTTCCCTGGGAGATTGGAATTGGCCTCCTCTCTCCCTGCTGGGGGAGTCTTTCTGTCGCTGCCCCACGGAAAGCCTCCTGCTCCCCTGGTTCCTCCCTGAGGGCCTCCTTCCTGTTCAGTGCCTGCTTCTTCAATCCTGAGTTCAGTGGAGAGGAAGCTATGTACAGAGGGGGTAAGGACTCGCTCGGGTCCCTGTGGCAGTGACAGCTGGGGCACATGTTCTGCTGGGCTCTGATCCCCTTGTTTGTGACCATCTGGCCCCCATAGGAGGCCATTTTCCTCTCCTCGGTGCCCCCAGCTTTCAGACTCCATGCTGCCTAGAAGGTTGACCTCAATGCCCTTGTCACACGACTCCCTGGTCAAGAGTCCATGGACAGGGTCAGTGTTCACCATGGCGTCCATCTGGCCCTGAGTGTCTTTGGTGTTCTCTTGGTGAAGCTGTCCTTCCAGTTGGGCTACAGTGAACTCCAGCTCTCGAATTCTTTGCTCCCTAGCCTTGATTTCCTCTTCCTGCTGCTGGAGGGCAGCTCTGACCTGCACCAGTTCCTCGGTTCTTCCAGACAACTCTCCCTCCAGGGCCGAGACCTGCTGTTTCAGGCTGGAGATGCTGCCTGGATCCACCCTGGCAAGGCCCAGGCTTTCCTCTGTCACTCTGATGCCAATGCTTCTCACGTCCACTTCTACAGGTGGCGGGGGTGGAATCTCACTGATGTTGAGCTCGATTTCTTCCAGGAGGAGCTCATTCTCAGGGATGGGTGATGGCAGAGGAGGAGGGCTTGGTGTGGGGGAGCCAGGGCTGAACACCACCTCTGCTTTTCTGGCTTTGTGTTCGTCTTCCTTGTCCTCTAGAACTACAAACACATTCTGGAATGAGGAAGGAGGGCCTGGGAGAGGGAGGTGATTTGGAGCCTTCACCGTGCCCTCTGGAGGCTCAGCTCCCTCCTGGACCAGCTCCGGAATCCGAGTTGATGCTTGTGGGCTGGAGCTGTGGAAACCTGCCAATCCTTCTGCAGGGCCAAAGGTGCCATCGCAGACGCTGCCTTCACCCTGAAGGGGAGGGAGGGCAGGAGGGGCAGGAGGCCCCAGGCTGAGGCCTGGCTCCTCAGAAGCCCTGCTGTGCAGCAGCGTGGCAGGCATGCTGGATGCTCTCAATAGCTGGGGCCGTCCACTCCCAAGGGTGACCTCGGCATCCTCTGGTTCAGCAGCTTCCAACTGCCTGGTGGCCTCTGCCAACAGGGCCCTCCTGTGGTAGCTCACCTCACTCACGCTGGTTGAGGCCTGGGAGGCATTACCAAGCGGCAGTGACTGGGTTTGCTCCTGTGTCCCAAGCGATGCCTTCCTTGGCACCACTGGGGACCAGTTTTGGGGCGGCGGGGCCGCGGCGGGGCGAGCCCCGCTGTCAGGAAGGCTGAAGTTTCGGGGCAGAGTGCTAAACTTGGCCTGCTTGGACCTTCTGTGGATAGGAATCCTTTTGATGGTGTTTCCCTTCTCGATGTCATCCACATACTTGAGGAAGTCCAGGTCTAAATGAAAGCCATATGGGGTCTCCACAGAGTAAGGGTGCCTCTTCGGAGGGTCTTTCTCTTCATCCCCCTGACAGGACTGGTCTTTGGCTGGGAGACATAAGACAAGTTAAAAAAAAAAAAGCAAAAAAAAAAGCACAAAGTTAATTAAGCATTACAGGGCGATGAGGCCTAATATCTCTGATTTTAACTTAACACTATCACATGAGACTTCTCCTAAATGTTATAGCCTCTAAATTATGCCGAGATGCTCAGTCTTTTTGGCTGTATTGGGAAATCATCTTATTAAATCAATGTGTACTTAGCCAATGTCTGCAAGGAAACGGGGAGGGAATGGTTTCCAGTTTGCCATACATCATCTGGATTACTACTGGGGAATCTGCCTGCAGACCAGCAAAACAAAATGGTCTTGAACTGCTTTTGTGGGTTTGAATCATATAATTGCTAAACGGAAGTGCCCAGGAATTTGCCAAATCAGGGTACTAATTGGCAATTCGGATATGGAAGATTTTGAAGGATAAGATACACAAGTAGCTCAGCAGTAAAAAAGAAATCTGCAAAAAAAAACCAAACCCTAACTTGCATGACTCAAATTGGTAGGAGTAAATCTTGCTAAAGCCGGAGGTATCAATGAGTTATGCCTTTTACATTATTTAAGCTTGTGCAGATGCCTGCGCTTCAGGTATGCACAGATCAGAGAGAATTAGAACAAGTAATCATGCACGGCCTACGCTCTTTGCATCTGAAAATTGCCTAGTGCTTAACAAACACGAAATTCACTTTCATAAACCCATGCCAAGTAAGAAAACACCTCCTTTGGTCAGGAACTCAGTGAAGAGAGGAAGGAAGGAAGGAAGGGAGGGAGGGAGGGAGGGAGGGGGAGAGAGGGAGGGACGCAGGGAGGAAGGAAGGAAGGAGAAGGGGAAGGGGAAGAGGAAGGGGAAGGGGAAAGGGAAGGGGAAGGGAAGAAGAGAAAAAGAAAGAAACTGCATTTTTCACACACTAGATAAAATGTGGTAAAAGGGCCAATTAATGTCAAAAGGGACATTGGTATCCATCCTCCAAGAAGAATGGGACTTGACTTTCCAGGGCAACCCATACGCTGGGGGGCCATCATGATGAGGAAGTTCTCCATTACACCAAGGTTCCAGGATCTCCTTGCAGCATTCACCTGTTGACCGCGACAGAGGACACTGGAAACAAGCCAGTCCTTCAACTATCTGCATCCATAGGGGCCTGTTGCCAAGCAACTTCTTCTTCAGGTTAAATAGTCTTTGTTTCTTCGATGTTCCTCATGTGACACGCCTAATTACCTCTGTGACATTCTGCTAAACAGTCTCTGAAAATATTGAGCTCAGGAGAGAACATTAGTGGAGAGTACAGAGGTTCAGAATACAGATTCTGGAGCCTGGTCTAGATCTCTGCTGCATGACCTTGGGGAAGTTACTTAGCCTTCCTATGTCTCATCATCTGTAAAATGGGAATAATAACAGGTAAAATAAGATTATTGTGAGGACAGTTGGGTGCGGTGGCTCACGCCTGTAATCTCAGCTCCTTGGAAGGCCGAGGTGGGTGGATCACTTGAGGTCAGGAGTTTGAGACCAGCCTGGCCAACATGGTGAAACCCCATCTCTACTAAAAATACAAAAAGTTAGATGGGCGTGGTGGCAGGTGCCTCTAATCCCAGCTACTCAGGAGGCTGAGGCAGGAGAATCGCTTGAACCCGGGAGGCGAAGGTTGCAGTGAGCCGAGATTGCACCATTGTACTCTAGCTTAGGCAACAATAGCAAAATTCCATCTCAAAAAAAAAAAAAAGATTATTGTGAGGACTAGTTAATTAGTAATAAAGTACTTGGGACGATGCCTCACACATGATAAACATTCAGTTTATCTTTGTGGAATCCCAAAATATAGACAATGGAAGCCCCATAATGGAAACTGACTTATGTGACTCACTGCTGGTCTCCACAAACATGTTGTGACTGGTTGATTGCTTGGTTTTAAGGGTAGTGGGCCCTAGGTTAAAATTATAAAATAGCTGTGATTCAATTCACTTACCTCAACCACCCATTTATTGAGCACCTATGTGCTAAGCTAGATCCTAAGGACACCAAGATGAATCAGGTTCAGCCTCTGCCTTCAAAGGATTTATGGTGAGGCAGGAGAGACACGAACACACACAATGCAGTGAGATAAGGAGAGTAACAGATGCATGCTCATGGTACAGGCTTCTTCCCTGACTTATTTTTCTAGTTTCTGCAGAATTATTTTTTTTTTGGACTTGGAGACCAATTTTTCCTAGGTAGGAGAGGGATGACTTTACACAAAAGTGATGTACGACTGGGTGATAAATGAATAAATAGGGACTTGCCAGGAGAACAAGGGAGTAAAAGACATTGTAGCAATTTATCTTCAAGATGACCACCACCAATTCCTACCCTCTTTGGACAAGCAAGCTAATTTTATGTTTAAAGGTGGAGTCTACCTTTCCAGGCCTTTGATTCTGGGCTGGCCTGTGACTGCTTTAACCAAAAGAATATGGCTGATGCTCAGAGATCTTGAAAGCTAGGTCATAAGAAGCCCCATAGCTTCCACCTGGCTCTCTTAGAATGCACACTCATTGGGAAGCCAGCTGCCATGTAAGAAGTCCACCTTCCCCGAGACTGCCATGTTGCAAGGAAGCTCAAACAGCCCCACAGAAAGGTCAAGTGGAGAGAGGGAAGGGAATACCCAGCCAGCCCCAAGCAGTTCCAGTCATCCTAGCTCAGATGCCATGCATGAGTAAAAAAGTCTTCAGCCATCATCTGACTTCAACTACAGGAGGGACCCCAAGTGAGAATCACTGAACTGAGCCTGTGCTAATAATAAATTACTGTATTAAGCCACCAAGTTTTGGGATGACTTGTTATGCAGCAATAGATAGCCAAGACAGAAAATCTAGCTCTCCACAGAGAATGTGCAAAGGGATGGAGGGTGAAATCACACAGTATTTCAAAGTTCTATAAATGCAGCTGATATGGCCAGTACTTAAAACGTGGTAGAGAAAGATAAAATTGGAAAGGACAGCAACAGCCAGATCATGGAGCAACTTGTATGCACGTAAACAAGTTTTGACTTTACGCTTTAGGTGATGGGAATCACCAAAGGGTTTTAAACAAGGGGGTGACTTGGTTGAATGTGATTTCAAAAAGAGCATCTTGCCAAGGATTAACAGAAAGGCAAACCAGAGGCCCCAAGATCAGCTGGGAGGCTGCTGACATGATTAAGGTGAGAGGAGTTCAAGGTAATGGAGGGAAAGGGACAGGTTTAAAAAAGTTGCAAATGGTGGTATTTCCTGGAGCACATTTTCCTTCCTTCCTCCCTCCCTCCCTCCCTCCTTCTTTCCTTCCTTCCTTCCTTCCTTCCTTCCTTCCTTCCTTCCTTCTTCCTTCCTTCTTTCTTTCTTTCTTTCTTTCTTTCTTTCTTTCTTTCTTTCTTTCTTTCTTTCTTTTCTTTCTTTCTTTCTTTCTTTCTTCTCTTTCTTTTCTTTCTTCTTTCTTTCTTTCTTTCTTTCTTTCTTTCTTCTTTCTTTCTTTCTTCTTTCTTCCTTCCTTCCTTCCTTCCTTCCTTCCTTCCTTCCTCCCTCCCTCCCTCCCTCTCTCTCTCTCTCTCTTTCTTTCTCTTTCTCTCTTCTCTCTCTCTCTCTCTCTTTCTTTCCTTCCTTCCTTCCTTCCTTCCTTCCTTCTTCCTTCCTTCCTTCCTTCCTTCCTTCCTTCTTCTTCTTTCTTTCTTTCTTTCTTTCTTTTCTTTCTTTCTTTCTTTCTTTCTTTCTTTCTTTCTTTCTTTCTTTCTTTCTTTCTTTCTTTCTTTTCTTTCTTTCTTACAGAATTTCGCTCTTGTTGCCCAGGCTGGAGTGCAACGGCACAGTCTTGGCTCATTGCAACCTCTGCCTTCCAGGTTCAAGTGATTCTTCTGCCTCAGCCTCCCGAGTAGCTGGGATTACAGGTGCGTGCCACCACACCTGGCTTTTTTTTTTTTTTTTTTGGTATTTTTAGTAGAAACGAGGTTTCACCATGTTGGCCAGGCTGGTCTTGAACTCCTGACCTCAGGTGATCCGCCTGCCTCAGCCTCCCAAAGTGCTAGGATTACAGGCACGAGCCACCATGCCCAGCCGACTCACACAATTTTTTAAACCAACTTGCTCCCCGACCTTCCCATACCCCCACAAAGAAACACACTGGCAATTTTAGTAAATGAGAACAATATCTTGTATTGGTCTCCATTAGTTTTCCAAGTTGCACTGGCTATACTCTTAGACCTACTGGTCTGCTCAACAGCCCCCCGGATTACAAGGACAGGCCAAACAGAGAAGAGACATTTATCGAAAGTTAAGTAGAGAGCAGATTTATGACCTAGAAGGCAAAGAGCTCTCCTAAAGGAGAGGCTGCATTATTTATCTGCTTATTGCCTCAATTCACTAGAAATGCACCGATTTGCCCAACAGCTTCTGGGCACAGATCCAGAGCACAAATACAATCATAGCATCAAATAAGAAACAGCAGATTTAAAGGCAGAATCTTCCACAAGGGAGAGGAGGGCAAGTGAGGTTGAGCAGCTACCAAGGATGACAGGTTTAATAGCAGGTTTAATAGGTGCTTTCCTAAGCTAGCACACACACACACACACACACACACACACACACACACACACACACACACGGTGATCCATCATGTTGCCCTGCCTGCCACCTGCCACTCTGCATTCCTTCTCTTTCTCCCAGCACAAGAGGAATGCTGGGCTTTGATGAGGGAGCTTGAGCTGATAGGCTGAGAGACTGCCCTCACAAGCAGCTCTGCTCCTGTTCATTCTACCTGGTGGCAGGTATGCGAGAGCTCAGAATTCCAGGCACTGGGCCAGGGTGGGAATCAGTTAGGAGGACCTGACTCTGCTCAAAATGAAATTCAGATGAAATAAACCAACGCATGGCCAACCTGGCTGGATTTGAATCCTGGCTGTCTTCTCCCACTTGTATGATTCTGGGCAAATTATTTCATTTCCCTCTGCCTCAATTTCTCCATTTGTAAAGTGGAGATAACAACGCCTAACTTACAGAGTTGTTGTCATTATTAGCATGAATGCACTAGAGAACACAGCCCAGAGTAGACACTCACTGAAGGACCCTAACAGCAAGGGTGGGCAGGTTCTGAATGCGGCAGAGGAGGATTCACTGAGCATGTGCTGTCTCCCTACAGCTCAAGAGGGAATGAGAGTCCAAGAAAATATTTCTGGAGAAAGTGGGAAAATGAGTCTGGGGAGAAGAAAAAAGAAAGATAGAGGAGGCTCAGAGCTACCTGGAATTCCCTATGGAGTCTTGCTTAAGAGTGCAACAGATTACTAGACCCTTATACAGGACCTACAAACACAGTCAGCTTCAGAGTTACACACAGACAGGAGAAAAGGGGACTTGAAGGGGACAAGGTAAGGAGGGAGAACCACAGTAATTATCTGAAGGGACAAGTGAAGTAAAGCAGGTAAGTGAACCAACTAGAGGCGTTTAAAGTGTGAACCAACTAGAGGCGTTTAAAGCGTTTAAAGAGAAGTTCAAAAGCCTATATTCAGTCTCTGAAGTAAATGGGAAAAACAGAAACTAGAGAGAAAGTGGCTGAAAATAAAGCCATAAAGAAGGGGAGTAAAACGAAACTCTTCCAAAGGCCAAGACAGGGAAGGAAGCCTTCCCCTCTGGGGAGGCTTGTCCCTGTTCGGGAGGCCCATGGCTGAAAGGAGGGAGCCTTTCTTGAGCTCATATGAGCGATCACGTGGACAGCAGACCTCCCCAGTGTGCTGAGAAGGGACTTAGAGGCAGCTGGGCTGACAGGCCCCTGGGGCTTTTGAGAGAATGAGTGGGTGTTCGGTGGGACCACTGCCAGGGATGTACTGAAATGGCAGCTCTCTGGGGAGAAAGGCAACTACTGAAATATTGAAATATATGGGAACTGCATTTGGAAGAAGAGGCAGGGCGGGAGCTGATGTCAGGTCCCTAAGTCCTGCACTGGTGAAGGCCCATGTGATTCAAGGGGAATTAGAGGCTCTCTGTTTCCTGATATTTGGTGATCTAGAAAAAAAATTCATTAGAAGTCAGGAGATTGGGGTCTAGACTGTGGCCTTCTGCAAGTTTCCTGGGGACGGGAAGAGGGGAACATTCCGACATTCATTATGCTAGGTAGTTGTTACTCGACAACTTTCCATGCATTGTGTAATTTAGTTGTTTACTAACCCTATGAAATAGTATTAATACCTGTTTATAGACAAGGTGTGGTCAACTGTTTGCAAAGATAGTCACAATAATATCCGACCCTTAGGGTACTCCCCTACCACACTGACACTAGATGTGGCCTTATGACTGTGTTGGCCAGTGGGTCAACAGCAATATGACATATGCAGAGATTGGAACATTATCTGCACATTGGAGTCAGTCTGTTCTTGTGTTGTGCTTCAACTCTTCTGCCACCATGTGAACAAGCCCTAGCCAACCTCCTGGATGATGAGAGACACATGGCCAAGTCACTACTGATATCCCAGATATGTGAGTGTGGCCATTCTAAGTCATCCAGCCCCAGCCAAGTCACCCAGAAGCCCATGGACATGTGAATGAACCCAGAAAAGATCAGCCATGCCAGCCTAGACCAGAATAATGGCCCTGCTAACCCACAGAATCTTTTGAGAAATAATTAATGTCTTTAAGTCACTAAATTGTTGGGCTGTTTGTTACACAGCAAAGCTAACTGATACATGGGAGGATTAAGGATCAAAGACATTAAATGACTTGTAGAATCACTTAGGTATGAATGGAGGCTCTTTCACCATATTGTGCCTCTTTCCTTGGCTAGGGCTGGAGATATACAAAATCTGAAATACATGCTTAAGCCTACCAGCACTGCCTGTTTGGGGGTATCTCCTGTAAGCCTTTCCTAGGCTATTTCCAGGATTTGTGGCAACAATTCTTTCCCAGCCCAAGTGCTTATCTTAAAACAGGCCCTACAAAGCAGCCTGCCTACCATCTGTCTTCTCCATCTCTGGAGCGCTGACCCTCAGTGTCTCAGGCACTCTTCATCAGATGAGTCTGTAAAACTTGGAGAGTTCTGAAAGAAAGGAGGATACAGAATTGGTGAGTCTCATTAGAGTTTGAATAAGTATTGGGGAAACATAGCACTAAAGAAAGTAACACCCATCCCTGCCTTTCTCCCAGGGTGCCCATGACCTCACAGTCCTCCAAGGAGGAAGATTAAAAACCTGTACACATTTCTACAGTCCAATTCTGAATGTTTCTTCATGGAATATTAGCAATAGTTGAAATGAAAAGAAGTGGAAGTATTTGGTCCAGCCGTCTTGCTTGGCAGATGAGGAAACTGAGGCTGAGGAGTTAATTGCTCTAAGGTGTCTCAGAATATTCGTGAAGGTGCTAGTATCAGACCTAGGCTTCTGATACCAGCACAGGGCGCTTTCCGTAATCTCAAGAGTTGAAATCTACCTGTCCCCATCCTGGGAAGAGACTTATAATCCACTTTGTGAGAAAGCTGGAATCAGAGTACCTATAAATGATGTGTGACATGTCAATCAAACAGAAGATAGAGATGAGATAATTGCAAGTACTGACAGGGAGCTGATACTTAGAGGTGATTTCTAACCATGGGCAGAACAAGGGGAAGTTCAACCTGGGTGGCCCGAAGACATGGGTAACTATTCAAGCAGAATATTGCCCTCGCTCTGAATTAGTGTGCCTTGAGGTTTGACCATAAATTCTCCCCAAAGTTTTAATCCATTTCCAGGACTCTTTCTTCAAATGGTAAACATCCTAGCTCCTGCCCCCATTACAATAAATCACCCAGGAAATTGGCTTTTTATGATTGTAACTCCACATCCATCAGAATAACGAATTATCTGTGACACCACAGCAGTGGAAGCAGGGTTGTTTTAGGAATTCCAATGTACTTGACAATGAACTCCAGACCAGGAAAGTGAACCAGTGATGAGGGAAGGATTGGGAGAAACTGAGAGTGAAAGAAAAGGATGATGGGTGGCCCCCAGAAACCAAGGATGGAAAAAAGGGGACAAACAAGTAACTAGAGAAGAGGGCTGGAAAATATGAGGCCTGTCAAATAAGAGAGAAATGCCGAAGTTTGCCACCAGAAAGTTTAGCACCACTTCTTCCTGCGAGCGCTGCTTCTGCCTCATCTCCTCCAGCCCATTTGCCAAGCAGCTGCCAGAGAGGCCTTGCTCTATCCAGGTGGATGGAGCCCCAAAGGGCAGTCATGTGTTCTAGAAGCAGAGACACTCATTGCAGAAGGATTGACACACTGAGTACTTTGCTTACCTCTGAGGCAGCAAGCAGTGCAGCAGCACATCCTGGTTTGTTGAAAACTGAGAGCTAGAGAAGTTAGGGACAAGGGAGCTGAGAGTGTAGGTGGTCTTGCAGAGGCTGAGAGCGGCCACCAAGGAGGCAGACGGTGGAGAGGTGTGGAAGGTTCTAACCTGGGGTGAGGCAGGCTTGCCCTTGTTATAAAGAGAAAGCTCCCGGCAGAGAATACCACTGCCTCTCTCACCACCCCAGCTCTGCAGCCTCCAGCAGGTGATGCTGGCATGCAGGAGGCAGTGGCAGGTGAAGCCTGCAGAAGAAGAGACTGAGGTGGCAAACCGTAAGCTTGGCCCTTCATCTCCACCATCGCAGCCTCTCCTGCTCCTGCTCCCCTCTCCCTCCCACCCCTGTAACATTACTAAGCAACAGGCAGAGCTGGGAGTACTTGACATTCATGAATTATCTCATGCAATCTTTACACCATCACCCAAAGAGGATTATTATTATTCCCATTTTCCAGGGAGGGAGACTGAGGCTGAGAGAGTTGACAGGGCTGATCCACGTCACTTAACAAGCAAGTGTTACAGCAGGATCTGCCCTCAAGTCTAGCCAACTCCAAGCCTGGGTTGGGAACAAAAGTGATTTATAAACCTTTGTCCACCCTGTAAGTCAGCCCAGTTCCCTGACACTATGACTGATCCTAGCTCCCCTTGTGAGGGGAAATGCTTCTGACTGGTGCTTCTCTGCCTCTCCCACAGTACACACAAAAAGCCTCTGGGCTTAGAGGAGAACTGCTCTCTTGTAAAGCCTCCTGGGCCAAAGGAGAGCTCTGCTTCTCCAAGGCTGGAGAGCTCCTACTGCAGAGAAGGGGGCCACCTGGGTCCAGCTGAACTTTTGGCTACACAAACTCTCACCATCAGCCCAGGGACTTTTCAATCACACACTTAGCCTTTGGTTAGAATTAGGAATTCAGCCCGTCGTGTATCAGATCATATGACTTTAAAGAATTATTCAGCACACATTAGGTCAAATTTCATTAAAAATAACTCTGTAGAGACCTCTAAGATTTCTCTTAGACTTGGATTTCACTAAAATTAATCATTTCAAGGCTACAGAAATGAAGTGGAGCTAACACTCAACTCTCAAAGGAGGGGGCTCGGCAACTTTTACTCTAAAGGGCTCATAATACAGGAAGGAAGGAGAGATCTGTCATGTGCACAAGTCACCACTTCCAGCCCCGACTCCCACCCCCAGCCTTCTCCACTTTCCTCTGTGGTCCTCACAACAGACATCGTGGAGTTTAGCTAAGGGAGTTTCCTTCCCATGGGCAGATGCTCAATGTAGTTAGGTTAGGTAAAAATAACTGCCACATCAACACATGCATACTACCTTGTTCGCAATAAAACAGAATATGAAAATAGCTTTATGGGACACAGTTCCCCTTTAAAACGGAATTTTGCAACTCTCTGGAGCATTTAAAGCTTTGACATAAAGCCATTTCTTTTGATCTCAGCTCACTGCAATCTCTGCCTCCTAGGTTCAAGCCATTCTCCTGCCTCAGCCTCCTGAGTAACTGGGATTACAGTCACAAGCTACCATGCCCGGCTAATTTTTGTATTTTTAGTAGAGATGGGGTTTCGCTATGTTGGCCAGGCTGGTCTTGAGCTCCTGACCTCAGGTGATTCACCCACCTTGGCCTCCCAAAGTGCTGGGATTACAGGGGTGAGCCACTGCACCCGACCATAAAGCCATTTCTTACCCATTCTGTTAAGTTGTATCCCCAGTGTTCAGAACCTTTAAATACCTGGTGTTATTATGTTACTTTCCGTTTGTTTTTGTCCTATGCCAGGGTCGAGGATCCAGAGTTAGGGCCCAACCTCTCTCCACAGCTCATCATATTCTAGATATTTTGGGCATACACAGCTTGCTTTCTCTCTAGCTGTTCTCCCCTACTAATCTGTAAGCTTGTGAAGATCAGAATTCTTGCACGTCTCGTTCCCGTGTCACCCTCAACTCCTTATGTCTAACTCATGGCAGACACTCAGTCCATGGTTCCCAAATGAACAAAATAAAAGGAGCAAAATTATCTGTCTTCAAAGGGAACCCATGGGCAGAAACTAATAGGAGCTAAGCGCTTACACTGGGAATCAGCTACTGAGTATAATTTCTCATTTCACCCTCATACAAGCAATCCTAGGAAACAGGAACATGTCCAAGTTACAAACGAGGAAACTAAGGCACAAAGAGTCCATGTGGCCAATCCAAAGTTACCCAGTTAATTAGGAGCAGGATAGCTTGTGTGACTCCATCATTCCACAGTTCCTTTCCAAGCCTATGGGGCAAGGGGGGGCGGTAAGGAAGTGAGGACCAAGGCTGACCATTCAAAATCCAGCAAAGAAGCAGTCACTTGGCAGACAGCGATGATAGTCCACGTGCAGCTACCAGGCCAGACTGGAAACCGTTCCAGCCAGATCCACCCTCAGTGCCCAGGAGCATGGGTTTCCCCAGGTCAGCCCAACTCCTGTGGCATTTATCTGCACCCTCTCCTCTCCACGCTTACTCCTTTTACGATGCCATTTTCAAGCTCATTTCTAACCTCAAATCCAAATATAAAGAGACCATCCCTTACTTAGTCTTGAAACAAACCTGGTTCTGTACTTTTGTTCTCTTCAAACCTCTTTTTATTCTGCAATAACAAAAATGTGGTATTTCATCCCAGAGCAGGCTGCATGCCAAAATAAATAGCACCTTGGATTTCCTTGAAAAGACAGCTTGGCTCAAGTCTCAGCCTCACTGCCACGAGAATTCTTGGAGAATTCAACCTTACAAAGTCAAGTATTTATCAAGGTAGTTCACCAGACAGCAACCCTGCCAATCTCTGCATGACCCCTTGCAAAGACAAAGCACCGTTTCCAAAAGAGAAAAAAAAAAAATCACCCATACCTCGGACTGATCATGCCAAGATGATGAGAGCTTCCTGTTTCCCCATCCCAGGACCCCAGCCTTTCAAGTGTGAATATTCCCTGTGCCAAGAAGCAGGAGGCATCTGACCACTGCTTCTAAACATTGAGAGGGCCGAAGCCTGGACACCAGGGGAGGTGAGAAGCACTGAGAAAGATTCTGCCAACCGAGTTCTCCAGCGGGCTCACTTCCTGCCGACCCGGGAAACAAACAGATAACTCCTGCTCAACAAATGACACATTAACACAATCTCATTAACTCCATTCCCACGGTTTTTGCAAGTGTCTGTCATTTTCGCCTGCATTGCAGCAGCTGAATCTGGAGCTTCACGAAGAAGAGAAAACAGTCGGGAGTAACACTGTGCCCACATTACCTTCCCTTGCATCCTCCCGCTGCATAGCCCACAGTCTCCTTCCCAGAAAGCCAGGTTTGGGCTGCAGGGCCGGAGCTGATAGCTCGTGCCTTCAGCACAGCCGCAAATGTTTTGCAGCTGTTAAAGGACTTCGTCAGGTGATCCGTGACCTTGCTGGAAAAGCAAATACTGACTTCCTTTTTGCTCTCAGGAATAGGTGAGTGGGATCAGAAAGGAATTCACTGCTCAATAAGCCAAGACTGGATCTTGCAGAAAGAGGAAGAACTCTCACATCCTTCAACTGGAAAGTTAGTTCCCAGAGCTGCCATCGCTTCGGAGGAACACATCTAAAGACATCCAAACAACACACAATCTTCCTTCTTGACATCTAAAGACATCCAAACAACATACAATCTTGCTTCTTGACTCCTCCGAATCTGGCAGCTCATCTGAGCAGCTATAATTAATTATGAGCTCCTTCTTCCTCCCTGCAGCTGATGTGGCTCATTAATGAATTTGTTCCTAATGAGGACGTAGCCTTCTTAGAGTTGAAACCCTTCAGTAGTGCATCACTTTCTTCCTGGCTCTGCTTTAGAAACATCCTTCCCTACCCCCTCCTGGGGTCCCAGGACCACATGAAGCCTCTGATCATTAAACAAATGGAAGTCTGTCGGGGCAGAGCCGAGACAGAAACAATGACCAGTAAATTCCTGGGCCTGGAATGGCAGCTCCTTATTCCTACTGCTCTACCAATCTGCTGCCCTAGAGCACCAAAACACACCCAATTCTGGCAGGAAGGAAAAAGCAAGGAAGTACCTGCTGTGACGACCAAATTACTGTTCAGTGGATCCAGCTCCAGGCAGGGTTTCTAACTGCAGCACAGACCAGAGACTCCGAGAGGCAGGGTGCAGGAGCCAGGGAGCAGGCAGCTGCCAGAGGAGCAAGGTTTCAGAGTGTCCCGGGCAAGCACAGTGGAGGATCTTCCTACAGCCCAAAGCTGCTGCAGTTCTTAGGAGCAGAGACAGGTGTGAGGCGCAGGCACCAGACTCCACGCTCTCCAAACCCTGTGCTGCTCCCGGACCTGAAGGAGCGGGGGTGGTCCAGGACAGACCAGGAAAGCGTCTGGGTTCCTTTATGCAGACTCAGTAAAAGGATTAGAGGGACCTTGTTCCTTCACCTCTTGGTGCTCTAACCAAGTGAGGCTGTGCTGGGAAATGAAGCCTCACAGTAAGACACATCAGATGCAGCCCTGACCTTCACTGACACTGACTGTCTGGATGTGCCTTCCAAGACAGAGCAGGTTCCTGTCTAACCCATGCTGAAATTGATGCTGGCAAGGAGTGTCACCCTGAAACACTGCCTGCATCGAGCCTGGTGCACTTGCAAAGCACTTTCCATCCTGTGTCCCATTTATCCTTGCATCAGTGCTTGAAGCAGCCAGACCAGGGACGAATCTCCCCATTGTAAAGGTGAAGAAAATGAGAGACAGTCTAAGTGGTTTCCCTTGGGTCATCCAGGAGCAAAGAGTCTGGGGGTAAAGTTCTGTGTTCTTCCCATTGCCCTGGATCAAGTTCCTTACTTTTCTTGGAAGATTCTGGAGACTCTTGCTCAAGATGGAGGTTAGGAGACTTTGCAAAGTACACAGGGTGACGTGGTGGTAGGCAAGTCTATGGAATACCAACATTACTTTTCTCAGCTGGTAAAAGTATTTTTCCAGTTAACTGAGTACGCAGACCCATCATCAGAATAAAAAAGAATCCAAAGTATACCTTGAACTCTAAGGGTATTGAAAAATATACTGCGGAGCAAGCTGCTTCTCTGATACACTTCAAATGATCATTGACCATCCTTCTAAACTGGCCAGAGAATTGCTGGAGACACACAGCATTTCTCTAAGATGCAGGCAGAAGAAAAGCCCTCCATGTTACCAGGTCCGATGCCTTTCCAGCCACCCGCCCTTCCCCTCTGGTCTATCTATGTGAGCAAGATAAGCACTCTCTTTGCCTCTCCTGGGATAAATTCTTCCTTATCCAGGACAGGGAGGTGAGATGTTTTCCTCCAGAGCAATGCCTTGCTTGCAAGACCCCACGTTCTACCTGGGATGCTGTTCACTTTCTCTGCCTGTCCAGTTCCTCCACTCAGACATCCCCAAGTGCAGTGACCATCCTTCCAGCTGCCACTGTCCCTGTCTGCCTGCTACTGCAGTGTGTGGCATCATATTCTAATTGCTGCTTCTGCATCTGTCTTCTGGCCAGCATCACAGGCTGACTGCTCTGTAAAGTTTGTGAACTGAACTTATCTACAATCCCTGCAGCTCTGAATGTAGGCGACCTCTTCAGCCACTTTCTTACATGTCAAGGGAGCACTCTGCTATTCCCACAGCCTCCAGGCCTCTTATCAGATTTTAAAAGACTACAGAATGAGGGAAGGTAATACAGGTTGAGTATCTTTTATTCGAAATGCTCAAGACCAGAAGTTTTTTGGATTTTGAATTGTTCTGGATTTTGGAATATTTGCGTATACATAATAAGATATCTTGGGAATGGGACCCAAATCTAAAAAGGAAATTTATCCATTTCATATATGCCATATCACACCATCTCAAGGTAATTTTAAACATAATATTTGAAATAATTTTGTGCATGCAACAAAGTTTTGACTGCACTTTGACTGTGACCTGTCATAAGAGGTCCAGTATGGAATTTCCTACTCCTGGTGTCACGTCAGTGCTCAAAAAATTTCAGATTTTGAGGCATTTTAGATTTTGGATTTTCAAGTTAGTTCTACCTATAGTAGTCCCTGCAACAGTGCCACCAATCAGCTTGGATCTGATGCACACACACACACACACACACACACACACACACACACACAAAAGATGCACCCATCCACACATCCACACTCCCTCATCACATTCCCTTGACTTATCCAGACCTCCTCCTTCTGGGGAAAGGCTTGCATGTTTTGTCCCCTCCAAAATCTCACGTTGAAATGTGACTTCCAATGTTTGAAGTGGGCCTAGTGGGAGGTGTTTGGGTCATGAGCTGGATCCTTTTTATTTTATTTTTTTTTAGATGGAGCCGCCCAGGCTGGAGTGCAGTGGCACGATATCAGCTTACTGCAACCTCCACCTCTCAGGTTCAAATGATTCTCCTGCCTCAGCCTCCTGAGTAGCAGGGACTACAGGCATGCCTGGCTAATTTTTGCATTTTTAATAGAAATGGGGTTTTGCCACGTTGGCCAGGGTGGTCTCAAACTCCTGACCTCAGGAGATCTGCAGGTGGATCCTTCATGAATGGCTTGGTGCCCTCCCCATGGTAATGAGTTCTCACTCTCAGTCTTTTCCCTGTTTGCTTTCCACCATGATTGGAAGCTTCCTGAGGCTTCACCAGAAGCAGATGCCAGCACTATGCATCTTGCACAGCCTGAAGAACTGTGAGCCAAAATAAACCTCTTTTCTTTATAAATTACCCAAGTCTCAGGTATTTCTTTGTAACGATGCAAAATGGACTAACACAGGCTCAGTTCTTGGGCTTAGCATGAGGTGCTGGGACAGGCACTGTGCCCACTGTCTATGTCTCTAAGGGGAGAAGAAATTCTTCTGTCTTGATAACTTACCCAGGACACTCATTTGAACTCATGGTCAAGTAGGGAGGTGAGCAGAACAGGGAATGTTATCCTCTATTCTCCAAATGAGGAAACAACCTGTTACCAAGGTTACAGAGCTAAAAAAAGAGAAAAAGAAAAAAAGGGCAAAGCCTCAACTTAAACCCATATAGTCTGTCTCCCAGGCCAATACTCTTTCTGCTAAACCACACATTCTGAACCAGGCATGCAGGCGAATTCAGAGGACACACAAATAGCAGGACACAAGCTTCAATGCTGGTGCTGTCCAGGCACACGGTGGCCTCACCTTGAGGGAAGGTCTTCATGAGAAGCCACAGCCACTTTCTCTAGAGGAGTCTGTGCTTTTTTGGGGTGAATTCTCCCCATGGTTTTGCCATGTCTGGAATACCAGCATCCCTGCCTCAGACATATGTCTTAAGACCAGCAGCCAGCTTCATGCTCCCACCAAGCCACACAGACCATCTCCTGAACCAAACACGTTTATCCACAAGAACTTTCCTGATAAGAATCACGGGACTGGAGGGAGGTTTGGCTCCTTTTGCAATTTAGAAATGCTCAACTTCTATGGCCCAGGTCCTTTCTGCCCCATGATGGAAAAAAAGATGATCTGTCCAAGTCCAGCAAGATGGGGGCTAGGCCAGAGGGGAAAAGAGGTTCAGCTATCTGAAGAATGTGCCTTTTATCTAAGCAATCCCTTAGGCTTTTGCGCTTTACTGAGAAAGGTCAGCGCTTTGGTGGGCTGTGTGATTGCACAGGGCTGAGAAGGGCACGCTTGTTAGGTATTCACACACTCAAATAGAGCCTCTCTGAGCAGACTGGTCACAGCCACAGTCATTCCCACAGTATGCAACTTAAATAGGCAGAGAAAGAAATTATGCATGTGAGACCTGTGGGTGCAGCCATCCAGGAGGGAAATCAGCTATTCTAAAGATTGACTCTACAAAGCAGATGTAATTTTCTGAGGGAAGAAACCAGGTCAGTTGTAGGGAGAGAGGAGGCTGCACTAACCAATGAAAAATGCTCCTTGGAGGGAAAAAAGGCGTTAGATTTGCAGGGAAAAAGACCTCCACTCTGCATCTCTTTTTTTCATTTAGACGCTTCCAAAATGCTCTTGGCCCTTGACTTAAACATACTGTAAAATCAAACTGCCAACTGCCAAATGAGGAAGCGGCATGAGCAGACAATTCATCAAAGAAGAAATACAAATGGTTAATATTTGAGAAATGTATAACCTCACAAATTAATAATAAAAAAGATGTCAGATAAATCTTGACATGCCATACCCTACAATGAGCCAGGTACTCTGGTCCAATCCAAACAGTATCCTATTCCCAGAAACCTCTGCCAAGCTTGTCCAACCTACCTTATTTTGTTGTTGTTGTTCTGTTTTGTTTTGTTTTAGGCTTTTAGCGCCTGAAGCCATGGGTTTTAGTTTCTGTCTCTAGTGATAAGCGGAAAAGAGGGATGAGGAAAGGTCTTTACTGGCCTAACCAGAAACAGAAACTAAGAACCCGTGACTGCATTCTCTCCCTTGGACACCCCTACGTACTGTTACTTCTATTGTCCAAAGTCAAAGCAGAGGCCTAAAGCAGTTGCCCAGGTATGGAGACCATCAGAGCCAAGATTCGCATCCATGTTTTTCTGATGCTAATATGCTACTCTTAACCATGGTACAACAGACTCTTTTATGAGTTAGAAAAACGTTTTTTCAAAGAAAGAGCCTCAGTGTTGATGAGGAGGGGACACGCCCTCCCCAGAAGATTGCAGCAGAGTGGGGGCAGCTGTAGCCAAGACAGGACCTTCAGGCTGTGGCAATGCCTCCAAGCACACCACGAGTATCTACCCGTACACTGCCTGCATGTCCAATGGCACTGTCCAGTTTGTGCATGTCATAGGGGAATTCAAAATCAAATACAGCAAAATACAATGGTAAAGAGAAGAAGACCAAAAAAGGTCATAGTCACATGTGATTTCTTTCCTTGGTGGTCTAGGAATCATAACTATTATGATGTATCCTTGGAAAATAGAAAATAAATTATTTGGGGGGAAAGAGATGGGAAGTCAACACAATTCTGCCACCTGGCTACTGCAATTTTCATGTTCACCTATTTTGCATATTTAACATAATTGAAGGGCAAGTTCTATAGTAGACTTGTAGCCTGGCTTATAGCCTGAAATCCCAGCTCTGCCACTGACTGACTGTATAACCTTGCTCAAATTACTGAACCTCCTTGTGCCTCAGTTGCCTTGCTTGTGAAATAGGACTAGTAGTATTTCCTATAAGTCATGGAGCTGTCAGGAAGATTAAATAGGATGACAATATATGCAAAGCACTTGGAACAGAGTCCAGTACATAGTCCTGTTCAATGAGTAAATACATTAGTTATTTTTAATATAATAGTAGAAATTCAATTATAAATTCAATTACAAATCCAATTTTGTATTCAAAATTCTATTATATAACCATTTTTAAAAGTATAGTTTTACCTGCTTTGTAATGATTACTGTAAATGGCTATACAAACCTTCATTGACTTACACCTTATTTTCCAAACCCCTCCCTAGAGGAGGTCATGCCACCTCCTGTTTAATTCTCCCTTCAATGCTACCATAGCAGCCAGCCTGACAGACGGTTCTCACTCAGGTCTCCTGGGAAGACCCCATTTCCAAGTAGCTGGATCTCAGCTGCACGGGCTTTGAGGTAAGACAGGCCAGGTTCAAATCCCGGCTGCGTGACCCTGAGCAAATGTCCTTATTCAAGAAGAGCACAGCTCAGTACACCGTGTGAAGACCGCAGGGGATGAGGTATGCAAAGTGCTTGTGCGGGTGCCCAGGATATAATAAACACTCAATACATTTGGCTACGATTACTTTTTAAAACCGCAATGTAAAGCAAGGAAAGGGCAAGGATCATGTTCGTTTTCTTTCTCACCGAATTTTTAACACTTACAATGATGGGAACTCAATAAAAATGTATTGAATCAAATACATAAATGGATGGATAGATGGGTGGATGGATCAGAGACTGTCAAAGCTGGAAAGGATTTTTTTTTCTTCTTTTTTTGAGACGGAATCTCGCTCTGTCACCCAGGCTGGAGTGCAGTGGCGCGATCTCGGCTCACTGCAAGCTCCGCCTCCTGGGTTCACACCATTCTCCTGCCTCAGTCTCCCGAGTAGCTGGGACTACAGGCACCTGCCACCACGCCCGGCTATTTTTTTTTTTTTTTTTGTATTTTTAGTAGAGACGGGGTTTCACTGTGTTAGCCAAGATGGTCTCGATCTCCTGACCTCGTGATCCACCTGTCTCGGCCTCCCAGAGTGCTGGGATCACAGGCGTGAGCACCGCGCCCGGCCGGAAAGGATTTTTTAAACAACTTTATTGAAATATAATCTACATACCACATAATTTACCCATATAAATTGTACTATCCAATAGTTGTAGAATATTTAGGGTTGAACAAACATCACCACAATCTAATTTTTTTAAATTGTGGTAAAATATACATGACACAATATTTATTATTTTAACCACTGAATGTACAATTTAGTGACATTAAATGCATTCACAGTGTTGTGTAACCATCATCATCATCACTATCAAATTTTTTTTGGTGTGTGAGACAGAGTCTCACTCTGTTGCCCGGGCTGGAGTGCAGCAGTGTGATCTCAGCTCATTGCAACCTCTGCTTCCTGGGTTCAAGCAATTCTCATGCCTCAGCCTCCTGAGTAGCTGAGATTACAGGCATGTGCCACCATGCCCGGCTAATTTTTTGTATATTTCATAGACACGGGGTTTCACCAAGTTGGCCAGGCTGGTCTCGAACTCCTGACCTCAAGTGATCTGCCCACCTCAGCCTCCCAAAGTGCTGGGATTACAGGTGTGAGCCACTGCACCAGGCCAATCATCATGATCTGTACCCCAAATTTTTTCATTATCTCCAACCTGAACTCTGTACCCATTAAATAACTCCCCATTCTCTCGCACCCCCCGCCCCTGCTAACTCCTTTTCTACTTTCTAGCCCTATGAATCTGCCTATTCTAGGTATCTCATATAAGTGGAGTCATCTAATATTTGTCCTTCTGGATCTGGCTTATTTCACTTATATATTAAAGATTCTTTCAAGTTGTAGCATATATCAAAATTTCCTCCATGTTTAAGGCTGATTAATATTCCATTGTCTGTAGATGCCACATTTTGTTTATCCATTCATCCATGATGGCACAGGGTCACTTCCACCTTTTGGCTATTGTGAATAATGCTACCGTGGGACTTGGTGTACCAATATCTATCCTAGTCCCTGCTTTCAGTTCTCTTGGATATATACCAAGGAGTGGAATTGCTGGGTTATACCATAATTCTATGTTTAACTTTTTGAGAAACCACCAAACTGTTTCCCACAGCAGTTGCACTGTTTTACATTCCCACCAGCGATGCATGAGGGTTCCAATTTATTTATTTATTTATTTATTTATTTATTTATTTATTTGAGATGGAGTCTCACTCTGTTGCCCAGGCTGGAGTGCAGTGGCTCGATCTCAGCTCACTGCAACCTCCGCCTCCTGGGTTTGAGTGATTCTCCCACCTCAGCCTCCTCAGTAGCTGAGACTACAGGCACGTGCTACCATGCCCAGCTAATTTTTCTATTTTTTGGTAAATATGGGGTTTCATCATGTTGGCCAGCCTGGTCTCGAACTCCTGACCTCAAGTGATCTGCCCACCTCGGCCTCCCAAAGTGCTAGGATTACGGGCAAGAGCCACCATGCCTGGCCATTCCAATCTCTCCATGGTCTCACCAACACCTGGTTTATGTTTGTTTGCTTTAAATTATAGCTATCCTAGTAGGTGTAGTAGGTATGAATTGGTATCTCACTGTGGTTTTGATTTGCATTTCCCTAATGACTAATTGTGTTGACTATCTTTTTTATGTGCTTATTGGTTTTTGTATATCTTCTTTGGAGAAATGTCTATTCAAGTTCTTTACCCATTTTTGAATTGGCTTGTTTGTTTGTTGTTGTTGTGTTGTGCAAGTTCTTCACATATTTAGGATATTAACCTCTTATCAGACATATGATTTGCAAAAAATTTCTTCTTGATATATTTTGCAATAATCTTGTATATGGTATAAGATAAGCTTCCAGCTTCATTCTTTTGTATAATTTAACTAATTAATTAATTTTTTTAGATTGGATCTCACTCTGTTGCCCAGGCTGGAGTGCAGTGGTGCAATCATAGCTCACCACAGGCTCAAACTCCTGGGCTCTGCAATTCTCTCACCTCAGTCTTCTGAGTAGCTGGCACTACAGGTGCGTACCACCATGTCCACCTAATTTTTTTTTTGGTTATTGAGACAGAGTCTCTCCCTGTCATCTAGGCTGGAGTGTAATGGTGTGATCTCGGCTCACTGCAACCTCCACCTCCCGGAATCAAGTGATCTCCTGCCTCAACCTCCCAAGTAGCTGGGATTATAGGTGTGTACCACCAAGCCTGGCTAATCTTGTATTTTTAGTAGAGATGGGATTTCACTATATGTCGGTCAGGCTGGTCTGGAACTCCTGACCTCAAGTGATTCACCCACCCTGGCCTCCCAAAGTGCTGGGATTACAGGCATGAGCCACCATGCCCAGCCCCACGTAATTTTTAAATTTTTGTAGAGATGGGGGCTTGCTATGTTGCCCAGGCTGGTTTCAAACTCCAGACCTCAAGCAATCCTCCCACCTTGGCTTCTCAAAGTGCTGGGATTATAGGCGTGAGCTATCATACCCAGACAACTTTATTTTTTGTGTGTGTGAATATTCAGTTTTCCCACCACCATTTGTTGAAAAGATCACCATCTATTTTCAGAATATTTCACCACCCCAAAAAGAAATGCCCTACTCATTAGCAGTTATTCCCTATTCCCTTCACTCCACTTCCCATTCCCTCCCACGCCCTGGAAACCATGAATTTACTTTCTGTCTGTATAGATTTGCCAATTACGGACATTGCCTATAAACGGAATCATATAACACTGTGATCTTTTGTGACTAGCTTCTTTCACTTAACATGATGTTTTCAAGGTTCACAAGAGCTAAAAAGGATTTTTTCAGGTCACCTAATCTAACCCTGTTTTCAATATCACACAGTACCTTGGTAATAGAATCCATACAAGGGTCCGTTCTGTGTTTTCTTCCTTAATAACCATGACCCTAGAAACATGTCAACACACAGGAGGAATGGCAAGTTCTCACTGCACAAGAACTGCACTCTAAGCCTCTCCTTCAAAGTTTTATGTCTGCTCTTACATGGTGCCACTTGACTAGACCACTATTTCCCCATATTACCTATTGTTCAAATCCTACCCTTTCCTCTCACCAGACCCCACCTCCCCCAGGAAGCCATCTGGAGAGCCTATTTGGGTATACTTCTCTATTTTCTGAAATCCTATAGTAAATAATTACTCTTTAATCCATGTGAGGCCACATGGGATTAGGAATCCAATTTCTAACTATAAAAGCCTTCCTCCAGTTGAGAATGACAAATCTCTACTTTAATGGGAGGTGAACACTGAAAGGCTTCAGAAATCTCACTTTGATATATCTGGACATGTTTTGGATCACCTCTTCTACACAAGGAAATCAGCTGATCACTGATTTGTCAGCCTGCTGGACAGAGTAGTGGCAAAAGTCAGCTTTGGAATCCAACAGACCGGGGTTCAAATGCTGCTTTTCCTATATATTGAGACCTCAGGCAAGTTAACTAACTTGTCTCATGGTCCCTATCTTGTCCTGCCATCCACGTTTGTCGCTGGATAATTGCCTAATGCTTCTTGCTGGACTGAAAGCTCCCTGATGGCAAGAATCAAGCCTTCTTCTTCTGGGTCTTTCACAGTTCCCAGAGATCTTTTAATAGGGCCCTAGAAATGCCCCTGCTATTATGGGTCTCAATTCTTTCTGTGTGTGTGTGTGTGTGTGAGAGACAGAGTGTCGCTCTGTTGCCCAGGCTGGAGTGCAATGGCACAATCTCGGCTCACTGTAACCTCTGCCTCCCAGGTTCAAGCGATTCTCCTGCCTCAGCCTCCTAAGTAGCTGGGATTACAGGCATGCACCACCACACCCTGCTAATTTTGTTTTGTATTTTTAGTAAAGATGGGGTTTTGGCATGTTGGCCAGGCTGGTCTCGAACTCCTGACCTCAGATGATCTACCTGCCTCGGCTTCCCAAAGTGCTGGGATTACACGTGTGAGCCACCATGTCCGGCCTCAATTCTTTAAATCTACAATTCTCAAAGCAGAGTCCCTGGCCCAGTGATAGAGAGTAAGGGTTTCTAAAAGAATAAAAAATGCATCAAAAATATGTATATTCTCTTCAGTTCTTACAGGCAAGTGTATTACATGGGAATTCATTTTTATAAGGAACTAGGAACATAATATGTGAGTTATTGAGGGTTAATAAACCTTGGCATTAATAAAATTAGTGCGTTAGAAGAGTTTACTGAGAATATTCATTTTCTATTCTGTAAAGAAGGGTGACCATTATCCATCACCAAACAATACAGCAAAACTCCTGTGTATGCACCCAGGCTAAGAGCTGGAATTCCAATTCTCAGGAAGGGCGTTTTGTTATTAGTGCAGAAGACATTTGTTGTGTGCTTTTTTTCAGCTACCCAGCACTTTGTGAACACCCTTCCTATGCTTGGTTATTTCCTTCTCAGAAGACCCACCTCCCCAAGATTGAAACTGGAATTTACAGCAATTGATTATGGGGAGATGGCAGAGTGATGTTCAGCTACTTCATATCCCTTAATAAATTCCTCTTCTATTATAGACAAGCCTGCTAGAGCAGGTTCTGGTGTTTGCAACCATGACCCTTGGTGGCTGCAATACAGCGTCGGCACTCTCTTGGTTTTAAACTGCTTCTATTCTGTTAATTTACATTACTTACAAAATTACTTTTAGGAGTTTCTGTTGATTGTTGTGCTGAGTATTTGCTGCATTACCACTTTGGTTAGTTTTCTCTTCTCCTTTAATCCTTTGTTACTACCAAATTCTTTCCCACTGCAAAGTGGGAGTGAAGGGACTCAGTGGGCCACAAAGTCTTTTGCTCCCCTGAATTGGGCCACAGTCCAAAGGGCTTGGAAACCACAACTCGGAGTAAATGTTTCCTAGGAATTCAGCTCCACTTCCTGCCTCCTGGGTCACTTCAGTGAAAGCATCTCAAGGGGAGGCACAGATACTCCACAGGGGGGCACCCCTGCACCCACCCTCTTTGGGCAGCTCCCATCCCAGCAGCATCATCCCTGGTCAGAATTCAGCAGATGCCTCTGCAGGTATCAGCTGGGCGCCACAGCTCGAGTTGCAGGTGCAGACAGTTTAGAGCTTGCGTGGGCTGTGGCAAATGCCTTCTGGGTTGGGAGGAAGGTTTTTGTTGGCTTAAATATGCACAGCCTGCACATTCAGGAAAATCAGTTTAAACCAAACTGAGGCTAAGTGATCCCCAGACACCTGGGTGGAGAAAGCGATGTTTCCAGATTTTTTGGGCAGGAAAGCTGTTATTATTTCGCAATGCCCCACCTAGCCCTCTGGCAAGTTCAGTCTGACAAGAAGCGGACATGTGTGATGTGGGTCCAACAAAGATGGTGACCACCCAGCCTCGGCAGCATGCCAGCCAGAGGAAGGGCAGGTATCATCAGAGATGAACCAGAAAGACTCGAGGAGAGATGAGGAGCACCAGGAACTTCTGTCAACTTCAACTTTCCCTTGAAAGAGATGGGATTCCTTCAGTGTACCATCTGGTAATACAAAGGAAGGTTATATATTGTTGTTGCCTGGATTTTGTTTTGCTTTAATGTGGGCAAAGTTACTAAGAAAAGGTGTTGCCAAAATTGACATCCCAGGTTTATATCACCCCACGGAGCAGCTCAAAGGTGTCACAGAATGGTTGGGCATTTGCAGCATAGCATAGGCAGACTTTTATTGGTGACTCTGCTCATATCTTTTCTTTTTTTTTTTTTTGAGATGGAGTTTTGCTCCGTCACCCAGGCTGCAGTGCAGTGACACCATCTTGGCTCACTGCAACCTTCACCTCCCAGGTTCAAGCTATTCTCCTGCCTCAGCCTCCCAAGTAGCTACAGGGACTATAGGCGCTCGCCACCACACCCAGCTAATGTTTTGTATTTTTAGTAGAGACAGGGTTTCGCCATGTTGCCCAGGCTGGTCTCAGGCAATCCTGGCTGGTGTCCTGAACTCAGGCAACCCACCTGTCTTGGCCTCCCATAGTGCTGGGATTACAGGAGTGAGCCACTGCACCTGGCCTTGCTCACATGGGCTCTTTCAGCCAGATTATGGGCTCTTTCAAGTCAAGGTTTCCCTTTTGTGCTCCTGGGTATCCTTTATGGCACCAGTCCAGGGCCCTGCAGGTGGTAATCCACTGTTATCTACTGTTGGGAACCAGTCCACTGATTATCTACTGTCGGGAGAAGAGAAATATAAAACAGGGTCTTGGACAACATTTGCATCCATACCACCCCATACAGCAGGGCCAAGGTCAGAGTCTGCTTTTGAGACTCCTAACCCAGTGCTTTCCTTTACAAATTTCATGTACTGGTCCTCAGTGTGATACTGGAAGACGTGAAATTGATGGTTTCTTTAAAAACAATGTGGCCGGTGTCCCTAGTTTAAATGTGGAATAATGGAGTTTTTATTGTGGTAAAGTGTGCCAGAGAACTGCTCGTACTTCTGTTGGTGATCTTTGCTTGCTGCCTCTGGCTACAGGGAAAGTATAACGCATAACAA
Source organism: Macaca thibetana thibetana (assembly GCF_024542745.1). Classification (NCBI taxonomy): domain Eukaryota; kingdom Metazoa; phylum Chordata; class Mammalia; order Primates; family Cercopithecidae; genus Macaca; species Macaca thibetana. The sequence continues at coordinate 61,504,852 of NC_065578.1, forward strand.
TAAAAATAGTTGCCAACATCAATTAAGTACTGACTCTGTCCTGGGTAAGTCCTTGACCCATCCTTACTCAGCGCCTGGGACAGCATGGGCATGTCTCCCCTGTAAACCAGAAAAAGATGCTGCCTCATGGCCCAGCCTGAGTTCAGGGCTGTGTTCAAAGAATCAGCAGTTAAGTAGAAAAAAGTTAATTGGAAGCAATCCAAACCTTCACTGCAGTCTCTAGAGAAAATACCAAAAGGGAAGTGCATTCTTAGCACAAAGCAAAAGTCTTAAATTTTTTCTTTCCCATCTCTGCTGTTCTAGGTGTCTATTTCCAGCAGAGCAACTGCCCCAGCAGCAGTGTGTGCCGTTCCCCAACATCCGTATGCGAATCCTCCCACCTGGTTCTTCACTCCCCCACCTCCCTTGCCTCTGGCATCTACCCATCCCTCCTCTGCCAGCCTCTCTCTGGCCTCTTCATTGGGAATTCCAATATTGGCTCCATTTGTCCACAGCTTTTTCATCACTGAATGACCTCAATCTGCATAATAATGGAGGGAGAACAGCCAAGCAGGCGCTGCCAGAAGTGTCCTTATGAGGAAATTACTTAGAAGGCTCCAAAAGCACAGACTTTTGTTTTTGTTTTTGTTTTTCGTTTTTTTTTTTTGTTTGTTTTGTTTTTATTTGAGACAGGGTCTCGCTCTGATCACCAAGTCTGGAGTGCAGTGGCATGATCACAGGTCACTGCAGCCTCAATCTCCCAGGCTCAGGTGAGCCTTCTGCCTCGGTTTCCCGAGTAGCTGGGACTACAGGTGCACACCACCACGCCCAGCTAATTTTTGAAACGGTGTTTTGGCATGTTGTCCAGGCTGGTCTTGAACTCCTAGGCTCAAGTGATCTGCCTGCCTTGGCCTCCCCAAAGTGTTAGGATTATAGGCATGAGCCACCACGTCTGGCTGCAAAGAGGTTTTTAATACTCGTATGTTGATGGTTTTATTCCCTGTACACTCAATTTATAGATTAGAAAACTGGGGTTTAATAATACTAGTACCAGGCCAGGCTGAATGGCTCATGCCTGTAATCCCAGCACTTTGGGAGGCCGAGGCAGGTGGATCACCTGAGGTCAGGAGTTTGAGAACAGCCTGGACAACATGGTGAAACCCTGTCTCTACTAAAAATACAAAAATTAGCCGGGTGTAGTGATGCACACATGTAGTCCCAGTTACTCGGGGGGTTGAGGCAGAAAAATAGCTTGAACCTGGGAGACGGAGGTTACAGTGAGCTGAGGTTGCACCGAGCCGAGATTGCACCATTGCACTCTAGCCTAGGTGACAGAGTGAGACTCCATCTCAAGAAATAATAATAATAATACTAGTAAATACTTATACTGTTATAATAATAATTATTATTATTACCAGCTAGATACTGTCCTATATCGTACAAATGCTAACTTATTTAATTTCACGATGACCATACTAGGTAGGTGCTATTATATCCTTTTCACAGATCACAGGTTCAGGGGCACAAATCTAGTAAGTGGCAGGGTTGGAATTCAAATTGAGGTTTGTCTGACTCCAGAGACCCAGCTCTTAACGACAGTGTTCCTTGCCTTTGGGTCCTATTTCTGTAGCCATCTATGAAGCAAGTAGCTTTTGGAAGTCTAAATAGAAAGAGAAGGAACCAGATAGAAGGATTTAGCAAAGGAACAAATCTAGCATTAAATTCCACCACCAGCCATGCTATTAGACATCAGGTGATTATTAAAATATAAACATGGTTGGGGGGAACATGCTAGGTCTCTAAATAAGACCAATTTACTTGTGAAGGAATAGCTAAAAAATCCAGTGACTTTCTAATCCACTGCAAATGATTTAATCAATAAAACACAATTACTTTTCAAATAATCTTTGAAAGTTCCAAGGAGTCTTGAGTTGTTTAATTGCTATTTAACCAGATAGCAGCAGTTGAGTTACACAGATATCTATTTCATATAAAATGCTCTTTGCAGATGGAACACTCTGTCAAATTTTCCATTAGAAAGACATATTTTCAGGGCAGACACAAGGGTTTTAGGTTACAAATTAATTTCGTTTCTCTGTTGTTCTCTAGGCAGGGCAAGGAGAGGGTGGAATGGCTGATGCAGACATCCACAGCTCTTTCCTTGTTAACTCGGGAGCACGATGGTCCTCCTTGTCAATAATAAGCAATGGATACAAAATCAGAATCGCTGCGGTAGGAATCTGTGGGCCTTTTTCTTTTTTAAATATGAAATGCTTCATGAATTTTCGTGTCATTCCTTGTGCAGAGGCCATGCTGATCGCCTCTGTATCATTCCAATTTTGGTATATTTGCTGCTGAAGTCAACACAGGAATCCCTGTTCTAATCAGCCAGCCCCCCAGGTAATTTTTATGCACACGGTAGTTTGAGAAGTACTGTTCTAGCCTACTTTTTAAAATCTTTGGTAAACTGTAGTTCAGTGTTTCTTAAACTGTAGTACACCTATAACCTGAAGATCTTGTTAACATGCAGATGCTGATTCGGTGGGTCTGGAATGGGGCCTGATAGTTGGCATTTCCAACAAGCTCTCAAGAGATGCTGATCTGCTGGTCCCAGCACCAAGTAGCAAAGTGTGTGGTCAGGGTATTTGTCTGGTTGGGGAGGAATGGGAAGGAGCTCAACAGCCCTAATCATGATTCCTAGCACCAGCACTTGAAACTGTGTGATCTTGGGTAAGTCACTCTAGCCCTTGAAGCCAGCTTCATCAGCTATAAAAGGGTACGAAGTAACACTCTCCACTTTATAAGGCTGTTCTGATGGCTACATGCCTATACTTTATACAGTACTTGGCATGTAGAAGACACTGAAATACAAGCTGTGGTTGCTGTTGTTTTTGAGGGAAGGAAGAAACTAGTAAGTGCTTAATAATGGTCAGTTGTCTTGTTATTATTTATAGAGAGTTGCTGTGTGGTATATTAGGCACTGTGCCAAATATTACACTATTATTATTTACTCTTCTCAAAGACTCTATGTCTCTATGTATTATTTCTTCTGTTTAACAGATTAGGAAGCCTAAGCTCAGAGAGGTTTAGTAACTTGGTCATAGTCACAAAGATAGTAAAAAGCAGAGCTAGGGATGAATTTAGGTATTCCTGCCCAAGATTTTTTTTTTTTTTTAAAGACAGGGGCTTGCTCTGTTGCCCAGGCCAGAGTGCTGGATTACCGTGGTTAAAATCACAGCTCCATCTAGCCTCCACCTCCTAAGTTCAAGTGATCCTCCTGCCTCAGCCTCCAGAGTAGCTGGGGCCACAGGTGCATGCCATGACACCTGGCTAATTTTTAAAAAATCTTTTATAAACATAGGCTCTCATTATGTTCCCCAGGCTGGTCTCAAACTCCTGGCTCAAGTGATTCTCTCACCACAGCCTCCTAAAGTGTTGAGATTACAGGCATGAGCGATATACCTGGATAACTGCCCAAGCTCTTAACGGCCCAGACTGAAGCCTGGTTCTGTCCATGTCCACCTGAGTCTAGGAAAGGTGGTGAGCTGGTACCTGATGGCCCCACAACATGGCACAGTACAGGACCAGGGGGTGCAGAGGTAGAGAATGGGCAGCAGCAGACAGAAGCCTCCAGGAAGGATTGCCACGGAGCAGAGAAAAATCAGGCCCAAGAGAAGGGGCAGGACCAGGTTCCAAAAGGATTTAGACACCCAGCAAGCAATCAGGAATAGAGCCTAAAGCGATGAGGACTGTGTCTTCTTGGCTTCTGTTTCCCAGTGCTTAGTACAATGTTGACCACAGTGCTGCCTCATAAAGATGTAGCAGTTGAATTAATGAATTATTGAAATAATGGATTAATTCATATTTTGAGGGTAGCAACTGATTTGAAATTGGTAGGCAGGATGTTTTGGAGTGGGAGAGAGATGTTCACCTCTGGATTTCTCTTTTTTAAAAGAGTGAGCTGTTCAAAATAGAAGAACAACTGGAATATTTCCCTTGGAGTGCTGCCAGTGCACACAATGCCTCCTTTTCTTCCCAGGTCAGAAGGCATTTTTGGGCCCAGCCCCTCGGCATGTGTGTGCAGCCTGCAGCCTGTCCGACATACTTACCCACTTGTGCTCTGGGGCACAAAGGCCTCCCACCTGCCAAGCCCAGCACAAATGCCTCCTTCACCACAGTCCTCTGGCGTGTGTGGGTTCAGCTGCTGCTGCTGCTGAGAGTCCCCCTCCAGGGTGAAAGTGAGGCTCCGGTGGCTCCAGTCCCTCCACCACTGCTCAGAGAAAGAGACCACAATGCTTTCTCAACCATCGAGTCCCCTTCACTGGCCACGAGGCGTGTAACTTGAGGCCCAGTAACTTGAGGAAAGAAGAAAAGGGACCCTCTTCTTTTCAAAGACCAGCCTCAGCAGATTGTGTGCAATCATCCATTTATCAGAAATTCTTGTTCAGGCACGGGGCTAGGTTCTGTGGACTCATGGACGAATAACACAGGGTTCTTTTCTTTAAGGAACTCACAGTCCAAAATGGGAGGCAGATACCTAAAGAAGGACCCATGTAGTGTTAGAGAGGTGTGGCTGGCTGGAGCATCTCGGAGGATCAGAAAAGCAACACAGATGTGGTATTTTTGAGCTGCCGTTGAAGGATGAGTGAAAGTTCAGCAGGCAGATGGGAGAAGCAGTTCTCTAGCGAGAGATGAAAACATGTATGGTGGGCTTGAAGAATGACCAGCAATCCTGGTCTAGAGTGCAGGGTCAGGGAAGTGGATGGGGGAAGACAGGGGCTGGAAGTCAGCTCATTTTATTTTCTAGAATAGGAAACCACCAAAGGTTCTTAAGCAGGGAGGAACAAGATGAAAGCTGGGTTTTGGATACAAATCTGACTGCAATGAGGGGCGTATGTCCCCAGATACCGGCCTATTAGTAGACATTCAATAAATATTTACAGAATGAACAACTGATTTCAAGAGGGAAATAGCAAGTCTGGTAAGCAGTCTGGCCAGACTTAATACCTTTCCCTAAATGCCCCTTTTATTTATTTATTTTCTTATAAGAGAACAGAAGCTTTTCTTCTCCTGTACTGAACCATTACAAATGTATATAATCTGCAATTGCAGGCATAATTACATAATGTCTTATATGGTTGGCAGTTTCATGAGTGTTGGCTTTGTCTTCCTGACTGACTTTCGGCTCCGTGACAGCTGGGGCAATGCCTTTTGTGCTCTCTCAGTATTGCCCAAAAGCAAAAGCATCTATCATGTGCTGGGAACACAGTAGGCTCCAGGTAAGCAGAACATGAAACAGACTCAAGGAGCACAAGAGCTGGACAGGCTCCTGCAATTACTGAGTTCAACTCTCTCATTTCCCTGATGGGGAGACTGGGAGAAAGAGAAATATATGCACTATGTGGAAATGTGTGCACGTTCCTACTACTGGGCTCTTGCATTTCACAGCAGGGACCTGGGCTCAGTCAAGATTTTCGGGTGCAAACACCAAAGGTCCAGACACAGACTGAAATTAACCAGTGGCGAACCTGGCTAACAGCAGGGTAAATAGAACACCAACACACCAACAACACAGGCACAGAAGAATGTCTCACATACATGAGTGGTATTCAGCACCCACTGCTTATTAAATTATGAAAAAAGCATAGCCTGAGACTAGACCAGACAGAGGCAGGAAAGCACAAAGATTAAGAGTGTGGGCTTTGGAGTGTGTGGATCTGGGTCTGAATCCCAGCTCTGCCACTTACTAGTGTGTGTTTAGGTTCCCTAACTGTGCCCACCACCTCTACCGCCAGCCAGCCCAGTGTCCAAATAGGTAACACAAGAAAAAAAAAGTTTCCTCCCTATAGGATTACACAGATGAATTGGGATGAGGCATGTAAAATGCTTATCACAGTGCCTGCAGTGGGGATTGAAAGGTGACTAACCAGAGAGAAAGCAAGGAAGAAAGCACTTGGCACCTGATAGGATTCACTGATCCTCCAACCTTCGGTTACTGAGCACTTACTTTATTTATTTAATTTATTTATTTTATTTTATTTTTTTCAGACAGAGTTTTGTTCTTGTTGCCCAGGCTAGAGAGCGATGGCATGATCTCAGCTCACCGCAACCTCCGCCTCCCGGGTTCAAGTGATTCTCCTGCCTCAGCCTACCAAGTAGCTGGGATTACAGGCATATACCACCGTGCCTGGCTAATTTTGTATTTTTATTAGAGATGGGATTTCTCCATGTTGGTCAGGCTGGTTTCGAACTCCTGACCTCAAGTGATCTGCCTGCCTTGGCCTCCCAAAGTGCTGAGATTACAGGTGTGAGGCATCACGCCCGGCCTGTTTATTTATCTTTTGAAAAGAGGTCTCACTCTGTTGCCCAGGCTGGAGTCCAGTGGTGTGATCTCGGCTCATTGCAACCTCCTGAGCACTTACCTTAGACCAGGCATTGGATAGGAAGGAGAGGGGGCTGGGCCCAGTGGCTCACGCCTGTAATCCCAGCATTTTGGGAGGCCGAGGCAGGCAGATCACGAGGTCAGGAGACTGAGACCATCCTGGCTAACACAATGAAACCCCGTCTCTACTAAAAATACGAAAAATTATCCGGGCGTGGTGGTGGGCACCTGTAGTCCCAGCTACTCAGGAGGCTGAGGCAGAAGAATGGCGTGAACCTGGGAGGCGGAGCTTGCAGTGAGCTGAGATCTGGCCATTGCACTCCAGCCTGGGTGACAGAGCGAGACTCCGTCTCAAAAAAAAAGGAAGGAGAGGGAGGTGTCGATAACTCCAGGGTTCCAAGCCTGGGTAACTAGAGAGTGACAGGGACAACAATGAAGTTTAAAAAAAAACCAGGAGAGACAAGACATTTCAGAGTAGGATGACGGAGCTTTCAGCCTTGTGGCACATTGAGTGTGCTCAAGGAGGGGTTCACCCATAAAAAGGGGTTCATTCAGAGACAGTGGTCCAACAGATAGTTGGAAAGGTAGGCCTGGGACAAGGGAGAAACCTGAAGCTTAGAGATGTAGATTCAAGAACCATCCATTTCTGTGTGATCACCACATGGTTGGGGATGGCGGGTGGTGAGAAGCAAGAGCCAGCAGAGGAGTCTGAGGAGCACCCCTGAAGACAGTCATGCATGGGGAACAGATAAGAAGGAAGAGCCAGGGTGGGGTGCAGCTCAGAAACCCAAAGGGGGTCAGTTTTGAGAAGACTATTCTATGGTGTCAGATGCTATGGAACTTGAAGACCGTGTGAGGCTCGGGCTTAGTTTCAACAGAGCAAGAGGCTGGCGTCAAGGGTTGACAAGACGGTTGAAGCAGCAGATGGGCTACCCTTTGGCTGTTTTCCAGTGCAATTCAGGAGAGAAAGGGACAGTAGCTCCAGGGAGGGACAAGGTGAGCTCTGAGCATGTTTGCAGGCCTAAGGGAAGAAGCCGAGGGAGAAGAATGGACTTCTAGATGCAAGAAACAGGAGGTGGCATAGGAATCGACATTTACTCCAGGCACTGTGCTAAATAAAAGATGCAACACATGTTGAATTTACTCATTACCACTCCTGAGGAGCTAGGTGCTTTTATTATTTTATGTCATACTTTACAACGAGAAGACTAAGCAAAGAGAAGGTGCCTATACACTCAGCCCCCTCTAAAATCTTATGTTGAAATCCTAACCCCCAATGTGATGGTATTGCTTTGGGCAGATAAAGCAGACGAATGGGGCTAATGTCCTTATAAAAAAAGTCCCCAGAGTGCTCCCTGGCCTCTTCCACCAAGTGAGGAACCCGAAGAAGATGACGGTCTATGAACCAGTGAGAGTTCTCCCCCAGATGTGGAATCTGCCAGCACTTTGACCCAGGACTTCCAGGCTCCAGAACTGTGGGAAATAAAATGTATTAAAATTTATGAGCCACCCAGTCTATGGTAGTTTGTAATAGCGGCCCAAATGGACTAAGACAGAGGTGAAATAGTTTACCCAGGTTAGCAGTAGGAGAATCTGAGATTTGAAGCCAAAAGCTCTGGCTTAAGAGTCCAAGGCTTTTACCCAAATGGCCAGTTTGCTAGAGTTTCTGGAGGTGGGAAGGGAAGGCTTTCAAGGTTTGGCTTTGGCGAGGCAGAGGAGAGCAGAGATGGAGAAAAACAGCAAGGTGGGAATGAGGAAGTTTAAGCCACATGATCTCCATCTTCTCAGGTAGGAAGAGGCCGAGAGCTGAGACTGAGGGCTGTGTGAATGGACTTGGGAGCTTGAGAAGTGTAGATGAGGTCTGCAATTCAGTGAGGATACTGGGATGAGAGGCAGCTGACACACATAGAGGATGCCAAGTAGCAGCTGAAGTCAAAGGGCACAGATTTAATGGATCCAGCAGTCCCAAGGCAGGGTCAGAGAAATGGGGCCGACAAAGGTCAAAGGAGTTGAGAGAGGGAGATTGTAGGGCACAAAGAAGGTCATGATAGTTGGCATAATAGGGAGGGACGGTATTTTCAACATTATGTCATCCATACCAACAAGTGCAAAAGTGAGGACAGGGCGAGCAGCCATGATGTGTTATAGCTGAGGTTTGCTGACCAGCCCCCGACCCAAAGACACCTAATTACAAAGGTGCCCAAAAGCACCCACCGCCCATCCCAAACTAAGTCTTCTTGGCTCATAACTCTGCTGCCCAATACCGTAGCCACTAACTACATGTTAGTGGCTAACTAACTAACTACATGTTAGTTAACTAACTGCTGAGCACTTGAAATGTAGCTAGTCTGAATTAAAATGCGCTGTAAGTGTAAAGTACACTTGAATTTCAAAGACTGAATATGAAAAAAACGAATGTAAAATTTCTCTTTTTTTGGTACGGATCACATGGCGAAATGATAATATTTTGGATATATTGGGTTAAATAAAATATATTAAAATTAATTTCACCTGTTTTCTTTTTATTTTCTTTAATGTACTCCTAGAAAAGTTAAAATGTATCTCAAATTCATTTTCTTTTTTTCTTTTTTTTGAGACAGGCTCTTATTCTGTCGCTCAGGCTGGAGGGCAATGGCGCGATCCCAGCTCACTGTAACCTCTGCCTCCCAGGTTCAAGCGATTCTCCAGCCTCAGCCTCCCAAGTAGCTGGGACTACAGGCACACACCACTACATCTGGCTAATTTTTGTATTTTTTGGTAGAGACAGGGTTTCAGCATGTTGGCCAGGCTGGTCTTGATCTCCTGACCTCAAGTGATCTGCCCACCTTGGCCTCCCAAAGTGCTGGGATTACAGGCATGAGCCACCACGCCCGAACCTTCAAATTCTATTTCTATTGTCAAGAGCTGGTCCGTATACCAAATTTGGGCTAAATGAATGTTTTAGGCCCATTTAACCAAAGGAGTTAATCTGAATAGCAACAGAACTGATAAGTTTTGATTTGTTGGATATGGGAACGGAGTGCCAGGGAGTTGTGACCTGAATTAAGAAAGAGGTCCTCACTGGGGTACCAGAAGCAGATTTTTATGAGGTGCCACTGACTGGGGCAAGAAAAGGGCCAAACATCCAAAATGAGACCAAATGTCAACAAAGCCCACAAGCCTTCCAGTGATGACAAGGGCGACCCTGGACCTGCTTCCAAGCCAGGATTCTCCCCTTCAGTGTTCTAGCTCTGCACTGGGCCTTACGTTCCCCTGCTCCTGTCTGCCCCCTCCACTGACCTCAGGTGACCTCCAAGCCACCTCGCCCCACCCCGTCTTCTTCATTTGCTCCCTCCCACCAGTCTCTTTAAGACACTAAGCCCAACAACCTCAGGCATTCCAAAAAGCCTTTCCCAACCAGCCAACACTGGGGCCGATTACCCACCCCTTTGCCAACAGCTTCCCCTTTCAGGAGATCCCTGCCAACAATTAAGAAAGGAGGCAATATGATACAGCGCGACCAGTATGGCTTGTGAGCCAGGAAATCCAGATCCTAACTCAGCTTTGTGCAATTTATACTGTGTGAGCTTAAGGCGTATCACAACTTCTCTGGGCCTCAGCTGCTTATCTGCTACCTACTAATACTGGCCTAAGTCTACAGACTTGCCAGAGGGTTCAATGAGATAATGGGAGTACAAGAATTTTGCTAAAGAAGTGATACCCAAATGAAAGGGAATATTGTAATCTAGAGAGGGAAGTAGGAGAAGAGATGTGAAAAAGGAAAAGGAGGGTGCAGGAAGGAGGTGTCACTTGCAAAGACAAGGTGTGAATCCCCTCCGCTGTGCTAAGAGGGGCTGACCTTTGCTACGGCAGGAGGGCACCCCCACCTCCCCAAGAGCCAGCACAGGCCAAAGCCTTCCTATCAGACAACACCACATACCTGGCTTCAGGAATTTTCCTGCAGCTGAATAAATAAAAGTGATTCCAGGGAAAATGTCCTAAACAAAACCTGAATGCAGCTGTTAAGGAACTGCTTGAGATTTTTTTTTTTTTCTTTTTTGAGACGGAGTCCCGCTTTGTCATCCAGGCTGAAGTGAAATGGCATGATCTCGGCTCACTGCAACCTCTGCCTCCCGGGTTCAAGCAATTCTCCTGCTTCAGCCTCCCAAGTAGCTGGGATTACAGGCACCCGCCACCACGCCCGGCTAATTTTTTTTTGTATTTTTAGTAGAGATGGGGTTTTGCCATGTCGGCCAGGCTGGTCTTGAACTCCTGACTTAAGGTGGTCCACCTGCCTCAGCCTCCCAAAGTGCTGGGCGTACAGGTGTGAGCCACCGTGCCCGGCCCTGCTTGAGATTTTAATGTTACACAGCATTGAAAGGAGTATTTTAAGCTCCATTGTGAAAGTTACAACTCATCCAAGGTTCACTGGCCCTCTGAACCCTCCTGCAATGTGGTGAAGGAAGGAAAATGCGCAATCCAAAGAATGGAAGATGTTAAGCAGGGGTTGATTTCTCTCGACGCTGCAATGGGCTCTGATAACCCAGTACCCGAAAAGCTGCTTTGGACACATTCACATTTTATTCAACCCTCAGCAGAACCTTTGAAGGAAAAAATTATTATCTCCACTTAATAGAATTGGCAGTTGAGGTTTGGAGGGGCCCAGTGGGGATTCAGGACTAGCTCTTTCTATCTGATAGTGTTTCCCATTACAGACTCTCTCTCTCTTTTTTTTTTTTTTCTCTTTTTTTAAGACAACTGGTGCCTCCCGGGTTTACGCCGTTCTGCAGCCTCCAGCTGGAGTTGCAGTGTTTTTTTTAGTAGAGACGGTGCCATAGCCATGGCTCACTGTCCGCCCGTCTCGGCCCAAAGTGCTGGGATTACAGGCTTGGCCTCAAGCCCAAGTTGCAGTGGTGCCATCATGGCTCACTGTGGCCTCAAACTCCTGGCCTCAAGCAATCCTTCTGGCTCAGCCTCCTAAGTAGCTGGGACTACAGGCATGTGCCACCATGCCTGGCTAATTTTTATTTTAATGTTTTGTAGAGACAGGGGTTTCACTATGTTGCCCAGGCTGGTTTCAAACTGCTGGCCTCCAGCGATCCTCCTGCCTCAGCCTCTGAAAGCACTGGGATTACAGGCGTCAAGTCACTGCACCCAGACCACAGATTTTCTTTACTCAGACCCAGACATGATATAATGACTTGCAATATGTTCAAGATGGAGTATGAGGGGAAAAAACAGCAGGACAATTGGTAAGCTCCATATTTATTTTAAAAACTTTCTATCCAAATATATCTGGATATGTATCTAGCTCTACGTAAGAATATGTAGTTATATATCATATATATATATATATATATATATATATATAGTGCCAAACTAGATCAATTTCCTCCAAACTGGTCCATATGCTCTAACCACCAGTTCTTGACAGTTTATAGTTTTTGCCTTTATCTGCTTCCATATTATTTTATTTTTATTATCATTATTTTTTAGACAGGGTCTCTATCCCTGTTGCCCAGGCAGAGGTGCAGTGGCATGATCATAGCTCATTGCCTCTATATATTTCTCAATGTTTGCTGCTAACTAGTATGATATTTATAATGATTTTTAATAAAAAATTTCCCAATAGTGTTCACAGAGCCTTTCAAATTGTAAAGGCCACCCCCTCCAATATACACATCATTTGGAGAATAGTAATATAATATAATATAACATAATAATACTTCCTTTTCCTTTCCTCCTTTTCCAAATTATTCCTAAAAATTCTCTTTCTATTAGTTTCTGTACCAATTAAACACACGAACACATACACACATTTCACCCTGTCCTTTTTTTAAGTTTAAAAGGTTAATAAAGTAAGGTAGTAAACATCTTACAGTGCAATAAATATTTGCCAAGGATGGGTGTTTTGGTGCCATCCCCAGTAGAGATGCCAGACACCGTAGCTGAGAGCAAACGGGCCCACCCGTCATTCCATCCTTCCAGATGTCCTGGCCTCACCTTCACTTCCTCCAGTTTCCTTCCCAGGCCATCATGCAGGAAGCATCCCATTTGCCCCACCTAACTGCTTCTCAACCCACAATCAAAATTTTCCTGAGGAGCAGGGCACGGTGGCTCACACCTGTAATCTCAGCACTTTGGGAGGCTGAGACAGGTAGATCACAAGGTCAGGAGTTCCAGACCAGCCTGGCCAACATGGTGAAACCCTGTCCCACCAAAAATACAAAAATTAGCCAGACGTCGTGGTGCACACCTGCAGTCCCAGCTACTTGGGAGGGAGGCTGAGGTAGGAGAATGGCTTGAATCCGAGAGGCAGGGGTTGCAGTGAGCTGAGATCACAGCACTGCACTCCAGCCTGGGTGACAAAAAGAGACTCTGCAAAAAAAAAAAAAAAAAAAAAAAAAAATTCCTGATGAGTAGTTAAATTCATTTCCTAATCTGATAAAGGGACTATAATGTGAATAGTTTAGAATTTCCTTTCTCCTCCCCTGTAACGCATTAACATTCTGAGAACATTGTAATAACTCCACAGTAAGCTTATGGCAGAGATTTTGGACAAGCCAATTGGCTGTGGGACCTCAGCCATCACCTGAAGGTCCACTGCTCACCTTCCAGCCAGGTGTGGCCGTGGTGGGAATGACTCAAGGCTAGTGTTGCCAGACCTGATTTTTTTTTTTCAGAAGAAGCTAGACATGTGGATTTATGTAAAATCTGATTTTTAAATGTTGACTGAATTCTTCTTTTTTAAAAAATGCTATGCAGGTCAAACAAAACCCAAATGCAAGCCAAATGCCACCCATGTGCCTGCCAGCTAGACCCTGAAGGCCATCTCAGCATACCTCTCTAGCCTCATCTCCAATTCCTCTGCCCCTCACAAATGCCACTCACACCCCACCGCCTGCCTTAACGCCCCTGTGCCTTTGCTCACCACGTACCTACCCTGTAGGATGCCCTTTTTTGTCTTCTCTATCAGACTGGCAGGTGGCAGGTTGCAGCTTGGCCTCTGCGCCCCAGCAACCAGCATTCACCTCTGCCTGCCCTTTGCTCCTGGTCTCTAGCGCCCCAGGGAAAAGTGTTTTCTGCATGATTCAGGCTCTGCTTTGGAAGGATAACTACAGTTATGATGGATGACGGTGGGGACCCGCCCTCCCCAGGGGCTAACAGGAAAGCCAGCTGGAGAGGCTCACACAGGCGCCTGCATGGAGAGGGGCCTGATGACACTCCTATTGCCCAGGGGCGCTGCCTGGCCAGAAAATGCACCTTCTGCAGTCAGGACAAAGGCAGGGGTGGGAGGATCCTCTAGAGAGCCCTGAAGTGAGGCTGTGCTGGTTGCTAGAAAACTCCTGAGCAGCTGCACCCCCCGCCCCTCCTCACTCACCAGCCAGAAGCCTGGGCCAGGAGCTCCTGCTCCTGGTCTCTCTCCTGATCCAGCCTGGAGAGAACTATCCTGGTCTCAGGAGGAATCACAGGGAATCTAGCCAGGCTGACGTTCTCAAAAGCCCAGCCGCCCTCTCAAAGGAGCAGTTTCCAGCACCCACTAACACTCACCCCAAGAACGGAGGGTTAAGGAAAACTCTGGTTTCCTCCTACCACCACCACAACCACCACTACCAAAGTCAAGCCCGGGAGGGAGCACCGAGGGCACCTCTCCCCAGGGAGCTCAGCACCTCAGGTAACTTGTCTAGAAGGCAATGACCTGGGAAAAAGGTCACAGGGCCCAACCCCTCCCAGAGCAAAGCAGATTCCTAAGTCCCCTCCCACCCAGACTTGGAATCTAAGCAGCTGGGGTGGAGGAGCAGGGGCCCCTGACTTCCAATTCTCCTGCATCTTTTTCCTCCATCTCCTCCCTTAGGGACCCTCCCAGAACCTCCCTTGGGGCTCCCAGGGGCTTTCAATCCTCCCCTCCAGGATAACACGAAGAATACCAGGTGTTCAGCCTGTCTGGGCTGCTGTCACAAACTACCACAGGTGGGTGGCTTCCCAACAACAGATGTGTATGTGTCTCACCATTCTGGAGGCTGGGAGAACACCATCAGTGTGCCAGCATGGCTGGGTTCTAAGGGGGGTCCCTCTTCCAGCTCGCAGACTGCTGGCATCTGGAGTGTCCTTATGTGCAGAAGGGTTGACAGAGCTCTCTCTTATAAGGGCACTATCCCATTTGTGAAGGCTCTACCTTAATGACCTAAATTACCTCCCGAAGATTCCATGTCCTAATACCATCACATTGGGGATTAGGACATCAACATACGAATTCTGGGAGGACACCAGCTTTCAGACCACAGCACCAGGCTCTCATTGAGAGCCCAGGGCAGGCCTGGCAGCATCCACAGGCACTTTAGCTCAGTAAATCCTTGACACGCCAGTGAGGTAGGATCTTTTAACCTATTTTAAAGGCAAGAAAGTTAACTTCAAACTCACTTTATAATTAGAAAGGAAAAAGAAATGCTCAACTGAAAGAAGACTACATTACTTAATTTTTTAAAAAAGTTAATAATAATAATAATAATAACTAATAAGAACCAGGACTTCAGCTAGGGAATCTCAGGGGGAAAAAAAAGCTAATTTTATTAACTAGTTATTATGTGCCAAGGGCTTTAAGTGCACTATCTCATTTCATCCTTGGGTAACCCTATAATACAATCTTTTTTGTTCCCATTTTACAGATAGGAAGCTGAGGATAGGGCAGCGATGTGACTTAGCCAAGGCCCGGGGAATTCCACTCTTCCACAGACCGCACTGTGATGGGCTAACAGGTTCTCCTTCCAATTAACACATCTGCATTTTAACAAGAGCTGCCTGGAGAAGACAAAGTAGTCCAAAGCAATGGCTCAAAAGCCGGGAATTTCTCTGCCAGTAGGCAGAGCTCTCAAGGCAGGAGCCTTTTGGCACCACCAGGCATCACCCGAAGGCGGCCACCCACGGGCCTGGCTGACACAGGGCTCCATTCAGCAGTCAGCAAAGCCAAGGCACATGGGGGTAGAATGAAGGAGAAGAGGATTAGGTCAGGGAAGGCCAGGGCCAGGGAAGGCACAAGAGCAAGGCAAGCAAGCACCTGAAGAAGAATGTGCTCCTCCCCTGTCCCCTTGCCCCAAATATCAGCCACTTAACAATATGGAATCATGAGTTCCAGGGTAGGGTAGCAAACTGGAGCAAAAGTCCTCGTTCAGCTCAGTCACTCAATCCCCTTGCAATCCAGGGCCTGCCACCTGCTCTCGCTGGTTCGCTCCTCAGTTGTAAGACAAGGGGGACGATCTAGGTAAGCGGTAAGGTTTCTTCCATCTTCAACTAATGCAAATCTGCATAGGAGCCTAGTGCATCTGGCACTTGGAGCAGCAGCATTAATAGCCAAGGTGGGAGGCAGGGAGGACTGGAGAGAGAGGGAGAAAGCAGCAGGGGCCGGAAAAAGCAGCAGGGGCCAAAGAAAGGTGAGAGACAAGCTCTAGGTGACGGAGCCCAGAATAGGGGTCTGGGGGATTGGGGTGCCAGGAATGGGCAAAGGGTCCCTGAAACGGGGAATGAAGGAAACAATTAATTTGCTTTTATCAAGGTTCTACTGAGAAGGACTCCATGACAGATGCGGCACTGGGCACTGGGAAGGAGAGAGGGAGCTTCTATCCAGAGGGACAGCCACACACAGCAACAGCAGTGAGCTTTTCACAAGGCCAGAGCCAGGTACTATGATGAATAGTGCCTGCTGCTCACGTTGGAGAGAAATCAGGGAAGTCTTCCTACAGGAGCTCACCTGAGAAGATGGGGGCGATTTCACCCAGTCTAAATCTAGTTCCTCCCACCCAAATGGAAAGAAGTATCCAAAATGGTGCTGAAGCACTAGCGGGACAATAGGTAAATTTAGGGAAGCATCATTATCTCCATGTCACAAATATGAAAACTGAGGTTCAGCATGGTCACAGCCAGGTAGCAGAGCTGGCATTAGAACCCATTCTGCCTGACTCCACAGCTTTTGCTCGTAATTTCTATTCTGTC
Source organism: Macaca thibetana thibetana (assembly GCF_024542745.1). NCBI lineage: Eukaryota > Metazoa > Chordata > Mammalia > Primates > Cercopithecidae > Macaca > Macaca thibetana. The sequence continues at coordinate 61,521,179 of NC_065578.1, forward strand.
ATCACTCCCGCAGACTGTGTGCCTGTGAGTGGGTTAAGGGTGGGAGGGGAAGGGAAGTGGCATGAGAATAGGCAAAGGCCAGAGAGATGGATTGGGGAAGATGAGGATGGATAGCAGGCACTTTCCTACCAAAACAATATGGCAGCCAGAGCTTTCCCAAACACACTCTTCCCGGTTGCCGGTAGTAGGTTTCAAGAACAAGTTTCTAGAATCAGGCAAATCCAGGCTGAGCTCCTGGCTCCACCACTTGATATCTTAAGTACCTTAGAGCAAGTGTTTAACCTCTTAGAGCTTCACTTTGCTCACCAATACAACGGGAATGGTAACAGTCATAGCTTATTGAGTAGTGGGTAAAGATGAAACAACTGCTATATTCAAAGGTCTTGGCACGGTGTCTGGCACAAGTTCAATAAAAGGTAGCAAAAAAACACAACTACTACTCTAATAAATATTGCTCCAGTAGACTCTCCTGTTTCCTGGCTTCCTCCTCAAAATCAACATGGGGCCAGTCCTCCACATCCTCCCTTCTCCTCCTTTGCATACCCTCCATTTCAGAACCCACTTCAAAGCTACTTCTTCACCGGCTTCATCTCCTTCCTAGGATTCTAGTTTGCACTGGATCAAGGGATTCAACAAACTCCTTAACCTCCCAGGATCATCATTGTGAGCTAGGTGGTTGTTCCAGTAGATTGCTTTGCATGGGATTAACCAAGCAGTCAGCTCAGGGGCTGGTGGGTTTGTGGGCTGATAGAATTACCTGACGAGTCACCCGTGTGTGCCTGCAATTTGTAAATTGACCGCTAGATAACATCAAAGCCTTCTACCCAAACCACAAATTCTGTGATTTTGCAAATTTGCCAACAATTAAATAAAATTTACTACTGCTCAACAATGTCTTCCACTAATTAGACAGTGATAGATGAGTATATAAAAAGTCAGGGTGAGGGAGGGTAGGAAATTGGGGATAAAGCTTACTGACTTCCTGTTAGGGGGTCTTAACCTTTTTTATGCCTTCATCCCTTTGGCAGACTGGTGAAGCCTATGGACTCTTTCTCAGAACATCTAAAAATGCATAAAATAAAATGCATAGCTTGACTACAAAGAAAACCAATAATATTGAAATATAATTATTAAAATTTTTAAAATTGTGTAATGTAATATATTCTTCTTTATTAATGCATTAAATAATAAGCTCTGGCAGCGGGTATAGTAACTACTATAAATACAAAGCCATCAGGGACATAAATAATATTTCAAGGTATCTGTAGCAGCTAAAATGTAACATGAAAATATCTGTAATTTCTCTTGGTGACAATGTCACAAGGACTGCAAATACACTGGATTGTTGCCTACATTCATAATACAAGAAAATCCTAAATAAAGATGCTCTTTTTTTTCCCTACCCAAGTTTACAGACTCCTCTGAATTCTATACATGAACCCCTTGGGGCTCTTGACCCTAAGTTAAGAAACTCTGTTATATCCTTTATGGCTCAGTAAGTATTTGTACTGGGCATATTTCTGAGTTCCAGCTCACCCTTATCTCCTTCTTGAAGAATCTCCACCTACACCCTTTCTGCCTCAAAAGTTCTTCACATAGGACTCTCTTCTGCCCATCCCTCTAGTCCAACTGGCCCGGGAGGACCCCTGCCTCAATGGCATCCCATGCCCTGGTTGCCTGGCACCTGCCAAGACACAGCCTGGAGAGAAAGCCTCACTTCCAGAGAACCAGCTCAGACATAAGGATGCTCTCTGGAACTTGAAGCCAGCAAAAAAGAGAGCTTCATGCAATCATAGGGCAAGGGGTGGGTTGGCAGATGCTGTGTTAATCCACAGCACTTACAGTGTAGGCCAGTGGCCAGTTGTACTGGTGGAATGACCTTGAACTCAAAATCCTCTCCACGGCATCAACTGCCTCAAGAATGCTTGGCCTCCTTCCAGACCTGTGCTTAGACATCAATACAGTGTTCCCCGCAAACCCCTGTTATCTGCACCTTCGCTTTCTGAAGTTTCAGTTACCTATGGTTAGTCAAGGTCCAAAAATATTAAGATATTTTGAGAGAGAGAGAGAGAGAAAGATCATATTCACATAGTTTTTATTACAGTATTATTGTTATAATTATTGTCTTTTGTTATTGTTGTTAATCTCTTACTTTGCTAATTTATAAATTAAACTTTATCATAGGTATGTACGCGTAGGAAAAATCATAGTATATGTAGGATTCAGTACTATCCATGGTTTTAGGCATCCACGGAGGGTCCTGGAACGTATCTCCCACGGGGAAAAGGGTACTACTGTACTGCATTATATGGCTTCTCACTCTCTTCCTATAACCACAACTCAAGGGAGTCTCTGTTTTCTGTGTCACAAGAGCCCCAGGTCAGCACCATTTTATTAATATAGACGAAGAAGCTGAAGTTTAGTAAACTTGAATAATTTTCTCAGGCTCACAGGGATAATAAACGGTGAAGCCATTTTCCCTTTCTTTCCCTCTCATTCCCAAACACCCTATTATGGAGGGACAGGTGGGTAACGCCTTTTATTATTATTTTTTATTTCAAATCACACAAATGATCCATGAAAATAATCTCTTAAAAATTCAAACATTACACTGCATGTTCTCATTCATAAGTAGGAGTTGAACAATGAGAACACATGGACTCGGGGAGGGGAACATCACACACCAGGGCCTGCTGGGGGGTGAGGAGCAAGGGGAGGGAGAGCATTAGGACAAATACCTGATGCACGTGGGGCTTAAAACCTAGATGATGGGTTGGTAGGTGCAGCAAATCACCATGGCACATGTATATCTACATAACAAACCTGCATATTCTACACTTGTATCCCCGAACTAAGAGTAAAATAAAAAATTTTTTTTTAATTTAAACATTGATAAAATGCCCTCCCCATTCATACTCAATGTCGTACCTAAGAACTGTAGACCCTGACCACACTATTATATTCAGCCACTACCGAACTTGCCAGTCTGTCTTTTTGTTTCATTTTGTTTTGATTTGTTTTGTTTTTGAGACGAAGTCTTGCTCTTGCTGCCCAGGCTGGAGTGCAGTGGCACGATCTGGGCTCACTGCAACCTCCGCCTCCCGGGTTCAAGCGATTCTCCTGCCTCAGCCTCCCAAGTAGCTGGGATTACAGACGCCCACCACCACGCCCAGCTAATTTTTGCATTTTTAGTAGAGATGGGGTTTCTCCATGTTGGCCAGGCTGGTCTTGAACTCCAGACCTCAGACCATCGGCCCGCCTCGGCCTCCCAAAGTGCTGGGATTACAGGTTTGAGCCACTGCGGCCAGCCTCCATTCTGTCTTTTAAACCTTTCCCCAGGAGTAGGATGGCTACGTTTTCCAAGGCAGAAGGGAGAGCAGGGTGGGAATCGCTGATGAACTGAGCGCAGCGCCTGAAAACACTCAGCCCTGCTGCCTGGTGCCCTGTTAGGAACATCCAAACCGATGGCACCGAGAGCTGGCGTCTCTCGCCTGCTGGGCAGAAACCGGGCTGTGGAGGGGACTCAGCACCAAAGGCTGCTCTTTTATCCTTGTGTGGAGCAAATTCTCCCGATGCTGTATTTCTCTCCCCCCTTGTCACTTGACGTCAGAGCCACAAATTAGAAATACATACCAAAGGAAACTCTGCAGACGCAAAGGATCCTTCCACACAAAGGGGAAAAAGCCACAACCACAATAAAAAAAAAAAAAAAAAAAAAAAAAAAAAAAAAAAAAAACTATCCAACCAACAAGTTTTATTTACTTTTGGGGAAAAAATGAAGAGAGTGATGGAGCTGGGATTTGTGTTTTCTCCCACAATGCCTGTGTCTCCAGAAAGCTATTTGAGGGGGCAGAGCCCAGGGCCTGGGCAAGACAGTGAGGCGATCCTTTGAAAACAGGGCTTCTTTCTCTTGGAGAAGGAACGCTTGGCCAGCTTCTTCAGATGCCACCAATCTATAACTGCCCGTGTATCACATTCACCATCTACGTACTTTAAATCTTGGCGCAGCATTTATTTTATCCTGGAAACTGTGACAGCCCTATTTTTAGCTGGAGGACCCCTTTTCTCTCCTTTAATCCTACTTTGAAATATTATCTGTGTAGACTGGAGGCTGTTCACAGAAAGGCCCATTAGAAGCCTCTTAGTCCGAACTTGGTCTGGGAGATTGGCGTGCTGAGGCACAGAGAGGTTAGGGACCAGCTGTAAATCACACAGCTGCTTAGTGGTGAATCTAGGCTCCAATCCCAGAATACACTGACCTCCAAACCCATGCCTCTCCCCACAAACTCTACTACAGGGTAGCACAAAGTGGTTAGCCATCTGATCTCCAAAGACAGAGGGCTCTGTGAAATTCCAGTTTTATGGTCATTTAATACGGACCATGACCCTGGGCAAGTCACTTAACCTCTCTGAGCCTCGATTTCCTTACCTATACATTGGGGATTATGGCAGTAACTAACTCTAGGATTAGGGTGAGACTTGACTATGCCAGGGATCGACACACATGTACATTATGATATTGTACTGCTCCTGTTTCACACACAATCGAGTGGATCTGTGATAACTGTATCCACGCCACCATCCAGAAATTGGCAAGAAAGGATTGTTCTCAAACCCATTGTGCAGATAGGAAAATTGAGTCCCCCCCAGAGTTGACATAACTTGCACAACATCAGAGTTTTAAAAGTAAGTAGATAGGTGGAGGCTGCAGTGAGCCATGTTCATGACACTGCACTCCAGCCTGGGTAACAGAGTGAGATCCTTTCTCAAAAATAAATAAAGTAAGCATATTCTCAGCACTAAGAAGTCCTACATATCCTCCCCACCATACCTACAGAAGTACAGGTTGAACTAGGAGTAAAAGTTGCCTCTTCCCTTCCCCCTGCAGAGCAGAGCCAGAAGTGCACAAGTGCACAAACACATACTCCATGGCCCTTTCCTGTAACCTGGAATCAGCACGGGTCCTGGCACAGAGCAGAGGCTCAATGCAGTTTCAAAGAATGGGTGAATTACTGAATAAATGAAAATCCCAATCTGCTAAGAATGGAATAGCCTGAAGCAGGTGTCTTGTTGCAGAAAGCAGGGGCCAGGCAGGCAAGAGCTCTGGCAGCAGCAAGCAAGAACCCCGTTCTCTCCTTAGCACGTTCTGCAGGAAGAAACCTTTGACAAGGTCAATAGCTGGGCCTCTGATCTCAATGGTCCATCAAGGGCGTCTCCCAGTCTGGCCCACATGGCCCAATCCAGGACCCAGGAGGTAACTGTGAAGCACGCGTGACCCTCCTCCAGCTAAAACAGATGTAATAACATCGCAGGCAAGGGGTGGCGAACAGGCCAGGGAGAGGGCCCATCTGTCTTCCTAATTGTCAACTCTGCCCATAATAAGATTTTTCTCCCTGTCACACCTTAGGCTGCTACTGAACTGAAGCAAAACCAAGATATCCATCTTCCAGCCATGATCAGTGGCCTTCATAAAGTACCAGGGACGAAAAGAGGTTGTTGGCTAAGAGAAGCAGACAGAGCTGGAAGGAGCTTTAAACTGCAAGTCAGGAGCTTGGGAATCCCTACTCATAGCCAGCTGTGGGTACTTAGGCAGTCACCGCACCTCACTGAGCATCCATTTTCTGTAAAATTGAAGTCCAAAGTTTTGGAAATGGGTTAATGGAGCAGGGAGCTGTGAATCATGTAATATTGTATGCAAGATATTTTAGGTTTTATGCAGTTGGAGGAGAGTATCCATAATTTTCATCAGAATCTCAAAGATGTATACAATAACCACCATCCCCTCCCCACATAAAAAAAGTTAAGAAATACTGGACAGTTTCCATCCAACAAGTATTTTTTGAACACCTTCTATGTGCCCTGCTCTGTGCTAGATACTTGGAGAGTCCTGCTTTTAAGATGCTCAGTGTAGCTGATGTTTGCTGTGACAGAAGCATGTCCAGGGAACTTTAGGAACAAAGAGAAGGCAGCATTTGCCTCTATCTTGTCAGGAAGGGCCTTCTACAGAGGAAAAAACCTTACGTTTAATGCTGAAGTTAAAAGCTAAGAGTGCATTCACTGGGTGGACAAGAAGAATATTTTAGACCAAGGGTAGTAGTATGTGCAAAGGCAACACGTGGCCCAGGAACCACCTGAAGCATAGTTGTGCTGAACATATTGAGGGTGCTCATAGCAAGGGGCTGGGGAAGTGTTAGAGCCAGAAATGAGGCTGGGAAGGTAGGTAGGGCCCAGATGAGGAAATGCCGCGTATGCCACCCTAAGGGATTTTACACTGTCGGCAAGTTCTTTCTAGTTTTAAAAGTCTAGGGTGAGCCACCACTCCCAGCACAAATCTCCCTAAATGTTGGGCAGAGGCTTTGGTTCACTGTGAGCTGAATGGACACTAGGGAATGAACCGCTGCTCTTGGCACCACGAGTGGCATGGGCTGTCTGACCAAGGTGCACACATTGAGGCAGTGAGTCCAGCAAGCTGCTGTTGGTCTCTCTCTCTCCTTCTCCCCACACTGTGATCTAGCCAGGGGGCTTCCAACTGCTCATTATTACAGTTGAGAAAGGAAGGCACTCAATGGGATGCACAACTAAGGGACTGCCCATTTGGGCTCCTGGTAGTAACTCAGCCAAGGAAAGCTTTCAGTTCCTCTAACCCACTCTGCTACTCACCTGAGGCTGTCTCACATGCGGCTCCTTATGCCTAGAAGGCTCATTCCACTCTCTCGTGTCATTCTGCAGACTGACCGACTACTGGACTTATCAGGTTTTCAGGGTATCTAGTCTTTTCAAAGAACTCAGCACTGGAGAATTCTCTATTTATGTGAGTGATTTGATTCCTGTTGGTGTTGGCCACTGGAATGCAAGCTCCATGAGGCCAGAAAGTGCCAGTTTTGTTCACTTCTGTACCTCACTACGTTGACCAGTGCCTGGCACAGAGCATTTGTTGATTGAATCAGTCTGGTCTGATTCCCCAGCCATTCCCCAAAACTCACTTTCCCCAGGTCACGTTATGGTCCAGTGAGGTGGGAAGGCTGGGTTTGAAAAGGCAATATTAGAACAGACTGTGCCTCTATTTCCAGTGTAGCTTTCCTGTGTCACGTTTTGAGAAGCTCTAAGCAACCTGGGCTTGATTTACCTCGGAAGGTCCTTGGGAATCGTGTTTAACTCAAGATGCTTTCTCCCCAGGCCTCAGCCGGGTCACTGGCTGCATCTGATCCTCCTCTGGCCCTATTTGGTGGATAGGACTTTGCCCAGGCCTCAGGGGGTCCTCCTTCCTCTCCTGGAATCTCCTCCTCCCTCTCCTGGAAAATACTCCCTCTTTGCCCTAAAGGCTTGCACCCCAGGGCGCTTAGGAACTAAGACTTGCATCGGGCAGCCCCGAAGGATGCCCAGGGCAAGAGTTAGGTTCAGACCCAGCTTGGCGGCCATGGGCTGGACTTTTCAACTCCCAGTTCTGGCCAGTCTGCGGGGACAAAGTACCCAGAGTCACCTTACCGGAGAGGCAGAAGGGAAAGGAGGAGCTCACAGGAGGCATGCCGGCTGGGCAAAGCGCCCTCGGTGGCGTCTAGAGCACTCGGAGCTGCCCCACTGCCTCCACCCAAGGTCGCGGCCCAAAGGGAGCCCTCGAAAGTTCAGCCAGAGGCCGAGGAGTGCCAGGGTTGGCACTACGGGGAGAGTTTTGCGACAGGAGAGGGACTAAGAGCTCGATTCCAGGTAGTAGTGGGAACCCGAGGCAAGCGCCCAGTCCCGCAGGCTGCATCCCCGACCGCAGCGCCCAGCTCGGAAAAGCTGGGCGGGGGCTGCACCACCTGAGCCGCAAGGACAGCACGGCCTCCCCCTACTCATCAGTGTTCTCCATCCCTAGAATCGGGGCGCGGAGAGCCAATCCGGGCTGGAAAGGGAGCGGCGTCCACCCTTGGGCAGCCCAAGCAGCCCCCCTCCTTTTCTGTCGCAGACCCCAGGCTGGGAGGCGGGGGCGCCAGGTCGGCCCAAGCTGCTGCAGCCACTGCCTTAAAGGCAGCGGAGGACGCGGCGCTGGGGAGGGGGCGAGGCGGATGGCGGAGGTGAGAGGAGAGTGGTCGAGCGCGGGGGCCAACACCCGGGTCGCGCAGGGCGGGTGTTGGACACCCCGGCGCACTGCCGGGGACTGGGGTCGCAGAGTCCCTTACCTTGGCGAGCTGCGGAAGTCGTGCGCGAGGCGGCCCGCGGTGCACCCGGCCGGGGCAGCTAGGCGCACACCCCGGCTTCGGGGCGCACGCAGCCTCCGGGTGCACAGTCCGCGTCCCAGGCGCGCACCCCGGGGCTGGCGCACCCTGGTCGTCCGCGGCGCGCACACCCTCCAGGCGCCCTCTGGCCGGCGGGCTCGGCCCTGGCCCCGGCGCACCCCTGTGGGCACACCCACCGCGGCGGATGCGGGACTGGCCAGGCGCCGCCAGTCGCGGCTTCGCCCCGCGTCGCCAGCTGCCAACAGCGCCCGAGTCCCCGCCTTCGCTAGGGGAGAAAAAAAAGACTCCTGACGCGGCGCGGGCTTTGGTGTGTAGGAAGGGGCAGAATTGTGAAACCGAGGGGAGGGTCTTAGCCTCGATAAACTCAAAAGCCCTTGATAAACATGAGCTTAGAAGAAAAACTTTTTGAAAAGAGACCAAAAACTCCTAACCTGTTCATAGTGCTTTTCAGATTCCCAAAGTGCTTTCGTATGCGTTTATCTCGGTTCATTTAGACATTTCCATCCTCTTTTGATAGGTGCAGAAACAGCACCAGACAAGGTAATGACTTGCTCCAGCCAGGACTGGAACCCAGGTCTGGCCACTGGGAAGCTGGGTGCAGTAAGTGAGGTGCTCGCCAGCGGACGTGGTCCAGTGAGGGCTGGGGTCCTAGTAACAGATCTTTTTTTTTTTTTTTTTTTTTTTTTTTTTTTTTGAGACGGAGTCTCGCTCAGTCGCCCAGGCTGGAGTGCAGTGGCTCGATCTCCGCTCACTGCAAGCTCCGCCGCCTCCCAGGTTCACGCCATTCTCTTGCCTCAGCCTCCCTAGAAGCTGGGACTACAGGCGCCCGCCACCACGCCTGGCTAATTTTTTTGTACTTTCAGTAGAGACGGGTTTCGCCGTGTTCGCCAGAATGGTCTCAATCTCCTGACCTCGTGATCCGCCCGCCTCGGCCTCCCAAAGTGCTGGGATTACAGGCGTGAGCCACCGCGCCCGGCCCCTAGTGACAGATCTTTTACCTCTCCTAAATCGTCTTTTTCCATTTCCTTTTTTCCTTCCCAGTCCTTGCTGTAGTCCCACTCAGGAACCCTACGTCTTCCGTTTCACACTCCGACCGCCCACCAAAGGTTTGTTGCTGTTGCCGTTGTTGTTGTTGTTTGAGACGGAGTCTCGCTCTATTGCCAGGCTGGAGTGCAGTGGCACGATCTCGACTCACTGAAACCTCTGCCTCCCTGATTCAAGCCATTCTCCTGCCTCAGTCTCCCGAGTAGCTGGGACTACAGGCGCCCACCACCACGCCCAGCTAACTTTTGTATTTTTAGTGGAGACGGGGTTTCGCCATGTTGGCCAGGCCAGTCTCAAACGCCAGGTGATCCGCCCTCCTTGGCCTCCCAAAGTGCTGGAATTACAGGCGTGAGCCACCGCGCCCGGCCCACCAAAGTTTTGTATCAGTTCAAAATGTTTGCGTTTCAACTGCTAATTTTGAATGAACAGCTCAGTAAGTGCCTGGTGGGCATTGTGCACCATAACCCTCGGAGAAAGGAGCTGCTGTTACTCTCCCTTTACAGGTGAAGACAACAGAGATGGGGAAGTAGAGGGCCATGAAGCCCGTAAGACTCTGGATGCCAGCTCTGACCCCCACCATGGGCATCCTTCATGGGCCCATTGGCAAGGGCTAACATTTAAACAAAGGGGTTTCTTTTTTGACATTGTGACCCAGATGGGGGAGTACTTTCTGGGACTTTCCTTTTACATTTTTATAGAAATACGGTTATTAGAACGATTTCACTTCCACTAGAGCGCCATTGGAGCAAATCAATATCCCAGACCAATAATAAATGGCAGCAGAGACTTGGTCCCAGTGTTGGGACATAGCAGGGAGTGGTGGGGACTGTGGTGAGCCTGATAGGAGCTCCAAGCTCTTGCCCAAGGGACCAGGCTGCTGCTACTCAGCTCAGTCTATTTTGCCATCTAGGGAAAGGGATTCATGTGGCCAGCTCCTCCCATTTTTAAAAAGAAGCCATCAGCCAGACACAGTGGCTCACGCCTGTAATCCCAGCACTGTGGGAAGCCGAGGCGGGTGGATCACCTGAGGTCAGCAGTTCGAGACCAGCCTGGCCAACATGTAAAACTCCATCTCTACTAAAAATACAAAATTAACCGGGCGTAGTGGTGCATGCCTGTAATCCCAGCTACTTAGGGGTCTGAGGCAGAAGAATCACTTGAACCCGGGAGGCAGAGATTGCAGTGTGCCGAGATCGCACCACTGACCTCCATCCTGAGCGACAGAGCGAGACTCCATCTCAACAAAAAGAAAGCAATAAGTCAGATATTTAAGTGAAGGCCCCAAATTTGTTAGGAGCTCATTTGTGTAATGCTAAACACTTTCTACATAGGTCAACATTGTTCAAGCCAAAGGAAATGGCTTTATGGATCAGATCCAGCCTACAGGCCAGGGGTTTGTGCTCTCATGTCTGGGGGCACTTCATACTATTTTCATTTAGGCTTCCCATCATCCCTGTGGGATAGACCCAGTGTGGATCATATTTCCATTTTAGGGAAGAGGAAGCCCAGTTCAGGTGGGCTCCAGAACTGGCCCAAGGTCACACAAGCAAATTGGTGGAGCTGAAACTGAAACCAGACATTCCACAACTCCTGATCCTGGAACCTTTTCTCTGGGCATTCTCTGATCTCATGGAGAATTTGTTTCTTGGTTCTGGGCATTGTGAGCCAAGTTAGGGGCTGGCACTGGGGTGTGGAGATAGCACCTTTCCTGGGAAGATGGAACGGGAGTGCCAGACTGCTGTCCTCGAAAGCAGGAGACCAGCCTGATGACTCAGAGATGAGACTGTGTCTTGAGGGTAAAGCTGAGTCAGAGAAAGCAAGATCTGAACTGCGGCAGCTGGGGTTTCTGAAGCCCAGATTAGGGTACTGAGAAACTGGGAGAAGAAAAACAGACAAAGTAAATTCTCTATCCCCACCCCCACTCCCCCCCGCCCACATACACACAAAACCAGAAGCCCCAGACACCCAGACACCAGCAAGAACATTGCCTACTATTCCTGTCATGACAGGAAAGCATCAAGAGTTAGACTGTAAGGTGGGCCCCTCGTATGGTCCTGGAAAGAGGGAAACTTTTTCAGGCAGCAGGTCTCTAGAATCTCAGGTTTGGGCATCTCCACTGCAGGACCCAGCCTGGGCCTTTCAGACAGAGTGAGTACTCGTGTTGAAAACTGATTTAGAATGACTGGGCACAATGCTACTGCAGTCTGATCCTCTGTGATCAAAGGACTGAGCAGCAGACAGAATACGGTGTCTCTGTGCCTTTGCTGGAGTTTGGGGTTGTGTGTAGGAGGATTAATACTAGTCACTATTGTGAACCCAGAAAATCTGAGACAGGTCTGAGTTAATTTAGAAAGTTTATTTTGCCAAGGTTGAGGACGTGCCTGTGACACAGCCTCAGGAAGTCCCGATGACATATGCCCGAGATGGTCAGGGCACAGCTTGGTTTTATACATTTTAGGGAGACACGAGACACCAATCAATATTATAAGAAGTACGTCAGTTGGGTCTGGAAAGGCGGGGCAACTTGAAGCAAAGGCAGGAAGACTCTAAGTGAGAGGGAGGGAGCTTCCAGGTCACAGTTGCATTCTTTGGAGTTTAGGATTAGCCCTTCCAAAGGAGGCAATCAGATATGCATCGATCTCAGTGAAAGGAGGGATAACTTTGAATAGAATGGGAGGCAGGTTTGCCCTAAGCAGTTTCCAGCTTCAGTTTTCCTTAATGATTTTGGGGGCCCAAGATATTTTCCTTTCACACTATCTACCATGTACCGGCATTTCACATACATGACACAATCTCATTGGGACTCACAACAAAACTGAAATAGCTGTTCTGTTATTGAGGATATGAGGCACAGTGTTACCTGCCTGAGGACACAAAACTAGTAAATTGGGGAGGTCGGATTCCAACTTACATCTTTGTAACCCAAATACTAAACCTCTCTAACTGTAGGCCTGGAAATTGGGGCCAACATGGAGATGTATCACTCAGATCTCACTTTAAGACAGGACTGCCAGGCCACAGCCATGTGGTTCGCTGGCAGCCCCCAGTGTGGTGAGCTCCTGCAGTCAGTGGTGTGTTAGTAATGTTTAACAACCAGCTCACTGGGCACGGTGGCTCACACCTGTAATCCCAGCACTTTGGGAGGCTGAGGTGGGTGGATTACCTGAGGTCGGGAGTTCAAGACCAGCCTGACCAACATAGAGAAACCCTGTCTCTACTAAAAATACAAAATTAGCTGGGCATGGTGGCGCATGCCTGTAATCCCAGTTACTCGGGAGGGTGAGGCAGGAGAATCACTGAACCTGGGAGGCGGAGGTTGTGGTGAGCCGAGAGTGTGCCATCGCACTCCCGCCTGGGCAACAAGAGCGAAACTCTGTCTCAAAAAAACAAAAAACAAAAAAAACAGCTCTTAGCAGGGAGAAATGTGTGCACATATACAGTGGGTTCTCAGTATTCTCTGTAGTTCTATAAGTTCTATAAAGTGGCTTCAAACACTGATATAGTGAATACTGAACCATTGCTCTTAGAGGAATTGCAGAATAAGGTGCCTGAGGGCCTCTAGTTACATTTTCATCAGCCCATTAATATCTAACCTTGTTTTACCCGTATTTCTGTTTAAAGACTCCATATGTCAGGCATGATTCTGACATGAACATTGATTGGTATTTTTGTTTACATTAAGGATTAAAATGAAAGTAAAAGAACAAAGGTGTATATTGGGAACCTCATTCATTATTCAATAGCATGAGTGACTTCTTTGTGAATCAGGTAACTGTTTTCAAATACTAGAATATCCCTCAATTTTTTGTACTATTTCCAATGTAATAGCTACAGACATGGCATACTTTTAAATTTAGTATGCAATATTAACCTTTCTCCTTTACTTTCTTTTGTCTAGAACACTGTACAGGTTTTTGTGTGAACATAAATTTTCATTTCTTTAGGAAAAATACACAGGAATGAGACTGCTAGCTCATATGATAAACGTATTTTCAACTTTATAAAAAGCTACCAATTTGGGCGCAGTGGCTCATACCCATAATCCCAGCACTTTAGGAGGCTGAGGTGGAAGGATCCCTTGAACCCAGGAGTTCGAGACTAGCCTAGGCAACATGGTGAAACTCTCTCTCTACAAAAAAATACCAAAATTAGCCAGGCAGGCTAGGCATGGTGGCTCAGGCCTGTAATCCCAGCACTTTGGGAGGCCAAGGCGGGCAGATCACCTGAGGTCAGGAGTTCAAGACCAGCCTGGCCAACATGGTGAAATCCCATCTCTACTAAAAACACAAAAATTAGCTGGACATGGTGGCAGGTTCTTGTAATCCCAGCTACTTGGGAGGCTGAGGCAGGAGGATCGCTTGAACCCAGGAGACGGAAGTTGCCATGAGCCGAGATCATGCCACTGCACTCCCGCCTGGGCAAAAAGAGTGAAACTCCTTCTCAAAAAAACAAAAACAAAAAGTAGCCAGGCATGGTGGCAAGGCTAGGGTGGGAGGATCACTTGGGTCCAGAAGGCAGAGGTTGCAATGAGCTGAGATTGTGGCACTGCACTCCAGCCTGGGCGACAGTGCAAGACCTTGTCCAAAAAAAAAAGAAAAGAAAAGAAAAAGAAATAAAAAAGAAAAAAGAAGAGAGAAAGAGAGAAGAAAGAAAGAAAAGAAAAGGAGCTACCAAACTTTTCCAGTGTGGCTGTACTTTTTTTTTTTTTTTTTTTTTTTTTTTTTAGAAACAGCATTCACTCTTGTTGCCCAGGCTGAAGTGCAATGGCACAATTTCGGCTCACCACAACCTCTGCCTCCTGGGTTCAAGAGATTCTCCTGCCTCAGCCTCCCGAGCAGCTAGGATTACAGACACGCGCCACCACGCCAGCCTAATTTTGTATTTTTAGTAGAGATGGGGTTTCTCCATGTTGGTCAGGCTGGTCTTGAACTCCCGACCTCAGGTGATCCACTTGCCTTAGCCTCCCAAAGTGCTGGGATTACAGGCGTGAGCCACCGCGCCCAGCCATGGCTATACCATTTTACACTGCCATCAGCAATGTACAAGAGATCTGGTTGCCCCTCATCCTTTTCAGCACTTGTTATTATCAATGTTTTAGAAAAACTTTAGCCATCAGTGTGTAGAGACATCTAATCATACCTTTCGTTTGTATTTCCCTAATGGTTAATGATCTTGAATATCTATTCATGTGCTTATTTGCCATCTGTATTAGATTTGTTTTTAATATATTTTATTCAGTTGTAAGTTTACATAATTTAATTTGTAATAATGGCTGTCTTTAACAACTGGCTCGTAAAATTCCTGAAAGTTTCACCATCAGCTATTGCCAGCCAAAGCAAGCTGGCTCCAGCACACCACTTCAACTGTCTGGCTGAGGTCTCCGTGGCCTCTGGGCAGCTCTCAGGCAATGACTGAGCAAAGAGGTGGAATGAGGCCTCACCATTTCCCCCAAAGGCAGGATTCCTTTCTGGACAGTCTTTGCTCAGAGTATCGCCATTTGACAGCTCTCCCTGCCCAATTCTGCCTCTTTCTTTGACAGATGCTGTTCCTGATAAACTTTCCCAACCCTAACTCTCTATGCATGTTTCCTGGCGAGCCCAGCCAGCACAGAAATTCTGTCCAGCGACACGGTAGCCTTTCTGCCTCTGCCACCGCTCTGATTTCACTGCCACACTCGCTTAGGCCCTTTGAGCTCCTCACCTAGATAAACACACATCAGCCCAGAGGCACCGCTATCTCAGCGCTCCCGGCCCATAACATTCCTGGAGCCCGGCCAGTGGGTGCCTCAACCCTGATTCACCTATGTGCACTGCTGTGTGGTGAGAGTGGTTCCCTGGGTCATTCTCCTGCACAACCTAAGAGTGCCACACATGCTGGAAGTGCAGAAATCTCAGTGTCCTGAGGAGGTGATGGCTGTGGTTGAGCTCAGTTGGGATGGAATGTCCATGATGGTTTTTTCACATGGCTGGTTGACTAATGCAGATTTCTGACCACGAGCTCAGCTGGGGCTGTTGACTCAGGAGCACCTACACATGGCCTGTCTGTGTGGCTTGGGCTTCTCACAGCCCGGGGCCCCAAGAGTGACGTTCCAAGAACAAGCCTTTCAAGAGGGAAGAAATGGAATCTGCATTTCTCTCAAGGCTAGACCCAGAACTAACACAGGATCACTTGCAACACATTTTTATTGGTTAATCAGTCATAGGACAAGCTTTTTTTCAAGGGAGGAGGTAATAAACACCAACTCTCAATGGAAAGAGTGAAAAAGAAGTTATTGCCATCTTTAATGTGCTACAACACCATTAAGAGACTATAACAGTGGCCAGGTGTGGTGGCTTATCCTGTAATCCCAGCACTTTGGGAGGCCAAGGTGGGTGGATCATGAGGTCAGGAGTTCGAGACCAGGCGGGCCAAGATGTGAAACCCCATCTCTACTAAAAATACAAAAATTAGTCAGGCGTGGTGGCGGGCGCCTGTAATCCCAGCCACTCAGGAGGCTGAGGCAGGCTATCACTAGAACCCGGGAGGTGGAGGTTGCAGTGAGCTGAGATCATGCCACTGCACCGTAGCCTAGGCAATAGAGCAAGATTCTGTCTCAAAAAAAAAAAACAAAAACAAGAAAAAAACAAAAAACAAAAAACAAAGAGAGAGCGAGAGAGAATATAACAGCAAAGCACTGGAATATTTTTTCTTTTTTTCTTTTTTTTTTTTTTTTTTTTTCCTGAGACAGGGTCTGGCTCTGTTGCCCAGACTGGAATGCGGTGGCACGATCACAGTTCACTGCAACCTCAACCTCTGCCTCTGGGGCTGAAGCAATCCTCCCACTTCAGCCTCCTGAGTAGCTGGGACTACAGGCACACATCACCATGCCTGCCTTATTTTTGTACTTTTTTGGTAGAGACACAGTTTTGCCATGTTGCCCAGGTTGGTTTTGAACTGGGCTCAAGTGATCCGCCCGCCTCAGCCTCCCAAAGTGTTAGGATTATAGGCATGAGCCACCGTGCCCAGCCAAAGATTTTCAAAACATATATGTTATGGGTTGAATTGTGCCCACCCAAAATTTATATATCCAAGTCCCACCCCCCAGTACATTAGAATGCAACCTTATTTGGAAATAGGGTAACTGCAGATGTCATTAGTTAAGATAAAGTCATACTTGAGTAGGGTGGGCCCTCATGTTACAGAATCTTTGAGGTGTCAATTTTCTGGCTGGAAACCTCTGTGGCCAGCCTGAGTTATTGTCTTGTGTCCAGGAAGAATGAGGTACGGAAACAAATGAAGGGTGAACAAGATGAAGATGAGCTTTATTAAGTGTTAGAACGGCTCAGAGGAGACCCACAGTGGGTAGCTCCTTTCTGCAGGCAGCTTATCCCGACGTCTGCTGCTTTCAGCAGAGAGGAGATCCTGGAGAGGGTTGTCTGCAGCTGGTAGTCCGGATGTCTCTGCAGGTCTCTGAAGCTCTCAGCAGAGAGGGTAGCTCCTCTCTACAGCTGGTCTTCCTGTGCTGTCTTCTCTCCGTTCTCCCCGCCATCTCTTGCTCTAGCTAAGCCCAGGGCTTTTATGGACCTTGGAGGGGAAGAAATGCATGCCAAATGGTCCATGGGTGACCATGGGCAGGCCTGGAAGAGGAATCATGAGTCCTCACTCCGGTCTGGTCTGCGGGCCTGGAAGCCCTGGCCTGAAGGTGGGGCCTTACCAGGGACACGCCCCCTTCCGCCCAGGACTCTGTCTCCCTCCGGTTGCCATTCATGGACTCAAGGCTCAGCCCCAACCCTGCTCCAAGATCTGAGCCGGTACCAGGAGTGGAGAGAGGCCAGGCAGTGAGAGTAGACACCCCTGAGCCTGCAGGGATGATGTGTGGGGGTGGGGGTCGTCTTCCCGGGACCAGAGAGTGCAGGCTACAGAGATGCCCAGGTCCTGTGCCTGGGATAGCAACCAGGGGAGCTCCGGCCCCAGCCAACTCGTAAGGGTGGGGCTCCTGTTTGTCTCTGGCTCCTGTCTGCTCTGTGGAGCAGGAGACCCAGGTCTGCAGCTGCAGGTCGGGTAGCTGTAGCTGCACCCAGGAGGGCAGATCCTGCCTGCTCCTGGCACCCCCACCAAGAGCACAGGCTCAGATCCACAGCCACAGTCTGGGCAGCTGTAGCTCCACTCAGGAGGGCGGGGCTCCTTCCTATTCCATAGGGCAGGACGCCTGGGTCTGCAGCCATGATTTGGGCAGCTGCAGCCAGTGTGATGCCAGCAGCTGCTGCCATCACTAATTCAGTATAACTGGTGTCCTCATAAAAGGGAAAATTTGGACACAGAGACACGCACACAGGGGAAGCCCATGTGAAGATGAAGGTCAAGATCTATAAGCCAAGGAATACCAAAAATTGCCAGCTAACCCTCAGAAGCCAGGAGAGACACATAGGGCAGATTCTCCCTCACAGCCCTCAGAAGGAACCACTCTGCCAGCACCTTGATCTCAGACTCCTGGGCTCCAGAACTTTGAGAAAATACATTTCTGTTATTCAAGCCATCCAGTTTGTGGTACTTTATTATGGCTGCCTGGCTACCCTAGTAAATTAGTGCAATATATAAAGAATGTCTGCAAAGCAATAAGAAAAAGACAACCCGAGGGAGAAACGAGCAAAGGTATAAACAAACACTTCACAAAATAATATATTTAAAAGGTGAATCATATGAAAAATTGCCAAACATCATTAGTTATTAGGGAAATGCAAATTAAACCTCAATAAGATATCACTGCATATGCTTCAGAATAGCTTATCATAAAAATATAGATTTGAAGTACTGGCAAGGATGTAGATAGAGGTAGAGCAAATGGAACTCGCATTGCTCCTAGAAGTATAAATTAGTGCAACCATCTTGAAGAACTGTCAGTATCTACTAAACATGAATATACATATACCTATGACCCGACAATTCCACTCCTACACATAGGCTCAACAGAAATGTGTATGTGTGTACACTATGGGACATAATCATAAATGGTTATAGCAGCACTATTCATAATTCCCTCAAACTGGAAACAGTTTAAAGTTCTAGTCACTGTAGAATAGCTACATACATGGTGGTCTAGTCAAAGGAATACTACAGAGCAGTGAAATGAACCAACTATTACTACATGCAGGAACATGCATGAGTCTAACAAAAATAAATGATGAGTTCCAAAACCAAAGAGTATAGACTGTATGGTTCCATTCACATAAAGTTCAAACAGGCAAAACTACTCTGCGATAACGGAAGTCAGGGTAGTGATTATCTTTGGGGAAGAGAGAGGGTTCGCGACTGGAAAGTGGCACAAGGGGAGACTGGGGGTGACAATGTTCTATTTTTTAAATCTAGATGATATTTTCCTTAGTGAAAATTCATTGAGTTGTACCTTTTATTATTTGTGTGCTTTTCTATGAGTGTCAAAATTCAATGAAAAATTTTATTTAAAAAAGTAAATAGCGGGGCGTGGTGGCTCACGCCTGTAATCCTAACACTTTGGGAGGCCAAGGTTGGTAGATCACCTGAGGTCAGGTGTCCAAGACCAGCTTGGCCAACATGGTGAAACCCTGTCTCCACTAAAAATACAAAAGTTAGCTGAGTGTGGTGGCACACACCTGTAGTCCCAGCTTCTCGGGAGGGTGAGGCAGGAGAATCGGTTGAATTCAGGAGGCAGATTGCAGTGAGCCGAGATTGAGCCACTGTACTCCAACCTGGGCAATAGAGTGAGACTCCATCTCAAACAAAAAACCAAAAAAAAGTAAATAAGGTTGGGTATGGTGGCTCATGCCTGTAATCCCAGTACTTTGGGAGGACAAGGCAGGCGGATCACCTGAGGTCAGGAGTTTGAGACCAGCCTGACCAGCATGGCGAAACCCCGTCTCTACTAAATATGCAAAAATTAGCCAGATGTGGTGGTAGATGCCTGTAATCCCACCTACTCAGGAAGCTGAGGCAGGAGAATCACTTGAACCTGGGAGGTGGAGGCTGCAGTGAGTTGAGATCATGCTACTGCACTCCAGTCTGGGTGACAGAGCAAGACCTTGTCTCAACAACAACAAAAAAAGTAAATAAGTAAATAAATACATTCCAAAGTATAAGGGGATTTCCACCCACCGATAACTGAAAATTCTAGTCATGCTTTTCACATTTGTAATGATTTATAAATGTGCTCTACTGAAAAACTGCTCTGTTTTTGTAAATAGGAAAGAGGTTGTAAGTTCAATTTTTTATTTGATTATTTGATTACATATATATTTATTTGTGTGTGCATGAAACATTTAATGTTGATTACCTATTTAAAAATTTGCAAAAACAGAGTGAACAAGAGCATATTAAGCAAGGAATTTGACATTAACTTGGGAGGCACCATTGGATGACAGGATTAGCTGTCAAATGCATCTCAACAGCATCAACTTGCCTCCAGTTTCCACATAGACGGCAGCCTATCCTCCAGCCTTACTGAGCGTGGAATTCCTCCAGCCTCAGACTCTGTCTCTCCCTTCCAGGTTACTTCACACATAGCATTCTCTGCTAAGACAGTCTCGTAACTCTTCACCTAGCTAACTCCTTCAGAGTCTAGTTCAGACATCACCTGCTGTAAGTCATCTCCTTTGGTCTCTCTCATAGTCTCTGAGATGGCCCCCAGTGATCTCTCCTCCTGGTGTTCATGCCCTTGTGTAATCTCCTCCCCTTGAGTATGAGCTGGATCTAGCGAGTCACTTCTAAAAAATAGAATGTGGCAAAAGTGATGGGATGTTACTTACGAGATTATGTTACAGAAAGACTGACTTCTAGCTCGAGCTCCCTCTCTTCTCTCTGTTTCTCTCTCTCTCAAAGCTCTTGCTCTCATGTGGCAAGAAAATGACAACTTCAGCCAATAGCCAGTGAGGGTCTTCAGGGTGAAACCTCCTTCGGTCACCAGTGAGATGATTACAGCCCCAGCTGACACGTTGATTACAGTCTTGGAAGACCCTGAGGCACCCAACTTAGCTGTACCAGATTTCTGACCCACAGAAACTATGAGCTAATACATATTTATTGTTTTAGGCAGCTAAAATTTGGAATAATTTGTTATAACACAATAGAAAACTAATACAACCTCAACTTTCTTCCCTCCCATTCCAGGATGGATTTTGTTGTTGTTGTTTTGTTTTTTGTTTTTGAGACAGGATCTCTCTGTTGCCCAAGCTGGAGTGCAGTGGTGCAATCACGGCCCACTACAGTCTCAACTTCCCAGGCTCAAGTGATCCTCTCAGCCTTGGCCTTCCAAGTAGCTGGGTCCACAGGCATGAGCCACCATGCCTGGCTAGTTTTTTGTTCTTTTTTTTTAGATGGAGTTTCGCTCTTGTTGTCCAGGCTGGAGTGCAGTGGTGCACCGCAACCTCCACCTCCCAGGTTCAAGCGATTCTCCTGCCTCAGCCTCCTGAGTAACTGGAATTACAGGCATGCACCACCACGTCCGGCTAATTTTGTATTTTTAGTAGAGATGGGGTTTCTCCACGTTGGTCAGGCTGATCTTGAACTCCCAACCTCAGGTGATCTGCCCGCTTTGGCCTCCCAAAGTGCTGGGATTACAGGCGTAAGCCATTGCGCCCGGCCTAGGTTTTTGGTTTTTAAAAAATATTTTGTAGAGGCAGGATCTCACTATGTTACCAAGGCTGATCTCAAACTCTTGGCCTCAAGTGATCCAGCCATCTCGGCCTCCCAAAATGTTGGGATTACAGGCATAAGCCACCTTGCCTGGCCCATCCAGGTTGGATTCTTGCCCTGGTAGTACCCAACACTTCTCATGATCACAACATTTATCACACTTTATAGTAATCTAGTGCTTACTTGCTTATCTCTCCAATGAAAAGATCCAGATATTATGTCTTACAAGCTTTTTCACTACAGTTCCTGGAACTTAGTTGTAATCAATAAGTGGTGGATTAACACATAAAAGAATAAATAGATGATAGCTGTTTAATCTTGGAAAATAACAACCTTTCTGACTCTCTGATTCTTTTTTTTTTTTAGAGATGGGATGTTGCTATGTTGCCCAGGCTGGAGTGCAGTGGCTATTATTCATAGGCACCATCATAGCACACTGTGGCTTCAAACTGCCAGGCTCAAGTGATCCTCCCACTTTGGACTTCTGAGTAACTGGGACTATGGGCGCATGCATTGTACCTGGCTTTGATTCTTAATCTTCTAATTTTAAAATGATGGCAACTAAAAATTGTAGAAACATTTAAGAGACAAAATGATCATGACTTAGTAAGTAATTAGATGTGAGAGGTGACAGAAAAGGAGGTGTCAAAGTTTGGGCAGTTACATATCTCTAAGGGAGAAAAAGAATACCAGAGGAGAGGCCAGTTCAGAGTGGAAGTTGGTGAGTTCAATGCTGGACATGCCAAAATTGAGCTGTCTTTGAACACATCCACCAGGCTGATGGGTATATAAGACCAACTGTTAGAGAGGTATGTGGTGGAATAGATTTGGGAGTTAGTTGCACCTAGATGGCAATCTAAGTCACAGGAGAGAAGCCAAAGACTGAGCTAAGCCGTGGTCTGAGAACAGACCCTTGGGGAACATTCTTGTTAACAGGAAGGCAGAGGTGCACATGAAGTGGGGGATGGGGTAGTAGGCAAAGGTCTGTCTAGAGCTGGAAGAGTGTGGTAACCCACATGGACAATGTAGACAGTTTCCTGAAGCAGGGAATGATCAATAATAACAAATACAGGCTGGGAGCAGTGGCTCACATCTTCAATCCCAGCACTTTGGGAAGCCAAGGCAGGCAGATCGCTTGAGCCCAACAGTTCAAGACCAGCGTGGGCAACAAGGCAAGTGAGACCTCATCTCTACAAAAACACAAAAATTACCCAGACATGGTGGCACGTGCCTGTAGTCCCAGCTACTCAGGAGGCTGACATGGGAGGATCACTTGAGCCTGGTAGGTGAAGGTTGCAATGAGCTGAGATCACGCCACTGCACTCCAGCCTGGGTGACAGAGAGATACCCTGTCTCAAAATACCAAACAAAACAAAAAAAATACAGAAGAGATCAAGATATTAACTAAAAAACATCTTGCTATGTTCTGAACGTGTCCTCCTAAAATTCATATGTTAAAACTTAATCACCAATGTGATAGTATTAAGAGGTGCGTGGCCTTTAGGAGGTGATTAAGCATTCGGGGTAGAGCCCTCATGAATGGGATTAAGGACTTCAGAAAAGAGGTAGAAGGGAACTGCTTGTCCCTCCATGTCTTCTACCATGTGAGGACACAGAATTAAAGACATGGCCTTGAAGCAAAAACCAGGCCCTGACCAGAAACCAAATCTGCTAGTTCTTTGATCTTAGACTTTGCCACCTCCAGAACTGAGAGAAATAAATTTCTATTATTTATACATTACCTAGTCTCAGGTGTTTTGCTATAGCAGCAGAAGTAGGCTAAGTCATGTCCCTTGGATTTAGTAACTGGAAGATCACTGAAGTCTGTGGTCCATTGTATTTTTCAAAGATAAACTGCAACAGTATTTCCTATCCCACATGCTCTTCCGCAATGCAACCTCCTCACTCTCCCCTAGAGAAATGGGATCTCTGTGATCTCCTCTTGATTCTGGGTGGGCTTGTGACTACTTTGACTGATGAAGCATAGTGGAAATGATGCTATAGGACTTCTGAGGCTATAAAAGTCGTAGTGACTTCAGAGTCATAAAAGGCAATGCCACTTCCACCTTGTTTGCTGGAACACTAGAGCACACGACATAAGAAGTGAGACCACCCTGAGGCTGCCACACTGTGAGGAAGCCACGCCACACACACAGGCCATGTATAGGTCTCTGGTTGGCAGACCCAGTCTTTGCCTGGGTGCTAGACATGAAAGCGCATGAACCTTCAGATGATGAGTCACCTGCCCAGACAAGGCCCCACGGAGCAGCGATGAGCTGTACTATGTGGCCGATCCAACTTCCCGGCCCTCAGAATCCACGAGCATAAAAAAAGGGTCATTGGCTGGGTACGGTGGCTCACGTCAGTAATCCCAGCACTTTGGGAGGCCGAGGCAGGTGGATGACTTGAGGTCAGGAGTTTGAGACCAGCCTGGCCAACATAGTGAAACCCCATCTCTACTAAAAAAATACAAAAAATTAGCTGGGTGTGGTGGTGGGTGCCTGTGATCCCAGCTACTCTGAAGGCTGAGGCAGGAGAATTACTTGAACCCGGGAGGCGGAGGTTGCGGTTAGCTGAGATCGCATCGTTGCACTCCAGCCTGGGTGACAAGTGTGAAACACCATCTCAAAAAAAAAGTGAGGGGGGTGTGTTTTATGCCTCTAAGTTTTGGAGTCATTTGTAATTTGTTACACAGCAATTGTGCTTGAATCTATTACTTCAGAGAAAACAGCTTCCATAGAGTGACCAGGACTGATACCAGGGTGCAGTGGGATGGGGAATGAGTGGTGAGGAAGTGGGTGACAGCATGAATAGACTACAGTGAGAGGAAACCAAAGTAGAGGGTGGTAGAGGGGTTTTATGGAGGGTTCTTGTCAGATGGTGTAGACTGGACAGATATATAGGCCAAGTGGAAAATGTCAGAAGAGGGGGAGTGTTGAAGAGAAGAGGACGCAACAGACAAGGGCTCCGGAGATGCACCAGTTGAGGAGCTGGCTTGAAGGATCTCCACTGAGACTGGAAGAAAATAACAAGGATTTGTCAGGAGAGGAAGGTACAGTAGGATAGCAGTGCAAGGAGGATGGTGTGGGTGCAGTTCATATGATCACCTACAGGGTCTGGACTTTCAGCCAAGAAGACTGATAGGCTGAAGGAAATGGAAGGACCAGTGGATGGGGTCTCTTGGAGGTCAAAATATAGTTGTCATGGGCGTGAGGTCATGAGATAGCTCAAAGGATGGGAGAATGCAACCAGAAGGGAAGATACTGAACTCTACATGACCCAGTCCTGACTCATGACAAGATCCAGGGTGGGGTCTGGGAGTGGTGGCCGCAGTAAAGTGGAGGTGGAGACTCTTGGAGTTAATGCTGTCCAAGAAGTACAGGCCAATCAGTTGTGCGCCCGGGTATTGAAATCTCTGAGGACTTGAGCTGGAGAGGAAGACCATGAGCCAGGTCTTGAGGGATTCACTGAGAGGGCAATGGACCATTTTTAGTGTTTAGGAGGTGTATTCATCTGTTCTCACATTGTTATAAAGAAATACCTGAGACTGGGTAATTTAGTGAAAAAAAAAAAAGGTTTAATAGGCTCACCACGGTTCTGCAGGCTGTACAGGAAGCATGGCAGCATCTGCTTCTGGGGAGGCCTCAGGGAGCTCCTACTCATGGCAAAAGACAAAACAGGAGCAGGCATCTTATATGGCAGGAGCAGAAGCAAAAGAGATGAGGGGAGGTGCTACACACTTTGAAACAACCAGATCTCACGAGAACTCAGTATCTCGAGAACAGCACCAAGAGCATGGTGCTGGATCATTCACGAGAAACTCACCACCATGATCCAATCACCCCCCACCAGGCCCCACCTCCAACACTGGAGATTCCAATTCATCATGAGATTTGGGCAGGGACACAGATCCAAACCATATCAGGAGGACAGTGATTGGATGGCATTTGGCTCAAAGAAAGAGTTGAGCGACAATGTGGAAGTGACAAGAGGGAGGTGAGACAAGCCAGCCACCGTTTCTGCCTCAGAGTCGTGGAGTGTGGGTGAGCAACTTTCTCCTTCAGGGCTGCAGAGGAAACGCAGACTTCTGTGAAGGCAAAAGATGATGATCTGGAGGAAAAAGGAAGTGTGTTCACAATGGATAGAGGGTTCCAGAGAGTGTCATGGCTAAATAGGTTTTGAAGCTGGAGTGAGAAAGAAATACAAGGAGGGAAAGGAATGGTATAGAAAGGCTGGGGGAAGACAAGATGTGAGGTTGAGGAAGGGCCTTTTTTTTTTTTTTTTTTTTTGAGACAGAGTCCTGCTCTGTCACCCATGCTAGAGTGCAATGGCGTGATCTCAGCTCACTGCAACCTTCGCCTCCAGGGTTCAGGCAATTCTCCCGCCTCAGCCTCCTGAGTAGCTGGGATTACAGGTGCACACCACCACACCCAGCTAATTTTTGTATTTTTAGTAGAGATGGAATTTCACCATGTTGGCCAGGCTGGTCTCGAACTCCTGACCTCAGGTAATCCACCTGCCTCAGGCGTGAGCCACTAAGCCTGGCCAAGGGGAAGGGCCTTTTTTGTTACAAGACCCTTGCTCTAGGCAGGACCTCTATTTTTTTTTAACTTTTATTTTAAGTTCAGGGGTACAAGTGCATGTTTGTTACATAGGTAAATTGTGTCATGGGGGTTTGTTGTACAGATTATTTCATTACCCAGGTATTAGGCCTAGTACTCATTAGTTATTTTTCCTGATCCTCTCCTCCTCCCACCCTCCACCCTCCGATACGATAGGCCCCAGTGTATGTCGTTCCCTTCTACGTGTCCATGTGTTCTCAAGATTTAGCTCCTGCTTAGAAGTAAGAACATGTGATATTTGGTTTTCTGTCCTGCAGGGCCTCTCTTAAGATATTCAGAACAGAGGAAAAAGCAGGAGTCAGATGGGTCTTGAGTGACTCTTTCTAGGCCAGTGTCCTTGTTTCCCAAGCCCAGTTCTCTTCCCAACCAGGCTTCTCCCCAGGAGCCTGGAAGCCCCTACACCTGGAGGAGCCAGGCCAAGGCTGGGTGGCTGCCTGCCTGCCAAGAGCTCTGTAGAGCGGGTGGTGGGTAGTGGATGGGGGTGGCACTTGACTCTGAGACCCTTCCAACAGCCTGGGCATCCTTGACTCAGGAAGTTACACAGAGCAATGGACCTTCCTGTTAGGACTGTTTTACTATAAATGAAACAGGAAAATATGAGAGAGTTCTTGAACTCTCCTGAGAGGAAGACAATAACAAACCATCTGACCACCCAACTGCGGCTCATTTTAAATAACTTTCTACAGCTATTTTAAGACAGAAATGGATGTTCTCCTATTAATAAGCCTGGCTAAGTAAGGCTGATCTGCAGCCAGGGTGATTCTGGAAGCCGCCTTCCCCACAGAGTCCCCGAGGGCAACGGACAGAGGGGCATGTTCTTGTCGATGGACAGGCGGTCATTTCGGGCAGAAAATTCTATAGGGGAAGAGACTCCTCAACCTCTTATGCCTGCTCTAGCCCTTCTTGGAGGAGCTCAAAAGCAGAATTTCTGTGGCTGAAAGGAGGATTTCCCCGGGGCCAGGCGTTGCCTCTCCCAGGCTCCGCCTTGACCCTCCTGGACTCTCCCACAGCCTAAGGAAGGAGGTTCTATTCTTATCCCATTTTATAGATGTGAAAACAAAGACATGGGAGGGTCCATTCTTCTCCAAGTTCTCACAGTTAGAAAGCGAAGCTGCGAATTAAGACGGTTGTAAGTCACCACTCCCCACCGTGCCTGCCCTCCTGAGGCACGATTTAGATGCTGCCCAGGCCTTTGAAGCCAATGTCTTGCTTTGCCTGGGTGGTGGTGGGAGGTGGCTGATCGTCACTGCTGGACTGTCTCTTTCTTGCTCACTTGGCTTTTCGGTGTCCTTGTCGTAACTGAAAGAGCCATCATGGGCTGATGACCAGGTCCCCTTCACCCCAGAACCATTTTGTGGAAGTGGTCACTGCCCGGCTCCCCTCCCCTCCTGTCCCATCAGACACTCAGTCACTGAAGGAGAAAGGGAGGGAGGGAGAGCCTGGGGCAAGGACAGAGGCGCCAGCCGGACCTCATGGCCTTTGTCTGTGTCACTGCCTTTCTCCTGCCTTTCCCAGTCTGACTTCTCACTGTAAACCTTCTACTAGCCAGTTCTCTGCGTCCACCATCTCTCTCCTCCTCATAGGCCCCCCAGCTCTAGCTGCACCATCTGGAATCTTCTGAGGAGTTCCTGTGGCCTGCAGCCCCGCAGCGGACAGCCTGCGTATCTCAGCATTTCTTGATTCAAATTCCTGAGGCAGGAATCTGATTGGCTCAGCTCCCTTTTTGTGCTGGGCCACAGATCATAGGTTGCTGGCCAGCCTGAGTTGGCCATCCATGGACAGCCAGATTTGAGTAGGACAAAACACGGCTAAGGAATGTCCCCTCCTTTCAGCCAAAGTTGTTTGTTGAATTGTTCCTTTTAGAAGGGACAATGGCCAACATTTGTACTCTGCTTCTAAAGCCTCTGCTGGCCTGAGGCAGGAACATAGTCTTTTGGGTCCTTTATAAATAACTGCTAGAAACAACAACTTACAATACAAAGGCTCTCACTCCAGCTTTCATGATGGCGTACCCCCTTCTCTTTCAAACTCCTCCCCTCGCCCCAAATCTGTCTCCGGGAGCCTCCACTGGTGACTCAGGGGTGAGTCCAGTCTGCAGCCCACTGCCTCCTACCGCAAATACTGCTGGCCCCACGACCTTTGACACTTGGATTTTGGCAGCGGTCACTCTATCTCCCGGCCCCAGAGTTGCCTCTGCCGGCACCCTCAGCATCCCTAAGCCCTGCCGTGATTCAAGGAACAACTACGGGGAGAGTTCTTCTCCCTGTTTGCGGGTGTTACCCCCTATTAAATAGGATTTTAATACTCGGGCCCTGATGTTTTAGGGGCTTGAATGCCTACTTTTTGCTCGAAGGCCACAATGCCCAGGATCCAGCACAAATGCCTGTGCGGCCAGGACTGGGGATGCTGGGGCAAAGTTAAGCGGGGACAGCAGGCCTTCCTTTGCCTTGGCCTGGGGGTGACCATGCTTGACTCGATTCGCCTGGGAGAAGTTATTTCCCCACAGATGCCTTGGTCTCCTGGGCTGTAGACTTGGGTGGGCCTCCCCAGAAAGTCTGACCCTCAGGGGTGAAGGTACTTAGCATGGAACACCCCCCCACCCGGTCTCCCCAACCTGGCAGTGGAAATAGTCACGACCAGTTTTTCACTCTACATACAAGCTGGTGTGAGAGGGAGAGACCAAACAGCATGGCAGTGCGGCCAGGGGCCCGGGCCCTGAGGGCAAACCTGTGGTGTCATGCCAGTGCCTCCTCTCTAGCGGGCTGTTTGGCTTCTCTGAGCTTTGGTTTTCTTATCTTTCTTATCTGGAGAACCATCTTTCCTCATGGGGTTGTTGTGGGAATTAAACTGAATGAGGTAATGCACCTAAAGCACCAGAGCCTATTCCGGTCCCTGGTGAGACCTGTATGGATGGAGATGCTATTAATAGTATGACCCTGAGAACTGATGTCAGATTTGGCCACGTGCGTGAGGCCCAGTGATCTCACTATAGCTGTCATAGGTATTGCCTCCCAGGAGGAGCAGGAAGGAGACCCTTGGGATGAAGAATACCGTGCGACCAGTGTCCCAGCCCCAGGGCTGCTGGGAAGGCGATGAGTGGAGAGGGAGGTTGGCCTTTAAGTTTATACATGTCTCCTTCCTGTACTCCCTGTCTGCCTGGTCTTGGGGTCACATGAGAAGTAGAAACAGGGTAGGAGACATAGGGTGAGGAAGCATGAAGCGATGGGATGCTGACAGCGGTAGACCTAGGGCAATGGGTTAGGACTTCAGAGGCACACTATGCATCTTACTGGGTTGATTGCTCCCTGGCAGCCAGTCCTTTATAAGGGACATGAGCCTATCCCTTGGATATCAACTAGGGATGGATGGTACGGACTTGATGTTATACCTAGGAATACATTTTCAGGGGACACATTGCCTGCATTGGAATCCCAGCTCCACCAGTCACAAGCTGTTTGACCTTGGACCACTGTCTTAGTCCATTTTTGCTGATATCACAAAGTACCTGGGTGGGAGCCGTGGCTCACACCTATAATCCCAGCACTTTAGGAGGCCAAGGCTGGAGGATTGCTTGAGCCCAGGAGTTTGAGACCAGCCTGGGCATAGCAACATAGCAAGTGAGACCTTGTCTCCACCAAAAATTTAAAACTTAGCTGAGCTTGGCGGTGCATGTCTGTAGTCCTAGCTACGTGGGAGACTGAGGTGGGAGTATCGCTTGAGCTCAGGAGTTCAAGGTTACGGTGCACTATTATTGTGCCACTCTACTCCAGCCTGGGTGACAGAGTAAGACCTCATCTCAAAAACAAACAAAAACTGAAAGACAAAAAAATTCTGAGGCTGGGGAATTTATAAATAACAAAAATGTATTTCTTCCATTCTGGAGACTGGGAAGTCCAAGATCAAGGTGCTGGCAGATTCCGTGTCTGGTGAGGGCTGCTGTCTGCTTCCAAGATGGTACTCCTTGCTGCCTTCTCACATGGCAGAAGGGGCCAACAGCCAACAGCTCCTCAAGTCTCTTTTATAAGGACATTAATTCTTCTATTCATGAGGGCTCCACTCCTGAGGGCCTCACTCACCTTTTTTTTTTTTTTTTTTTTGAGACAGAGTCTCGCTCTATCGCCCAGGCTGGAGTGCAGTGGTGTGATTTGGCTCACTGCAACCTCCACCTCCTGGGTTCAAGTGATTCTCATGCCTCAGCCTCTTGGGTAGCTGAGATTACAGGTGCCCACCACTATGCCTGGCTAAGTTTTGTATTTTTAGTAGAGACGGGATTTCACTGTGTTGAAGGCTGGTCTCAAACTCCTGACCTCAAGTGATCCTCCCGCTTTGGCCTCCCAAAGTGCTGGGATTACAGGTGTGAGCCACCGTGCCCAGCCCTCTCACTCACCTCTTAATATTATCATATTGGTGATTACGTTTCAACATATGAATTTTGGAGGGACACCTTCAGACCACAGCAGCCAGTTCCTCCAAGCCTCAGGTTCCTCATCTGTGAAATGGGAGTCACAATAGTACCTTTCGTGTAAAACTGTTATGACCAGTTAATCAGGTAATACATATAAAGTGCTTAAAACAGCGCCTGGCACATGGCAAATGTACTCGTTATTTTTATTGAATTCACCTGTGTCTCACCTTATAGATTAAAAGTTCCTAAAGGCACTTTAATTTTTTGTTTTTCTCATTATAGACTAGTGCTGATGATCAGAAAATGAATGAGTGAAAAATAAACTTGCTTACAAATTTCCAGCGAAGAAGAGTTTATTAACAGTGCTTAGACATGTGTGGTTTTGTGCATTTAGAGAGGCCCATCCCCTCAGTGTGATGCAATGTGACACAGACCTACACCCACAACTTTCCAAACTCCCCTCCCGTACTCTCCGCCACCTCCCATTCCCATATCCCTACCCACATCTACCCACCCAGAGGCCCACTCCCATTTCACGGTACCCCCCATACACACATCCCACCCCACTTCCATACCCCTCACACACAAACACACACGGCCCGTCACCGCACCCCATATCCACACACCCACACCCATTTTCCCCACACGCTCCCCTCTTTACACCCATCCACACGAGGGCATGTGTGGGCACACACACGTGCATACACACACACACTCTCTCTCTCTCTCTCTCTCCCATCCTCAAGTAATCTAGGAAAAATCTTTTCCTTCTGTATCCCTCCTTAGAGGAAGTCAGGAAAAGAAAACCTGGCCTGCTGGATGTTCTGGGTCTTCAGCCTCTTACCCATTTCTGCCCCTGCTCTCCTTCACGTCTTCCACCCTCTCATTTGAAAGAACAAACCCTGGGTGGTCTGGACCTGAGTCTCTCAGATGCCACTGACATGATGCCATGGTTCAGAGGTCACCAAGAATAGGAGTCTTCTTCCATTTCCTCCTGATGGGAAAATTCATTTCCTTTTTGCGAATACCTGGAGGGAAACGATTCTCTTCTCAATCCCAGAGGAGTACAGCGAGGCCTGCTACAGAGCAACTCAGCTACATCTGGCTTTTCCCCCTTCAGGGAAAATTCTAACCACTCTTAGCTCATCTCTGCAATGATTTTTGCATTGCCAAGGGGAGAGAGAGGAGAAAACTGACATATGTAACATCTTCTATCTGAGTGACATCATTTAAAACTCATAACAATACAAAGTTGGATAGTCCTCCATTTTACAAATGAGGACACTGAGCACAGAGGTGTTTGGTAACTTGTCCATGTCACACAGTAAATAAATGATGGTGCAAAGATGCAAATTCTTCTAACTCCGAAACTGCAACTAAAAAAGGGAAAGATTCTTTCCATAATCTTCAGTCTAAAATGGGTGACTCTGCTGCTCTAGGGAACAGCTTTGCCAAACAATGGCCTTGTCTTATGTTTGCCCAGTGACATGCACAACCCTTCCTATGAGGGACCTCAACAAGAAAGCGCAAGTGACATGGCAGCTCTGCATTTTTAGGGAGATGGACCCACTTCCTTTTGACTCTGGCAAGGAGCTTCTCCATCCATCTACCCATCCCATCTATCTATCTATCCATCCATCCATCCAT
Source organism: Macaca thibetana thibetana (assembly GCF_024542745.1). Classification (NCBI taxonomy): domain Eukaryota; kingdom Metazoa; phylum Chordata; class Mammalia; order Primates; family Cercopithecidae; genus Macaca; species Macaca thibetana. The sequence goes on from NC_065578.1 coordinate 61,552,756, forward strand.
CCATCCATCCATCCATCCATCCATCCATCCATCCATCTATCCATCCATCCATCCACACATCCACACATCCACACAATCATTTATCCATACATGTATCCATCCACATATCTATCTACCCATTTGCTCTTCCACCCAACCAACCACCCAGCCACCCATGCATTCATCCACTCACCCACCTATCTATTCATCCATTCACTTATCCACCTATCCATCCACCCATTCACCCACCCATCCATCCACCTATCCATCCATCGACCTATCCATTTATTCATCTAACTAAAACTTTTCTGAGCTTCGATTTGCTTATTTATAAAATGGAGAAAGTTGATATGAGGTTTAAGGGATATAGAACATGTTAAATACCTGACATATAATAGGTTCATAATGTCTATGCAATGGATGTCTTTTGCCTTATTAAGGAGTCAATTTCAGGGCAATTTTATTCTTGTGGCCCAATCATGTTCCACAAACTGTCCTTTGGTTTATTGCTTTGGGAACCTGGAGTGATGGGGGTGTGCTGGGTCCCTTTAATTACCTGATGAGTCTCTCTGGCTCTTGGTTGTCCACGAAGAACAATAAGAAAATCCCAGGGAGAGACAGTGGGCAGAGGGCCATGAGTAAAGTGAACAAAAGCAGGAGCAGCCACAGGCCTCCCCTCACTGGAGTCAGGTGTGGGGAAGGTGGCTGGGAAGCAGGAAGTTGAGATTAGCTTCCCAACCTTCCCTGTAGTCTCTCTCAAGAGGAGGAAGCTTATCTAATGTGGAGCAATAAAAATCCTCATGTGGGGCTTTGATGTATCTTCTCTGTAGGGAGCTGGGGCCTAGTTCCAGGGGGAAAAGAAGATGAAAAGCTTAAGGCCTGGGTTTGGGCTGCTATGAAGAAAGCTGGGAAGGCTGTGACCTGGGCTGACTCCTGAAGATGATGGCAGTGAAAATGATTATACCTGACATTTGTACAGCTGTTCACAGTTTGCACAGGGTTTGCACATGTGCATGTGCCATGCCATCACACCCCTGTGTGTCAGGAAAGACAGGCTTTTTTTTTGAGATGGAGTCTCCCTCTGTCACCTAGGCTGTAGTGCAGTGGCGCAATCTCGGCTCACTGCAACCTCCCCATCCCGGGTTCAAGCGACTCTCCTGCCTCAGCCTTCCGAGTAGCTGGGAGTACAGGCGCCCGTCACCACGCCTGGCTAATTTTTGTATTTTTAGTAGAGACGGGGTTTCACCATGTTGGCCAGGCTGGTCTCAAACTCCTGACCTCAGGTGAGCCGCCCACCTTGGCCTCCCAAAGTGCTAGGATTACAGGGGTGAGCCAGCATGCCCGGCCAAGACAGGCATTTTTATATTCATCATAAAGACGAAGAAGCTAACACTCACTGTGACAACCGGCTACCCCCCAGGGCACCCAGGCTCCACCTCTGCTCTCCTGACTTTGCCTCCAGAACCCTCTCCACCAATCTGGAGGTCCTCTTTTGACATGGCCCCTAGACACTGGGAGAAAGTTACTTCACCATGTCCTGGGCAGCCTGTGACTTCCAAAATTGTGTGGAGAGAACTCTCTTAGTTTGGTTGCTGTTGTTTAAGTTTTAAATTAATTAATTCGAATGGATTTTTACAGAGTACCTGCCACATGCCTGGGAGCTTGGCATTGAGTGGAGTGAACTAACCCAGTGCGGGCGGTTGCAATTCAGTGGATGGGAGCCAGGATCCGGGAACTGGCTGCTCTGGAAGCATGGAGTTACCCTGCCAATAACATCCCAAAAGTGATTCAGCAGCTGACAGGTAGGAGGGACTCAGGCAAAGAAAGAGAAGAGGGTCCTGGGAAGAGGAAACCCCTCTTGCAAACACCAGGATGCAAACAAGTGGGTGAGTCTGGCAAATTGAAGGAGGTTCAGTAGCTGGAGGGAGGGGCAGCAGGAGGCTGGAAGAAGGGGAACGGGGAGTGCTGAGACCCCAGGCTGGAGGAGGGCAGGGACCAATGCTGGAGGACCTCAGAGATCACATTGAGGAGTTGGTCTTCATCCTAGGAGCAATGGGAAGCCCCTGGAAGGTTTTAGCAGGAACTTTAGATGGCTACATTTGTGTCTGACTGAAGTGTAAAGAATGGGTTGGAATACAGGAGAGATGAAGGCCTGTGCCAGTAGATTTTTGTTTTTCTTTTTTAAACATGTCTTCACCACTAGATTGAGAACACTTGAAAGTTAGAGAATGAGTCAAAAAAATATGGTCTTGAGATGTTCAGGGCTCCCACTGAAGCATGCTTCTGGGAGAGACAAGTCTTTACAATCTGCTAGGTTGGGAGCCCACCATGTGCCAGGCAGAGCTTAAGTAGACCCAGGCCCATCCCCAAGGGGCCCACAATCTAGTGTAGTATTATAGAGAAGGAAGCCCCATCGAGGAGTGTGCACCAAATCCTATGCAAGCACCCACACGGGCATGACCGGGTCCATAGAGACCAGGAAGGCTTCTCAGGGGAGGTAACGTCTGAACTGAGTCTTGAAGCATGGAGAAGAGTTTGTTGGTGGTGGCTAATTTTTGGTCAAAGAACAAAAATCTCAACTTTCTTAAAGGACAGTAAAGCGAGAGGTTATTTCTGTCCCTTTCTAAGGAGAAAATCTTTTCAGGTAGGGCCAGCAGGGTCAGTGATATGAGTATCAGCTTCACAGCAGAGCTGATCGAAGCTGGTGGATGTTCAGCGGCATGTTGGGAGACTTTGTCAGGACCACCCCATGCCTGAATTCCCCACCCATCTTGTCCCACCTCAGCTCCAACCTGACAGCACTGGGACTTCAGTCTGTTCTGTCCTGACACATTGTTAACATAAACATGTGAAGGAAACTTGGTAGAGCATTGCCATTAAGAGCAGATGGAGGCCGGGCACCGTGGCTCACGCCTGTAATCCCAGCGTTTTGGGAGGCCAAGGCGGGCGGATCACTTGAGGTCAGGAGTTCAAGATCAGCCTGGCCAGCATGGTGAAACCCCGACTCTACTAAAAATACAAAAATTAGCCGGATATGGTGGTGAGTGCCTGTAATCCCAGCTACTCAAGAGGCTGAGGCACGAGAATCACTTGAACCTGGGAGGCGGATGTTGCAGTGAGCTGAGATCTTGCCACTGCACTTCAGCCTGGGTGACAGAGCAAGACTCAGTCTCAAAAAAAAAAAAAAAAAAAAAAAAAAAAAAGTGGATGGACCTGGCTTCACATCAGGGCTCTGTCACTCGAACTTGCTAGGCAAGTCCCTTGACTTCCCTAGACCCTCAGTTTCCTCATCATATAATAAGAGTAATAGCAGTGCATTCCTGCATCATGACATTGGCAGGAAGATTCCTGTACCAGTTGTGCAGTCATGGGGTCTCAGCTCCAAACTCTTCTGTACTCTGCTTTGTGCTGCTGGGCCTGGGGCTCTACAAACCCCATTTCTATTCAGCCAGGTGACTCCCTCTGAAATTCTGCCAGTTGGGGTGCTAGAGAGAGCCATGCAATTGGAGGGGAAAACAGACTTGCTCCTTCTTATATGTGTCCTGTGGGCTTCTAGTCTATTTTCCTTCTAGGAGCAGCACCTCATCCGTGCCTTTTAACCCTGGCGGCAGCAGCAGGGCTTCCCCATAGCAATAGCTGAAGCCAGTTTGCAGTTTTCCCAACGCTAATGGAACCAGCTTCACCACATCCAACTCAGAGACGTCAGCACCAGACTAGCAGTGTCCCCTCCTCAGGGCTCTGAGTTTCAGCTCAGAGTCCCCCCTTGAAGCATCTAAATGTTCATCATTCTAACTTTTCCCCAGTGAGCCCCATTCCTAGGATGATTGCTACTTCCTACTGTTGCTGTCTCCATTATTCCTTATAGTTCTTGTTTGTCTGAATATAGCCTGAAGGTTTGTGTCCCTCCTAAAATTCAGGTGTTGAAATCCTAACCCTCAAAGTGGTGGTATTAAGAAGTGGGGACTTTGGGAGGGGACTAGGTCATGAAGGTGGACCCCTCATGAATAGGATTAGTGTCCTTATAAAAGACCTCAGAGAGCTGCCTTGCCCCTTCCACTGTGTGAGGGCACGCGGAGAAGGTGCCATCTATGAGCCAATCACCAGACACCAAATCTGCTGGCACTGTCATCTTGGACTTCCTAACCTCTAGAACGGTAATAAAGAAATTTCTGTTGTTCACGAACTATCCAGTTTATGGTATTTTGTTGTAGCAGCCCAAATAGACCAAGTTAGTTCTTGTTTTTTGTCAGTTACCTAGTTAACAACTTTATACCTATTTAGCAATCCTTTACATGACATTCACTTTGTGCAAGAAACCGATGTGGTCTGTATCTCCTGACTGTCCTAACTAATTAAGATGTCTGTAAAATGTTTGGTTCGTACTAAAGTCTCAATAAAAACTTCGTGTTATTAATGCCTTTATGCCTAATGTTTATTCACTTATTCATCTACGTTGGTTTCCTGTGATGTTTCAGGCCCCGTGTGAGGCACTGGGGTGCAGAGCTGCAGAAGACACCGTCCAGGCCTGATGGATCTCACAGTCGGCGTGGAAGAGACCGCCAAGGACAAAGAGCACCTGGAAGAGTTCTTGGTACCTCCTCCCAGAAACTCTCTTTGCTGGCTTCACTGCCCAGTTGCTCCCAGATCTCCCAGAATCCTGATGTCCAGCCACACAAGCATTCCCTGTCTGGCACATTTTCAAACACCTGTGGTTGACAGACCTCCACAAATAATACTTATGGTGAGGATAACTGGATAGTATTTGATGTTATTAGTATTTTTGCACATCTTACCATCCTTCTTGGATGGTAAATTACTCAGGACTAATTTCCCCAAATGGCTTATTTCTGCATCAGCTTAAAGGCCCAGCACAGTGCCTAGGACATGAGAAAATATCAAAAAACAGATGGCGAATGAACTAATTCATCTAACAAATATTCCTTGAGCTTTAACTCCAAAGCAGGCACTAAGCCAAGTATCAGGGACGCAAGAAGAAAGAAAACCAACGGGGTCCCTGCACCTAATGAATGGATGTCTGATTCGCTGGCTGAAACTGGCCAGCCTCGGAGGACCCACACCTCCATGGGGCTGGAAGTGGTACCATCATCTTGGTGTGACACAGGCTTTCTGGATGTCCTCTGCCTCCTTCCCGTGGAGCTGGCTGAGCTCTGGGGAGATGGCTGCCCACTGTGGTTTACCTGATGTCCTGAACACTCTGAGCTGGCGTCCAAAGGCTATACTTAAATAGCAAACATCTGCATTTTTAATGTTGACTGGAATTGGAAAGGCAGTGATAACCTTTCCAAGCTGATATTGGTTTTTACATGATTGAAACAGGCTGGGCCTGAGGCATTTCTTAAATGGAAAATTTGAAGTATTTTCAATATCAGTGAGAGTGCAGAACCATCTTGAAACACTGCGCCTGTTTGGATTTTCAGAAAATGTCACCTCCCTCCCTTGAGCACACTCAGCACCTTCGCCCTGTTCACATTCCAGGGTCATTCCTTCATTGGGTCCTCCTAACCCTCTGAGAGGGTAGACAGCCTGAGGCCTGCCAGGCATGTGTCACTGGCCAGGAAGAGTTTAGGGAAGCCCAGAGGGCAGTAGAAAGGGCTCTGGCCTTAGAACTGGCTCCAAGTACCTTCCCTACACCTCACCGTCTGGGTCTTTCTAAGCCTCCTTTTCTCACCTGTAACATAGTCATACAAATGTCTGTTTCATGGTGTATTAGTTCATTTCCACACTGCTATAAAGAAATACCTGAGGCCAGGCACAGTGGCTCACGCCTGTAACCCTAGTACTTTGGGAGGCTGAGGCAGGCAAATCACCTGAGGTCGGGAGTTCGAGACCAGCCTGACCAACATGGAGAAACCCCATCTCTACTAAAAATACAAAATTAGCTGGGCGTGGTGGTGCATGCCTGTAATTCCAGCTACTCGGGAGGCTGAGGCAGGAGAATCGCTTGAACTCGGGAAGCAGAGGTTGTGGTGAGCTGAGGTCGCGCCATTGCACTTCAATCTGGGCAACAAGAGCAAAACTCCGTCTCAAAAAAAAAAAGAAAAGAAAAAGAAATATTTGAGACTAGGTAATTTATAAAGAAAAGAGGTTTTAATTGACTCAGTTCTGCATGGCTGGGAGGCTTCAGGAAACTGACAATCATGGCGGAAGGCAGAGGGGAAGCAGGCACCTTCTTCACAAGGTGACAGGAAAGAGATAGACAAAGAAGAAGAACTGCCAAACACTTATAAAACCATCAGATCTCGTGAGAACTCACTCACTATCATGAGAACAGCATAGGGGGACCACCTCCATGATCCCATCACTTCCCACCATGTCGCTGCCTTGACACGTGGGGATTATAATCCAAGATGAAATGTGGGTAGGAACACAGAGCCAAACCATATCACATGGATTTGCTGTGCTATTCAAATGTGCTCATCTGTAAAAATGCTTACCACCTCACACCTGGCACTTTGCTAATGCTCAAAGGTCATTAGTTCTTGTCCCTATCCTGGCAGTGACCTGCCTAAGGTAACACGTCAAAATCAAGTGAGAACTCTAGGCTCCTGGCTCCCAGACCTCTTTCCAAGAGGCTGGCGGACACAGATACATTAAGACATGCACAGCTGGGTTAAAGCAGAAGGACTCATTTCCATCATTACTGTACTCTGACTACCATCATTAACAAAATATGCCATGACATCCTGTCTGAAGACTTCTTGGCAACTGTATTTTCCTCTTGTTTTTGTTGTAGTAAAAGTTGTTGCATTGTTCCATATGCTCAATAGCCACGTGTAGCTACTTAAGTCTAAATTAAAATTAAACACAATTTAAAATTCAGTTCCTCAGCCACAGTAGCCATATTTCAAGGGCTCAGTGGCCACATGTGGCTAGCGGCAACCAGTGCAAATATAGGACATTTCCATCATTACAGCAAGTACTATGGGCAGTGCTAAGTGAGAGAGGAGGGGAAGGGAGGGGAGGGGAGGTGAGAAGAGGAGTGGGGAGGAGCGAAATGGGGAGGGGAGGGAAAGGCAAGGGTGGGGGAGGGAGGAGAGAAGTGGGGAGGGGAGAAGAGGGAAAGGGAGGGAAGGGGAGAGGAAGAGGAAGGGAGGGGTCATGGGGGGGGAGAAGTGCAGAGGGGAAGGGGGGAAAGGAGGGGAGGGGGAAGTGGGGAGGGGAAGGGGAAAGGAGGGGAGGGAAGGAGAGAAGCGAAGAGGGGAAGGGGAAGGGAGGGGAGGGGAGAAGTGGGGAGGTAAAGGGGAAGGGAGGGGAGGGGAGGGGAGGTAAGGGGAGAGGAAGGGAGGGAGGAGAGGGGAGGAGGGGGAAGGGGAAGGGAGGCATTAGGAGGGGAGAAGTGGGGAGGGAAAGGGGAAGGGAGGGGTTGTGAGGGGAGAAGTGGGGAGGGGAAGGGGAAGGGGAAGGGAAGGGAGATGAAGGGAGGGAGGGGAGGGGAGAGGAGAGGAGGGGAGAGGAAGGAAGGGAAGGGGAGGTGACCTGTGAGATTCCTACTGCTACTGTAACAAATTACTACAATCCTAGTGGCTGAAAAATCACAAATTAATTCTCTTAAAGTTCTGGATGTCGGAAGTCCTAAAATCAGTTCTCCTGGGCCAGAATCAAGGTGTTGGCAGTGCTGGTTCATTCAGAGGTCCAGGAGTGAGTCCATTTCCTTGCCTTTCCAGCTTCTAGAGACCACCAGCACTCCTCGGTTCATGGCCCCTCTGCTATCGCTACAACCTCTTACGACTAACTCCGGTCTTCCTACTCCTCTCTTACAGGGATTCTTGTTCGCCCCAACCTCATACGACTAACTCCAGTCTCCCTTCTCCTCTCTTACAGGGATTCTTGTGATCATATCAGGCCCCCCTGGATAATCCAAGGTAACCCCCCAATCTCAGGATGATTAATTCAATCACATCTGCAAAATCTCTTTTGTCATATAAGGCAGGATTTACAAGTGTCAGGGATTAGAATATGGACATCTTTGTGGGGCCATTATTTGGCCAACCACAGATGGAGAGAAGATGAGGGGAAAGGGAAGGGGAAAGGAGAGGACAAAAGAGGCAAACTGGTTTTCCAGAGCATTCCTCATTCATGCACATCCTTGCATGTGTTCATCTAGGCGTGGAAATCCATCTCTGATATTTGCGCATTCTGATGGAAGAGGAAAATTCTCTTCTCTGAGAGAACCAGTGCTTGAGCACTTTTTCAATTTAGTTTAACTCAACAAATATCATCATTTAAAACGCAGATGTGATCACTTCATTCCCTGCTTAAAATAGATGCAGGATTCTTCATAACTTACTGTAAAAGCCCCAAACCATCAACACACAAACACACACGGGCAAACGCCTCACTGGGCCTGCCAACCTACCTACTCTGATCTACCTTGCACTTCGCAATCCTTGCTTTAGCTCCTGTTGAACCCATGGCGTGGGATACATGGAGGGCATCATCTCTACCTATGGACATTGGGCAAAACACAGCCCAGAGGTTTTCTCCTCCCTGCTGTCTTCGCCAGCTCTGCTAGACTGATGCTCTTTCTCATCTGTGACCAGCATTTTATTTATCTGTTTTTCAGAGCATTTGCCCGGTCGTGCCGTCTCTCTCCCCCACTTTCTGTCCACTGTATTCCTCGTAATCAACGGTGATTCTCAAACTCCGTGTGGAGGAAAGACTAGTAACATTTTTGTTGTGTGTGTGTGTGTGCGCTTTGTTTTGTTTTGTTTGTTTGTTTTTCTGAGATGGAGTCTCACTCTGCTGCCCAGGCTTGAATGTAGTGGCACAATCTCGGCTCACTGCAGCCTTTGCCTCCCGGGTTCAAGTGATTCTCTTGCCTTAGCCTCCTGAGTAGCTGGGATTACAGGTGCGCACCACCATACCTGGCTAATTTCTGTATTTTTAGTAGAGATGGGGTTTCACCCTGTTGTCCAGGCTGGTCTCAGACTCCTGACCTCCAGTGATCCGCCCACCTCAACCTCCCAAAGTGCTGGGATTATAGATGTGAGCCACCATGCCTGGCCAAGACTAGTATTTTTTGTTGCTGTTTAGTTTTCATTTAAAAAATTTCCAATCCATTGCCTACAGATGATTTTGCAAAATAAAATGAAAGACATAGGTGCAAAATATAAGCCTTTGTCTTTGTTAAAAGAAAAAGCAGACATATAAAAAGCAAGCTTTATTTTATTATTATAGTCAAATTGCTGTAAGGATTTCTAAACCCTTACTCTCAATTTCTGTACTTCTATCTTCTTTGACCAGGAACAGTTTTCAGACCACACAGGTCTCTGGGCTGCACCTGAAGGAGCACTGTCCTCTAGCTCCCGAGACGACTCTGCACTTGGCCAGCGCTTGATCCGTTTTATGGAACTCATTTGAATTTCCCTGCCAAGGGCTCTGCCAGGTGTCTGAGGGGATGGGATGCGCAAAACAGTGGTCCTTGTGGAGAGACCCTCAGAATGAGGAGGTCCCTTCTGGTGATATTCACAGGCAGATGTGGTTGTGGTCCCAGTTGTGCTATCTAAGCAGCTTCAGGACCCTGGGCATGTCACCTGAATGTGGCCTTGACCTGACGCTAGACCAAGGTTCTGTTTTTTTTTGTTTTTTGTTTTTGAGACGGAGTCTCACTCTGTCACCCAGGCTGGAGTGCAGTGATGCAATCTCAGCCCACTGCAACATCCGCCTCCCAGGTTCAAGCAATTCTCCTGCCTCAGCTTCCTGAGTAGCTGGGATTACAGGCACATGCCACTACACCCAGCTAATTTTTGTATTTTAGTAGAGATGGGGTTTCACCATGTTGGCCAGGCTGGTTTCGAATTCCTAACCTCAAGTGATTCACCAGCCTTGGCCTCCCAAAGTGCTGGGATTACAGGTGTGAGCCACCACGCACAGCCTAGACCAAGGTTCTTAAGCTCTCTGTGCCATGCACTGCTTTGATAGTCTGGGGAGGCCTAGGGACCTCTTCTCAGGTAGCCGGAGAAGGAAGCCTGCCTCTCTAAATCCTTCCTGGTGCTAGTCGGGAGGTTCCTCATTCCATTGAGGGGCCGTGACTCCAAGTTTCAAGTAGTGACCAGCAGCAAACAGGGTGGCCCACAGAGGAACTGGAAGCAACTGGGAAATACGCATGGCACCTACTGTAGTGGACAAACGGGAGAGAGGCCAGGAGCAGACATGTTAGCCTGGAAGTTAAAGAAAGGTGCTCTGTGAAAGTGGAAATCGGTGCCTTAGTGTCTAAATTGCAATATTCTGTGACCCTCTCCCACCGCATGCCGCTACACTGTGAGCCTTTTTTTTTTGAAACAGGGTCTCACTCTGTCACCCAAGCTAGAGGGCAGTGGTATGATCACAGTTCATTGCAGCTTTGACCTCCCAGGCTCAAGCAATCCTCCCACCTCAGCCTCCTGAGTAGTTGGGACCATAGGCACATGCCACCACACCTAGTTAAGTTGGTTTTGTTTTCTGTGGTTTTTGTTGTTGTTGTTGTTGTTTTGAGACATAAGGTCCCACTATGTCTAACAGGCTGGTCTTGAACTCCTGGGCTCAAGCAATCCTGCTGCTTGGGCCTCCTTGTTGGGATTAGAGGCATGAGCCACCATGCCCGGCCACTGTGAGCTTCTTGAAAGCAGAAAAAAAATTCCTTATTATCCTCAATATCCCCAGTGTCCAGCCCAGGGCCTGGCACATAGGAAACCCTTAATAACTATCTGAAGGATGATGAAAAGAAAGGAAAGCAGCCAAAGTCATCCTGAGCAAAATCAACAAAGCTGGACGCATCACCCTACCTTGGGATGAGTAAGCTTCAGGGACAGTGTGCAGGGCCACAAAGCACAAAGTCACAATTCTGCCTAGGAGGTGGGCAGCCAGGGCTGGAGGAGAGGGGAAAGGCCTCATGGAGGTGACATTTGTGCTGGGCTTTGGGTCTGCTGGTGTGGGCAGAGGAGAGGAGGAAGGATGGGAGTCAAGGGGCTAAAAGGAGGAAAGGCAGGAAAGGGAAGCTTGTTTGGAGAATGGCAGGGTGACCACCTGACTGGAATTTCAGGGGCTTGGGGGACAGTGGCAGTGGGAGTGGCAGGAGGAGTACAGGAGGTGACTCTGGAGGGGCCAGCAGGCAAGAGGGGAGCCCTGAAAAGTTTTCAAGCAGGAAAGTGGAAGGATCACAACTGATCTTAAGAAAGATGACAGTGCCAGGTGAAGAGACAGTGAATTGGAGGGAAGAGAGGCTGTAGGGAGGGAAAGCAATCTCCCTAAGTCAGGCAAAAGACTGTGGCAAGGGCAGAGATGGTGGGAATGCGGGGAAAGGGATGGAGCCGAGAGCCGTTTCTGATGACAGGGTTTGTGAACCCTGTCCCCCACTTTCCCGTGCACACATCCTCCTGGCTAGGCGCTGCAGGCGGGAACGGGGCCAGCATTGGAGTCTCAGTGACTGAAGTTTCAAGTTTGGATGACAAAATAGATGTTGATGCCATTCCTTAAGAGAGGGGATTCAGGAAGTACTAAGTTAAGGGCCAAAAGGAGGAATTCCATTTTGGACATTCTCACAGTACAACTGGGAAGATGCCCAGTTTCAACTGGAAATACAAATCTGAAGCTGAGGAGAGTGGAGTTGAGAGTCCTCAGGATGTAGGTGGTAGTGGGGGCCATTGGGATGGACAGGCAACTCCAGGCTCACTGGAGACTGGAGGGTGGCCCACATTGAGCAGTTAGAAACTAGCACCTGATGCAATGGATAAGACAGAATGTCCGAATATGTGGCAGAAATAGTAAGTTCTGTTGTCAGAAAGACGAGGGATGATGAACAGCTGGAATTGCTTAAAAAAAAAAAAATTTCTTCCTGGAGAGGGTGGCTTGAAGAGAAATAGCAGGATGTGCAGGATTAGGAGGCAGGAAGGAGGGGAGGGAGGATTTTGGATGGGTTTTGCTGGTATCAGAGCAGGGAGTGTGGCCACAGGGCACTGAGGGTGCGTGCTGCAAAATTACAGCCCCAGGATGGTGCAGCTAGAGAAAGAAACAAGGAATTGATTCAGAATCCACTTTGAGGAAACTGGTCTCCATGGTTGCCTCTGGGGAGAGGAAATGGGAGTCCAGAGGGTAGGCTGAGAGGGAGACATCTCTCTATACCCTTTTGCATCTTCTGGGTATTTTTACCTGTACACCAATTATGTTTTTTGAAAGATTTAAATAAAGTGTTTGGGCTGATGCTGTGGCTTACGCCTGTAATCTCAGCACTTTGGGAGGTGGAGATGGAAAGATATCTTGAGGCCAGGAGTTCAAGCCTAGCCTGGGCAACATAGCAAGACCCCATCTCAATTATACTAAGAAATAATAATCATCATTAAAAAAAAAAAAAAAAAAAAAAAAAACAACCTTTTGGTTTTGGCAGACCAAGCAGTGAGTCTGGTGCCAGAGGAAATCAAGTGGATCCCAAGAGTTAAGGGTTAGATTCCTGGCCTGCCTTTCAGGCATGAGAGCAGGACCAGTCTCTGACTGAGGGACCAGCATTGATGGCTGTAGCTCTGAGTAAACCTCAAACAGTTCTTTTTTTTTTTTCGAGATGGAGTTTCACTCTTGCTGCCCAGACTGAAGTGCAATGGTGCAATGGTGCAATCTCAGCTCATTGCAACCTCTGCCTCCCAGGTTCAAGCAATTCGCCTGCCTCAGCCTCCTGAGTAGCTGGGATTACAGGCATGCGCCACCACACCTGGCTAATTTTACATTTTTAGTAGAGACAGGGCTTCTCCATGTTGGTCAGGCTGGTCTCGAACTCCCGACTTCAGGTGATCCTCCCGCCTCAGCCTCCCAAAGTGCTGGGATTACAGACATGAGACACCGCGCCTGGCCCAGACAGCTCTTTTACACGAATTTGGTTGAGTAAGTGAATGAGCAATCCAGAGATCAGATGAGGACAGAATGAGAAGTAGCTGGACACTGGAGCTGGCCAGCTTCCAGGGACTTAGAAGTATGCCCCCAAGGTGGACTGATGAGCCAGTGCTGGATCCTAATCTTATGACTTGTATGGCTGGGGCCAGGTGATGTTGTAGGAACAGAGCTGAAACCTCATGTTTTACTGTATTAGTCCATTCTCACATTGCTATAAAGAAATACCTGAGTCTGGGTAGTTCATAAGAAAAAAGGTCTAATTGGCTCACAGTTCTGCAGGCTGTACAGGAGACATAGCAGGATCTGCTTCTGGGGAGGCCTCAGGAAGCTTCCAATAATGGGGGAAGGCAAAGGGGTAGCAGGCACATCACATGGTGAAAGCAAGAGCAAGACAGAGCCACAGGGAAGGTGGCTACCAGATCTCACAAGAACTCACTCACTATCAGAAGGACCACACCCAGGGGATGGTACTAAAACATTCGTGAGAAACCTGCCCCCACGATCCAATCACCTGTCACCAGGCCCCACCTCCAACATTGGGGATTACATTTCAATATGAGATTTGGGCGGGGACACATATCCAAACTATATCACTTACATAGAGTTGTGAGAGTTACATGAGATCAACATCATAACTATTGAACATTTCTGAGGACTTACCATGTGCCTGGCATTGAGCTAATTACTCACATAGTTTAATCCTCACAAAAAGCCTGTGAGATGATTGCCATTATTATCCCCATTTTACAAACATAGGAAATAAGGACCAGGTGAAGTGGCTCACGCCTGTAATCCCAGCACTTTGGGAGGCCGAGGCAGACAGATCATCTGAGGCCAGGAGTTTGAGACCAGCCTGACCAACATGGCAAAACCTCATCTTTACTAAAAATACAAAAATTAGCCGGGTATGGTAGTGGTGCGCCTGTAATCCCAGCTATTAGGGAGGCTGAGACAGGTGAATCACTTGAACCCAGGAGGTGGAGGTTGCAATGAGCTGAGATAGCATCACTGCATTCCAGCCTGGGTGACAGAGCAAGACTCTGTCTCGAAAAAAAAATAATAGGCCGGGCACGGTGGCTCAAGCCTGTAATCCCAGCACTTTGGGAGGCCGAGACGGGCGGATCACGAGGTCAGGAGATCGAGACCATCCTGGCTAACACGGTGAAACCCCGTCTCTACTACAAAATACAAAAAACTAGCCGGGCGCGGTGGCGGGCGCCTGTAGTCCCAGCTACTCGGGAGGCTGAGGCAGGAGAATGGTGTGAACCCGGGAGGCGGAGCTTGCAGTGAGCTGAGATCCGGCCACTGCACTCCAGCCTGGGCGGCAGAGCGAGACTCCGTCTCAAAAAAAAAAAAAAAAAAAAAAAAAAAAAAATAATAATAATAATAATAATAATAATAAATAAGTAAATAAATAGGAAAGTTTATTGATTTGTCTAAGATCACACAGTAAGAAAGTAGCTAACTAGGATTGAAACCCAGGCTCTCTAACTCCAGAGTTTAGTTTCTATGTGAAATAACTCACTTAGCCCTGGATGAAATGCACACAGAGCATCAGTCAGGGTAGGCCAGGTAATGCTGCAGCAACAAACAATGCTGAATCTCACTAGCATTCCACACAGAGGTTTATTCCTCACTTATGCCACATGTCTAGTGCAGGGTGGCGAGTATGGCTCATGAGAGTGACTCATAGACAGGGGAGGGAGGCTTCAGCTTGAGTGCTTCTGCAATCAGTGAAGCAGGAGAAGGGCAGGGGAGGTCTCTCCATCCAATATGACACATATCACTTCTGCTTTTCTTTCATTTGCCAAAGCTAAGGAAGTGGGGAGGTCAAATTTGACTTTATGTTCTGAAGGCAAGAACCAAAATATTCATTCATAGCCCTAATGACTGCATGTATGCACCCGTTAAGTATTGACTGAATTGAAGTCGAATGACTAGTTCGGAGAGAGATGGAGAGAACTCTGTCTCAGCCAGCTGGACTTTTAAAGTTTTTGAGGGTTCGCCAACATAAGCACTATCAATACTGCCCTGAAGGCCGCCGGAGGACCACTGCTTCACCATTTCTGTGTGTTAGGCATATCTCTGAGAGGTCTGCATGTTGCCAAGACACCATAAAGAATTCTGGTTACAGGTCAAAGCATTCCAGAAAAATATAATTATTATCTTCCAATCGCTGTCATTTATCCGTTCACCCCATCCCAGACCACCCTTTTGTGATGGCTCTTTCCTTTTGCCCTTTTTATGGTTTCTCTTGTCATGTTCTTCTATAAACTCACATGAGGCACACACAGAAATATGGCAAACTTGTACATTACAAAAATTTTTTTTCTTTCCTTTTTGAGACAGGGTCTCACTCTGTCACCCAGGCTGGAGCACAGTGACATAATGGTGGATCACTGCAAACTCAAACTCCCAGACCTGAGCAATCCTCCCACCTCAGCCTCCCAAGGTGCTGGGATTACAGTTGTGAGCTGCTCCCTCCAGCCAGGAAATTTTCTAAACCATTTGTAAGTGTACATTTCAGTGACAGTAATTACATTCATAATGCTGTACAGGCATCACCACTGTCTATTCCCAAAACATTTTTATCACCCCAAATAAAAATCCTGTACCCATTAGGCGATCACTCCTGATTAAGGTAGAAATTTTTATACTCACTTTAAAGATAAGGATGTTTGGGGTTAAGAACTTTGCCCAGCATTACACAGGAAATAAATGACAGAGACAGGATATCTGACTTTGAAGCCAGTGGTCCTCTTGCAGCAGTCAAAGCCCCTCTAGAAGATCCCTATCTGATCACTCATAGTAGGGCAGTGCGGACCATCTGCTCGAGGTGGAGTGCAGTTCCTAAACTTGCAAGTGCCCTTCAGTGGTCTGAGGAATAGACAGTCCTTCATTCACTCAACAGCATTCCAAGACATTACTGAATTACTGAGTGCCTGTTAAGTACTAAAGATTCAAAGATGAATAAAACTCTATGCTTCAGAAGTTCACAGCTGAGAGAAGTTACCGAGATGCTGCTCATTTTCTCCAAAATTGTTTCCCTTCTTGTTTAGTAAATAAATAAATAAATAAACAAACACAGATTTTTAGCTGGGTTCATGGCTCCCAGGTGCAAGACTATATTTTCCAGTCTCTCTTGTAACTGGCTATGGCTGCGTGACTAAGTTCTGGAAAATGGCCCACGAGCATAAGCGGTATGTGAAACTTCTTGGGGAGTGTTTGCAAAAGACCAGGGGGGATACCCTTCTTTCTTTACCTCCCCCTTTATCCCACTTCCTACTGTCTAGAATCAAACTGCAATGACTGGAGCTTGGGCAACCATCTTGGATCAGGAAGTATAAGCCATGGCTGAGAATGGAAGAACAACAAGATGGAATAAGCCAAGGTGAGGGTGCTCTATCATCCTCAGGCTTCATATTTCTCATTCAGAAGAGAAAGAAAACAAGTTTCTATATTATATGTATCTGTTAACTTTTGGTGAATAACAAACTACTTCAAAGCTAATGGCCTGGCCGGGTGCTGTGGCTCACGCATGTAATCCCAGCACTTTGGGAGGCCAAGGTGGACGGATTGCCTGAGGTCAGGAGTTCGAGACCAGCCTGACCAACATGGTGAAACCCCATCTCTACTAAAAATACAAAAAATAGCCAGGCATGGTGGTGGGTGCCTGTGATCCCAGCTACTCGGGAGGCTGAGGCAGGAAAATCCCTTGAACTAGGGAAGTGGAGGTTGTAGTGAGCTGAGATTGTGCCACTGCACTCCAGCCTGAGTGACAAAGTAAGACTCCATCTCAGGAAAAAAAAAAAAAAGAAAAAAGAAAAAAGCTAATGGCCTAAAACAACAGCCATCTTATATATTAGTTCCTGACACTATGGGTCAGCTGGGTGCTGGAGGATTGGCTGGAGCTGAATGGCCTAGGCTGACTCTGTGTGTCTGGTGGTTGGCAGGATGGTTGTTCTGCGGGGCCTCAGCTGGGATGGTGCACCTTTGCTCTATCTGGTCTCACTCTCCAGTAGGCTTAGCCTAAGCTTCTTCCCATGGCAGTTTCAGACTTCCAAAACAAAAACGGCAAAAACCAA